>NC_092587.1:177409772-178053409 GCF_047663525.1 Anas platyrhynchos
CAATTCAACACCCAATAAATAAATAAAAAAAATCCCGTAACTTGCTCAGTTCTTCCCCGTTTTCATCTTACACTGCTTTACCCTTCTTGATCATGATCCTGCTACTCCTCCCACACCGATGGCTCCTTTCCATCCAACTCCTGTTCCCGAACTACCATCACCTTACCAAACACTCACGTGGATCAGACAACACCGAGCATCAGTGCGGACTGGGCCTCAAGCAGTCAGGTTTCCCGTTCAATATTTCAAATACTTACAACAATGATTATTTTTTTTTCCAAGTAAAACTTATGATTTTCTCTATTTCAGGTACACAGCACTGCATTGCTAAATCTACTTAGGGTTTCTGAAGTGTCTTCAACTTCGGAACAGCTTCCTTCTACTAACAAATACGTTAGGTCCCGTAATAGGAAGGGTAAGACACTATGGAAATCAACTTTATACTAATAAATCAAATTCTTGAGCTATGATTTTAACTGTAGAAACTATACAGCATTGTTACTTTTCCATACATGAATAACATCTGCAGGAATAACTCTCATAAATCAGAAGTACTTTAACACTGTGATAACTTGTTTAATGATAGATAAACCTATGTTATTCTTTAATGCAGGAACTTTGTCTCCCACTGTGGCAATCTGTTAAGGACACTATCTATACTACAATTTGAAGTGAAATATACCTCAGGGGGTTACTTTATGAATAAATCCTAAACGTGGATAGATTTGAGGATACCTACAGGCACTAACCAAGGAACTGAAATCAATGAAATGTGGTATGATTGACACAATATTCGTTGAAATTCTACATGTTTGTTATCAGTATTGCTATATTTTGGGGTCAAGCATGCTTGACATTTTTCTTCAATAGAAGTATGATATTAGATAAGCCACAATCAAGTGAAACACATCTGAAAAATCTGCTTTTTTCCCCCGAAAAGAACTAATCCAGTCCTCTGCAAAAACCAATCCTGCTTCTACAAGTAGACTAGTAACTAAGACATAACAAAATTCAACAAAAGCAAAGTTCACAAAACTCTGTAAAGAGATGAAATCTCTTAAAGAAGTCCAAAACATGACTGGCAAGTATGCATGCATACATGTACACCACACACAAGCTAAGTATTATGTCAAATATCCTACCTGTAAAATGACAAATAATATTCCATTTAAAGTAACAATCAAACTTGAAAAATTAAAATCTAATACAAGTTAAGACACAACCCGATTAAAACTCTAGGATAAACTAAATTACTGATAACCGCTGATGACTAAATAACAGCTTGGAAAGAGGAAAAGGGGCAGAACTCCCCTTTCTTTTTCCCAAATGAAGAGATTTTGAGCTGAAAGGGTTTTGCTTCTAATTACAAGGCTAACACTTCTGTGACATGATGCTAATCAAACAGTGATACCTGAAGGAGCTCCACTGTTCCACTACCTAAAAATAGTGTTAAAAATAGTAAAATGTGTAGTTATCCAACTCCAAAAAAAACAAAACACCTCAAATACTAGCTGTACTTTTACAGGATGTCAGTCTAGCGATCTTCAACCCACACAGAGAAGTCTGCTTGACAGAAGACTCAAAATTATTCCGAGCTTACTTTCACAGCCCCACGCTGCCAACCCATCGCCCTGCTAACGTGAAGCCACCCCCCTAATTTTAACACATGGCTTTTCTCCGTTGGCAAGGATGAGGAACTGCCAATTATGCTTCCACCTGCATAAAACCACGCTTGGCATCCGACAGGTAACAAAAATAAAAGAACCAGGGCCTAGGATGATAGATAGAAGAAGGTCTGCAGTGTTTCGTGCCTTGCCCTCGTGCTCAAAGATGATGTTTTAGCAGGGTAAGAGACAGCTTGGGGCAGATCCAAGCTGGATTAGCCCTGAAAGGTTGGAGATGTTATCTGTGAACCGGACAGCCACGTTACGGTGCTGGGGCAGTGGGACACCCTGAGGAGCAGGGCTGGTTCCTGAGGGCTCGGCCACCCGCTAAGCCACCCCTGCAGCCCGCAGACAGGCCCTGACGGCAGGATGAGCCCTCCTGCCGAGGGGCACGGCGCTGAACCCTTACAAAAAGGGGTCCTGCGAGGCTGCCGGGCCCTGCCTGCTCCTGCTGCCCCTCACTCAGCATGAGGCCCCACAGCGAGGCGAGGGCTGAGGGAGAAAAGCCGGCGGCGAGGCCCCGGGCGGGGTCGCGCCCTCGCCGAGGAAATGGCGACCCTGCCGCTTCTTCAGGAAAAGCGGGAGGAGGAGGAGGCCGAAAACAAAGCATAAAAGCGAAAAATTAATTAAAATAAATAAATACATAAATAAATAACCACACTCAACAGCCGAGCAGGCGGGAGGCTCAACGCCCCCCCCCACCCCCATCCCTCACCTCACCCCGTCCCCGTCCCCTCCCGGCCCGGCCGCCCTCACCTGCTCCTTCCGCTGCCTCCCCGCTCCCCGCCGCCTCCTCCGCCGCCGCCCGGGGCGGAGAGGGTGGGAGGGGGCGAGGGGGGAGTCCGTCCTCCCGGGCCTGAGCGCGGAGCGACACGGAGAGGAAGGCGGGGAGCGCCAGCCGCTCCCGCAGCCCCACGGCGCCCGCCGCCGCCGCCACCGCCCGGCCGCCCTGCCTCAGGGCCGCGGGGAAAGCGGCACGGCCCGGCACGGCACGGCCCGGCTGGGATCGGCACGGCTCGGCTCGGCTCGGCTCGGCTCGGCCCTCCCCTCCCGGCGGCCCCTGCGCCGTGATGGCGGCGGGCAGCGGGGGAGGAGAGGGGGAGGCGGCGCCGCCATGTTGGGGAGGGAGGGAGGGGAGGGGAGGGGAGGGGATGGGAGGGGAGGGGAGGGGATGGGAGGGGAGGGTTCTCTGCCTCCCGCCTCGCCCCTGTGGGGGTCTGCCCGCGGTGAGGTGCTGCGCGCTGCCCCCAAACAGGGTGGGATCCTCTCCCAGCCCTCTGGGCTTGCATAAAGTTATGGTCTTGCACGCCAGCAGTTAGTTGGATTTGTCTTCTCTGCACACTTCACAGAATCACAGAATTTCTAGGTTGGAAGAGACCTCAGGACACTTGAAGCCTGTCTTGGGATTGTTATTGCATTCATATGGGTATCCCCACGGTACAGGACAGAACCATTAGGGTTGGAAAAGCCCTCTGAGATCACCTGGTCCAACCATCCCCCTACCACCAGTATCACCACCAAACCATGTCCCCAAGCACCACGTCCAACCTTTCCTTGAACACCCCCAGGGACAGTGACTCCACCACCTCCCTGGGCAACCCGCCCCAGTGCCTGACTGCTCTTTCTGAGCAGAAATGTCTCCTCATTGCCAACCTGAGCCTCCCCTGGCACAAATTGAGGCCATTCCCTCTAGTCTATTACTAGTTACTATGAGCAGAGGTCGCCTCCCAGCTCCCCACCCCTTCCTTTCAGGCAGCTGCAGAGAGCAATGAGGTCTCCCCTGAGCCTCCTCTTCCCCAGACCAAAACCCCCAGCTCCCTCAGCCGCTCCTCACAGGACTTGTGCTCCAGGCCCTTCACCAGCTTCGTAGCCCTGCTCTGGACATGCTCCAGGGCCTCCACTCTTCAAACACATGAGGTGCATACAAACCGTTGGCCACGGGATAAATGAACTTCACCGACTAATTGCAGTGGAGGAGCCTGCAGGCAGCTCCCTCTTAGTATCAGTGATGAGGTTGTCTGCGTGTCCTTGCCTTTATCTAAAAGTGCAGCAAGAAGTTCTCATGTGAACATCCTTTCAGTTTGACAGTAGAAGTACTGAATAGAATTGTTTTCTAGTCAGAAGATCCTGTAATAGCACAAATGACCAAATGGAGGAATCTCTTCTGTAGGTAGGGGCAGCCCTGCATGCTGCATGTGGATCAGAGGCCCATACGATGCTACAGCACCTGGGGTTCCAACCATCTAAAGGGATGTAAAATTATCAATACTGTTTTCCCCTTTCAGTGCTAGGACTAATACATAGTATTTAAAATGACTTCTTAGAGACTCTTGAGTGCCTTTCTTACAGAGATTAAACTACTGCTGTATTCATAGGTGTGGAAGTATGGTAAAAGAAGCTTGAGGTATTCCAAAATGAAGTGTATGGGGTGTCGTTATTCCTTTTTCTCCTATATAAAAATACTTCTAGTAAAGCAGCAGTCTTTTTATTGTTATGTGACCTAACTAAATATAGTCATGGTGGAATAAATTATATAAAACTTTACAAATTTTGAAGAACATGCAGCGCAATCTCTTTTACAGCAGAAAGTGCTTCTAAGCAAGTTGGCCGAATTTCTTCAGGAGGAAGCAAAAATCCGTAAGTTCCTGTGTCCCGAAGCTCAATGGTAAAAGAGTATTTAATTCCAAGATCATAAGCCCAGTCATCTGAACCTCCAGGAGCTAAATCTACACAAGGAAGGGAAAAAAAAAAAAGATAAGTTACTTGAAACCATAACTTCAATTTTCTGTTCAAAAGCTGTGTCCTGAAGATAACAAGCATATGCTATCATGCTTGTTGTTGTAATAAAAAGTCATACTTACAAATTGTTCGTGCACCAGTACCAAGTTTATAAATGTAATTTGTTGTTCTTTTTATAGCTTTAGCTGCTTTCTTTGCCAGACTTTCCTGAAATTAGCAAAACATTATTAGCTTTAAAGCTTTGTGATAATAGTTAATATATATTCAGTTAAGATTTATTTACGTCCTGCTCTGGATCTCATATTAGTTAAATATGCGTATAAAAGGCTCTAAAAAACCAACCAAACAAACAAATATAAAAAAGCAACAGTATGGTTAAAACTTTCAGTGTAAACCTATGCTACAGATTCCATTTCTGTTGTATCTAGATAAAAAATATAGATGGGACCTATATATTCCCCCTTGTCTCATATTTTTCCTTTTTTTGCCACAGTATTTAAATAGTGATTCATGTACTATTGACCAACACCAGCAGCACGTGATTTGCATTGAGGAAATTCTACTCTTAAGCCACATAGAGGACTGAAGGCCCAGAATTAGTGCATTTTCTTCTGCTCTACAGTCACAAATACATTTTTTAATGCAGGCAAATAAAATACTTTGTTTCAGTAAATTAAACCGTAACCAAGACAGCATAAGAACATATGCTGTTTGGGATTATTTTGTTCTATATTTACATTACTGACTTTTTTTTTTTTTTAATTTCTTCTGAACACACTGGCACTGGTTACCAATGGAAACACTACATTGGACTGTCTGTTTTTTTGTGTTTTTTGTTTTTGTTTTTTTTTTTTTTGTTTTTGTCAAAGTAAGATGCTTCCAATGCATTCCATGTGCACTTTTTACAGTATTCCTATCTATAGAACATGAAGATTAAAAAAAAACGTATACGTTAAGTGACCTGGGAGATGCATAAGGTTAAAAAGCAGTGAAAATGACAGCAGTAAGTGTGGATTGTTGCCAGTATATGCAAATGTCAATCCTGTATCTTTCTAAACTCTCTTACTGTTTGTCACTATGTAAGGATTCATGTGACACATGAAATGATGTGTGTACCTCAGACGTGCTGTCTTCCCATATGCCAAATCCCAGAGAGTGAAAATCAGATTTATGGTCCCCTTTACACAATTTTCTGCTCCTTCCTTAGTGCTGTGCAGGAACCATTGTTTCAAATAAAAGAATGTGTTGCCTCTGCACTTGGAGCCTAGGAACACCCAAAGTGGGCTATGAAGTGTAGGAGAGGGAATTCCTTGTTCTAAGGAGCTTGAAGACTTTACATTAAAAAAAAATAAAAAAATAAAAATACTAAGCTATGCACCTAATTTTATAGCTTAATTATTTTGTTTTAAGAAGTCCCATTTTAGCCTGGATCTCCTTTCCAGATCCAGGAAACTCAGAGTTTTCCAGTTACTGGGGAAAAGCACTGGCTACTTATTCTATTTTGTGCTCTGCCTGTCTTCTAGAAGAGTTTTTACCATGTGGTCTGGTGGCTCAAGGATCTAAAATTCTGCCTAAGCAGGGTATGGTATCCATCCTACCAGTAGAACCATTTTAAGATAAGTATCCCTCACAAAATACCTTTAATAAAAATAACAAGTATCCACCAGAACACCTCATTGCTTTCATATGTAGAGGGTATTTTTCAGAGTTACACAACCGAGTACTTCCATATAACATAGTCATGTAAGATTATGTGCATGCAAACCACACGACTTCATTATGAATTTACCCAAACGTCCTTTCCAGTTGTCCAAAGAACTGACACTCCACTCTTTTACCAACAGCTTCAAAGTGTCAGGGATTGATGATGTGCTATCAGTCTGGGATAAATATTTTATTTTTTCCAGTCTCCAAAAGTAGCTGGCTGGTTTGCACACTGCTAGACCAGCCCAGACCTCTGTCAGTTCTCAAGAGGAGAAATTTCACTTCCAATTTCTCGATCTTCAGAACACTGTGACTCCCTTATTACAAGCATAACCAAGCAGGATAAGAGGTTCTGAAATAAACGTGAAACGTAAGGAAGCAGGAAGACTTACCAGCTCATCATGGTCTTTGCTTTTCTTCATGGTGTAAGAATATGGGAACAATACCAACTGGGAGTAGGAGTGCATTGTTATGTATGCCTTAATGATGTCTTTGTGATCTCTGATAAAGCGAGCCACTGCTTTAACCTCAGGTTCAGACTCTGGATAGGGTCCACAGTATATCTCATAGCAATCATTGGGAGATGCTCCTTTACCTGCAACAAAAGGGCACACAGTGTTGCTCCTTAAGTTCTTCCCTTTACTCCTTAAGTTCTTTCCTTCTGCACTCTTGTTCATCTAATGAAAGAATAGAGTATGGTGCCAATATGCAAGAAACAGTGGACCCTGCCATACTGTGGAAAGAACTCTAATTCCTGCAAAGACCAGTGCAAACCTACTCAGATTTCTCTCCTACTATACTCCCGTGGGGGAAAAAAAAAAAAAAAAAAAAAAAAAAAAAGTAAATATTAAGGGAAAAAAATGATTCAAAGACTGGATAAAAAGTCTTAGAGGAGAAGATGAAAGTGCTCCCATTTCTACAAATTAATCAAGAACAAGATTGCGAGATCCCTTCTTGAAATCTAGAAGTACTACAGGGAAGAGATTCCTAATTCTAAGGGCATGTTTGATCTCAGGGGGAAAGCCAACTATTGACTGCAAGTTGAAAGAACACAAATAAATTGAAAGTAATGTATCAGATTTTTAAGAACAAGGAAAAGTATGCATTGGAACAAATTACCAAGAAGACATCTAGAGTTCACCATTTTTGGTATCTTGACAAGAAGATCAAATTAGTTTCTGGAAGCAACCAGGATATTTATTGTTAAATGTTAACTCCTTGTGTCTTAATAAATTTTGAAAAATTTCCCCTTTGCTACAATCTGATTTTTAAATAAGTATCTTATCCTCAATCCTTTATCCTTATATCTTATGCAGGAATAAAGCTCATTCAGTACTTTAAAATGCAAATGTCTTTCACTGGGCACAGGGACGCTTTAACAAATGTCCATCTTCCAGAAATCAATAATGCCAATGCATCTGCAGAGTAAAATCAACACTAGTGATTATCATATGATACAGGCACAAAGTTGCATCAGGGGAGGGTCAGGCTGAGTGTTAGGAAATGGTTCTTCACCAAGAGGGTGATTGGGCGCTGGGACAGGCTCCTCAGGGCAGTGGTCACAGCACCGAGCCTACTGAAGTTCAAAAATACACCTCAATACAAGTGTATTTGGGTAAAATGTAATTGTGATAGACAAAAGGGAAATGGCATCTGTGTGAAATCATGCAAAAATGACCAAATCATTACGTTAAGGTTTACGCTAGTCTGTTTTGTGCAGACATGAGTAACTGCCTAAGGAAGAAAGCAATGAAGGATTTGTTTGCTGGCAATATTGAATGATTGTTCTGTCTACTTTCCTAAATTCTTAGTTGTGCTGAGAACAGCCAACTGAGAAAATAGTATGGAAAACACAGAGAAATACTTAAGTCCAAGTCCCAGTCAATTTTAGTTCCACAGAGGAAATTCCAGGTTAGATCATTGCTCTTAACGGAGTAAATCTGCGCTTCATTAGCATAAAAGAAAATCATATTGTATCAGCTCATTAAGCAGTGCTTTTTGATCTTCCTAAAAATAGTGAGAGGTGTTTTCCTGTTCCTAAGGTTGTTTCTGAACAGATAACCAGGGTTGTACAGTTCTAATTAAATGCATAGATATAAAACCTGGAATTTTGCCATGATGCTAAGTATATTTGAAAGCAAGTCTGAAGCTAATGAAAGTCTGAGCATTTCGCATAATGACAACAGCTCTTCTCTGTTTAAAAATTTGTGAGTAAAGACTAAATTACAGGTACCTGTGAATTTGTGGTCATTTCCCATGAACTCAGTTGTGTTATGGTATTCAACTAATACAGCTAAAAATAGTTAAAACATTACCATAAAATGGTAAAACTCCAGTTTAGCTCTTCTAAGGATCCTGCTGAACTCCTGACACTTTGCACAGCCACAGCAATAATGGAGATCCTACAGTTAGTATGTTCTGGATAAAATCTGTTCAACCACTGCTATCAATTGCCACACAAAGGTATATCTGTTCCTCTATAAACAGCATTTTTATGCTAATTAGGAAAAACATGACTGTTTTTCAGCATGCTACTGAGTGTGCCACTAAAAGGAATAGAAACCTAGGGAGATCCTTACAGTCTTTAAGGTTTTCTACTTAGATAATCCTTACAGTTACCTAAGACCTTGTAAGCATGTGGCTTTGGTGCTTAGATTCATCTGTGCAGATTTTTCTCTCCAATGAACCTGCAAAGTGCTGTGGCTTCTCTCCTCTGTGTTTTCATCCATGTCTAAGAGACAATTGTAGTATGTCTGAAAATAGTATGACTATTTCCCTTGTTACTAAGGTAAAACACTCAGGGTTGTCCTGTAAAAATATGTACAGATTGCCCAAAGACTCTTTTAGTGAAGAAGCACATTTTAAGCTGTGTTTTTCTCCTCTTTTTAAAGTAGAATCATGTCTCTGCTTCAGAAGTTGTTGACCACCAAAAGTGTTTGCCAAGTTAAACACACTATATAAACTTTCCCTGAAACTCGTATCTGTATCACATAGGTTATTTTTGCTGTTATTTCTCCATACTTTCTTCAGATCTCTCTTCTTGGCATATTTATAGTGAATATCACTTTTAAATACATGTATTTGGTCCCAAACTTCACATTTTTGTGCATGAAAAAATGCATGTTTTTCTCCATGGTAAAGAAACATCTTAATTCCCAGTTCAGCAGTGGACTAACAAACCTGTTAGTTTAAAGGATATGCCCCAAATACCTGTTTGGGATACCTGACTTCACTGTTAAAAGTGCCTTTTCCTCTCACAGAATAGAAACCCTGCATAGAAAGGGATTGAATGCTATTCCCCTCTTGAGTTTAAAGATCAGAGCAATTGCCATGTTTAAGGCACTTTCATCAGGTCTCTCCAAACGTGTCTCATTACTTTGCTGAAAGTCATGCAGGACATTAGTGACACTGCTGAGTGAGGCCAGACCTGATCTATGGGGTTTTCAGAGAGCTGTTCTGCAGAATATTAAAAACCTATCAAGTACTAAAGTGCCCGTGGGTAAGTAAAAGTGATATAGCCTTGGCAACAAATGCTGAGAGCCAAGAAATTTTGGTCATTTAAGCATTGCTGAAGGATGACTGAGGTGACCCCGTTCATACAGTGCCCTGGGTACTCCACTGGGTGGTGCGGTAGGCTTTGGGTGACATGGCAAGGGCCACCTCGTCCCTCTGTCCTCCTTCTCCCCCACAGCCAGGCGTGTTGTAGTGTGATGCAAGGGACATGGTCCAGGGTCCTGGTCTCCCTCTCTCTTGTCATCATGCTGGGAAGAGGTTAGTCCCTGGTTCAACATCTTGGGAGTCCTGGGTCCCAAAAATAGGTATCTCAAGTTGGGGAAGTGTTGACAGGTTTGTAAACGTGCTTAGGTGCGTTTAGGTCTTTGTATGAAAATGTTTTCAAAGTTAAGAATTTTACAGGCTGAAACTGAGACAGGGGTACAAGGCAAAGGAAACGGTGTCATACCGCACCACTGCGCATCAAAATTCCTGTTCATGTCAGTACCGATGCACCTGTTGTTTCCGTGCTGTGAGCGGCTCTTTCTCCACAGCCGATTCTGTGAAAGGAGACACACAGGGCACGTTCAGGGAAAAAAGCTGAGAAAAATGATGGCAGCATCTTTAGCAGCATGTGTAAAGTTGGAAATTTGATGTATGTGTGTAGCTATCCAAATATAAGCTAAACAGGACTGAAGATCTGAAATGGAAGAACTTATTTTTTAACCTTTTAACATTTTAAGTGTAGGGCCTAAACATGAAAAAAGTGACAAACAAACAAAAACCACTCAGCGACTCAGAGTTCCTAACTGATAAATAAAATCCTGGATTAAAGATACCTGTTGTACCTCCCTTTATCTGAAACGAAATGTGCTCAGAGAACTGGGCTATCGTGCAGGAGGGAGGAGTGGATTGTTGGCTGTGGTCTATCTGATGCAGTGTGCTATTCAGTTTGTGCTGGCTTTGCAACCTTGCAAAGGCATTCCCTGACAGCTGGAAGCTTTGCCATCCCAGAATGAGATTTAGTTGTTTCTAAATGCATTTCCAGCAGCTTGGAAGACACAAAGGTACCATGGGTCAAATACCAATTAGTTACTGTCTCTGTTGTGGTTTAAATTGGGCAGAGATGCAGAAACTGCAAGCACAGATTAAGGGCTTGGGGCATGCGGTTCCAGGATGGAAATTATGCCCTGGACATGCACAACAATAATTTCCATAAACAGCATGTCAGTACATTGCACAGTCTGTCAGAAAAATCTGTACGTACAGAGGGATGGCTCCACGTGTACTCATAGCCATCCACATTTATCACAGGCATGATGTAGAAATCAAAATGGTGCAGCAGTGTTGTCATGGTCTGATCTTTCTCACGCATATTGATTGCCTGTAAAACACGGGAAAAACTTATTAAAGGCATTTGTAACAGAGGTTTTCTTACCTTCCTAGGATGGCAATTGAAGGCCCATGTAAAATAATCATGCAATTATCGCACCGGTCTACCTCCTGATGGAGGCGTATCACGTCACAGAAACTGCTAAATAGCCAAAGAGCGATTTAGTCAGAGTGGCGGGGAGAGGAGAACCAAAGTGATACAGTCAGTGAGATACACTGCAGTCTTTGAGCTTTAGCAGGTGGCCGTGAGATAGAGTTGAAGCTTATTTGTCTGAAGGCTTAAGCTTTTGCTGCTCGTATAAATGGTAGGAACTCTTCTCCCACCCAAAATACCAGCAAGGTAGCGTCAAATAAAGCAAGCACAAAAATAACAAATCACATTTCGAGTGGCTGCTGTACTTAACATTATTTCTGCTGGTTTCATTATAAGTTCAGTGCATGTGTATGCAAGGAGCCAGCAAGAGCTACATTGCTAATTTGGCCTCACCGCCTATTTTGAAGGCTTTAGTGATACCTAACCTGGTTGTTGGTCTACCACACAGGGATAAATTTTAACCCAGATAAGTGGTTTTGTTCTATTGGAATAGATTAAGTCCTTAATCATATATTTTTTCCTTTTTTTTCCTCTTTATACCTTTTTTAAAGCACTTTATTTCATTTTAAATCCTTCCCAGTTTTCCTCAGGCAATGTACTTTGACTTAAATGAGAAATGTCAATCTTCCTACAATCTAACAACAAAACTAAATGATAAAGAGTGGAAACATTATAAAGAATGCCTTGTATTTTCAAGAGAGAGCTACTGAATTTAGTGTGTGCGCAGACCTGTATTAATATCCAATTTTAAAATGTTACTTCACAAACTGATATAGAAATAAAATCTGGATTTAAAGCATGTAAATTAGATCAAGGGGATGGAGAAGCTAAATGTTCAGCTTGTTACTTCTGAAAAAATGCTGCAGGGACTTGTCACCGGCAAACTGACAGCGTAGCTGGTAATTATTTGGAGCAGCGTGAAAAGGGCAAATGCATTTCTCTCCAAGGGAACCTTGAAGGCTGGGATTATCAATGGGTCATAAGGTACATTCGCTGTGTCTGTCCCAAACTCCTGCAATCTCCTTTAAAATGTTATATTCATTGAGGCATTACAGTTGTGGCTGAGGACAGAAATAAATGTATTTCTTCTTTTTATTATCGTCATCATCATCATCAGGATTTAGTGATATCCTGGACAAACCATAATTCATGTTTTAAGGACACCGCTATGCTGATGCTCTGGCAACAGTGCTGGTGATTTTGAAGTCTCAGTCTCATCTAGTTTATTTTTATTGTGAACTTGGCTTTTGTGAAAGGTGTCCTTTGATCTACTACTCCAACAGGCAGTGCCAGTTGGAGTAGTATGGATATGAGCCACCATGCACTACATGACACAGAGCCAGGATCGCTCCTTGGATCCATGAGGCAATACAGACAAAGCTCTGGCAGATTACCTGATACTTGCTTTTCACATCATGTCTTCTCCACCCCTGACCATTCCATATCTTTAAAAGTCTCTGCTGAGCCTCCACTTTGAAGTACGTACTTGAGAATACATCTGCACTCTTTTGCATTTAACCCATGTATCTTTCTCTCCCTCACACACACACCCCTCCATCTACTGGCATGCACACACATACACACACTCACTGCTCCATGTACATCTTGGGGAAAATCCTGAGCTGGCATTGTGGAAGTAGATGGATTAACACTACAGAGCTTAGAATGCAATTGGGAAGAGAAGGTAAATGGCAGCAAGATCGTTTGCTTTGCTTTGAAAACGGTAGCCAAGTATGATATCTACTCACATGGCCTATGAACCACAGGCAGAAGGCAGGAGAAATCCATTCTCTAGCATGGATACCACAGTCAATCCATATTGCACTTTTGGGATTTCCCTGCCCTTTAGAAAGCTGACAAAACAAAACAAAACAAAATGTTAAAATCGCTATTGTAAAGAATATCACATAAAGGTGAAAGTGAGCAGGGTAACTAAGATGGAAAAAGAATCCCCTGTGATGTAGGGAGTGTTTAGACTGACCCTGGGCCAGGTTGCTGCTCTCATTTATGTTCACATATGGTCAGAGGGCCATATTCATATCCATACTGCTCACATAACAACCAAGACTGCAGTAGGCCCTGATTCCAAGACATCAGATCACCAGCTACGCAGGGCAACAGAGCAGCAGAGGAAGGTTATCTCCCATGCCAGTATTTCATGCCTTTGGTGATGGCCTAGATGTGGTGACTTTTTTGTGACCCAACAAGGAACCTAACATGGTCAAATGCCTTTGTCAAACATAATGGCACCATATCAGAAGAACTTAGGAAACTTCTAAAAAAGACAAACGTTTACACATTGTTGAAATATGCATTTAAGTATAGATTTAAGAAAGTGTTTTGGTCAAAACCCGTCGCTTGCTCGCATTAGTACCTGGAAAGATTTCTCAGTAAGTCAAAGCCATACCTTCAAAACATAAAGTGGTCGTTTTTCATATGATGATCCAATATGTATTTTCTCAAGTAGGTCAGAATGGACTTGTGCTACTTCTTCCATCCAATAATATATCTGCAAAGATGAAGTAGAGCAGTTTGTGAAAGGACTTTCTCCCTATTGTTTTCCCTTGTTCCTAAAAGTAGTCTGGACCTGATGTCATTCTTTTTCCCAAATTCCCACCTCCTCATCTGACTGGAAAAAAGACCACCACCACCGCTGAAAAAACCCTATCAATTCAGACCACTGGCCAATTTCCAGGCTGACTTCTCTTGAGCCAAATGATGAAACATAGTCACAACACCGTCTAGGTATAGCCTTGAAACTCCTCTTTAGTTTTATTTAGTTAAAATATTATTCACTTCATGTTTGAAATATTTATGTGGTGCTTTACTGCTGCATTTCAGTTCTGAGCAGGCTGCTTTTGAATGCTGGTTTGAGGTAATGTGTGTATAATAGGTTTTGTCTGGTGCTTCATTCCTTCTCTGTAAAGGCATTACACTAATTACAGCTCTCAGTGGTTGAACAATACAATGATAATTATTTACCTGGTGATGGTTTCTTTTCCCTGTCTCTATTCTCAACCATGAGGTCTTTCACCCCTTAAACAAGTCTACAGAGTAGTACAACAACACCTTACTTCTTTCAGAGAGTGGTAGGTTTGATAGTATGATGAAGAGCTGCGTGGGTTCATTGTGTCATTGATAGTCTGTTTCTTGATAAGTTCTTGAACATCTCCCATCAAAATTCTGAAAAACAAAGAAAGGGCACAAACTCCTGACAAATGACAGTGTTGCCAATCAAGTTTACTGAAATATTCACAACAAGAAATAAATACATACCTGTGCTGGATTCCCAGTTTTCCTAAATTAGCTTTTGTGCTGTTTATGCTGGATGCAGCGACATAGAAATGGACTTCCATGTTCTTCTTGATGTATTCAACCACAACGGGTTGCCAGAGGATGACCTGCAAAGTTTCCAGGAACATTTAATCTTTTTTTTTTTCCTTTTTTTTTTTTTTACCAAGGAAAGAAAAAAAAATATTCTTATTAACATTTTGTAAGCACTTTGAAAATTATCAAAGCATACATTTTCAATTTAAGAGACCACTCATAAGAAGCAGTCTAATGTGTGTTGTGTTATAACATTCTGCTACTGCTGGAAATGAAATGTGTGTATTTAAGGAATGTTTATAATGACTTCTGCACATAAATCCATAAATCAAGAACAAAGACAGGAACATAACCTTTATTGAGATAGTATTTCTAGTATAATAGATATGTTTAGCCAGTTATTATGTTACATGTTTTCAAGTCTGCTGAGAGTTATTTTCCCTGAGGGTATTTGGAGAATTAATGAAGATCAGACCAGTCTTTGTAGCTATTGTGTTCGCTGATTACTTTGATCAGGGAGGAAATAAATGCCAGAAGGGGTTTGACTATAAGTCAAGATGAAGCAGCAATACAGAGATTAGAAATGGGAAGAAAATAAGAAAATGAGATTCTTCTTGGCAAAATTAAATCTTGTACAATAATAAAATCAGAAGCCAACATATTCAATAACAGAGTGAAATTTTAGAAGCGGTAATAGCAAAAGACCTAGGAGTGACAGCAAGCAGAAAATTAGGCATGAATTTACAATGTGGAAAAGGTCAACATAATTCTTGGATGCATTTTTAAAGACATGCAGCATGGAGTCACTAGACACTGGTCTTATTCTACTCCTTTCTGGTGCAATTGCACCAGGAATATTATGTTTCACTTCGGGCACCAGGTTTCCAGACACACATCAGCTATCAACTGTTTACCTCACTCATTTCTCAGGGAGAACACATTTGAAAAACCATACAGAAAACCCTTCCATGCTTTCAATCAAGACTTCGGAACAGTAAATGGCAAAAGATTTGGGCCCTAGGTGTATCACTACCTTGTGCTATACAAATGACTGAGCTAGTCTCGGTGTAGCAATCTCAGGCATTACTGGCAGGGTAGTGCCATCATGCATCTCAGCATTGCTTGAAAAAAGCATCCAAGAAGCAAACCAGATGCTTAGCTCACCAGCACCGATTTCCTTGGGGCCTTGGCTAGCCTGATGTCTTTGCTCACATACAACAGTTAAGATTTAGTTTCTTGTTGATGTAGGCATTCTTTGAATTGGGAATAATTAAAACTAAGGAACTCTAGGTTGGGGGTAAATGGGAAACTTTCATAATGCATGTGGTTATTAGTCTCTTTACCCATCATCAGCAAGGGTCAATACTGCCCCAGGGACAGCTACAAAAGACTGTTATAAGCATTCCTGCATCTGGGTCTTCTGCTGAATGCTACGTGCAACACGTGTGATGTACAGATAGTGTTTCCTTTGTTTTAGATGTTTGGTTTCCAACTTTTGCAGGAGTAACACCTATAATTAGCCTGATGATTTGTTGTGTAAGATGCCAATATTCAGTTGTTTCCTTTTTTTCTTTTTTTTTTCTTTTTTTCTTTTTTTTGGCTAGATTTTAACCATGAATATTTGTTGGGAGGTGCCATTTGTGTCTTTCGTTTTCCTGTTCCTTTTCTCTCTATCTTTCCCCCTCTCTTCATGGATTCTTGGGGCTCCTGTGCACAAGCAAATGAAGAATAACAGAGGTGAGGAGAAGATGGAAGAATGGAGATCTGTTTTAGTACAGCAAAGGAGATGAATATGTGAGTTGACCTGTGGAGGTGGAAAAGAGTAAAGAAAGGTATCAAGGTTTATGTGAACTGGAAGGAAGAATAAGAAACTAGGAGGGCCAGCAGGAGACCGGTAAGAATTTGGGTGGACATAACGTTAATAGGAGCTAAGAAAGACAGAGAAAGACTTGGCATAGGCACCGTTAAAATATCCAGTCATCTGAGACATGTCCTCAGTCATCCTGTAAATATGTTGGCTGAGGGAATGGTTGCACCTCTTGATGCAGAGTGTTGGCTTGAAATAGTGAGGGTGCGATTGGGGAAATGCTTTTGAAGAGGAAGAGATGCCTCATTTTAATTAAATGCTCTCTTCTTAAATGACACAGTAAAATAATAATAATAAAAAGTATTGCATTACAGATTTTTTTTTCCCATCTAAATGCTGCTTTAATAAAAATACCACTTTATATTGTAAATCCAGCCCTGATCTTTAAAGCTGTGCAAGTCATCTAGGTCAAGACTGCATTGGCTTAAAGCACTAAGTTTCCCTAGCAAATATGTTTTCTACTTACTGTGCTCTACCAGTTTCGTGGTGTCTTCTACACAAAATCAATTGCAGAAATCTGAGCTCTGATATAATGATGTTATGAAGTAGAGCTCTCATCATGTAAATTAGAGGGCAACAGAGTGATAAATGCCAAGTATTTGTTGAGTTGCTTCAGTAGGACAGAAGAATGAAAGTGGGATAAATCTTTCTACTAGTGTGGAAAAAAGTAGTGCACTCTTATTTATTATTTATTTATTGTGGAAGAATTTGGCCTAGAGATGAGAGAGCCACAGGGAACCATTTACCTCGGTGGTGTTCAGTAAATTCTGAAGGGCTTCAACCTGTTCGTCAGTTTGTGGGCAAGCCCACAAAACCTCATCCCTGAAAAACAAGGGTATTCAGGTGAAGCACAGGTACTTGAAACTGGAGCCTAACTAGAGAAGCAGCCTTGACCTTCCTCTTCCCTGACTTGGCCATCCAGAACTCAAAGAAGATTCAACAGTGAAGATGCTGAGCTCATTTCCAGGCCCTTCTTCTGCCAATCAGCCAAATATATGCAAGAGCTGGGTGGCTGGTGCAGGGCTTTGGTAGCTAGCATCTACTGCAGTACTCCAAGATTGCTCCTGGGAGCTGGCACCAGCACCACAGCTCTCAGTCCCAGCTGATCCAGAGTGCAGCAGGATGGCTTTAAAACCAGCCCAGACCAAGAAGATAGCTCTGCTGTTCTCCTGATATCAACCACTCTTCAGCAGAGACATGAGCTCTCCCATCTTGCTGCAGAAGCCCAGCACAACTTTTGGTAGATGTGCAGAGACCACTGCTATCACCATTCCTACTTCACTCCAGTTTTCCTGATCTACTTTTTCTCCATCTGCCACTTACCCCTGGTGTTTCAGGTGCTCTATACCACTGTCTTCACTACTATTTGCCCATTAATTTATATTTCCCCTTCTACTTGAAACCCAGTGGTCCAGACTCACTGTAGAGAGAGATGGCCCTTCCCATCTACTCCATACCTGACTCCACCATTGGTGACAGGAGAGAAATTCATGCAGACGTTGGCAAGAATTAGAGAAGAACCATCCCTGAGGGTGTTCAAAGAAAGGCTGGACCTGGCACTTAGGGTCATGGTTTAGTGGGTGATGGTGGTAGGGGGTGGTTGGACCAGATGATCTTGGAGGTCTCTTCCAACCTTAATGATTCTAGTATTTAGAGTTTTCCACCCCTGTGCCAGTGTGGACCAGTTGTGATAGAAGCACATAATTTGCAAATGAGAGGGGAGAAGTACTTATTTCTCTGAAGAGATCTTTGTCATCTGAATGCTGCCTTAAGAAAAATACCTCTTTACATGGTAAATCCACCCCTGATCTTCAGTGCCCTGCAAGCCATGTAGTTCAACACTGCATAGAATAGATATTTAAAGTAATTCATGTGTATAATGCAGAGGGAGGAGACTCAGAGGAATGTCAAGCCCTTATTTCCATTTTCTGGGTTGGGGTGGCTCTCATCCCGTCAGTCATTTGGCATACAGTGGTGGCAATGCATAAAAGAGGCACTAACTCCCCACCAGCCCTATCTGAAGAGATGTTTCTGAAAAGAAAACAGGCAGGGCTCTCAAAACAAGCATTTTCAAGCTGTGTAATGTGATTGCCACAAGTCATTGTTGTGACTGATTTCAAGCGGAGACACGACAGCGTCTGGCAACCAGGTGATTCATCTTTTCTACTTTTAGCCGAGCTCCATGCAATCACTGTTGCTTCTCATGCAGAACCAGCAGCATGCCAGCCTTATTTTTGCCTCCGCCATCATTTGATGGAGCATCAGAAAGCAATCAGGGCCAGGCAGGGCTGGCACTTGGCCTTCTTCTTTAGACAAGTGCATGCCAGAGCTTGTGTTGAGGGCTGTTTTAAAAATGAATTTGCCCTCTTATATCTGGGAGAGACTTTTCACAGGGGAGATAAGAAAAGGGCTGTTGCATGTGGTTTCATCCTATGATTGCCATGGCCTGATGTGGCTGAGGGTGCCGTAACGAGGAGGTTGGTGTGTACCTCTGTCCCACAGTTTGTTGCATAAATAGTTCAGGTGAGTGTGGTTCGTGGCAGACAGCTGGAGGCTAGCAGCAAATACTCATTGCTCTCATTCATAGGACATGAATACACCAACCAAGCTAATCCCAGTTCAGCCCCTGCTCTAATAGTGTTTAACATGGGGGTATTAGCAGCTGGAATTGGGGTCAGTGGGCTTCTCGGTTCCTCTGTTTCAATTTGACATTATACCCTCTAAATATATGATACCCTTTGTTATACTATTATACTCTCAATAAATTATGTCCTCTTAATAAAGAAACAAGCACTGTGAGGATTCAGCAGAACCTGAGGTAATTTAGATCTGTGTGCTAAATCAGAATTGATTGCATCCTAAATATACACATTTCTCTCCACTGGCTGTATAGGAAGATAAGGATGACTTGGTCATACGCAGCATTATGAAGAAAGTCCATATAGTCAGATGAATCCCTGCCAGGATTCAGAGGGCCTGGCCACCATCTCACAAACAGATATAAATCAGTGCCGGTTCTGTTCAGGCATCACTGTGCCTTCCCCCTCCTCTCCGTTGCATTTCTCAGTCACCACAAATGCCGTCAGCATTGCTTATCACAGCAGCCCTTGAAACAAGGGCTCAGCATGGATGTGTCTCCCTGAACTCACAGCCTGGCTTCGTTCAAACCTTGTGTGGTCTTTTGGAGCACTGTCTCCAGAAGAGAAGCCTCCCCACTTTGTCTCCAGCTGGAAGCCTTCCTCTGGCTCTCAGCAGGTAGGATCACACGTGCTACTTGTTTTGCCTCATGCTTTCCAGGGGGAAATGCCATATTCTTCTCTAAGGGTCAGATATTCAGTGTTTTATTTAAATGTTAAATAAATGGACCTCCAAGCAGCACAGAACAATATTGCTGTATTCACCTACAAGCTTATTTAACTGTCCCCCTACTTCAAACCCCACACCCTTGTAGCAATCCACAACAAAATATGATTGCAATGTGAAACAGAGTTGAACGACCCTGATTTTAAGGCATAAACTCAAGAAGCATTGACCTGTCGCAGTCCTGCTACTGACTAGGGGTGCAGAGTAACAGAGGGCCCCGAGACCCAATTCATTGTTACTTGTGTAGGAATTTGGGTTCTGGGAGCGGGCTGTGTTTAATCACGGTTCCTCTAGCTTGTTCAGCTTGCTTAATATCCCCACATGAGGGGCTTATCTTTTTAGTTCTTCCTATTAAGACATTGAAGGTTTTAAAGCCAGCTGCCCATATAGAAAATAAAAGCACTTTGGCTGTCTTCCTCTCTGACATATGTTCTCATGTTTTAACAAAGCATTTGGTTGCAGGGTATTTCTGAAGTTTATCGATAGGTAACAATAAAGCTGCTTCTGAAACACTGTACAAATACAAAATGGTTATTCAAAAATGATTTATGACTGGAAAAACAATCATAAAAGCTGCTTTAGAAAGAAAACAGATTGTTAGCACTTTCTGAAATGGTTTCTCTTTCTACCTCAAGAAGTAATTCATTTAAGGTCTTGTTTTAAGGCAGACGAAGCAAATTATTTTTTCCCATTAAGTTTCAGAATGCCCTTTATTGGCATTCGAAAGCACTGAATGAACAGAATTGATTTGCACTTAGACTGAAAAGAATAGTTTTAATATGATTAAAAACATAGGATTTATGGATGCAAAGAAGACTTAGAATAATTTCATTTCCTCCACCATCTATATATTAAATTGAACCACAGACCCAATTACAAGAGCAATAAATAAATGTCAGCCTTTGCCAAATGTTTTCCTACGCAACTTGGAGTTACTTTACCTCAACGTTTTCCCTGTCCCACTCACCACATGCCGAGAGCCTGGTAGCCACAGGAGGTATTTACCTTGGATGAGCGAAGACATGCTTCTCCTGAATCCAGCTGAATAGGGTAAAAAGGAGCAAGTAAAACTTCATCTTCACGGCATCCACAATGAAACCCACTGCAATTGGAAAGCCCAGGGTTCAGGACCCACATTATTGATTTCAAAAATGTTATTTAAAGAGTGGTTAAAATTTAATGTTGCCTCTCACCTCAGCCCCAAGCTGGCGGTGGCTGAGTCAATATGACAGAAGTCTCTGGGCTGGTTCTGTTCATATTGAGGTCACCCAGCACAGAAAGGATAAGGTACATTTTGGACATTCTCATATTGACAAGTTACTTTGTCATTTGAGCCTTTGTTTTATTTCCTTGTGGCTATGAACCACAGACAGAAGAACACCAAGCACGATGGTTTTGTGACCCTGTCACATTTACAGAGGTCCAGCAGTGTGCTCTGCATTCAGTACTCCTACAGCACCTCACAGCTGGGCATGAAGCTGGTTTCAAGAGTGGCAACGAGGTTGTGAAGTCCAAATGGAAGAATCCTAAGCAGAAAAGATCCTTTGGCTGGTATTTGCTAGAGAGAGAACAAACAGCAAGTCAGATGGATGCCTTCTTGCTATGTTCCTCTAGTTCCAGATGGAGCACCTTGACTGGGCCTCCATCTCCCACTGTTGGTCTCTACCTCTTTGGTTAACACTTGATCCATCCAAGGATTTCAGATCGCTTGTGTTGCTCCATATCCCCTTCTCTGTGACATTCTGACATCCAGCTTGTGCTTTCCACATGCCACACTTTTCCAAGGAAAAGTACCACTGACTCTTTACCTCATTATTATTAATTTTTGCATGCCTCAAGATTTGTATCCCATGTTTCTGTGTGTGGTTGTGCAGCCAGGACATGCCAAAAGCTGATTGAATTTGACACATCCATGCTGTCTGATATAAAATGTTCTTCAGGTGAATGAAGAACCAGCAAGGTAGCATGGTTTTGTTCCAGAGGGTTTTCTTTCCAGGAGAGGACCAGGGAGTGAATCCACAAACATCCAGTGGGGACAACAGGGAGCCAAGACCTGGGACTGAATGGGGGAACTAAATTATTTGACACTGTAGCTATACAACTGGATTAAAAAATGCCTAGGAGCAATCCCCTGAGCCAAGGCTAGGTAAGATGGACTAGGTTGCATCCACCAGCCACCTCTCAAACAGCTCTGGAGTGGTCCAGATCAGAGCCAGTGTTCCAGTTAGGCAGGCAATTGGGGCTTCGGAGCCCAAAATCAGTCCTGGCTCTCTTAGGAGGGAAGATATGTGCTAAAATGTCAGACAGCTAAGTTTTAGATGGCTGAAGTCAGCAGAGGTGAACATCTCTGTGAAAACACACAAGCACAGAAAATCTCCAAACTGGAAATATTGGGTTAAGCACAAACTGGGCACCAAAGTGAAACTAAAAAAAAAAAAAAGAAAAAAAAAAAAAGACTCACAGGAAGCTAAACCGCTGGCACCTTACCTAGATTTTGCAGTTCCTCCTTTATCTTTTCTAGATGTTGTTCAAACAAACACGAAGTTCGGTAAGTCACACAGGCTGTTTCTGGCACGGGAAGTGGGCAGCGCTCTGCCACTGTGGTTGATTTTTAAACTGATGGCTCAGATGTGCTTCCTTCACATAGGGAAAAAGAAGTTGCCAGCAGAGGACAAAACATAGGAGATAAAACTTGACTATCTGGTCGTGCTTGCGTCTGGAAATGTCCAATGCACAGACACAAATTTAAAGAAAATTTGAATCTACAGAGATAGGTACAACAGAGGAAATTGAAAGAAAAAAAATGATGGAGTGGAGTTGCTAGTAACAAAGGAAAGAGAAGAATCATTTTCATCCATATCTTAAAATGTTATTTAAGCTGGAAAAGGGAATATTTTCCCATATCTACCTGAGAATAAAATTTTGGACAAACGGTAGACATCAGACATGACTGTATGTTGGGTGCTTCTCTTATGCAATGGATGTTGGAGGAAAATAACGGCACTAGCTGAAACCCTGAGAGGACAAACCCAAGTCCTGTGATGGTTCAAGCACCCCATAGGCTGAAATGCAGAGAACCTAAAGGTAAATGAGAGTTAAAAGAATAACAAATGGGTGATGTGACTGACAGAGATGGCAGAGGTGTATACCCACTGCTCTTGCTTGGCTGAAAGCCTCTGAAGTGTTTTGGCTCAAGGTAGGACACAAAAAAAATGAGTTTCAAGCATGTGCTGGATGTTGCTTATTTGGATCATTTTGGCTTATTTTTCTTTCCTTTAGTATGTAAACAACACAGAAAATGCCCTTCCCCGCTTGTGCAGCCTGCCTCAGCAACAGGGACATGTGCAAAGCCAGCATTACTGATCATTGGCCTTGGGTCATTAAATGGCAGCTCCATACCCAGCACAATCCCCTGCCCCATGCCAGCAGCACCTCCCCAAGAACAGCACCCATCCTGCTCAGCTCTGGGTGCCTAAAATGAGGCTCCTGGCCAGCAGCGAGCAGCTCCATGAAGCGGGTTGATTTTTGTAAGCATGGAGGCTGCCGTCACAAGGACATCTACAGCGTGCGACGTGCGTTTCACACACAAAGACAATTTCTGTGACAGTTCAATCTCCGAGTGAATTCCTTTCAGGATTTCCTCTCCTGATACAATCTATTTATACCATGGTGCTGAGGTTTGCTTTAATGAGAGACCACCTATATTGATTACCCCCAAAGCCTTGTCAGCTGCTGACAGAACCTAAGTATAAAAAACTACCGACATAACCGAGAGAGATGGGGATGTATTTAAGCACCAGACTTAAACACCAACTTCCTTGCTTTCCCCCAGCTGTTAGGGGTTATAATTTGTCCTTTGACTTCTGTCGACATTCCCTCCATCTGCTCCTCTCATCCACGTAGGAGGTGAGAGTCAACGCAGGCTGCCTTGTGCTGCTTTCACAGGCACTGCAGAGAAATGGGATTGTTTCAGGAGCAATTCATCCGACCTGCTGTGGACATCTCAATCAGAGGGTAATGAAATGCCTGATCCTGTTCTTTCCTGGTGAGTGGAGCTGGAGTGACTTGCTTGGGGATAGGAAGGTGGATTTGTTCCTGTGAATCTTATTGATTCTGTCTCCCTCCCTCTGCTTGGACACTTTGGGTGCTCGTTATGGACAGGATCTATCTCCTGTGTTCCAGGCTACATAAATTAAGATATACTTGCTCTACCTACAACAGTAATTTTTTTTTCTTAACCTTCAAGAATTACTGAGAACCTGGAAAGTATTTCCCAGCTAGGCTGGGAAGAAAAATGTGGTTGTGAGAAACACCGTGAAGGACAATTATAAAAAGAATTGGGTTGGTCAAAACATTTCATTTTGATAATTTCACCTCTTTGATTTTGATTCAATTTCAAAGCTTTTAAATAGTTTTATTGGAAACTAACTCACATTTCTGGACATTTTTTTTTTAAGACCTAGAGGAAAAAAAGATTGGATGTAGACCTGGATTAACTATTGCTACTACACTGAGCAGACACTGCACTGAGCAAACCACAGGCCATGCAACCACAAGCCTTGCAGTAAAGGGGAGAGTTTGATCTGTGCTGATTTCTGTTAACTTTTAGAGTAGCCCTGGGACATGCACAGCCTTTTATTTAAAAAGGGAAGATCAGGCCCTAATTTTTAGAGCAGATAATTAACAAAATAGTCTCTTAGTTTCTTTGTTCAATACTACTGCTATGGGAATTGGCACTGGCAGTACATAAAGCCTCCTGGTGCCATTATTATATTGCTTTTTGAAGTATAATCACACTTTAAAGGCAATTCTAATGAGATATTTCCACTCCTTTGGCTGAACCTGCTGTCTCTCCCCTCCCTCTCTCACATGTGGTCATAGCCACATCCTTTGGACGTTGCATTGGTGTTGCACCTCATACAGAGCAGGCACTGTTTTGTTTTGTTTTTGTGGTGCTTTAAGATGTAAGTGCTAAAAAATGTGGCAACAGAAGAGGCCGGGCACCTATGTTTTGAGATGGTTTCAGGCAGATATGACTAAGGCATCTCCAATGACTCCTGATAGCAGCAGCCTTGGCTTCCAGCAGCCAGGTGCCACAAGGTTCCCTCTGAGCTCAGCCAGGACTGAAGCACGGCTGCCTTCTTTGATCCCTGGACTCGCACAGTGCCCAGCAGCAAGGCTTTAAATAACGAGGCTGATCCTGCCTGGAGGTTCTCAGGCCTGAGTTCTGTGTTTCAGCACGTGCTGGAGCCCATGCTAAGTCTGTCACTAATAGCAAACCTGTTAACAAGCACACAGAAGGGGCAGGAGGAGGGGAGGTCGGCTTTTATCAGCAGTCACATCCCTCAGATCATTTTCCCTGTTCAGGATCATCATATTCTGCTCTAGTTTTGATCCTCCCAACTCCTCTTGTTTCCAGTTAATCAGTAACGAGTCCCTCCGGGGATGGGTAAGCACCCCTGTGGGTCCATGTGCTGAAGCAGAACATGAAAGCCAAGTGAGTCCGTGCACTTCTTCTTCTGGTTCTTTAAATCCAGGTTCAAGAGCAAAATTAATCTTCTGAAAAATATTTACAGGCTCTTGCCCTTTTTTTGGTGCATTATCACTATTGATGAGGCCAAAGGTAACTGGCTAGCATCCTTCTTACGTGAGGCAAAGGACGGCTAAAATCTAACTAAACTTTGATCCCTGATGCTTGCCACGCAGTGCTGCTGAGTGCCGCTGCTCCTGAGCCACACGAGGATGCAATTAGTTGAACAGCTCTTTATTATGGATGCGGCAGAGCAGAATTAGAACTCAATTTACAAGTCTCCCTTTCAAAACCATTCAGCCGTTAAGGCCACATCATCTTTCAGTTTTCCGAGGCATATAATTGATAAATGATTTCTCCCTCCACACCTCAGCTCCTCATCTTTATTCATGAGCCAATTAATCTCCGTAGGACACTGTGATCATTTACATACATGGCCAATGTCACCAACCTCTGTCATTTCAGTCTGGAAACAATTTTACAGCCCGTGAAACCACCGGGATGGGAAATTGTGGGATATCTCTAAACTTCTGTGCTTCTGGTATTTCTGCCTGATGTTACTCCCAAATAAAAAAGTCAAACTCTACCTGTGTTAGAAAATGATGGGTTAACCTGGGAGAAAATGAATGTCTGAGCCCTGTGTGAGTGCTGTACAGGCAGCATGTGTCTTCTAGATATGAGCAGAGGCTGAAAACGTATGTTCACTTTGTGTGATCCTACACCTCAACCTACTTCATTCATTTTTATTCTTCCTTGGTTGTTTCTCTTTCCAGGCTCAGCGGAGGAGAAGACGCTGTAGTGTTTCAGCACCTCATTTTGTTTGTGGGCTGGGGAGGTGCAGAAGTGTCACTACTGGCTAAACGCTTTCTTCATGATCTCCAGTTCCCCAAGGGCTGTTATCAGCTTCCACCCAAACAGTATGTTCTCCAAGTGACTCGCGTTTCCTTACTGCCAGGAGGTATTGATTGATTTGCCTGTATCTTAACAACCAGCACTTGCAAAGCAAAGTGCAGCTTTGTTAAACAAAGGATGTCAACAGGAGCGGCAGGAGCACCACGGGCAGAGTTTCTGAGCACTTGAGGAATGTGACCCATGCAACTTGTGCAGAGCATGCTTTGGCTAAGGTGCAAGAGGATGCATGTACACACCTCTCCCATTCTCTATGTATATGGATATACATACCAGGAATGCAAGTACCCCCGGAAAAGTTGTGTATTCTGCCTGTCACTGAGTGCATCAGCAGTGCTGTTTGCTTTTCTCTGCACCGCCTGAACTTACCCATTTTGCTTG
Organism: Anas platyrhynchos; assembly: GCF_047663525.1. Classification (NCBI taxonomy): domain Eukaryota; kingdom Metazoa; phylum Chordata; class Aves; order Anseriformes; family Anatidae; genus Anas; species Anas platyrhynchos. Next base: position 177,436,235 of record NC_092587.1, read on the forward strand.
CATGGCATCTAGCAGAGTTTAGAGGACTGGGCACTTCCTTTGGGCCTTTGGAGGATGCCAGGACCTGCTTGAGGATGCTGGTGAAGAGAAACTCCATGGAACAAAACTCCTGTCTCATAGTCAGGCAGTGGGACAGGTTGCCGAGGGAGGTGGTGGAGTCCCTGGAGGTGTTCAAGGAGAGGTTGGACGTGGTGCTTAGGGACATGGTTTAGTGGGTGACATTGGTGGTAGGGGGATGGTTGGACCAGGTGATCTTGGAGGTCTCTTCCAACCTTAATGACTCTGAGTCATTTCATTCATGCCTCTTGGCCGGTGTGGTTCCCGCCTTGGAGTGGCACATCCCAGTCCTGGCTGATGCTGAGCACCAGTATGCACAAACAGGTCTATGCTGCAGGGACACTCATCAGTGTCCCAGTGTGTCCCCTCGCAGCTCCTGGGGCACCCCCAGCACCCCCAGGAGCAGAACAGTCTTGGCTCTGTGTGAACACTGCTCTGCAGCAACCAAAACATTGGTGGGTTATCAGCAGTGTTATCATCCAAAATCCCAAACACAGCATTGTGTGAGCCTCTGTGAAGAAAATTAACTCTATCCCAGACAAAAACATGACACTCAGCAAGGCAAGGAAGTTCGTGACAGCACAGGAGGCAGGCCTGGTGGTGAAGGCCTACATTTTTCCTCAGGGATCTTTATCACTTATCACTAATGTGGCTGGTTGAGCCTTTCTCTGTCATGCTGCTTAACCACTGGCCTCTTTCCCTGGCACCTGCTAGGAGATTTCCTGGGTGGATGTGGGGGGGTTTCTCTCCATGCTTCGTGTGTTTGCAGATATTCCTCGCCGTGTTCCTTTAGATCCTTAACACGTGCACTAAATGAGTGCCTGCCCTGAGGGAGTGCAGTGCTTATATGCATGATCAGTTTTGCAGCTTTCTGCCTTTTACACAAATTTCAGGCATGTCTTTCCTGGTGAGCACATGGCCTATGGGATTTCAGGCACATTTAGGCTTTGGACAATTTATTATGGCTCTGTGATGTACTTCTCAAGCAATAATAGCTTGCAACCTGGGAGGGAATTAGGTTTTCCGTAAGATTCTGTCACCTTCATAAAGTGAGCAGTGCCCAAAAAGTAAATAATATGCAATAAAGAAAATGCTTTCAAAACAGTTATTAGACTTTAGGACAACTAAGACTCGCAGCTGTGTGTCACTTCTTGAGCAGCAAAGGAACATTGGGAGAGCGATGTGATTTTCCCAGGAGTGGAAGAGGACTTACACTGACCACTGATCTGTGTAAAAAATATGAACGAAATGAGAATGTAATCAAAAGTTGGTCTTAATTCAGACTTGGCTTGCGGTAAGGTATGTAAAGTCCCCAGAAACCACCACAGTTAGGCAGTGGTGGACACCAGGATCTGAAGTAGTGGCCAGGCCTGCAGCAGGCCTAAGCTGCCCTTGGCAGACGGCATGATGCCAGGCTGGGATTTCGGCTCATTCCCACCTCCAGAGGAAGCAGAAACATGACTTGATCTGTATAAGACCACAGAAGCCAGTCATACAGCTTGCTATCCCTCTTCTAAAGGTAGCCAGGAGGGATGATTTACAACAAGGTGTAAAATCCTCATCATGCGCATGATTATGCTCTACTACACTATGGGGGGATATTTCCTTCTGAGTCCATCTGGTGATGAGACCGTACCCTGAAGCATGTGATTGATTGCCCTCGTGCTTTTTTTCTCCTAGTTAGTCTAACTGCTGATGCTTTACTTTTATTCATCTGAATATCTAAGCCCTTTTGAAGCTTTGAAAATTATGATTAATTGTGCAAGGAAAATCAATAGTGGAAGTGCTTACAAAGCCAGCTTGATTTAGGAGTGAATCCCAAAGACAGCTGCTTTCTCTGAGAGTGATGGAAAAAGTTGGAGAAAAGCAACAGAATAAAAAAAAAAAAAATCAGATCCCCTTTTTGCTTAGGGGTGATGTTTGTCATGGGATTAACTCTTCCAGGGTTGGTAGGAGCTTTATTACAGGCTAATATTACCAGTCCCTGAAAGCAAAACCTCAAGTTAATAAAAAAATAATATATATATATATATATATATAATAAAGGTTAAAAGTGAAAATGTTTATAGTCCTGTACCAGAATGCAAGTATTCCCACACCTTCAGGTCCATGACAGCTTTATTTTTCACAGGAGACTCTAGAGATAGGGGTGAAGATCTGGTAAGGCATTTACTGGAGCATCCCTGCCAACAGATCTTGTTCTCTTTTGTGCACTGACAGGTGCTTGCGTTGTGCCTAGGGTTAAATATCCCAATTTTTTCTCCATTTCCCGAGGGATAGCATTTTCGGAGCTCACGAGTGCCAGTCTCTAAACTCCAGATGAGTTTTAGATGACTGCCATCTCGTGGTTGGCTCTCCTTGCTGCACTGGTGTCAGGGCTCCGGCTGGTGCAGAGCTTCAGCTTGGGATGCAGATCACAGAATTTTGGAACTGGATGCAGATCACAGAATTTGGCACAGATACTGCCTCAAAACGCAGCCTGGGAAACGGGACCAGCAACGGAGACGGCTCTGGGTCAGGCACCCGGCTCCGGTGCTGGGATACTGGGAGGAAAAGCAGCCCCCACCACAAAACACATTTTGAATAGCACGGTACAAGCCCTGGCCTCTCTCCTGAGCCAAAGCTAGAGCCAGACATCAACCTCTTGAAATCCTGCCTATGGGAAATGGGTGATGCGTGAAAGCCTGCTCTCCCTGTCTGCCTGAGCAGGCTCCTCTAAAAATCCCCCTAATTTCTCCCAAGTATCATTAGAACAGAAACCAAATGGCACGTTTGCATTGCAGAATGTATAAAGAAGCAAAGTCTACTGGTTTATGAGAAAAGGCAGGGGAGGACAGGTATTGCAAATAAAAATTTCGTATTGCATACCAAATGGTACCAGACAATGGTACTGGCTCAGGCTGCAGGTCCGTCCAGCATTGTCACATCTTTGGCAGTATCTCAAGAGTGGCATGTGCAGAAATGGCCTAGAAAACCATTCTTCCCACTTCCCACAATCTGTGGTTTCAACAACAATATGTAAGATGTCCTCAGTGAGCCCACGGTGTTGTTTTCTAAATTTGTCCCACTTTCAGCTCTGTGATGCTCACTTTCCCATTAGCACACGCACTGCTAACAGCCAAGACCACACGTTTGGCTTTGTAGAACATTTTATTTAGAGAGACTTCTCACATCATTGGATATCAGTTCTTTATTAAGGCAATTCTGAATGGGCTAGAGGGGGGGAAGGAAACTGAGACTGTGTCAACAGGATCACATTAAGGCAAAATTCCCTCCTTCTGCGTTTCACCACAGTAAAATCCACATAAAGGCCAGGACAGAAAATGACTCATGCCATGGAAGAGGTTCAGTGCCATCATCCCACTGACTATCCATGGATGGGGCTAGGTCCTCAACCGAGGTAGACTGCTCAGTTGGGGATCATGGCCTTGGTTCAGGGAAGCATTTAATTTGTAATCAAACATTTAAATGCTCTTCTGAATCAGGGCAACAGCCCTTTGAGTGCATGTCTGTACAGTTCATTGTTTAATTTTTCCTCAGTACATAAATATATTTTTTCTGTATCCCTTTGGTTAACTTCTTACCTCTGCTTTATTATTGCTACTAACTGAGTATACCCCCTTAGTTTCCCTAACATGGTTTTCATTTCTATCGTGCTTTGCAGTCTGCTAACGTTTTGAGTGTATTATGGCATAAAAGTGAATTAACCTTTGGAGAGCACTCCTTGTAAAGGCTCCAGAGTTCGGCTCTTCTTGGAGAACCAGGTTACAGTAAGGTTTGTCCCATGAATGGTAATGTGCTCTGTGAGTAACTCCAGTGATGGCAGAGGCAAAGCTTACAGGGAAAGGTACTGCACACATCACATACCAGCAGCACACAGCAGACCCCAAACACTTTTCTCTTTCCATGAGCATTTCCTAATTTCCTAATTCCAAAAATATAGTCACTAATACTTGTATTAGTTGGGGAAATCCCTTTTGAAACCCCAGGTGCAAATTGAAGGAAAGTATGGCAGAAATACTGCCAGAAGCATGAAGACATTTTCAGGCAGAAGCAGTATATAACATTTCATAATCCTAAAATCTGTCTGTACCTCCCAAGACAAAGACCTCCAGGTGACTTCTGACAGATAACCCTGGTATCTATTAACTGGAGGTTATGTATAGACCTCCTGGAAAAGTCATTCAGGAATATGAAATGGTTATATCTAGTAAAGTGGAAAATAAGGCAAAGAAATCAAGCACATAGTACTGTTCAAACTAAAACATTTCCTGGATACAGGTGGATACACAAGTTTTGTATGATCTGGAACCACGTACAACATTCATGCCTTACAAGCATGAGCACCCTGCATATTTCCTTGATACAAAGAGCATCCAGTTTGAGGGAATCAGAAGGGTGAATACCAGGCATCAGTGCAAGTCTTTTGTGCTTAAACTGTCTTCATGCCTTTCCCCATAAGGCAAGCAAACACTGTCATGACCATTTTGGGTTTTACTTCAACCAGGTCTTCTGGAAGGGCATAGACTCTTGCTCCAATTTTTCTTGCCATAGAGATGGCATATCTGCATTGCAGGGGGAGGAAAAAAAAAAAAAAAAAAAAAAAAAGAAGTAAGTTAGTGCAGTAGCATTAATGTTAAGAAGTTCTTCATTGAAAAGTTTTTTCATGATCAGTACCAGAGAGTGTTGGGAACTTTCTTACTGATACACCAAAATTCAACTTTTATGTAGGAACATATGAGCCAGTTCATAAAGAACTACATTTTTTAGCAAATTCCCGAGGAGGAAAAGCACATGGCTGATGCTGGTGGAGATCAGAGTTGTCAGAAATCATTATTTAGGAACTTCTGCTTGAGTCATTCCCAGAATCTGCAAGCTGACCTTCCCAACCCCTGTTCAGAGTGTGCTGTTCTCCAGTGTGTATGTGTCTTCTCTCTATTATTTCCTTGAAAAATACTTGAGAAATCCTGGGTTCTTCCCATTACAGAGCACACACATCTGTGAAATCCCCTCCCCTCCAAAAATGCAGAGAAACATGCATATGGGAAAGAAAGGGGGGAAAAAAGTCAAAAGAAGACATCAGCAGAGGGATGAAGTACAGAGAGAAGCACACAGAAGACAGCACAGAAAGAAATGAACAGTTAGTAGGAAATAGGAGAGGAAAAGAACAGGGGGAAAAGTCATTATAATAAATATTGGCAGCTGTGACTGCCTTACAGTCATCCTTTTCTCCTTCGTAGTTGCCACAAAGTGAAGGAGAAGCTAAACTGATAACCAAACTGGGAGGTGATCCATGTAACTGAAATCACAGGGAGATGCTCCCAGGATTGCCTTCCTGATAGGAAATGGTTGCAATCAGAAAAAAAAAATCAATATCCACATCCACAAAAACAGTTTTTCAGGCATGAATCCTGTCCTCCCCTTTCTGCCTTAAATATGCCCATGCTCCACCTGTATGTGACTAAGGAGGTATCATGACCTCTAATCACTGGTGGAAACAGCTTGCGTTGTTGGTGCTGCTCCCTGATCTCTGGAAGAATTTTAAATTTAATAAGAGAAAACAGAAGCTTGGGAAGCCAAGTGATTTTGATCCCGTGAAGGGAATTATAAAGCAGCAACTGTGACACTTCATTTTTGGTGATAGCCTTTTTTTACTGTCTGACTTCTAGCCTTCATGTTTCTAACTCTGGAGGTATTTCTCAGTTGAGGATGTGCCAGATGAGAATGATAGCAGAGTGTTTTGAAAGACAGTCAAGCAAGGCTGAGCACATAACTGGTGGTAAGTGTCACTTGGCATGAACATACTTAGCATTATTTAGTTTCTCCTCATCATTCAGGTCCTCTGTTTTCAGGAGGTCGTATTTGATTGATCCTGGTTGAATGGCATCAATGAGGTCCAGGACTGGCATGCTGGTGCTGATTTTGCCATCCTGCATAGATGAAAAATGCAATTAGATGCAAGAACAGGAAGACATGTCTCCCACAAAGCCAGATTACTACTAGATTACACGTGTACTGTTACTGTTGTTTTTAGTGCTATCATTTCTAATTGCTATTGTTTAATAACCAACAACACAACAGGTCTTGCCAAATACCAGTCATCATTCCCAGCTCCATAATTTCATTTCCTGTGGCAAAGTAACATTCAAAGTAACAGCTTTCTGTTATGTTCATATTATGTTTCTGCTACCTCTTGATAATAAAGGCCCTTAAATAAAATCTGTGTATCTGAAAATGCCTTTAAGAGGGAATGAAAAATATCTAAACAATGTAGTTAATTATATCATAATATAGCATGTGATTATATACTTATATATGCCTATATACACATAAAAACACTGTGTAAGAGATTCCTAAACAGAGACTTCTAACAAAAATCTGTTACCTTGAAACTGGAGATAGTTGAATCCTTGCCGGCTGCAGTCAGTGTTTCATTGACCCAGTTGACAATGATTTCATCGTTGACCTTTTCTCCACCACCAATATCTTCAAGGATATTCAGCGTGTACCTTACGAGAGAAGCCAGAATGCTTGCTTTAGCTCATAGTCTACCACCAGAACCACCAGTCTACCTCAGAACCACCCTCGTACATGCATAGCCTGACTTGGACAAACCCAACAATCCTCTTACACCCAATAGCTTCCCACTTCCACACTTAGAGAATGAATTATATTATAACATGCTAATTCATCTAATGGGTCTCATTCACCCCCAGTTCCCTAAGCATTGCTCTGGCAGTGTCAATAGGTTGTGTTTCTCAAAATTCCTAGAAGGTCCCATCCAGCAGATCTCAGTGTAAATGACTCGTTCACACACTGCTTTAAAAAATAATCACTGACTTTATGGGCAGAAGGAAATTGTTGTACCCTTCTAAGACTGACCTTCTGCATAAACACAGGCCTGGAATATTTTGCTTATATGACAGCATATATTCTGGAAAGACATACCAAATTGATGGCAAGTAATCACCACATCCATTGATTAATCACATGCCTGATAATCCACACAAAGAATTACATGAAAGTGGGAAGAGCTACCGAGCTGCATCCACTCTAGGTAGCAGATTACAGAATTTCTGCATCAATTCTTAATTTCCAGTATATCCTCCCCACTCCCTGATACAGAGATGTTTCATCTTGTTTTTCGCTCTTCTGTGCAGTGAACATTTATTCACACTATATGGATAGTGACAATAATAAACTTCTGCATGAGCTGAATGTAATGTTCTTGGCCATAAGATAATGTACTTCATGATCACATCCCTAACTTGGTTACTCTGTCTCTGCATATGTGTGCAAACAAGTGAGAGAAAAAGCTGTGGCCTGTAAAGCCTTCTCATCAATCGCATCAAGAAAACATTACCACGCCAACTGTGTGTACCAAAACACTCCTAAACTTGTCTTTCATCACCATACCTTCTCATCAACTGCCAGATTAAGGCCAGTGTGAGTGTACGGTTTCCTTCATTCAGATCTTGCCCAGCGATGCCAACGAGGGAGAATTTGGCTTGATTTTTTCCCAGTTCCACTGCATAGTTGCAGTTTTCAAGCTGTTAACGAGAAGATCAGTTAATATGGTTCAAAAGTACAGGAAAAAAAAAAAAAAGAAGTGGCTATCAAGACATCCACTGCTACTTTAAATTCTTTCAATCACTTAGCCCAGATCCTCCTGGGCAAACAGGTCTATCTTTTTTGATAGATAATACAGCTGTTCAACTACCAGCAGCCAGCACCATCCCAAAGATACTAAGATAAGAATCAGCCTAGAAGGAAATGTTATACTTCATCATCAGGGCTCATAAAACACATTACCCTGGAAAATATGAATCTACAGCTCAGAAGTACCTCCAGTAACATGGCATTGCACTGAGACAAAGGATCGGTGTCCCAGCCAATATTTCAGGCCAGTTAGTCACCCTGCCCAAACTGTACAGAGCTGCTCAACCAGAGAGCTGGGAGAAATCTGTGTATGTAGCAGCAACTCCACAATCAGTTCCTGAGGCACACGGTGAAGAATGCTGATTATCACTGTCCTCATTTCATGTGGAGGGCAATGGTCCAGACAGCAGCAATTAAGCTGGTGCCATATTACTCATGCTGAAGATGCATTACAGTTGGTGACTAAAACCTCAGCAAAAGTGGTCTGCAGATAGAGTTTTTAAATATTGATACAAAAGGTGTCAAGACTTTTTATGTCACACATACTGTTTACCTGTCAACAAAGTTAATGAGTCAGATACATTTATTTTCAGGGTGAAGAATTATTCACTGACAAGACAGAAAGAATCATTTGATGGGACTTGAGAGCAACACATGAGTGCCCACATTACTGCGTGAAATTATGTAGACGTCTTTTGAGGGTAAGGCATTGCTACTGGAGCTATTCCAGCTATTTGTACCTTCTTCATGTTGCCACCCAGTTTAGGATATGGTGGTTTGTTCACTCTGTTCCAGTCTACTGGCACTTTGATCTTTTCATAGAGCTGGAAGATAACCAAGGCATCTGACAGGTCACTGAAAACAACAAAAAAGGTAGATCATTGACCAAAGAACTGAAGAAAGGAATTCAACCATTAGTAGAGGTAAATTTATTTTTCTATTAAAAATAATATATATATATATATTCTTACAGCAACCAAAAGTTCTCATATGTTTTCTGTAAACAATTTGCTGGCTGCATGTATTGTCTGAAGGAAGTGTAATGCCTCCCCTTACCTGTATAAGTGATTTACACGTGGATTAACACCCAGGGAGTTCATCCAGTTCCTGAATGTCCTCTCTTCCCTTGTCTCACCTAAAACAACAGATATATCAATCAACAGGATGGCAGACCACAACACTCCAGTAAAATAAGTGTCTTGTGATGAAACCATAACTCAGAATTTACAGTGCACTGAACCATAAACAGAACGAGACGGTGGCTGACAAGAGAAATAAGAGAGCACAGTGCAGCACTTAATATTTCTTCATGCCCCAAATATTATAGTATTTAGGCAGACTGGCCTTGAAATACCTTCAAGAATTCAAGAATAGCCTGTGCCCTAGCATGAATAGTTTTGTTATGAAGCTTTTGAGAAACTTAAAAATAATTGAAAACACAGATTTATTCTGTGGGTCTCTTTGTAAGCACGATCTACACTGAATAAATGCTAGACTGAACAGAGCACTTCCATTCATTTTAGCTTTCAAGTACATGCTCAACTGGTTATTAAACTGGTCCCATTGACCCCAAGGACACCATGTATTTTCTTATTTGTCAGTACATGATTAAGTACTTTCCTGACTCACACTACAGAGCTCAGACCCTCAAAAGATTAACAGTCTTAACTGCCTTAACTGCCACTTGAACTGTTTCAGACTTTTTTTATATATGCTGTCATCAACAGCACAGCTATTTTACTAGAAATATCACATACAAAGAGTAGGCTGCCTTCTCCTAAAATATCAGAACAACTACTGCTCAATGACAACTAGACCCAGAAACAATCTAGATGTTTTCAATTCAGGTTTTTGTGAGTTATCTTTGTGTATGAAAAAAAATCTTCAAATGGTACCATAAAAGGAATTTTTTTTTCTGTTGCCTTGCTTCATGATGGCTCGACAGACCCTGTCTCAGAAAATTATAAGTATTAGAAATAGAAAGGTTTCATTGAGCAGCATCTTTAAGAAGGTGTAAAGCAAGAGAGACGAGAGAGGCATTTTCAAGTGGTCATTTGTCAGGAATCACCACCTGCTTCAGAGCTGAAGTCGTCCAAAAGACGAGGCCACTGGGAGATCCAGAGCACAGGTCAAACAGAAGGACCCGTAGCTCAGTGAATGGCCCACACAATGGTGGTCCTGACCCTAAACCAGACCAGGCAGGCATTGGGTCCATGTAAGATCAGATTCTTAAATTATGTTCTAAATTAAGAGAATGCCAGATCAACTGTGATTTCAACTAAGAAGCACACTCAATAGTCAGTGCAGGTTCAGACATCCCACAAACATTTTCATCTTTAACATATCATGTTAGCAGGGGATACTGTGGCACGAATGGCCAGAAACATCCTTTACTTGAATTTTTCTTACCTTCAATAGAGCTCCAGTCAATGTCCTGGTTCTCTGGCTTATGCAGGGCAGGGTATTTGTTAAACAAGTTGGCGATGAATGCCAAGTTTAGCTTTGGGTTTCCCCGGACGACATCTGTGGCCGTGACGAACTGCCGGCAACCCAGCCGCTCTGCCTGCTGCAGCATGCACTCTGCACGTTGGACGTCATCCTTCTCCTGTGCCAGACAAAAATCAGGATGAAACCACATCAGCATCAGCCCACAGCCTGGCACCATGCACACACCAACCCACTCTGGCTCCCTGTGTGTGGTGCTAGGTGTGGGGCTGCTAAAATAGGTCCTTGTTGAATTTATAACAATTTCCTCTCCCACCTTTAATAATATCAACTCAGTGTTTCAGATGGGCTTTATCTACAATCCAGCCATCTCACCATGTTCTTTTTTATTTGTATCTCACATAAAAGGGAATTAATTCCCAAATAATTGCATTTTAATATACTTGCTACATGTTAGTAGTTTATCAGTGTGGTTCAGTGGCTGTAGGATGGCACTCTGAGCAATTTGGCCTGGTAGAAACTATCCCTGCCCAGGGCAGGAGGGTTGGACTAAGATGGTCTTCAAGATTCCTCCCAACCCAAACTGTTCTGTGATTCTATAAATATCTAATGAAAGGCAAAACACTTTATTTAATTCTTCAGCTTTGAATTCTGAAACATAAGATCATGTTGCAACACTAAAAAGAGTTTGCTTTCTGTGGTACCCTCATGCAACTCTGTGCTGGCCAGCAACGCAAGTAACAGACAGAAAATACAGGCATTTACTCTAAACTTATCTCATCTTACCCTTAATCCTGACATGTCGATAGTAATAGCTGGAATGCCTTCTTCATCTCCCTTGGGGGCAACTTGGTTCAGCAAATGGTAATAAGCTCTTGAGTCCTGTGACAGACAGAGAAATTAAATGGAGAAAAATTACATCTAAAGCCCAGATTTTGCATTCCAGCACTCTCCTGAACAATGTGCATGCATGCTTCATTTTTATTACATCAATCATTGGGCTACATAATTAAATTACTAAAGTTGGAAGCACTTAACAATCCCCACTCTATGCTGTGTTTGCTGGATCTACCTCTTCCCTAAGCCAATACGTACATGCTACAGAAAGCTCAAAGCATGAGACAAAATGCTGCGTTGCAATTACAAGAAGGACAGCAACAACAAAGAGATGTTAGAATTGACTCAATATGAACACGATATTAGAGATTTAAAAAAAAAAGTATACCTTTATAATGTTGTAGAAGTCAGGCTGCTGAGCATTTAAGAAAAGAAAATGCAGAAGGAGAAAGCAGAGGTTTAAAGCAGATTTCAAAGAAATGCTGGAACACTTATAGAAGAGAACACAAATTTCAGGGACAAAAGTTGAAAACAACAACAGTATCAGCATTTTTTTTCAGGCAAAAGGGCAGGAACAAGACAAGGATTTAACATGTCGTGTCTTTAAATTTTTGTGAAAGTTATTTCCATGTGTGGAAAATATTAATATCACTTCAGAAATAATTCAAAAAAGAACTGAAAACAAAGCTGCATGTTAGTGTCTGGGGACTTGACTACCTAAACCAACAAATACTCTTCAAAAATATTAAGTAGATGAGCTGTTCTTTTTATTTATTTTTTGTTTGTATTCCTTCTTGTATGAGAAATACCATTTATCCTAGATAGGATTTAATCAGTTACATTACAGTCCTCTCAGCCAGCCTATGCAAAGATGGGAAAGACCCCACTCCACCCCTTTCCATGGATATCCTGCAGTAAACTCCACACAGCGAACCAAAAATCTGTTACAATAAAAATTGTAATGTTGAGTGTGACTTTCAGACTCTCCAGTTGTCTTCCCTGATGCTTTTTCTGTATGTCATTTAAGTCATAGTAAATGACTTCTTGTGCTGTACTGAAGGAAACACCAAATGGAGGAATTGGAAGAGCTCCATCCTCTTCCCCCGTACCTAGTTACATGTCTGGGTAAGGTTCAGCCAAATTAAAGACAGATCTAGAAGAATTTAGGGACATTCAGCAAGTACATGACCTTTGTTTGAGGGACATGGATTTGGGTGTGGAGCTGCTGTTCTGCTAACATTGGTAAGTATTCTTTATACCTTGATGTCTGAGCTGAAGTTGTTGACCTTGTTACATCCTGCATTCTCCAGGTGATAGTTCGCCCATCTCAGCAGCAGTTCCTCTGGAGACAATTTCATCAGATCCTCCAGGCTCTCTCCTTCTCTCAGAAGAGCAATCAAGGCTAAGCAGAGACAGAAGAAAAAATGAATAAATAAAGGCCACGTACTGCCATATTTGCTTTTTCACTGTATTCCTAAAAAAATGAAAAAAAATAAAAATTGCCAAATGGTTGGTCAAAGACTGGAGCAGGTTCCTCAGAGAGGCTGTGGAATTGCCATCCCTGGAGGCACTCAAAGCTCAACTGAGCCCAGCCCTGAGCAACCAACCTGATCTGAGGTGGCCATGCTTTGAACAGGGAGTGGACTAGATCACCTCCAGCAATCCTTTCCAACTAAATTATTCTGCAAGTCACGGATCCTGGTCTTGCAGACGCCAACAGGTAGTAGCAATACCCACCTGTACAAGAGAGGCTGAGGCAGAATAAGGCTACCATTAGATCTGATATTTTTGATACTGATGTTGTGAGTACTTGTAGAGGAGAATGTATAATTATTTTCTTTCTCACCTATTTTGCTACCTAGTTTCTAACTGAGCAACAAAAAGAATTGCCAAAATTCAAGGTAAAGTTGCATGACAGAGGATACAAACAACAAAAGGATCTCATCAATAAATAAATTAAAAAAGGGGACAAGGATGTTAGTCGTGGATCTAGGAGTCAGTCATGTATAAATGCAAGACAGTTTCAGTACGCTCTAAAAACTACCTGATTTCCTTGCCTCAGATTCTAATTAAAAGGTGATGATATGGAGCACAGGAGCAAGATGGGCATAAAAAAAAAAAAAAAAAAAAAGAACATGGATTTTCTGCAATTTAGGTGAAACAAGTCTGCAGGACCTTCACACGGAAACTGGATCCACACAGGAATCCTGAAGAACTTGCACATGACTGCACAGGCTCATTAGCAAGTGATGTCACATCTGTCAAACTGGAGAAGACATCCCATTTCTATAGGAAAATTAGTGTAATAGTTATGCTTATAAAAGGAGGAAGAAGCAGGAGGAAAAAACTGACCCTTGCAACTGCAGGATATTCAGCTGTTACTCTAGAGCATGAAGGGCTTTACAAAAAGTTTTGAAAAGAAACTAAAAATGTGGAAGTTCACTGTTAGCATTATGAAATGTGCCACTGGTTTAGAAAGGAACAGTATGTCATACCACCGTGAACAAAATGGGGATTTGCTACATAAAAAAACAGTGGAGATCTAATATATCTAGAGTTCCACAGATAATTTCATATAGGGTGCCACAGGATTAAACCAAACCAGAAGGGGATAATAGAAGCATTATAAAGTAGACACTGTTTTTTATGAAGAAAAGAATGTTAACACTGAGAGAAGTACAATGGAAGAAGGATTCTGGTGGAGTATATCATGGGTGGATTTTTGAATAAATGTTTTATTTAAAAAAAAAAAGAAAGAATTATTTCGGCACAAATACTAGCAATGTGCAAAAAAAATTATGATATTATGCACTAGGTGGCATAGTTAATACGAAGGACAGTCAGGAAATCAGACAGGAAGAACTAGATGGCAGTCAGTAACAGAAATTGACTGAAATTCAATAGTACCACGTCCAAAGACACTCACTGGGGAATTAATATGAATACCCCCTATTAGCCAAAAGCTTCTTATTACGAATAGAGGATGAGCACAACCTGACTGTATTAGATGTCCCCTGAGCTAATCTGAGCCACCATGTGATATGACCAGAGAAAAACAAACATTATATTAGTGCACCCCGGGTATTTCCCATAGAGGTTGGGATGTATGACTGCCGTGGTACTAGCTGCTGTACCAGGTCTGGCTGGGATGGAGTTAACTTTCCCTGCAGCAGCCCGTGCAGTGCTGTGCTCTGCACTCACCAAAGCGATATTCCATGCCTTCTCTCTCAGGTGGAAAAGGAGAAGGAGAGGGGAGCTCTCGTTATGAAGACATCCGTTCTCCCAAAAAAATGCTACACGTATTGAGGCCCTGCTTCCTGGGACATGGCTGAACATCGCTCGTTGATGGGAAGTAGAGAATATTTCTTTTTTCTTCTCTCTGTACTTCTGTGCTGCCTTTGCTTGATTTTTCCCTCTTTCCTTTCCCTTTAATTAAATTAACCTCATCTCAACCCGGGAATTTCACCCGGAACAGCTGTAGAGGAAGGCTATCAGGGAAAGAGAGAACCTGAAAAGAAATCGTAATGATGGTGGCTTGTCTACCCCTACAAACTGAAGTTTGAGATGAGAGGTAAAGAAGAAAATACCATTAGGGGAAAAGATCTACTGAGCAGGGTAAGGCTGCCAGCTTGACCACCATTGCTACGTAACAAAGGCATGGGAGCTGGGAATTCTGGAAACTGGTCTCTCTGGATATGAAAGGGTTAGAAGGTGCAAGGGGTGAAGCAGTGAAGGTAATAGCTGAAGGAGGTATGGTAACAGAAGGAGAGTGGTGCCACTACTGGCTGAGCAGGCTATCCAGAGAGGCAGGAAACAAAGCATCAAGAAGAGATGCCATGTAGACTGTATGTTCACATCCATGGCTTCCCACTGAAGCAAGTTCTTGGAGAACTTTGGTACTGGCAAGACACATCTGGAGTTTTGTGTCCAGTCTGGGGCTCCCCAGTACAAGACATGCTGATGACTGCACCATGTTCAGCAGAAGGACATCAAGATGTTGGGCTGGAGTACGTGAAACATGAGAAGTTGGGGAAAACTGGGTTTGTTCAGCATGCAAAGAGGTCTGAGAGGGGAACTAACTATTGACTTCAACAACTACGGAGGGGATGGAGCTGTATTTTCCTGGTATGCACTGCAAAAGGACAAGAAGTTGGAGCACAAGTTGGAGGAAGGGAAATTCCAATCAAGACATAAGAAAAAAAAAAGAAATCACAGTGAGAGTGGCTAGCACTGGAACAGGTTGCCCAGAGAGCACAAGAAAAGGCCCTAAACAACCTCATTAATCTTGAGGCTGGTCCTGCTGTAAACTGGTGGTTGGATGCCAGACCAGAGCTCCCTTCCAGCCTAAATTATTCTGTGATCATATAAATCAACATTTTCAAAGTAAATGAGATGTTTGGCACTGATTTTGTCAAAAGACAAAAAAAAAAAAAAAAAAAGTAAAGCTTTCTGGATGCAGTGTAACATTTCCTTGATCCTAGATATAGAGAGAATTAATTTTGTGTCAACCATAGAGCCAAAACCCCAATATACCTGGATGTAGACCATCAATCCATCAGTCCTCACTGAATGAGCATGAAATTGGCTCTGCGCATACAAGCCTACACACAGCTCTGGAGTTTGGAGTGCCAGAACTTGTGGAAAGCAAGAAATATGTCAGCAATCAAGAAGACAGTCAACAAAGACTTGGATAAAAAATTTGAATTAAGACTTTTTTTTTTTTTTAAAAAAAAGCTGTATTACAAAGACTGTTCAGTAATAACAATACAACTCTGAAACCAAGAGCCACACTTACCTTCGTTCCTGCTGATCTCTATGTCAGCAAAGAGTCCAATTTTGATGACTTGCCACAAAAGACCCAAAACCAGGTAAGGTTTCCCTTCTTTTAAGTCTTCTGCTCCAATGTTAACAACGTGGCACCCAATGGCTGAAGCAGAGTTCAGGGCCAGGTTCAGGTTTTCCTAAGGAAGAAAGAGAAGGTCTGAATGATACAATAACTGGAGAGCTGAGGGTACAAGAGGGTACACAGGCAAATCTACTGATATCTGTGAGCAACTTCACTGGTAGAAGTGGGTCCTGTGCTGGGTGTATGGGTAGGGGAACCCAGAATCTCCTAGAATTACAGATAAATTCTTAGTCCCAACACAAAGATGGAAAGGATCCTTTTGAGAAAGATAAAAGCCTTGGATGGTCTCACTGTGTCTCAAGGCACAACATGCTCAGAGCATGACTGCACTTGCAGTGGTGTTCTGGCTCAGTTACAGCCAGGCTCTCCTCATAGCCACATCGGTGATGCACAAGCACATGTTCAAATTCAAACCTGGCTTCAGCATGGGGTAAACTCTCCTCCACTCAATCGTGCACACATGCAGGAATGAGGGAGCTGACCAGCAGGTACTCCAGATAAGCAAAAGTCCTAACAGCCAAAATACAAGTAAGTGTCTAGTTGGCAACGTATACAAAAAATACTTGGTCATAAGAATCAGTATGAATAAACCTGTTGTATTTTTAACCTTGTGGTTAAGCTAACATCAGAACTGGTCAGGCCTGGGTATTTTCTTTTTGAACATTGGGGTGTGGAGTCCTGGGCTAGGACTAGTTAGTGGAGGCAAAAGGCTTCTGTAATTCACAGTGAGGGGCAGGAAGAAAATGTTTCAGGAACGCTGTTTCTTCACCACTTCCTTCCCATTTAAAACAAAGGGTGTAAGAAAACCTGACCCACAGGTATGCAATATTCAGAGAGGAGGCTTGGTAAACAGGGAAACTAAAGCAGACAAAAAAGCCTGGCAAATACCATTTATCACACAGATTTGCAATATTCACCTGAATTTCACCGCTGCTAGCATGACAAAGAGATTTGATTAGATACAAAATGCATGGAGAGACATAGTGTAAATTCTCATGAGCTGGAAAAATTGGAGCATTTCAAATTAATTATCTTTTCTCCACCAGACAGCTGTAAAAGGGTTAAGTTAAAGTGGAAGCTGTATTGATCAAATCATGTCTACATGTGACAGGGATTGATCTGGGCTGCATCGCTAAGTGATGCTGCTGACCAAAACGATTAGAACTGAAAAATGTGGTATACAGCACAGAAATCCAATTTAATGGCTTCTGAGCTTACTTGAGCCTGGCTAATGTTCCATCTAATCAGAGTAGCTGAGGGCTAAACTGGGTTAGGTTCACATCCATTCCAAATATCTATTTATATTCTGTACTCAGATATATAGACTCTGTTCATATAAAAATATCTCTCTACATTTTGCTGTGTGAGAAACACAATAAACTTTAAATAGGTGAAAATTCACCTTTTTGTCCGGTTTTAAAATCATATCTATGTGTACATAATAGCAATAAATAAGGGATTCAGTTTTCAAGGTGAAAAAGCACAGACTGTAAAGGACAGGCAAAGGCTCTGGTTCCACCTCAGGCACGTAGCACCACAGTGCTGCCTGGACCACAGTTAGTATTTGGGTGAGGGCATCAGACTGCAGCAGGACAGCTGTGAATTTAAGTCCAAGGCCATGCCTGGGTAACCTGGGAGAGGGGATTCAGCTTTCTGAGAGTTACTGCAGCTGGAATTTATCATCAAATTATCTAATTGTTCTTGCATTCATATGACGTCTTCCACAGAAGTATCCAAACCTTTGTCCTGGTAAATATTTATATACTGGTTTAAGGACAAACACAAAATTTGTCTAGCCAGATTATTTAAATGCTTACAAAGAAACAGAAATCTAAACCTTCTTTACCATGTAATCCTGAGCATCTCACTTTGCCACAAACAACTTTGCCTGATTGTTTTGTGCAGGACCACCTCCAGCCTCTGCTCCAAACGTTTACATTGGAGCATCCTAAGTGAAAAAGCAAGGAATCCTGTTACATTTTGGTACCTGTATCGTGAAGGGTGTGAGTTTCTTCTTGTTTATTGTTCTCTCATCAATGGTATCCGGGACTGAAAAGTTGATCATCTTACTGGAAAAAAAAATACACTAGTAGCTACACATGCACACAATACAGACAGAGCTTTTATCACTACACTGAAAAAGTCAGTTAAAGAGGAGGAGAATTACAAAGTGAGCACAGTCAGCCTTCACCTTTTACATATACATTAACACATGCAAAACTTGACCAACTATTTTGAGTCACATGCCAAATATACTATAAATGCCAGGCAAGAATACCATAACGTAAAGTTGTATAAGAAGTTTCTTTTGCAGAAATTACTGTGAAACCACTCACTAACTTATGCTGATTTGTGTGAAACCCAAAAAGCCCTTGAATAAAAATAGAAACAAGTAATTACTCAGGGCAAGTTTCACTGACTTCATCTCATTTTACGGGTCTGGAGGCAAAGAAAAACTCTAATTTAACTTGAAAAAAAGCTTCATCTTTATAAAGAGAAAAGGAGCAACAAAACTAGCCCTGAATCTGCAAAGATTCATGAGCCTAACTGTGAAGTCAGCAGCTTCCATGTAAGCAGTGGTGTGTGTTTCTGCAAGCTTATTGCATTCATGAGAAATACAGGTATTATTTACCAAAGCACTATGCCATCACCGACCGCCTGGAAGAGATCATCTGTTTCTGGATTCATTGGGACCACGTGTTTACAGTCAGGGTCCTTCTCAAGAGCTTTGTTAATCCAGTTGACGAAGGCATACTTTTCTTCCTCTGTGGACACACCATCAAATCCATCAGTTTGCTGTGTTACATCTCCACCATCATTTTGCTTTCAAAGGAGGGACTCATGGGGGAAAAGACTCTCCTAAATCTGAATGTGACTAATTGCAGAACCTCTACAAGGGAAGAAGGCTCTGAGGAGACAGGAAACAGGCATGAGGTTGTGAAACTCATGAAAGGATCAAGAAGGATGTACAGGGTGACTGACCACAGCTGTTGAGAGGGGAGCAGAACTTAATCTTGTCATGAAGGGAAGCAGGGGGTATCATTTATTCTGTACAGGTGGGTTCTGTACTTCAGCTGAGTGAATCAGTGAGCTGTGTAACTGTTCATCCCTAAGTTAATGAAGAGAATGCAAATATATGTCTTCCTGAGTTAGCTAGACCAGTATGGGGGAATATACATGGCTCAGCCCAGCACAGAGTAGAAAAATGGACAAAATGAGTTGACAAGAGCAATGGGCTTCAGTACATTCAAACCTCTATATTCCTTTCCACTGAATGGGGTTGCCCATCGTCTTGTGGGTGAGCATGTTTTGAGATGGGTAATGAAATTTCCATGATTCAACTATATGTTGTGAATGCTATGCTCTGCTAAGCATAATTTGCATTTACACAGTGATCTGAATGCATTGAGCCCTGGTGGGGTTATGCCCTCTTTAGCAAAAAGGTCAGGAACCATTTGGTTATGGATTTACAGAGGGACTACTATAGAAGAGGGAAAATGTATGAGGAAATGGGTTAGCAACATCAGGGACTCCTTGCCTTGCCTTGCTGGTGAGCAGGGACAGCAAAGGGCCAGAGTCTTCATGCAGCTGAAGCCATGTCAGGATGCTGCAAGGCTTTCCTGATGGGAGAAGCTAAGGCAGATGGAGCTTTCTTCTTTAGTCCCAGCTCTGTCCACCCCAGTAAAGCTGCTCACGCTATTTTTGACAAGGATCTAACTCTGGTGTTTTGTCACTTTCACAACTCCTTGCCTCAAATCATCTTCTCCTGGGCAACCTCTACAGCTGCCAAACCTCACAGAAGCCAAAGCCCTTGGATTTACACCAAGATAAGGTGCAGACAAATCCCCATGAGGACATCTGCTCCTGGTTGCTACCAGTGTAGGACCTCTGTACCTACCTGAGTAGGAGTGCTGTGTGCCGGCGCTGGACTGCTCTGACATCCCACCAATAGCACAGATCCCCTCCTTTTTGTTGATTTGTTTTCGGAATGACTTAGCAACATCGTCACTCTTCAGGTTTTGGAAAATCTTTCAAGTAAAAGAGACAATTTTACATTTTCAGAGAGTTAAACCAAGCTAAAACCATGCTCTCCTGGGCTGTAAGACACATCCCCTCTGCTTTACACATATAGAAGCACAGCTTCTGTGCTATTTAGCATATTTCTGTGTAGTAACTGTGTTATCTGCTCTTATATTTTCAAAGCCATGAACAAAGATCAGCTAAGTGACAGAAGCATATATAATGTGAAACTACATAGCTGAAGTTTGCAGGTGGAGTGCTTTTGAAGTTTTTGGTTTGAGAAAAGGACAAGTAAAAATCTGTTTCTCTATCCCAAAGGAAATTTTAGCTTTTGCTTTTGTCACAGTTCAGGACAGAAAAAAAAATATATATATTTTTTTAATATAAAAAGCATCCCATAAAGTTTTCATTTTCATCCTGTATCCTGTTGAAATTTCTCATATCCATGTAGCCATAACATTATCTTCTTTCAACTTATAACTTCATCCCATCACCTTAACCAAACTGAAAGATATTAAGCCTGTTCAATACACAGCTGCATTAATTTAATTTGTCCCAGCTAACTGCAGGATTTCTAGTTTGGTTACATCCTGCTCGTCTTCTCCAGCAAGGGAACACATTGGCCAAATGATATGCCCATGAGATCCTGTGCTCATGGCTCTCCTGTGCCCCAGGGACCACTCTGAACACCACTGATAATGAAAACATTTTGGGGAAAAATAAATATTTATCCACAGAAAAGGTCAGTTTTGTGGAAATTGTATTCTCAGCTAAAACAATGAACTGAAAATTCCCAACAAACTCTGTTATTTTAAAATGGTCTTTTTTTTTTTTTTTTGTCTTCTTCTGTATTTATTCTCTGAAATAATATCTCACTTACTGAAATAAATTCATCAAAGCTGATCCTGCCATCCTCTGTGGTTGTCAAATTCTGAACGAGTTCTCTGGCTTTATATCCTGGGAGCGGGAGGTTGGCTGCCTTCAACACATCTGTTAAATCGTTGGCATGGATGAAGCCGTTCCCACTAACATCTGCAAAAATTAAAAAGAATGTTGAGATTCTCTACCAGCCCAATGAAATTTTCTGCACACAAAGGCCATTGCTTTTATTTCACCTGAAGAAGTGTACATTACATATAAAGATTTGTTATCCTGAAGTTCATTATTTTCAAGCACTGCAGTGGCATTTACACCCCAAAAAAATTACAGTCACCATTTAACAAACAAAAACTCATGCTGGTGAATTTACATGTTTTAGACACACAATAATGTTTTAACAAAGCTATGTTTAGATGGATACCACGGACTTTTCACAGATTACATACAGAAAAACACATGGTTTATAGAGAGATTATCCTGCCTACGGAGCAGCTAAGAAAATGGACTTGATGTGATATTATGTTAGATACTACATCTGCGTGTATTCATAGATGTAACTTGTGATTTTGGCCTGTTTTTTGCATCTATTATCATCACAAGTTATGAGTTAAGAGGTTTGGAAATGCATGTGTGTACTGGGTTCACATTTACGAGAGCTTGGAAGCAGGGCGCTGCAGAGGTGGCCTCTGTGAGCAGAGCCCAGCAGCTGCCCCATGTCAGACCAGAGCCAGCTCCAGATGGCTCCAAAGGGACCTGCTGCAGCCCGTGGAGAGGAGCCCACGCAGGAGCAGGGGGCTGGGGGTGCCAGAATCCCATGGGAGGGACCCCATGGGGAGCAGGGGCAGAGAGGGACCGTGAAGGAGCGGCAGAGACAAAGCCTCAGGGACTGACCGCAGCCCCCATTCCCCGTTCCCCTGCACTGCTCAGGGGGAGGAGGTGGAAGGGGGTGGATGGGGGGAAGGTGTTTTTAGTTTGCTTTTAGTTTCTCACTGTTCTAGTCTGCCTGTGATAGGCAAAAGATTATATTAATCTGCCTATGCCGAGTCAGTTTTGCCCATGATGGTAAGTGCTTTTTTTTTTTTTTTTTTAATCTGTCTATGTGTTTCTTATTCTGCAGTCTTTTTTCCCCAGCCCAGAGGCAGAGGTGATTTCAAAGAGGCGGGTGTCAATTTCCTGCGTGGTGAGCTGCAAACCGAGTCGCTGCACGCTGCAAAAAGGGCTGAGCCCTCAGCTGTCAGCATCCGCAGCTTGGATTAATACAGATTGCAGAGCGCATCCTACCCGTCTCTGAAGTCATACAACAAAAGGATCTTAACTTGAAGAGGGAAATGTCTAGAAAGGGAATGAGAGCATCCTTCCAGCCTTTGGGTACAGCCCAGTGCTTTGGGTACACTGGCACACACAATGACAAGGTGTTTCAAATTTTGCCTGGACTGCTGTGTGCTCAGAAATTAAAAGATCATCTGAATCAGTAAGGACAACTGATAACACATAATCCACTAAGGCTGACGGATCTGTTAATAGAAGTAAATCAGCTGTGAGAGAGACTTTTTCTGAGGATTTGGGTAGACAGTGATAGATCCGCATGACTTTAAGGGAAACAAATCAGTGGAGACCTTTGAAGGCTCATAAAGGAAGCACACAGCTGAAAAATAACTAGGGCTTAAAAGGTCACAGTAAAGGGATTGCAAATTTTGTAGCTGTTTTGTTCCCTGTAGACTCTTCCTCCCTGGGAGCACTCAATTTACATTAAAGTAAAAACCTATTATTTTCCAAATTATTTTCCAGGACTAAACAGCATTTCTAGGAAAACACTTCCGAGTATTTCTAACATGGTTTTCTGTATAGGTGCTTTTTCAAGTTATTTCCTAACATCTGCTGTTCTGCCCCTAGTACTGCTCTGCAGCGTGCTGCTGTGGTTTTGGCTGGGAGGTCTGCAGGGGCAGGCAGGACTTGCTGTGGTTTCTGTGACACAGCAGATCAGTGCTGGTGTAAACTCTGTTTCACCACGGATGGTCAGCGTTGGAGCAAAAAGCCAGCTACAACTTCGCACTCCTTTCCGCTCATACTCACCCACTTTGCTGAAAGCCTCCCGGAGCTCTGCCATCTCCTCCTCTGAGAAGTGTGCTGTCGACGCCATGCTTTATCTGTAAAATCTGCAAGAGGAAAGCACTCATTTTCGTGCGGTTCCCTTTTGGGTTTGTAATCATCACCAAAAAAAGAGAGAGATTTTCTTTATGGATTTAATTTTTTGGAGTTAACAGCATGGATACAAATTGTCATAGTGATTCTCCATAACGGAAAGCCCAGTTCCTCTCTGCATCCCAAAACCAAGTGATGGGTTAAAATCTTGGGTACCTGAGGCATAAATCCATGTCACTCCTGTTGTTTTGCCAAATCCTACTCAAAATCCCACCAGCTTTATTTATACTAACTTCACTGGAATTAAATCCTACCCCTCACTTTCATTTCTTATGGAGAAAAGCAAACAAAATGATGCTGTTTTGTTGTATTTCCCCCTTTAGACACAACTCGTCATAGCTCAGGGTGCTTCTTCAGCAGCCCTGGCAGCACAAGGCTTCCCAGATGGATGTCCCTCCTTCTGGCTGTGGGAAGAGGTTAGGGACTTGCCCACTGAAGATGTGCCTAAGACTAGGTAGCATATTAGGGACGGATGGCTGAAAGAAGTTTTCCTGCCTTTCATCAAAGCCATGAGGAAGGGTTAACTCAGATTTATTTTGATTATTAAAAATGGTGCCTAGAAATGGAAAATTTACTTCTGCTTGTTACATCATCCAACACGCTGCCATAAGATGCACTTTATAATTACCTCTTTGCTTTTTACTTCACCTGCTGTCCCTCATATCTCCTCATGGAGGAAACTATTCAGAAGAAAAGCTGTTTATTATTCTGTGTTTGTGAAAATGACTTTAGTGTCCTATGTCTTTTTAAGTATTAATTAAGCAAACAAGTGTTTAAATAAAATAGAATGGAAACCTGAGTTGTTCTTGGAAAGCGGTGGCTGCAGTTCCAGGGTTTAAAAAAAAATTGGAAAAGAAATTCAGAAATAGCACATTCCCAGAATAAAAGCACCATTGCATTCTGGATACTTGGATTCCAAACTTTATATAAGCATATTCAGGGAAGAATTAAAAAATGGCAGATTTTCTACAGCCCTCTATAAACACACAGTTGTGCACAGTGTATCTGGGCTTCACATTTAATGCTCTCCTGAACTCATGCATTGATTCTTGATTAGTGAGCATCACTATGGAAATGGGTTTGAAATTGCCCAAAGGCAATCTCCTGTTCTTGGCTTTTTGTCTGCTCTGTCCCAGTGGTGTCATGCGTTAGCTGCCTCATCACTGTGATTTTGGGGTAAGGCCTAGAAACAGCTTCCAGAGAAACATCTGTTCAGCTACTACCTCCAGGTTGTGTAAGTAAAGGAATACAGCATAATTCATAAATCACCCACTCTCAGGGCCCATGAATGTCTATGCAGTTTTCAGCACAACGGGGCTGATGTTTGGTATTGAAGTACTAAGTAATTCCAGTGATGCTTTCAAGGATTGTCTGTAAAACTCCCTGTGATCCACTAACAACGTGGGTTATGTTGGCACCATGAGATCCATAGTCTTCCTCCGTTATGCTCATCTATTTTCCGCACAATTCCTCACTACTACTCTTTTTTCTTCATGTTTTTGCAGCATGTAGACTACCTAAGAAGCTTCTGGACACATGAAAATATTGCACCACACATATCACAGCGTGAAAATCCATATTCCACTGCAAGATCACCCATTCCTCTCCAGTCATTTTATCAAGCAATACAATTTGCAACACAACTTTTAATAGCACTAAAGACTCTAGAGCATAACAGGGAAGAAACACAACAGGACATTGCCTACTGCTTTTGCAAAGAGTTTTATAGCCTCTAGCACAACTTATCACCAACCTAAGCTGGTCTTTTCTTGATTGCACCCAACCAGTTAAATACAGAATCCTATTAATAGTACATATCTTTTATGTGAGCTTATACTAATAATACATAACAGGATGATTTTTTTTGCTGCAGTGAACCCTTCTGATATCTTTATTTAGGTCAGTATTGCCCATTCTTTTGTAAAGGTGGCCACACATAGCAGGGAACACTGAACTCAGGGTGAGAACTGGTCCTACATCACCCAAGGATTGGTTGTACTTGAGTGATGGAGGTACAGTGATGGCCTGCTCCAAAACACAACTGTGTTATACGCTATTAAAAGTCATTATCATTTCTGAAATTGTTTAAGCAGTAAAACAGAACATAGGAAAATCTAGAGTGAGGCAGCTATAAAAGTCCAATGAAACAGACAGGAGCAGACAGCAAATGAGCAAGTACATTTTTAAAAAGCTTCTTTTCAGTATATAAACTGCCTACTTTGCTCTGATCATTAAGAGTAAACTATATTTAGACACATAGAAATGCAAAATGCTTCTGGATAACGGTATGGAAGGTCAGGCCCTATATCTTCCTTTTGATTTTATCAGCCAAGACCAGAATACTTTGCTTCTAGAGGTCAAACACTTCTAGCACCTCATTGTCCTGAAATACCTTGGGCACCCCATCAAGAGAATTATCTAACAGCTCTAGGAACGATCCAGTTACTGATAGTCCACAAGGCATTGTAAGTACACATTTCTGCTACAAAACATTCGCAAAATCAGCACGACGAGACAGATGAAGGGAAAAAAATACAGAGAATGATACAGGAGCAATGACATTGAGCACAGAGATGAATGACAAGGAGCAGAGAGAAAAGCTGGGCAGGAGGGAGGGATAGCAAGAGGGAAGGGAATTTAAGAAGGAACAAATGCAAACAACAGCTTAGCTATCAGCACAAACGAGACTTTGAAGGTCATCAGCAGCTGGGAGGAAGGATCTTGAGTTTGGCATGGCTGAAGATCAGTGAAAGCACTGAAGTCCATCAGAGAGAACAAGATGAAAGTCAGCATATGCTTGGATGTGGAGGCAGGATGCTGACAGTGAAACTGCCAACAAGAAAGAAATGGAAGGTGATAAAAATTCAGAAGAACAATACTCCTTGAGACAAAGTGAGCTTCAGATCTTTACCAGAACACCTGAAACATGCATTGCCTGGACATGACACTTCACTCTTGTTTGCCAAACAGCAATAAGCCCACTATTGCAAAAGCAAAAAAGCTGTTGTGCAAATACACTCCTTGCTCAACAGAAGACTGTTGAGTTACAGGTTTACGTAAAAAAGACAAAATGGTCTCATGTGAGCTGCTGAGAACTGTAAAAAATAGATATTAAAACACCCTCTACGAAACATTATTTCTCCTGCTGTCATATCCAGACAAAACCATGCCATAAGCCTCCTTTTATTTGACCTTACAGAAGGACCTACTATCAAACTGTTTTAGGAGATCTGATAACAAACTATTTTCTGTCAGGAATGTAAAGGACGAACTAAAACCCTAACATTACTGTTAAATTGAAACACAGCACTATTGATGAACCTTCATCTCTTTCGATTTTGAGTCCAGGGCCTGCGAAGTGGCCTTGTTATGTATTACTTAGCAAAGCGTGCATTCACGATGCAATCTAAATAATAAATGGCAAAGCCATTAAAACCTAAAGGTTTCCATGACTTATATTAAATGGTTACCTTGTTTCATATTTCCCTCCATTTCTCTGCTGTTTAAGCTTTATTATAGGCAAGAAAATGAAAACCTTGAAGACGTAAAACTGCACTTGATAGATACACTTAAAGTCTCACTTTCCCCCAAAGCAAAAAAAAACAAATTTCATGAGGCAGCATTACATTCTACAAACAGATATTAAGTGATCAGGATCGATATAACCGTGAATCTGGTGTTGATAAAGTTGAATAAATGACTAATATCTACTAATTTCATAGCATTAGGGTTTTAATTCGTTAATGCACTAGCACTTTGCTAATAACATGATCACCCCTCTAAGCTGTCAGAGAGTGACCAGATAATGGATTGCACGTGTGTTCCCTGTCACAGAATTTCCCCAATTCTTCTGCTTTCTTCTCTTCAAACTTGTTTATTTTTTTTTCTGAAAGTGATGTAACACCAAGCATTTCAGTCTTGCAAAATACAGCTGTTAGAATTGCATGGGGAAGCACAAGACTGTGCCCCTTCCCCCCCTAAAAAAAGTCCCTGCACACAAAATTGTGTCATTTGCTTTATTAGAGTTCACAGCTCCAGCTCCTTCTCTTTTCTGTTTCTTCTCTCATCCACAATTTCAGTTTCCAAATGTCTAGCTTTCCGCAAGGGTTGTGGAGTACTTCTCCAGCTCTTTTTCTTCCAGCTGGTATCAGACAGACAGGAGCAGCATCCCTCTCCTGATGCAGAGCCTACCTGAGACAATGGCACCAGCAGGCAGAAATACGAGAGGTGCCCCTAAAACTGTCCAGAAACTCTTGAGATACATCTGAAGTGCCAGAAAATTTGTTTTTTATCCCATTCTTCTTGGGACCCTCCTCATTCCTGTGTGCTCATGGAAATATCCCCAATAGGATATTCCATTCCAGAAATATTTCCTTCTACCTTTCTCTTGTAAGGTCCTCCCTCCTCCCCCCCCAAGTCCATATGTGCCCTGACACAGCTACCACCCCTTTTTCGTGCATTTCTCTTCAAATTATGTCTCAATCAGTATATTTTCTACAGTATGGAAGGACTAAGGACAAGACAAGAGGAGAAGATTTATGAATAAGGCTCTTTTAAGTGTTGTATGGCTGGAGACAAGTGGTGGCAATTTTGGTCTCACAAAGGAGCAAGAAAAAGAGAAATTCTTCAGTGGATCTCATGTTGAAAGAAGAATCGATGCTATAAGCACAGCAGCGTTGCCTAGAACTTCCTCAATTTCAAAGTTTCATCTTGTGCTCATTGACCAAAACAAAAAACAACTTTAACTAAAATAATTGAGGCAAAACCATCTTGTTGGCATTCAGCAAAACATATTGCTTTCCATAACCCAGAATAGTTTATCTCCCCATGAAACTTCATGTTCTTGGCACATGTGCTATTCTCATGCATGCTCCTCATACATTTGTTAGTACCTATTGCTGTTGTTACAGTTCTGATTAAATAATAATTCTGATCCATAATGCACCCACAGCCAAGTAGGATAGCAGCATTAACACTGAATTTTGTCAGAATTACTGCCACTTTGGAGTAGTGATAATTTGTCGTGATGGCTCCAGGGAATCCAACAAACTTAGACAAGCACACAGTCCCATCAAGGTCTTTTAGTCTAGATCGGTGTCATAGCTTCCAGCCAGATTGCATCAACACTTCTGATAGGTTTTTTTTTTTCTGCTAGTGATGTATGATAACAAACAGAATCCACACGTCTCTATGCCTTTTTCCTCACTGTTTAGTTACTCAGCTATCCAGCTACTCACCATGACTGATAGCATTAGCAAATACCATCAGGTTTTGAGGCACTTATCAATTAGATGCATTTCTCACATAACAACTTTGAAAATCATTGAAGATGCATGAAGAATTGCAACATATTTGAACAGGTGATGATGTTCGTTGAAAAAGTTCATTTTTCAACTCATGCACTTAGTGGTATGACTATTTGCCTATTTAAATAGCTACAGATACACACATAGATAACAGGTTTTTCTTATTTAACGATGCTAAATGAAATTTTAAATGCTAAGGTAGAAACATGCTTGGTTCCATTAGCAATAGATAATTTATCCAAAATCTCACAGTGGCTTCAATCCAAGTAGGATCTTGATGTTTAAATCATCATATGTAATACAAAGAGGAGTCTTTCTGAAGGTGTGGCAAATAGTTCCTCCCTGATACATGTTAGAGATTCACAATTAAGCTCACAGTAAATGACAATCTTTGCCTCAAAAGCATTTTAAAAGCCAAGAGTCTGTAACAGCAAAATCGCAATGTACATACAGACACTGGGATTATTAAGGTTCACATAATTTAATTCACTATGGATTTGAAGAAACACAGAGAGGAGACATTTACCACTGTTTAGAAGACAACTTGGTCATGTTCCATGCGTAATTTTCATAATGTTCCATTTTATAAAGGACTTCATTTGTCACTGCAGTGCCTGAATCCAAAATCAAATACAAATCAGCAGGCCTTAGGAAGGGAAAATCCACAGAACTTAGAGAGGAATGGAGAACCCTTCCCAATATACTGCCCAGCAGTAGGGAGTGCTAGTCCTTCAGGGAAATTAAGGCACTCAGGACGTAGAGCTGTGAACCCACAAATATTGTCCTTTTGTGTCAGATATATCCTACCAGGGAGATGTGTATATTGTATATATGTGCATATTGTTTACACAATCAGAGCCTCCAGAATTTTTCTTGAAAAAGGAAAAATGTTGAGCCAGTCGACTGTACATTTTTTGATGGGTAACTTGTCTTCTCTGTCCCTTTACCAACAAAACCTAGCAAGCTTTTAAGTGAAAACACATCCCCATAAAAATAGGAATAATTCTGATTTTTGAAAGCTTGTGGTGATTTATTTTTTTTTGACTGAAGCTGGTTTTCAACCCTAGCCACGCTAACTGACAGTTTCAGTCTTTCAGCAGATTTCCTATTTGGGAAAGGAGGCCCTGACCCACCCAGTCCCACTTTTGCTCACTATGGTGGCGGAAGAGGAGAGCATCTCCAGGGGCTGCTTTGGATGCTGGTACGAGGAGCTACCCCACACCTGCCCCATCACGACCAGGGTGGCAGACAGGATACAAAACCCTGTGGCAGACAGATAAAAGCCTCTCTTCCTGTTCCCGTAAGGTAGTCATCATGCCGCAAAACGATGGCAGAAAGCCTGGTCACAGCATCCTGTGACTCAGACCCCAATCTGCAAAAACCCAGTATCTGATACAAGAGAAGGAGAGCATGGATGGTGTTCCCAGATCACTAGCAGGAAAACGGTTCCTACACGCATGGAAAATATTAAAAACACAGTCCAGCCATAAAAAGGAGATGGAGATATTGTTTTTAGATATAAATTATAAATATACATTTGCACTTGACTGATTCCACCCGGATTTACTGTAGGGTCTCTGGGTCTACACTGGGAAACCACAGCAGTAATTGGAACAGGAGAAGGCTGAATCCTCTTGTGCCCATTCCCTCTGAAGAAAAATTTGGCTTTATGGCATGCTTCCCTGAGCCCATGATCCTCTCCTCTGCACTTTGCCTCACCTATGCCTGTTTCACCCTACATTTCTTGGTAATTAATGCTCGTTGTTAATTCATCACAGTGAGCAACTTTGAAATGGTCTGAGCTCAACCAATGCAAGCTCTAGAGCAATTTATTTCCTGTCCTGCAGTTCTCCCCTTTGATGACTGAAAAGATATACAGAATGACCAGTACAGAGCCCTACAGCACAGCTGGATTCAGGATGCTAAATGCCATTTCATTTTTCATTCATAAATATTTTTATTTTTGAGGAGTACTTTATGCTATGTATCAACATCTCACTGGAGTTTGATGTTTTGCATAAAGGGATAAGAGTATGAAAATCAGCTGCATTTCTGAATGCCTTATAATTTCCTGACCTCTCCCCTTCCTTGTTACTCAACTTCTTTCTGAAGTTCTTTCATACATTAAAAAAGTATAGTAATTATTTTTACTGTAGGATTGCTATCAAGATAACTCTGCTCATGCCACACAGCTGAGTGTTAGGCTGCTTATAACTGTAATTAGAAGGGAACAGGATTTTAAGAAAATCGGTGGCATAATAAAACATGATGGCATGCAAGGTAGATTTTGTGAGCAGGGAAGAAGAAGCAGCACTACTACACTTGTTTAAATACAACTAATTGTATATAGGACCTCAAACATTTGGTAGCCATACAGGTATTCAGTTCAAACTCTTACTTGATTTCAACTGAGGAAGCAGATTCAAAAATCCTAACGTAATGGAATCCCTGCTATTGGTTTGATTTGTTTTGTTTTGTTTTGTTTTGTTTTGACCTATTGTGTGAGCACTTTCTTCATCTCCAGAGCTAAGTAAATCTGGACCTCACAGTCAGGACTGAAGCAGAAATCCCCATCACTACCAGTAGGTACTTCCCAGTCCCTCCTGCCTCTAGCATCCCTTCGTGGCGGAGTTTCCCACCACAGAGGGGGTTTTCTTGTCTTCCCTTCACCCAGAAGAGCCCCATCCCTGGTGCCAGCACCTCTGCAGCCCTTCTGGCGCCATCTTGAGAGGGCGAACCCCTCCTGTCTGACGAGCGGGAGGGGAGGGAGGTGGTTCATGCTGGTGCATCTCCACACAAGAGGTTTCAGGGTGTTTATCAAGATGAAGAGCCATCTGCTGAGCACCCACCTGCACCTCTGACAGCACCATCTCATCTACCATTTGACAGAGATCATCTTCACTCGGTACCTGCAGCAGTGAGGGGTCAGTCAGCCAACATGACTGCCAACACTACGAAAACCTTAGGTTCTGTTTGATTGAAAAGTCAACTTGCTTGCAGGCTTATGAGTCAGTTTACAGTGTTCAAACCAAATGCACATAGTGAGGAAACTACTACCTGACAAAAACAACAAGTCTACAGCTCTTACAGAGCAAAAATACAAGCCCAAATGTTCCTGTTCACAATGGCACTACCTAAGATTTTTGTAGACTTTTGCAAGTCAAAGTTCATCTAAAGCCTGATCTAAAATCCCAAAGAAAGTTAGACCAATTTCAACACTCAAAATATTCAAAGGCAAATAAAATATTAGGACCACACCATATTACTGATTTTTTAAGCAGAAGCCCCTACTACAATCATGCCCCAAAATCATGAATCAATTTGATTTACTGAGAGCAAATTTGTAAAAGCCTACAATGAATGTCCTAACAGTGTGGTGCACACATTACGGGCCAAAATACATCAGATTTGAGAATCAGTGTTTTTCACTGCTGGAATTAGAATCACCCTTTTACAAGGATCCACTCTGCAACCTAAACAACGGCTCATTAGTATCTCACAACCCGCCAAATTAATCAAATGACATCGAATGCAAGTCCAAAGACTGCCACTCTGCCCAGCCATAGACCTCTCTACTCCATTAAATCCACCAAATACTTTCCCGAAGGTCAGCAGAAACGCTCTGCACAAGATAATTGGAAAATAATTACGCTTACACTGAACATGCACTTCTTTTTCATGGCGACCACAATTTCCTGTGCAGTTCAACTGCTCGTACGCTCAACGAGGGGTGTAAAAAACAGCAGGTGCTGGGATCTTACCTCCCGGGCTCAAGCTGTGGGTCCCAACTGCTGGAGCAAGTGCTCGTCAGTCCGACGGAAAGGGGAGAACTTCTTAAAAAAGTAAAATTGAATGTGAGTTGGTAAATTGCAGAGGAGTATGTCGAAACAGCGTGACTAGAAAATCTTCTGCAGAGCAACCGCTTGAGCCCAGGACTGCAAGCCCAAGACTGAGCCCCGTGAGGGAAGTGACTGGTGACAAAACATCATAGTGAAATAGATTTTGTCTTTATAAGGAAATTTAGCATTCTCTGGTCTCCCCTCCTCATCACCTCATTACTCATACAATAGGTCCGATACGCGCCACTTCCTCATAATTTCTTTCACCCCCTCTTCAGTTCCTTTCTCTCCCACTAAGTGCGCGCATACACACACACGATTTTACACCTTCTCTCTTTCATGATAAAACCAGCTGCGTTTTAGGATCACCGAATATCAAAGCCTGCAGCCCCACCCCTGCACCCAATGCAGGGCTGGCTGTAAAGTCAGGTTGAGGCGTTCGCGGCACTGCCTCCATGGTTAGAGATTCTTCAGCATCTCTATCAACACCTGCCAACCTCTGACTACGCTGACTGTGAAAACTTTTTTTTTCCTTGCATGCAGCTGGAATTTCCCTTGCTGCAACTTGTGACCTTTTATTTCCAGTGTGTACCTCTGAAAAAATAAAAGTCTCCATCTTCTCTATAAGCTCCAATTAGGCAGGTGTAGACAGCAAGAAGGCCATTCTCAGACTTCTTTCTCCTCCACAGCCTGAACAAATCTTCTTCTCCTCTCCTCATACCTCGTGTTCTTCATCCCCCTGGCCATCCTGGTGGCTCCCTACAGTTTTCCTTGTACAGGGGAGCCTCAAATAGGACAAGGCACTCACGCAGCCACACAGCTGACACCAACATCAAGGACACATTTCCCAGGTACCTTGAGGATCAAGTGGAAAAAGTGCTTAAAATGGATGCAAACATCAGCTGCCTTTCAACACCGATGACGCAGAGTTTAAGAGAACCTTGAGAGAACTGAAAATACAGCATCAATATACAAAAGTGATTCAGCAGCCCCGTGGGGATTTTAAGAAATTTCTTGCCTTAACAGCAAAATTCCCACCTCTTTCCACAGGCCAGAAGACAACCTTCAGCTTTTTAAATAACTTCTGTTCTGACTTTTACCTCTGAAATAATACAGCTGAAAAAAAAGAAACAAACTGAGTGTCTTTCGTGAAAAAACTGTCATTCGTGATTCGTCAGACCAGCTGGACCATCAGCTACATACTGATGCAGAGGACTTCAGAAAAAACTTTGCATGAACAAATCCCCATAATTAAGATGCCATCCAAGCACACGTAGGTTCACTATATTCAGAATTACACTGGAATGTGTTCGAGGCATTTTTGACAACAGAAGACTTCCTTCCATCAGAAAAAGAAATGCCCAATTATCCCTTTGATATTCTTACAGTGACTCTGTGCAGACATCACTTGTAGATTTACCATGATTTTTGCCTGTCCCTGAGCATTTCTGTTCTAATTGCAATAACACATCGTATTTTAACATCACACTCAGTGTGGGAAGGTCTTCAAGGTGTGACTATGCAGATTAGGAATGGTGATTTAAATTGGTTTTCAGTTTAATACAAGGTCTCTTTGGCTTTTTATTATTAGGCAAGGAGACACTCTTACTCTATCTCCTCTATGGTATTTCATTATTTGATAGACAGAGCCACAACTTCTCTGCGATGTTTACTAGGCTGTTTGACAGCGGCCTGATAAAGGTTTGCCGCAACTTTCTCCTTGCAGGCTTTTAAAAAATCCTTTATTATTTCTGTTGCTCTCTGCACAGCATCCCCTTGAATGCTACAACATCTCTTCTGAGACAGGGAAAAGGACACCAAATGGATAATTCTGTGCCATTATTTGGTGTTATACTGCATGCCTAAAATCTAACACCTTGCACAGGAAAACCAGGGGTATATGTTTCCTTATCAGACATGTTTGCAACATCCTCTCTTGGGTTGTTATAGTTTATATAAATGGTAGGTGAGAGACTCAGATTTTCCACTCTAATGTATGTAACTTTATATTCGTCCTCCTTAGACTGAACTCAGTCCTGTGTGATCAGTACACAGCACTGATTCTTACCAGCATGTACCCCAGTATGCACCAGCTGTGCTAAAACAATGCTTTAGCAAGCTTAGAAATACAAGTACAGTGGAGATGGGATTTAAAAGCAAGTGTAAACAAGAGATTTTGATGCATTTACCATGCAGACCATGTATTCCATTCCCTTTTTCTGCCTTATTTCAAGGCCTGCTGGAATGTCTCTGTGCATACCCAATCATGCTGCCTCACCAAATGTTATAAAACTGAAGTAATCCTTACACACAACTCCAGCTGAAGTCCTGGCACAGTACCCTATTTGATTTCTGCCCTGTATATCTGTGAAACGTCATACAAATAACAATTTCATTGGACAGCATTGAATTACATTTAGCTGGTACAACACAATGATCAACTCCTACCTGCAGCTGGTTCACTTGTACCCATGTGATGTTCATTTGTGGCACTGCAGATAATATATGATTGTAGGACAATGTATGCCAATGATCCCTCTATTGTAATTTCTTATGCTGGGCAGAATGCTGCAGGCAATCATTAAGAGTATTTATTTTCTGGAAGAGTTTTAAATCATAACTCTTCAAAATAAGTAGCTTGTATTTTGCAATAAGGCACGCTTACAGTTAGCAGGACAAGCTGGTGTCACAATAGGATGTACTGCAATACTGAGTTAAATGCCCATGGCTTTCCTGCATTAAAAAACATAATATACTTGACCTACAGCTCCAGTTTTAGGGCCAAACTCCCAACGAAGCTACTTTGAAATGTGCTTCCACAAAAGGCAGACGAGTTAGGGAGGGGTTGCAAAGACATCAGGAACCAGCTAAGATTGTCTACATAAGTAAGCGCCATAAATTATCAAGCATTGTGTCTAATAACTCACTGAGGAAGAACAGTTTCCTGGTGGGAATTAATAAATGATATTCCCATGGCAGCCTCTTCTGGCATAGCCGCATCTTGGATCTTGTGTTTGTAACTGCCCACAGCAGTCTCTCAAGGGCTTTGCCTTTCCTTAAACCATTTCTGCTTCATTGAATGAATTTCTCCAAAAGACGTATTTTGGAAAATCACACATTCACATAATGTAACACCTTCCTTGCTTCTGCTGATGTTCTGGGTCTGGCTGGGATGGAATTACCTTTCCCTGCAGCAGCCCATGCAGTGCTGTGCTCTGCATCTGTAGCTAGAACAGCATGGGTACAACACCTTCGTTGTGTCTGTGGCTGAGCAGTGCTGGCACCACATCAGGACTCGCTCCAACCCTTCCTTCCCCTTCCCCTTTGAGGAGGGGGAGTGAGGGAGAAGTTGTGGTGGAGTTTAGCTGTCCATCACGGTGGATGGAGCGTACCACAGCTGGTACAGTCACAGGTTGTGTACGTGTTGTCCATCCAAGAAAATACGCAGGCCAGGAAAGGCATGGCGTGTGGACAGATGCACACATCTTCCAAGATGTCCATGGAAGCTTCCTGTGGACCTTGCAAAATATCTTTGTGTCAATGACAGCACAATTTTAAATGAACCCTTTGAGGGGAGCCTCGTTGTCTGTGAAAAACTAGGACAAATCAAAATTAATGGAAATTATTTAATAAGTGAACTCATTTAGAGCATTACCTTGTTCTTATAAAAATACGGAGGACCCAATCTAATTCCCACTGCAGTTTGATGCAATCTGAGCGACATATTTGTTCAGTGTGACCCTGTTCTTGTCCCTGTTAAAGTCGGTGACGCTTCCTGCAGCCACTAGCAATTTCGGCACTGACACTCCTGCCTCGTTTCTGAAAGCGGACCCATGAACTTAAACGTTGTTGACAGGTAAATGGGTTCTGGTGAAGCAGGAGTCATTACTCGGATGGCAAGCACTCGGGTAGGGGCTGGTAATTCGACCTGTAACATCTGTTTGGGCAGGCTGCTCTGCTGCTGGGACTGCCCATGTTAGCGATGTGTCTTGAAATGCCACGTGTGATCTCTGCAGGAGAGACTTTGCAGAATGTATATAAAAATAATGCCTTTCATGCTGCTTTCACCTTGCATTACATCTGCCAGAAAAAGCCCTGAGAATGCAAAGCTGTGATGGTTGATCCCCTTGAACCTGTCACAATACAGATACTGGAAGTCTTTTTGAGGGGTATATCATGATACCACGAAATACCTGTTGGTGCAACAAGAGCGTCTCACTCTTTGTCTCAATCTATTCCTGTGGGAAGTAGTGATTCTCCAGCTGGAACATGCCACCATGCTCTCATTCCCTGACATACAGGATCCCCAACACCAGGATCAAGAGGTGCCAGGTGTACCAAGAGATGCCAGGACCCATCTATGCCCATGGACCTCTTTTAACAGCCAAGTCACAGCGGTGCTGTGCTGCATGGAGCTTCAGCTGGGCTTGTACACTGCCACATACGGAGATACAGGCACGTAAAACAAAATTATCTCATATTGAGAAGAGTGTTTTTGGTGGGGTCTTTCCAAGAAGCAGTGTCTCCAAATCTTACCCTTTCCCCTAGAGCATGACCATGATGATAACATCCTATTAAACCTTGGCTGGGAGCCTTTTTTTTATGATCTTACCTGCTTGTGTAGCTCCCAGTTTCCAAACTCCTAACTAAAAACCTGGCTTTGAGTCTTGTAAGGAAATCTTCACTTTGGTTTCGCTGACCCGTTGTCCTATTTGGTAATCCAGATGAGCCACACAGAGCAAAGGTGTTGTGAGGAGATGGTTTCCACAAAGCAATGCAAAAGATCACTCCTAAAGAGAGGGTACAACCAGCATAGAAAGATTTACTCTCCCCAAAACACATGTGCAAGACCTAGAAGAGAACAGTGCCCGTTGGCAGAGGAGCAGATTGTGCAATTATCAATCACGGATCTTGGAGCAGGATGCTCCCTCAACAGAAGTAACCAAACGTCTCCGTAAAGCAAAAACCAGATAGCTCTGAGGTTGTGGGTGAACTTTTGGCTGCCAGTCTTGGCACCCAAGTTCCAAAATCATTTGCCCCACCATCATTAGCTCCATCAAATCATTTGTGCCTGAAGGTTTTTCTTATGGCCAAGTCCAAGACGCTTCCAGGAAGAGCTCAGCCTTACTTACAAGGCATAAGGAATGAGATTTAATTTCCTGCAAGCAGTCTGAACTTTGAAGGAGAGGCATTTAAGCGAGTGAAAATTGAAATAGCATAGAAAAAAAACCTCCAGTAAAATGAAAGCAATAATAAATAAGTAACATGAAAGTGTACACCCCAATACAAATTTAATAGGCTACACCCAAGCATGAATTATTGAGCAGAATTATCCATTTGTTGCAATGGGGAGTTCTAGTGAAATATTAATAACAGTACATGAGCTAATCTTAGGTTTGACTTGGTGGGGGGGAAAGAAGAAGAGGTTTGAAAAGTCTGGCCATTATTAATGCAAAAAAGAGCAGCCAGGGCCGCAGCTTTCCATGGATCTGGATGAAGTGGAGAGAAGGCAGCAACACTCCTCAGGCTCTCACAGAAAAATACTGGATTCCCATGTCTCAAATAGTGATTAACAGCAACCCTATGAGCTGATAAATCCATTTCCAGAAGGAAAGAGGTTCTTAAGTAGCATTCTCAGATGCTGTTTGAACAATACTGGCTCTCAGGATTTTGTTTTCACTCCTGTGAAAATCAGAGTTTCAGCTAGACCCTGACTCAGCCGGTTTGCAAGCTGTTATGTGTTTCTTTCAGGAAATATCTCAGCTTTGTGATTGGGAGAAAAGAGTGAGAACGTGATTTTGGTGGCTCAGAGGCTTGCAGAAGTAAAAAGCATAGAGAAACAGAAGGAAAAAATACTTTAATTATAATTATTATGACAGTTGCTTTTGCAAAGACGGGAGGAAACATAGCCATGATTTTTGAGCATCTGGATCTCATTTTTGAGAAGCTGTCTCATAGCTACGTGACCTTCTCATCTATTTGTCAGACTCACAGCCTCAAAGTCACTTTCTGATGGCTTTGGCACTGCAGCAAAATGGGCTTCCCAACCCATCCTCCCCTTCCTGTGGTGCAGGCAAGGGGAGGATGTGTGCCTGGGGAAGGTGTCGTGGCAAAGATAAAGCACTCGTGCCGGGAGCAGAGGCGCCGCAATTCTACCACAAGCATTTCAAGGACCTGTCTTCTGCTGCTAACTGCTGCAAGGGCAGGGGGAAAATGTTTACAGATGCTCTCCAGAACAAGTTCTCCTCTTTGGGCTTTTTGCCAAGGGTTTCAGAAAAGAGTGATTAGTTTTGCTTTATATCCAGAAGGGAACCTGCACACCAACACCTGCATGACTGAACAAAATGTTGTGTGCATGCAGGCAGGCTTGCATATATACCCTCTTCTATACTTTATCACTACGCTTTGATTTTAAATGGTTTTCAATGTTGGAAAATCTAACTTCCTAGACTTTTTGCTTTGCTGTGAACTTGCTTTTAATTTTCATCACTCAGCTTCTTTAAAAGCCATATTCCTGTATCTCTTCCTCTTTTTTTTTTTTTCCATGTTTCCCTTTATTCTCTCATTTTCCCTTTGCACATTTTCTGCATTTTTTCTTATCTCCTGCCATTTCCTCACTCCTTGGACTCCTACCCTAGCAGTTTCTGTTCACTTGCTCCCACATGCTGCTCTGCTGCCAACGCTCTTAATATTTCCAAGGGCGTTCAGCTTAGAAATCCCACTTCTTGCAGCATCTCACATGCATCTTCCAAGCCTGTGGTCAGTGGCCCAAAATTCAGCACTGAAACCACAGCACGCTGCAGCTCAGAAACTCCTTAAAGCAGTTATTAGTTCCCCGTCTGGAGGGGAAGTTTGCCTCCCCCAGGAGGAACTTGCTGTGTTTCTCCCATATGTGCCAAAAAAAAAAAAAAAAAAAAAAAAGAAAACAAAACCTCAGCACAGAATCTGGAGAGAAAATGCCCAAACCATGGGGTTTCGTTTCCAGTCTCACCACAGCTGTGTTCAGAGCAGGCTCTGCATCGGGGTGCTCACCACCCTTCTACAGGTGAAGGATGAAAGCCAGAACTAAGCTGAAGCTGCAGGATGACAAAAAATAAAATAAAATAAAAATAAATAAATAAAAATGTTGGATTGTGTTTTGTGTTTTTTGTTTGTTTTGATGGAGGCATTAGGACAGAAATCAATCACGGGAGGTAGCTGAGGCCAGGCTTTTGACAAAAGCCCTAATATGAAGATCGTGAATCCAAGAGACTCTTACCTGATGTATCTCAATTTTTGGAAAAAGGATGTATATAATGCCACCCTTTTTCCTGACAAATCTGATCTCAGTAATGGTTTTAGATGGTGGCTAAGAACACTAGAATTAGAGTTTATATTTGGGATATATTGCCCCCTTCTGTAACAAAAAAGAGGGCAAAAAAATGGGAAGGGGGAAACATTTCTGCACCTCTCTGCCAGCTAGTAATTACGACACCAATTACTGCTGGTCTTTTGCTTCAGCCCAAGCCCCACAAAGACAGACTTTTGATTCCTTCATGCTCCCAGCACCAGCTTTGCTTATCTCAAATAAGCAAAACCAAGATTTTTGCATTCTTTTCATCTTGTTGGTCAAACTCCTTCCTGTCCCAGTGGTTGGCATTGACACCTCTTGGAAGCTCAGCTGAGACAAGGATGAAGAGATGTGGACATGCTCTCAAAAGGAACCAGTCTGAAGATACATCTCCCCTGTTCTGAAGTCCACGGGTAGCCAGGTTTTGGCAGCAAGAGTGGCAAACATTGTGAGCACCTAAAACATTGGGGTAATAATTAAGTTAGCGATCATACAAAAGGTACATGATATGAAAAAGAAAACTAGGCCTTATTTTCCCTGACTGCTTAGGGTGGAAGACCTTTGAGGGAGCACGCAGAGAGATGGAAGATCCTCCACTCAAAGGCAAGTACCAAGAGTGAAGTGCCAGACACGTACTAGGTGGTGTGAGTTTTCTCACAGAGATGCTACCTGTGTTGCTACAAATGGGTGTCATAGAAGAGTAGCCTTTGCTCCTGGAAAATGGGCAGAGCAGACCCTCAAGCAAGCTGAACAATTTCTCTTCTCTGCCTTCGCTCTTGGCTGCTCCATTTTCTGTGCCACCGTGCCACCAAAATTTTCTGTGCCACTGTGCCACCAAAAAATAACAAGACAAAGTCATCGGGTGGGTTTTCAAATGCCAGAAGACTCAAAAGAGCCCCTAAACAACTGCTCTTAGAAAAGGGCACAAAACATGAGCTCTGGAGTGTTACCTAAAAGACGAATTTGAAGCAAACATTAATTGCTCTTCAGACACAGCACTCGGAAGGCATGGGGGCAACTGCAGTGCTAAACAGTTTGGCAGCACGAGAAACCACCACAACCACAGTGATGGTGTGTGTGTGTGTAGATGGTGACAGGAATTCAGAAACCAAGCCATTGAGCCAGCAAAGCTTGGAGCTGAGAGCCCCGTGCTACCCTCGTGATGCTCCTCAGGCATCCCAGCAAGGCCCTCTGTGCTCTCACAGGCCATGGATGAAAGCCAAGCTCTGCCAAGCAGCTCCCTGCATGGACACCCCGAGGAGGTTTGGTGCATGGAGGATGGATGGGTGCCAGGAATGCCACCTGAGCAGTAGGATTTTCTGGTTCCAAGACAAAGAGGCCTCCAAACACGTTTTGGAGGTGGCCTTACAAACCAGGACTCGCTGTTCACATGCCTGTGGTGACATTCAGCCTCATCAGCAACTGGGGGGTCCCAGACAGCTTGGACTTTTGGGGCAGGGAGATGGCTGTGGAGTTTTTGCATCTTAGCATCTTTGTGTTGACCTTCTTTTGCCTGCATGCTCATGCCCAAGAAGCAGAAATGCTTAGGGTGGAGGAAAGGAGAAAGCGGCAGCATCAACTACCACTTCGATCCCTTTTGCTAGCCAGGGCTAAAGGACACACAGGTAGGAGAGAGAGAGCACCACTGAGATAAAGATTGGCACAAATCACCAAATAGCTGAAGTGAAAGAGGGCTTCAGCGTGGCAGAAGCAGTCTACCTGCTGGTTACACCTGCCTTGGCTGGTTTAACGCTCCTTCAGGAGTCTCTTTCCCTTTCTTAACCTGGTGAGTTACAAGCTTCATACAAGCAGCAATGAGTTTCTCCTGCAACTGGAACAGGAAAAGGATGAAAAGACTGGGGGATGGCTCTGATGGCCTGCAACAACCCAGCACGAACAGATCTTGCCTAATATCACAGTAAGAGGAGTAAGACCCAGTGTTTCCATGCAGCACACTGATACAGTGACCGCATGCTGGAGGCTCTGATTTGCAAATCATGTTTGAAGAGGGTTTGCAGGTGCCCTTGCAAAGACTAGATTTAGCAGCTCAGCTTGTTTACAGTTCCTCGGTAGTTTCAGCTGTGTGTTGTAAGCTCTGTTTCCTGAAGAGCTGCTACCTTTCATATTAAAAACAAGTGCATATCCACACCCCAGTGAGACTTTGGTACGCAGTTTTTCTCCTTAAAGCTCAGGGACACCTCTGGTAAGTGCATTTCTGGCCATGTCCAACAGGACAACTGGCATGATTCTCAAGCTATTCTACACCCAATATTCCTGCAATGTTGCAAGAGATGTTGGGTAATGAATGAAAGGGAGGTAAGTTACACTGCATACAGTAAAATCCTTGAAAATGAGCATTTAAGGAAAAGTCACATTCTTCTGCCCAATATTTCTATAAATATATTTTATAAATATTCTATAAATACATGGTTTCTGTGTGCCTGGGCAAATGCAGGAGTCTTCAAATTCCACCTTCAACAAATTAGCTCAAATGCTGGTAGTAATATTGTGGCAACTAATTAATGTATCATGTATCTATTAAAAAACATATATATTACATATATAGACATACATACATGTATGTATGTCTATGAGAGAAATCTCTCGTGGCTTGGCATAGTGGTTTAACCACTGGACAGTCCATCCTCTCCTAAAATTTTCTTTGCTTGCCCAAAACTTGCCACATGTCTGCGTGGGGCACGTAATTAGGAAAGTAGATATTGAATAAGAATTCAAATGAGAACCACACACAAAGGCAAATGCAAAGTTCTGCAGCGAGGGCAGGAGGGGTTATCTGAAAATCAGTGCAAAATGGCAATCTTCATGGGAGGACTGCTTTTTAATTGTCTTGAAAAACTGATGTTTTTTTCACCTATGTACGTAGTATCACTAGTGGGAGCATCCGAGGGGCTTTCTGGTCTGTCACTGCATTAAGACTGTATCGCTTTTTTAACTGAGTGAACACCCCAAAGGAAAAGAAGGTGGGGGAAGGATGGTAGTCCGTAAAATATTTTGATTCCTTCTGATACTGGAAATTGGATGAAAAACATGGCAGTTACCCTGATATTTACAGGAGACTGAAGGTGAGTCTAAAGGATCTTTAGAAAGGGCATTTTCCTTCTCTGACTATAGATATCTTTCTCATTTTCTGACAAGTACCTCTGTTTTGATAAAGCAATTTGTCTTAGGCAAACAGAAGATACAAGATCTTTATTTGTGATATAAAAATAACAGAACTGATTACTGCCCCACCCTGTACAATGTTTACCATTGTCAAAAAGGAAAATGTGCAAAAGATTATTTTCCCTGTGCAGGACTTTCAGTTATTCGCCCCAAATAACTGACACACTGACAACTCTGGTACTACGTAAAATCCAGCAACTCGTGCGAATATCAGGATGTGCATATTTGAAGATAGCTTCTTCTTAGAGTTTCTGGTCGGTGCTAGTTCTGAGAAACAAGATCTGATGAGCACGGGAGACCCTTAGTAGCTGCCAACCCCACCTCATCAGGAAGGGAGTAGCACAGTGTTAATTCCTCTGTCCCCTTGCAGCATCTCTCTCTTGTGAGGTGTAACTACTGCAGAAGATTACAGGCAGAAGATGTCCCAGGCTTATCACTTGATGGCATCGCAGGGCTCTCCCACCAGGGGGAAGGGACATCACCATGCTCCTGTACACGGTTAATCCCACCAGACTGCTTGGCAAGTGGGTGTATTTTAACATAGAGTTGTTAGGAGAAACCATATTATTTTATTTAAGGAAAACTTAAACTCCTTCATTTTAATTCACTGGCAGAAATACATATTCCAGGATTATCACCCATTGATTGTCCCTGCTTGCACTCCTTGTATTAATCATGGCTCTGATTAGCTTTGCTCATTAAAGCCAAGCTGATCAAGTCACATACATGCAAATGACCTCCCTGTACCTGCAAAGCTTAATTCAAGCTATTTCCACTTATCCTGTATGGTCTTTGCTGTTTGGGCTAACCATGAGTGGAAATGCGCGAACTCTGAGGGCCAGATCTGGAGGACTTCCAAGAAGATCTGGTCCATGAGACTTTCAGAAAGCCTGCATGCATCTTCTTCCCTTGGACCTTACAGAGCACAGCTTTCTGACAGCAGCTTGTCAGCACTTTCCAGAGATTTGTCTATTATTTTTTTTTATGTCTTAAACTCTAAAACCTAAGTTTTATTTTGAAAACTCTGAGATACACAGGTGGGAAAACTACGGACTGAAGCCACATGCCCCTTTTGTAAACGTAGCAGCAAATATATGGGTCATGAAAGAAGAAAAAAAATAGTCTGCCAAAGTTAACTACTAAGTACATTTGCAAGCCTTTATTATCAATATTTCATGATTAAAATATCACGAACTGTACTTCAAGTTTCTCCTTACAGAACATCGGCAAGCCAGGGCTGTGTACAACAACAGGGCAGAAATGCTAGAAAATTTTGCTGACACTTAGGAGCAAGATGCTTCCAAATTCAAAAGTAGGGAAAAGGCTGTATAGCTTGAAATGACATTTCAATATAAGGCTTAAATCATTTATTTCATTACAAATGCAAAGAAGTGTTTGCCTGGAAGATCCACTGAAATCTCATCTGTTGAGTTCCTTCTCATAAGCAACAGAAGAAAAACTGCGTTGGCAACTTCCTAGAGTCAATCAGAAACTTCTGTTTATATAAAAATTAGAGCATTTAGTCACATATCTTTTTGTAACCCTGAAATAAAGAAGTTGCTTCTATTTTTAGATATGTCTTCACTGATTCAACTCGAGACTTCTGCTTAAGAGAAGACACTTGTTGGGTTTCGCATTTTTCCTTATTTAACATGATGAATAAAGTCATATAAAACTATGAAAGAAAAAAAAAAAGGTAGAAGAAAAAGCAGCAGCTCTTTTTTTTTTTTTTTTCTCCCCCAGAACACATCCTTTCCTCAATCCAAAGTAATGCCGCTCGGTTCCACTCTTACCCAGCACGCTGTTTCCCTTTTATCAGTACGTGCAAGAAAAGGAAAATTCTCCTGTATTTTTTTTCTGCTATTGATAAGGATCAGGAATTCCATCCCAACATAGCAACAAGCATTTGTAAAAAAGAAAAAAAAACCAACAATAAAACACAAGTTAACAAAACTGCTTTCATTTCTAGGTTAATCAACATAACAGGAAGGTGACAGGAACTGTATCAAGGCAAGACATTCCGTTTTGATAAGACATACGGCTATTTCTGTTTACAGGAGCAAAGCCATTCTGTAAAATACTCAAGTCTCTGAAACAAACATATCCTTACCACAATTTTACTGTGCTTGATCTATGGGGAAATCAATTACAGAAATGATTCTGGCCTCCTTTTCAAAACCTTTCGGACCTCACTTGACTTCAACATCATGTGCTGCCATTCTGCTGTCCC
This sequence comes from Anas platyrhynchos, assembly GCF_047663525.1. Classification (NCBI taxonomy): domain Eukaryota; kingdom Metazoa; phylum Chordata; class Aves; order Anseriformes; family Anatidae; genus Anas; species Anas platyrhynchos. Next base: position 177,481,128 of record NC_092587.1, read on the forward strand.
AAATATGTTGACACAGGACTTTTAACCATGTTTTTCCATCCTGTGGTACCCAGCATTAACAGGCTAACAAGCAAGGACCAGGGATGTGTTGGTTGGAAGGGACCTCTGGAGTCACCTCCTCAAATCTGCTTGGGGGTGACATGAAAATGCAATGCTATGAGGAAGGAAACTTCTCTGATGTGAAAGCACACATGCTTACTCAGCTCATAGGTACGACTGTTCCTAGCCAAAATGATTGACCTTCTGCAGGATAAGGGCTTGCAGGACAAAAAGAAATGTTTTGACCTTCTTCTGAGCTTCTGTTTGCGGAAGAAAACCCTAAAAAACTACTTGCTTGGCTTCCTGAAGCAGTAGTTGCCAAGGGCATACATTCACAGTCTGAGGCTCAATAACAAAAATGAACAAAGATACATAAATTTTCATGAAAACATGAACTGGGGAAATACATTAAGTATAGATTCAGACTAAAACCCACAAAAGAAAAAAAAAAAAAAAAAGGAAGTGTAAGGATGATCACAATCGGAACACATTAAACATGGCCAAAACAGATTAAAACATAAAATGGGTTTATTCAGAATGATGATTAAGTGGACTAGCTGTCTTCCCATTAAGAAATGAGTGCACTGTAAACGTTAAGGGTCACCAGAGCACAGACAGTGGGAAGGAGAAGAAGCCCACGAACAACAGACATTTATTTACACTGGGAGTATTCCCACCCCCTGGCACTGAGCATCCCACTCAGGTCCCTACACCTGCATGCAGCAGGACCAACCTCAGGGCCCTGCTCACAGGCAGCACAGGGAGAGGCTGAGAAAAGCAGAATACAGGGAGGAAAGCAGCAGATGTTTTCTTTGCACACCACAGCAGCAATTTGGAAAACCATCCCTCAAGTCCACCTCGTAATGCTATTACTGATTTGTGAATTTTCCAGTCGTGCTCCCTGGGTCTCCAGCACTAAAGGTCAGCAGGCGGACTTGCAGCACGCTAGTCTAGCGCCTTCTCAGATAAAATCAGTCTATTTTGGTTACCCACACTGCTGTGACTGGTACTTATTTCACCCAGCCCTCAAAACTGAAATACAGATTCTGTAATAACACGGAAAAGAGTAAAATTTCTGATGAATGATTACACAAATCATGAGGAAAAAAATGATGATCATCTGTAAAACAAATTCAGAATTAAAAGTTGTGTTATTTAGCAACAGCACAGGTTACACGTGCAGGCAGAGTGGCAAAAGAAGTTTATTTCCAAGCCCTTCCCCTGGATCTCCCAACATGTGCTCCCAACAGAGCTGTCTACAGTTCTCTGATGCTCCCTCCTGATTTTGCATAGATGAGGGTATGAGTTATTTCAGGGCTTATATTTTTTTATCATCACACCTTTAATGGAGCAAGGGCTATCTGAAACATGCATTGCAGGCAGGAAAATTCAGGAATCACAGCTCTGTCATCAAGACAGTGGCAAGGAAGAAGGCACTAGCAGAAAGGAAGCACTGTGGAAAGGGAGCTGCACCTTGTTTTCTAACTCGGGAACAACATGTAGATTTATTACAGGGCTGTTGTTGACCTCCTCACTCACAATTAGTGCATCTTAATGATCATTAGAACAGAGGGATAATTTTGAAGGCAGCTTGCAGACACACCATCCAACCAGTCAACCCAGACAGACCAGTGGCACTGCCCAAAAGGACCCCTCCAGCCTGGCAGGAGCCAGTACACCTCGGCCACTGGGGTCACACCACCGTGCTACCATCACCTGCTTCACCATCAGCTACACCTGGCTCAGTGGATGTTAGCAAAACTACGAACCCTGCTCAAGCAAAGAAAAATTACCAATTTTGGCTAGGGTTTGTTGGATTATGCCTACTGCCAGTCACAAAAACCTCACATTTAACTCAATGGGAAGACTGCAAGCCAATACAGTCATCAACAGTACAAACACACTTGAAATCTTTCAGCAGGAGGACTCCGGTCTCTTTCTGGTTAGCCTTCCTCATGGGCATCATCTTCAGCACATATGCCTGCATCCAACCAGAGGATTCGGGAGCCCAGATGTGCTCCCAGGTCTGGATGCTCACCCTGGTCCTACCCTACCTCCAGACCCCAAGGCACCCATCAGCCACCCCCGTGCTGCCTCCCACAGAATGGGGTGATAGAGCTGGAGGTGGGGTGTCCCACCAGGCAGACCTCGGGCCCCCGGTGGCCACACCTGGGTGGGGATGCCACCAACACTGCTGTGGTGCTGATGGTGCCACCACCAGACCTGCTCAAAAGAGCTTACAGTCTAACACGGGAGGGCTCACGGCGTGGACATCAGAGGTATTTCTTAGCTGTGCCACTTTGCTTCTCAGCTTGTAACGCCAAGCACGGAAGCAAACGATCCAATAAATCACTCGGGCACAGGATCGATCCTTGAGTGATGACTACGTTAAGAAAATGTAAATGCCTTGGTGCGTTACGTAAATAATTCCTCGCTGGTGCCTGCTATGCGGGCTGCAGCCATACCTTTGATTTCATTTACACGGCTTCTTCCGTAGAAAGAGACCCAAATTTCTCCCTCAGCCTACTCCACTCACTAACCTTTACGCAGCGCGATATGCACAAGGGAGGAGCAGAAGCAGAGGCAAGACAGGGACATTGATTGCTGCCAGTCTGGTAGGAAAACGTTATAACCTTGCAGAGAGGGGACAAACAGCAGAGTCATCTGCAACATGCAAAACAGCTTCTTCATTTCCATAGTGAGTCAAAAGAAATGACCTTCAGATATTCTCCAAACTATTACTGCTTATAAAGAAGTTGTCTTTAGTGGGACCCTGTGGACAAAAAGGAATTTAAGAAATAAATACTAGGATTGAAGGTATCGGCTAAGTACTTTCTGACACGGGAGATGATGGTGGGTGGGTAGCGTTGGCACAACCCAGATACAGGCTACTCATCAGTCCCGAAACACAACCTGCCTTCAGCACATAGAGATGCTCAGAGCATCTCCCCCTGCCTCCAAACCCTCCTGGCCCCCTCTTTACCCTCTCCCCTATTTCCAAACCCTTCAAAACTGACTTTATTCCACCGACACCTCCATCGCACCTCATCCACGGGGGGCTGCCCACCTCGGGGCTGCAGTGCCGGATCTCCCAGCACCAACCCAGCCTCCGAGGCTCACCGACGGGCTCTGCCCCCCCTCGCCCCGGCTGGCACCGCACCCCCATCCCTGCGGGGACGGGCACTGGGGGGCACGGCGCTTCCACCCCCCGCGATGCCTCTGCTATATTGCAGCTCCATCCAGCTCGATGCCAACCCGGGGGGGGCTCCGGCACACGCTCCCAGCCGCCCCGACCCTACAAACAGCGGGACCGGCACAGCGGTGCGAGCGCCCGGCGGCTCGCTTTAAATTAATTTAATAATTTAATTAATTAATTGAATTTCCTCCCCCCTCGTAGAAAATAAAAATGATAAAATAAGAATAAGAATAGTGATAAATAAGAACAGGCAGCGAGGGTAATTACCGGCGAGGAGGCACGCTGCGGCAGGCGGTGCCGGCGGGGGGCGGGCGGGCTGCCGCGGCCACGCTGCCAGTTCCCGCCGGCGCCACGCCAGGCCACGCCCCCTTTGCCGCTAAGCCACGCCCCCATCCCGCCGAAACCCCGCCCCCTTTGTTGTTAGGCCACGCCCCCGTCGCTAAGCCCCGCCCACCGCGTTCTAACTGTGGGGGCCCCCCCCGTGGCGGGAGGGTGTCCGCCATTTTGTGTGGCGGAGGGGAAGCCCCCGCCCAGCAGGGTGCGGGGGGCTGCTCATGGGGAGGGGGGTGCCTGGGGGGCTTATTGGGGTGCACATAGTGGCCAGGAATGGGTGAACCACAAAAATTTGTTGTGGTCAGGGTAGGAGGTAGCTACATCTAAGGCTTCCTTGGATCCTCGTCTAAAATCTCTCTTCATGACACGTCCATAAATTGTCTCCCCTTCTCCAGCCCTTGGCTTTGCTGCTATCGCAAGGTCTCTGCCTTCACCAGGCTGAATTTCCCCGCTTCTGATGTGCTCCTTCCCGTCTTCAGCATCGTTGGCTCTGCTGACTGCTCTCCCGAGCTAAATTAGCCCTACAGTCGCAACCACAGCCGTGTTTTTGTGGCCACAGTCTTTCAACTTCTTGCTTCTGCTCTCACTTGGATTTTTACCTAGAATTTGGCTATTTATAGTGGCCGGTGTTATCTCATGAGAAAATCAAGTTCTCGCTCCCTTTGTCTTTATCTTTCCTGTCTTGAGCATCTGGAACAACTCTTGCATCCAGCCCTGCCAAAAACAGCAGGGTTTCTTGTCTGAGCTCAAGGCACTGATGATTCCTTCTTAACTAAGTCTGAGAGCATTTCTCTCCCTCCTCGACCTGCCAGCCTGCTTCAACCCAGGCTGCCTACACAGGAAAGAAACCAAGAACATATTTCTATGTTTAGATGTGTGCGTTTTCCGGGTATGAATTCTACGTCTCGATTTTTATATCAGCGTTGGAAGGAGGTGCAGAGGTTGCCCAGAGGGTTGGGAGGTCTCCATCCTTGGAGGTTTTCAAGATCAGACTCTTTGCAACTCTACTAGTAAGAGTAACCTGCTCGGACCTTGTAGTCAACCCTCCTGGCCCAACATGAATTATTTTGATCTATGTGGCAGGTGCCAGGCAGAAGCCCTATCCTGAAGAGTGAAAGGCTACGATGATATCCCAATGTATCACCTGGGAAGACCAGACATAGCCATGGAGTGTTTTTCTCCTGTTCTTGAAATTCAGCTTTGGCTTTGTAATAATTCCTGCCTTGTGTGTTTTTTTCTGTTGTCCAGGTTTTTTGTTTGTTTATGTTCCTACTGTGCCTCTAGTGGGTGTGAACCATGCCACATTCTGGTTGTTTTTGTGCAGTGGTAGCTCATCCTGTGATATTCGACCATTTAAACTCAACATAAAAATTGAACTCCAGGCCCCCTTTTTAAGCTTCTCCTGCTTCTTCCTTTCTCCATCCCCTTATTTCGTTCTAGGTACCACGTAAGTCAGTGTAGTTACTAGTCCATAAGCTGTCTCAAATCTGATCTTGGACCTCCTTACGTGCTTCAGGACTGTGTTCATTCTTCAATGCATATTTTTGTTCTTTTCATCACAATTTGCATAATGCTGCACTTTATTTAAGTGAATCTTGTCCACATGCAAAGTTGTACTGAAGTCTCAAGTTTATGTACTTTACCAATAAATATTTGAAACTTTTTTTTCTTTGCCTACAGATCCGTTGTTTCTAACTGTATGTGAGAATTTTCTTAATCTTTGTGTATCTTCCTGTGAGCCAATAGCTTCCTGATGATTGCACTTTTAGTTTCTCTTCAAAGTCACTTTCATCATTGGTTTGTCTTTTGTGTTCCCCTTCTGATTTCAAGTTCTTTAGGGCAGAGTCTTTATAGTGTGTGATGTCTTACATGTCATTAGTCCTACACCAAAAAATTAAAAAGCCTAAGCCCTGTAACTTGGGACATAGATAATCTTGAAAATTACTGGAAATCAGAAATGTGCTAAACTTAGCTACTAATGAGTGGACTTCTGACACCAAATTAGTAGTTTTGTGATTGAATTCAGTATCATTACGGGCATTCATGAACTAATAAGAAGACAGAAGCTATTTGCACACTTGGCCTTTTTTTTTCCCCTTTTTACCAGGGTTAACTGTTGCTCTTATTAAATCTGTTTATGCAGCAGAAAACCTGTTTCCGGGAGATTTCAGAATGCTTAACGTGGGGTGTTTCTCTAATTTCCTGTGCCTCCTTTTCCTCAGAGATGAGAAGCTCTGATTGCTTCACCTCCTGTGACAGAGGTGCTGAAAATCATTCTTTAATGCAAACGTTTCAAGGTTAATAGAATAGCTCTTTCAGATTTATTTTTTTTTAATAATATCACTGATTTATTTCCTGAAACACTAATGATAATTAGAAAAACTGCTGAATCAGTCACTAAGAGAACAAATCTCCCTTTTTGGCTACTTGTCCTGTTTTATGATTCTCCTATCACCCATTTTATACGAGCAGACATTAATAGTTCAGCACATTAAACTGGAAATGCCTGTGTCTTTTGTTTTGACTTGTCAGATTTATTTATTTATTTATTTTTATTTTTTTGAAACCTCTGCAGTCATCTGTCAGGATCAGAGGCAAAGCAGAAAATGGATGAACAGCCGAAACTACTTCGTAGACCTCTGCCTCCTAAGCTGCCATCTAAGCTATCTACACCAAGGGAGAAGGTTGGTAAAGGTAAATTGTACAGAAATAGATCGTATAGTGCATAGTTTCAGATTCCATGTGCTCTCTAAAATTAACACAGAAGAAGATGGATCTATTGGTTAATCTATGAATACTCAGTGGAGTGCTTGGAGATACCCACACTGGCTCCAGTCAGCCAGTTCTAATGCTGAAGCTCCTGGATAGTGCTGTCAGAGATCTAGAACAGGCTCCATATGCTAATGTGCACTGCAGACACATTAACTTGAGCTGATGCTAGCCTGCCAACCTCTTACCCCAGCACAAAATGTGCTGTCTCTATTTCTAATTGCTATGGCTGTTCAGCAAACAATAAATCTCATCTGCATAACCCTTGTCAGCAAATGTTGTAAGCAACCAGTGCAAAGCCTTGTGATTAAGACTTCATGGTGATCCGTGTGACTTGTATCTCTTTGCGAGGCTGTTCATGTAAAATAGTGGAAGGGTGACTGGGGCGTGTGCTGGAACCTGAGTCTTCTACCTGTCAGACTCGAACACTACCTACTGGACAATAGAGGCTCATCTGAAAATATACAATGAAACATGAGAAAATGCTGGTTTCAAGAAAAGCTAGATTGAAACAGATCAATTCATACCATAGGGGATGTGAGATACAACTTCGATTCAGACAAAATGAAGAAACATGTTCGGGGAGGATGGTCCTGGTCTTCTCAGAATATACATTCATGTTCAAAGACAAATATTGGCTTATATTATTTTAAAGGCATCCAGGAAGTCTTATTTTATAACAAAGGACTTGTGGTGCAGTATGGTTCAGAAATAAATAGACATTTTGTGTGCCAGTATACGTGAATGAAAAGCTCTTTCCAGTTTATATAAAGTAGCTAGTGATTAAATATTTAAGCACTAACATTTAAAAATAAAAATGAAAAACAATAACATGATCTATAATCAAAATATTTTTAACATAAGTGATGAAAAATAAATAAAAAATGGAGACTAGGCACCAATACCGAAAACAGATCTGTAAAGAAGGATGCTAACTTATTAACTGGCTACAGTCAAAACTACAATGCCCCAGGATCTGCTGTAGAAGTATGGTGTACAGCATTTTGTCAATTTTATGTTAGAATAAATGTAATATGAAAGAATAAAGGTCACATGAAAGAACAGTGCTGTCCTTACAAACTGGGCTAAAGAAACCAAAGCAAGCTGTTATTTTTTATTTTCCTCTACATTCCATACAACCTCCTAAAGTATCTAAAACATCTCCTGTTAGAGTATCTAAATAGCTAGAACTGCTCAATCTTCACATGATCACCAAGACAGACCACCAGAAAGAAAAAAAAATAATAATTTTTTTGATGTTTGACTTACAGACTTGTTACAACTGTTTTTTGTTAGAACACTGTCATACCATATTTGTTATTAATGAATATTTAACACTAACTTAAAAGGAACAACAATAATATATCAAGAATAATACCTTTATAACAGTATTAAAAATATTAAAGAGAATTAAATTAGAGAAATAAGGTTGAAAACTTCGAAGATGTGAAGATCGATCCTTTGATATGATGAGGCCCTTCTGAAGATTATTTTGAAGGGCTGGTACAATCTATTTCTATACAACACAGCCTGGCGCTGCCGAAACAGATGTAAATATTTCTGGCTCAGTACCAGAGCTGTGCTTCAGTGATTTAAACCATTTTAAAAGTGATAGATAAACCTTTTATCCCAAAACAAAGTTTTATTATGATGGCTCTCCTTGTAGTAGAGCACGATGATTAGTGATGGGTGCTATTTATAGATTGCGTATTTATATAGTACACCTGACAAGAATCTACGAGCTGCACAGTAAAGTTTGTTCAAGGATCATTTCTCCAAGTGCAACCATTGCATGTGATAGATACTTGTGCAGCAGCATGAGCATTGATCAAAAAGCAGCTCTTCGGCAACGATGATTTGATCGTCTTGGGGGACGGACTTGATTCGTGCTTCATGAAGAGACTGAGACCTGGGACCAGGAGTTCTGAGCTCTGAAAAAAAGATGAGCCTCAATGGTGTTGCATGAGTGTCTTCCCCTGCAGAGGACTGTAGAAAGGGAAGGATGTAACACAATTAAGCAGTAGGCTGACAATGCAGAAGAAATTTCAGGGAGTTGTGGTGGTGGCCTGTGCCTGGTAGAGAGCTTGAAGTGGTCAACCACAATGCTGGGGGGCACGAAAGCCAGGGAGATGAGCCCACAGAATAGTCCCAGCTTTCTTTGAGAGCTGAGCTGTAGCGAAGAGCTGTAGAGAATGATTTCTCCCTCAGCAGGACCCTGACAATGAGTGTCCCTAGGAAAGCAAACAGAGCACCAAGCTTGTGGAACTGCACAGGCTGAACGAAGGTCATTTACCAAGTATTTCTTTGTTGATAAAAATGCCCAGGGCTAAATGACTGCTGGGTGTGGTACTGTTGGAAACTGGGAACTAGCTAAGGAGCCAACAGACCTCCAGAATGAGGTCTTAGGGATAGCCCTAGTAGCAAAGTCTGTCTCACACGTGAGGAGTATGAAATGAGCTCTCAGTGGTGTGGGACCACAAGTGCTCAGCACCATCCCATCACGCATGCTACTCATTGAACTGAGGTGAATAAGCTAGGTAAATTATATTTCTAAGCCTCTCAGTAGTCAATGAAGAGAGGTTAGCAATTCCAGTGAGTTGTTTAGCTGGCCGAAGATCTGGTTCACTCTCTGAGGGGTCTTTCTGCCCTCCCAAAGAGAGGAATTATATATCCTATTGTATTATTAACAGGACCAAGGAGCAGACAGGCTTCTGAACCTGTTTTGGCTGGGTGCCCAACAGCAGAAAAAAAGAATCCAGACTCAAAATAGAAGTGCTTCTGCAAAAGAATGATAAATTCTCTGAAGCTGTCTACAGCTTGGAAAAGATCCTGCACTTATTTTTAAGACAATCTCCAGAAACTGATTTCCTTGTTCCTTTCACAGCTTGGCCACAACTGACTTGGCCACAAGTCCACTCCATGGTGCTTTTTTGATATGGAGCTTTCCTAAATGTTTTCCCCCTTCCTTTTCAGTAGCGTTAACATGGGATTTAGATTATACCTGGAACAGAATAGAGCAGAAAGAGGAGCATTCACTGAAGGAATCCCATCTCCTTCCCACAGCTCTCATTGCCTTGTCATGTTGCACCTAGCAGAACAGATGCAGGATCCCTAAATAGGGACCTGGTGGCCACGAATTTCACATGCAGCAGAACGTTGCTCATTCATTTTTCCTTAAGCTACATAACTCACCTGCCCTTTTGTAAAAAAACCTGCCCTTTCTGTCCTGCTTGTTATCTAACCCTTCTACTGCATGCTGCGTGTCATTCAATATAGTGTATAGGTGAATTCTGTTTGTGTGGAAAAAAATACGAACTTATTGTGTGATTGGTAATGCTGAGATGCTTAGTCTTAACCATTTGTTCATTTCCTCTGAAGAAAAATCTTTAAAGGGCATGGAGATTTGTCACACAAACTTTTCCTTGAAAAGAACGCCAGAGTATGCATCATTCTAAATGTCTTTTATTTTTTCTTTTGTCGTTAACAGGCAAGGTTTCTGGACGATATCTAAGTAGAGTGATGAAGAGTACAAATGATGAAACTAGAAAAGCAGTGTCTGGAGGTCATGTCAGTGCTCAAGGGCAAGTCAAGCAGAAGGATGCTTCCCTCAGCCATGGTCAGATGTCCCAAAGTCTGCTGCAAATCCAGCACAAAGATACGTTTCTGTCTATTCATCAGATTTGCCACGATCAAACACAAGTCCAACTCAAAGACCTCCTTCAGGCTCAGTTCCTACCTGGCAGTACCCAACCCCCGTCTGAACTCGTTTCTTCTTGCCCAATGCATTTCCAACACAGACGTGTAGGTCAGCTTAAGCAAGATAGTAACCATGGGCAAATAGAGATCCAGCCCAAAGCTACAGGATTGCATGACCAAAGGAAATTCCGTGACCAATATGAAATTATTCCTGTCTACGCAAGCAGCCAAATGCCAAACCAGAGTGAACAGGAAAACGTCCTTTCTGTCCAAACTCCTAGGAGCAATTTTATTGCTATTAAAAATCTCAGTTTGCCTGATAACTTTGCCTTTTGCAAAAATCATAAATCCTCTTGTGTGAAGCACCAAGAATTTCAGAGCACTGTCCCCGACCATTTCACTCCTCCTGTATTTACACAGGAAAGTCTAGCTGCAGGTTCATCCTTTCACCATCTGCCTTTGATGACAACGCTCAAAAAGCCACTTGTTTCCCACTACAACTGTGAAGTCCTCAGTAGCAAATTAATGACTGAAAACAGGAGCCTGCAGACTGAAGTTAACACAGTGATGTTGTCTGATATCGATTTACCAGTAGTTGAAACAAGAAAGCCAGAGCAACAGAAAATCCTAGGTAATTTATATTAAATATCATAGTATTTTTTGTTGGTACAGTGTTTTATTGTGAGATTTTCCTAAACATCTCTTGCAGGGAGAAAAACAAACAAAAACAACAACAACAACAACAACAACTAACCTTCATTTATGTGTGGGTTTTTATTTGTGTGGGTCTTGGAATTTGTCCTCATTAGTTGAGAAATAGTCAGTGGAGAATTACAGCTTGTGCTAACTAAATTAAATGTTGTGTTTTCAGATTACAGCAAACGATGATTTAAATGTAAATGTGTAAATTAATTATAAATTATAGTAAAAGGGGACCGTGAAAAGTCCCATGCTGTAAATCTTTGAAAATGCATACAGAGAGAATGAGCTTATGTCAAGTTTCTGTAAGCCCAGGCTTCCTACCCACAGAGCACTGAGTGTTCTTGGTGCATTGTGCTGCTGCTCCAGCCGTGTTAAGCAGGTTTAAATGTTAAGCAGGTCTCATGTTTAGCAGGTTTAAAAATAAATACTGGCATCTTGTTTCTTCCCCTTCACAACCATTTACCATCTACGTCTACAACTGCACTGAAACTAGTGCTTATGTGGCCATGCTACAGATGAGATCAAGAAATTTATCCATTTTTTTTTAAAAAAAGCTCTATTTGTGTTGCTTCCAGTCCCATCATAGCATGAAACCTCAGCACTAGAGGTTGTGCCCGAGCTGGAGGAAGAGGGATGAACACCTCCAAGGGCAACCACAGTCCTGCCTTCCCAGAGGACTATGTGTAGTACACCACGGGTTTGTCAGTGCTTCTGAACCAGGTCTCCTTCCAGCAGAAACGTCACAGTGATAGTAGAGAAAATTTTCCCCATGGGTTCCATCTTGAGATGCGTTGATGGTGAAGCAGGGTTGCACAACTGGATTTAGATTCATGGAGGTGCTGCCACAAGTTGACATTTTTTTAATTACTTCACATTAGATGTATTTGGCTCTCTGGTAGCCAAGTCTCAAATGTAGAGTTCCTGGGTACCATTTGTCCACTCCTGGGTAGTGAGTAGCTCTGTGCTATGGGAAGAGGGGTTTTCCTCATCCTTCTGCTGTGGTGGTCTAGAAGCAGGTTCACAGTTATTTCTGTGCTTCCACCGTGAATCATTCACAGTGGAAATGGTGTTTTGGTGTGTGGTGATAAAGTGAAAGCACAGTCTCAAGAAATCATCACACTTGGGGTTTACATGTGCTTTGGTACGGGGGAAGTGACTCTCATTGCTGACGGGTTCTGTCACACAGCTTGCATGGACACAACTTGAAGAGAGCATCTATTCCGCTGGCAGGAACTCTGTTCACCGTGGTCAGAGTTTGAGAAATGTACATTTTGGAAGGAAAAAGTAGAACTTCAATTTTTCTGATGAGATGCGGTGACAGACACCTGACTGTAGCATTCATGTTCCTATTTGTATCCAGTCCTATACTTGTGGAAGTATAAAAGCAGCATTTTGTGGTTGCCACAGGCTTTTCTTTAGATTAAATAGCCTGAGCACACCACTTGTCCAAACTCTGCATGGGTGGGAATACAGGTGCTGTGTCACTAGGAACTAGACAGGTGGTTTTGAGGAAATGGATGGTAACACATGGAGGTTTCACCCTTCTGGAAAGGTATTTTGTTAGAAGGGTACTTTGATGTGTTTCTTTTCAGCTGCATTGGAAAGAAGAAAAGTATAATAAATCCAAAGTATTTTCTGGGGCCTTTTCTCAGCCTCTCCAGTCCCTTTGAGGAGCATCATCAGAGCTGGGAACAGCTGACGCTGTAGTGTCCCCTTCTCCCGCTGTTTCTCAGGCAGGTGCATCCCTTTTTCTTCCTGCCTGTGGGTGTTGGCCAAAACATTAAAAAAAATAATAATCTTTGAGGTTGGCCAAGCGCTGCTACCTTGAGTGACAGTGCAGAGTCTCCTGCACTGAACTGAAACTGAAACCTCAAGGGGGAAGTTCATATCTCCTAACTTCAAATCCCAAATCATGACTAGTAATGCATGCTTCTGCCTTGAGCTATGGAGAGAGGGACAGAAACTTCCAGAAGGCAAGTTTTACTAACCCCAGGTAAACACCTAAGATGGGTGGAATGAATGAAGCACAAAACAAATGTCTACTTTTTGACCATTTATAGTAAAATAGAGCTTTGCAGTGTCATCTGCTGGCTTATGCTTTCTGTCATATTACCCACGGCCCGCTGCAGAAGGAGCAGACCATAGCAGGTCTATTTTAGGCACAGAAACTCATAGCTGTTCACTGTAACCAGTGCTGAGGCTCCGTACTGGTTGCTTACACCACAGACACAGATCTGGTGACTGTGGCTTAGAGGGAGGTGTTCCTTCAGATTGATTGAGAGAAGGAGTACATGAGTGTGTGCAGCTTTTAAGCTGTATATTTATTTATCTCCTGCTAGTGGTCAGCCCTATTAGTATTTGATCTCAAGTTTTAATGCTGAGAATGCTTTTTTTGTGAAACTATTTTGTAGTTGTTTAAATATAAACCTTTTTACGATAAACAACACAATCTTAGGCTCAGATTTCCTGGGACGTAATTACCCCTTAGCACCAGTACGGGCTGTAAAGTGTCTTTGCACAGAAACACCAGGGGTTCTGGTGATGACAAGCTGAACATGACCCAGCATCATGTCCTTGTGGCAAAGATGGCCAACCACATACTGGCTGTATTAAACCAAACGTAGCCAGCAAGTCAAGGGAAGTGTCCGTAACCTCATATTCAATACTTCTTAAACCACGTCGGGAGTACTCTGTCCAACTTGGGGCTCCCCGGTGTAAGACAGATAGTGATACACTCCAGCTGAGGCCAAATGAGGTGGTCAGGAGGTCTTTCTTACTGCATTTGTACAATGTACAAGGCTTTAACACAATAAAATTATGAGTCATTTGGATTAAGGATTGTATTTCTTGTGTGCAATGTCTTCTGCTGTTGCTTTTTCTTTAGAAATCACCTCACACGAGAAAATTAGAAAATCTGGTTCACCAGAGCAACTTTTGCAAGAACAAAAGAAAGAAAAAGCATATATTATACACTATGTAAGGCTAACTGAACCTGGAAGAGAAGAAGGACCCTTTACAGGTAGGAACAAGATATATGTCAGTTTTGGGAGATGAAACCAGAGGAACAGCATGGGGTGACAGTCATAAAGAGGCACTTCGGGAAATCAGATTCTCAGAAATGTGCCATGACAACTCGAGATTGTAGGGGACTACCACTACATGCTGTTGCATTAGCAAAATAAATTATAGTGTAACAAAATCATTTGCAATCTTGGCTTGGCTTTGAAGTGACAATGAGGTTGAAGGTGTAAGACCTAAAGTACTTGGGAGAAAGATTCCACTTCTGAACCCTTTCGTGTTGGGTTCAGTTCTGCACAATGAGAACCCTGTCGTCTCCGTCACTCCAAATGGTAACTGTGGAAGGAGGCAAACTGCTGCCATTACTGTAGGCCGTAATCCAAATCTACTCCCTGTGACCCTGAAATCTTTATATTTTTATGCAGATATTCATGAGTTAAATTAATTACTATGTGAAAATCTCATCTGAGTATGGCAACAGAGAATCGAAATGATTAGATTTAGGAGGTTTGCTGAACACCTCTTATTCAGTCTTTATTTTCTAATGTTTGCTTTCCTCTAAGAAATTCTGTAATGCTTGGCATCCTTTTTCATATCATAGACTCTAATGGTGCCCCTGATGGCAATAGTGTGGACGATGCTTGGGAAACCACTTTCCACTTTATAGCAAGCAAGCAAGATGAAGAGGAAAAACTGATGTTCAGATCCCAAGTGAAAGTATGGCATTGCTCCTTGCATCGGAAGACTGCTCTCAGCCTGCAGGTAAATCATTTAAAGATGCACTAACATTGCTGTGCTTAAGAGCAGCTTTCATTCAAAGTATCTTTTGGCTTTGTAACTTCATCCACAGAAAAAGTCATCTTAAAATTCTTCCTGGACAACTGCATGAGAAAAGAAATGCCTGGAATGACTTAAAAATCTTTTTTTTTTTTCTTTTTAACAGTAGAGCAGCTGTACAGATAGGTGTTTCACATGCTTTTCTTCTGTAGTTCCCATGCCTACATTTTCCACTGTTTATTTCTTCTTCTATCTCACTTCCTTTCCCCATTTCTCTTGTATGTTCACTGTGTCTTATTTTCTTTCTGATGCATCCTGCATAATTTTCATGGCACTTGATCAGTGCTGTATCTTCTGTAAAAACGTTTGTAATTTAACCTAAATTATGTCAGCACCATGCAAAAGGGTTGTCAGATGTGGACAATGAGAAAAGGTTCCTTTTGCTTTTGGGAAGGAACAGCAGAGGTTTAATATTTTGGGGTTTCTAGGAATTTGTCTGCTGATCTAAATTTTTTCCCTTGATGGGTCTGAACGAGCAGTTGTAGTCTCCTAGCTGAACATGACAGAGAAGGCTTCACCAAATTTCTATGTAGGATTCTCTGGCAGAATTTTTGTTTCTGTCCATAAATTAGCATGAGGAAATATTTTTCTAAGCCACTGCTCTATAAATGGTTTGTAGGCTTCCCCCCACTGTCTGCTGCAGGATTCCGTTGGAGTAGCAGTTGATACCTGGATAAGCAAAGTCCTTCTTGGAGGTAGACAATGGGTTTTATGTATCAACTTTAATATCTCAGAATAAATATATCCAGTCAGAAGGGTGATCAGGAAAAATTGATCAGGGACTTTGGGAATAATACTAACTGAATACACTTTAAATGCACCTCACTCTTAAGCAAATGATCTGTGTAAATTAACCATAAGTATTCAATTCCTTTTACTATGATCTTGAAATAATTGGTATTATTGTTTTCTCTCCTGTTCTGTCATCAAGAAAACCTGTTGAAATGTCAGTATTCACTGTGAACTTGCTCAGTATCTGAAAATGTCACGCTGTGATGTGGCTCTTTGGAAGACGTGACAAGAAGTACCCCGAGTTGTTTGCCAGTTATCAATATGGTACAGATTTTGTCTGATTCCTATTCATTTTGAAGTTCACGGCGACCATATGCATAAGATGTGTCATTATCAAATCAAACAGTTTATGTCACTTTATTATCCATTTCTGCAAGTTTCATCAAAATGGAAAGTGGCAGTAACAGAATTGGAAATACCAGAACCACCATCATGAGCAAACAGTGCTGACAGTTCTCTTTCTCGGTGCTATAAAAAACAATTATTGATTTTTCACCTTCTTGCCAGCAATACCCCATAATGGGTGTAGAAAAAAAAAGTCTTTATAGAGCTTTTTTCTCTTTGCTGAAAAGCGTATGGCATATAAACTCCTCAGCTGTATAAATCATCTCCAAAGCATCCGAATCAATGGAGCTACTCTGCACTTTACCTGCTGAGAGCTGAGATCCTCGGACAACACTTCCTCCTTATTCAACTTATCTACATTTTACCTAGTAATTGTTAAGAGAATTACTTGCTGACATTGCTGTCATTTTGCTGACGTTTTGAGAGGTCTCACTGGGGAAAGACAAGCCTTGTCAGGTTATTTTTAGCATGCAGTCAGGCATCGCCACATACTAAAAAGATTCTTGGTTCATGGTCATCACTGGTGAAACCTTCTTTACATTCACACTTTTTGGAGGGTAGCTACTTGAATTAATTTAAACTACTTCAGACTAGTTAAATATCACAGCATTGTGCAATACACCTCACTCTTAAGCAAATGCTCTGTGTAAATTAGCCATAAGTATTCAATTCCTTTTACTGCGATCTTGTGCGTGCAATGATCTGTGCAGGTCTGCTGAGAGCTCCAATAACAGAAATTTGAAGATTTGTCATATTACACCTTTTTTTTTTTTTATCTATGAGAGAACTGAGAGACCTGATGCTTCTCTGAGGTTGAAGTTCTGTTCCTGGAAATTCACTGTGTCTAAAAGTTCCAGAAATCTGGGTTGCTGTGTTCTGGTATGCTGTACAGCCGTGAGGATCTGTGTGTAAAGGATTTGCATGATCAATACACAAGAGTCATGCCAGACTTTAAAATCAACATGAAAACCGGGGAGGGGCCTCAGTTCAGAGTAAGTGCTCTGGTGTTCCACCTATTTCCTGGCCACCATTGAAGAAAAACAGTCCAAAATTTTGCAATGGATTGATTTACAGAAGTTGTCAAAACTTCCAATTTTCTTCCATTTCTCTTTCGCAAAACACATTTTTTTATTTGTCTAAGGCATCTTTTGTTTAACATGTTGGATTATTTATTAAAAAAAAATGTTTGTAGGTTCATAAAAGGATGAAATAAAACTAGTATCTTTCTGAGTCATCAAGAAATTTAAATTTGCTGAATATAAAGCAGTACTAAATGTTATTGACAGTGCTTTCTATTGGGAACAGGAAATATTTTCAGTGTCTCAGAAACATATTTGATATGAAAACAGGTTTTCATGCAACTCTGCACTAAGTCTTGCTTTTGTGCTTGAAGATGTAATTAGAAGCTCCAGCAAAAAGCAGTCCTTTGACTAAGTGGTACCTGCCCACAGATTGTTGTTAGAGACACATGACTCTAAATTTGCCTGACTTTTAAGCTCTTATGATCCTATCAGCAGATGGGGACCAAAGCATCCAGCCCACTGTCTTGTCCTTGAGGAGTCAAGGAAAAGAGCTTTGTCTGAATGGGGAATGTGATGAAAGAGCCAAACTCCCCCTGCTGCACAGGGCCCAGGAGCTGCTGACTCCAGAGCACTCCGGAAGAAAGGAGGAGGCCAGAAATTCGTCTTCTCCACACCACTGACTGCCAGCTCTCCTGCCTAAGCCCACCAAGGAATCCTGATGCGTTCATCTGGTTTAGGCTGAAGGAGGACAAATTTCCAGGGTTTGCTGCTGTTTCAGATACTCTCATCATTCACACGCTCAAAAACAGAAATGCTGTGAAATGAAAAAGGGAAGGACCTGCACGTGAAGCGGAGCCACCACAATTCACACAGCTCAGTAAATGTCAAGATATTGGTTCTCAGGGTTATCATATTGCTTAGAAGACAAAGTGCTTCTGTTTTTGCTTCTATATCCTCGAGGACAGTTACTTAAAATCAGAAAGAATTGTCGCAGCTGTTTCCTAAATCAGTGAACTTTGTTCCATATGAGGAACTGATATTTGAGAGCTCTTATCTGTTGTTCATGAACTACCCAATTTGAAACAATTCGTCACCATAACAAATGTGAACTCCATGACAAAATCCTTCCAGTATCTCAAACTACCTTGCTCATCTCTGGAATATTTCACAACTACCAGTGGGAACATCTGCAGTGGATTTTCATTTTTTGCTGGAAATATTTTCCATATTTAGAATTACATTTTGCAGATTTTTGTTAACATCCAGAACAATTTTCATTTTTTTATTTTTTTTTAATTTAATGAAATATAGACAATCTAGTAGTAGCATAACCATGAGAAATCTTCAGATGAAACATTGTTTTTCTTGCAAAACAGATTCCAGGAATCTGAGAAAATTCTGAACTCAAATAATCCTCATTATTTATATTCATGTACCTATTTATTATGTCTTAGATTGTTTTGTATTGTAATCCTTAGAATTAGATTTGATATGACTACAGGCAATTTAGTAGGTAGTGTGTGTTATGTAGATATACTTTACTGTTTATCTGTCATGAAAATTATTAATTAATTCTGGCTTGCAAGGAACCAGATGCTAGATTTATATCTTAAACTGTGTTTGAGATTGTGTGTGACACTAATTAAATATTATCTCAGCATCTATGTAGTTTCAGGCAGTGTGTAACAATAACTTTATGCTTTTCCTGAGATGTCAGAATAATGATAAATAAATCTCTCCTAGCAGAGATTTGTGCAAAGTTTCTTAGGTTAGAAATGAAAGTAAGAATTTAGTAAATGAATGACGAAATGAACAAGAGTTTCACTGCCTGGGTCTGGAGATGTTTTGTATTGCATGTTTTGGGTGTTTTGGATCCTTTAACAGATAGTCTATTCCAGAACTTAGCAAGTCTTCCTCAGCTCATATATCTTGTACACCCTAAGAAGGTTATGAAAGAAAGTCTAGCACAGCTTGAACAACATTAGAGTGGGATAAAACGAAAATGTAAGCCAAAAATCACAGAGCTTAGAGGCAGCAACAAAACTGGGCAACTTATTTTATCACACAATTAGGAAAGCAGCCTGAACCAGAGCACTAATGAGAGAGGACCCTGGTGTTCTCAGTGGCTGCAGGTGTAGATCTTGTGTGCCTGTATCTTAGTTCCCCTCTGTGCAAACATGTTGTTTCCCTGTTCATCTACATTGCAAAAATATTCGTTCATCCCCAGTTTTTCTTGGTGTGCACAAACAATTCCCTCTACAACAAAACTGTATTGTAGTGTTGGGCTGGTTCATTGCAAGGCCCAACCTAATAAGCAGCGTGGGCAAGACTGCACCCGATTTATCTCCCTTTTCCATATTCATTGAATGCTTTAGGGCTTGTCCCCCTGTATGTCATTGTTCCCTCTATTAAGAAACCGGTATGGCAGACTTCGGGGAATGCCTTTTAATTATTTCAGAATTTGCTGTCTAAAGTCAACAACAACAAAAACAAACAACAACAACAAAAAGAAACAACAACAACAAAAACTTCCAGAATAACAATTATCCATGAAAGCAGAGGGGAGACCCCCTAGCCAAGTACTAAATAGTGTAAGTGCAGTCAGCTCTCAAGCAGGTCAGCAAGGCAATGTGGACACATGCCACCCTGTACCACATAACATGTAGCAAGAGTTGATTGCTCCTTGAATGGGTAAATTTAGCAGAAAGTCAAATTCTGGACTGTGTCCATTCTTGAAAAAAAAAACAACAACAGGTTATTTGGATGTGATGGAAAGGAGTAGGAATGATACTAAAGGATTTCATGGCAAGAGGTAAGATGGGTTGGGCTTAAGCTGACTTCATCCATAGGAGAATCAAGTTGTGGTATTTCTGATTTTCATGACAAATCTGTGAGCCCCAAGGAACTGTTCTTATGGATGTTACTTTTTTTTTCTTCATTTAAATCAAAAGGCTGAGAGGCTTCCTTACACAGCTGACCCATTTTTTATATATCTTTTAGGCCTACTTTTTGTTTCACCTTCCAGACCTGACCCCTTTAATGGACACCTTGGTCTGCCTTAACCTGTCATTCAATAATTTACTCTTCTTTCCTGTGGAGGTATGTACTGCTTATTTTCCATTGAAAATATTATAAGGATGAAATTTTACAGGTTAGATATGAAAAGTAACTTTCGACAAACTGTGATTTAAACACAAATGTAATAGCACAGATATTAAAAGTAATAACTTCCAATACTCAAATTCTTTACCATTTTGGTTATTTGGGGTCAGTAAGAATCAGGGGAAGAATCACAGAAGTCTTCATGGCTGTCCTCCCAAGCCTCTGTCTGCTCTCACAGGTCTCTTCATCCATCTTCTCCCCCCAGCAATCTGTAACTACAACTCCCAATAGTTTCAGTCTGCCCAACTCGCTTAAGGTATCCAGACATGATCTGCAGCTGCCAAAAACCTGCAGTTACTGGGCAAACCTAAATTCGAGCAGTCTTAGCATGGACAGAATCACTAGGAATAAGGAGCTATTAAAATTTAGAAAAGGTTTAGTGGACATATACAGACTACATATTTTTTTCAGACACTTGTAGTTTGAGCAAATTCATGACAATGCAGACAGATGTGTCCACGTTAGGGGACTGTGGGCATTTCCTTGCTTCTTGTTTTAAACAAGAATTGTCCAGGATAACACACACATTGCCAAGCTACCTGATGCAAGAGTAGCTACATGGTTATATGGTCTTTCCAGCTCAGGCCCAGGGCTGTGCCTGCCATGGCGAAGTCTGTCCTTGGCCAACTTGAAGTTGTAGATGCAGGCTTGAAGGGCTCTGGAAGTCTTCTAGTCCAAACCCCCATTCAAAGCAGCACCAGTTTAGACCTTCAGATGTCTTCCTCAACAGCAGAGGTATCTTGAGCTGTGGAGCTAAAATGCTATTTTTCAAACTTTTTCCAAAATATGTTCCTCCCTACTCCCTGCCTTTCTGACTCACCATCTCTATGCAGCCAAGCATACAAGACCTTAAGAAATGAGATGAGTAACTTAAATAATGGTGCTTATAGTGGTTAACAATCTCTTTTGAAAACTTTCACTATCCTTTTTGTCATTCTTACCCATGATTTGAAAAACACTGCAGTAGCCCTTTCAAAACCAGGAATATTTATCAGGTTGTTTTTTAGGGTCTTCTCAAATGCAGACCAAACAAAATATTTTTCCTCTGCTTTCCATTCATATCTTTATTAGCAAAAAACATTTTTGAATCATACATTATAGAAATGAAGAATTTAATCTCTAAAAGGTAAAATGCAATGTCAGGAGCAAAAATAAGGCTTATAAAGAGAAATGCTGGACAGTCTTAGCCAGCAGCACTAGCAGCTCTGCCTGCAATTCTCAATCACAATGTTTTAAGTGATATGGAAAGTGATTGACAATGGTGTCTCATATTGTATCTGCAGGAATACTTTGAGTAGTTAGCTATATCTACATATGCAGTACTTGTATTAGCTAATCTTATAATATTTATTTCCTAGTTCTTCCAGCATAGTTTGCTGGTACTAGAAATGCAGAATACTTAGAACAGAACCGTGCCATGCTTTACAATAAACAGCTGTTGGTTTTATCAGTCCCTGTCCCCTTCCCTTCTCAGGTGTTTAATATTAAATCTTTACAAGTGCTTGTGCTCCGCAACAACCCCATCAGAAAAATCCCAAATGACATTCAACGACTGAAGTCACTCAAGAAATTTACAATTTCCTTCAATTTACTATCAGATCTTCCATCTGGGTAAGGTATTTTTTATTAATCGAGAGATTTGCCACATTTACAGGCACAAACAAGGATTTCTGTCTTGGCATTTTTATACATTATAATCATTCACTAATTTTGATTCTAGCCATTCCTTTAACCCAAACAAAAAGACTTTTTCATAGTACTAGGAGATGGAAATATCGAAGGAGCTAAAATACCTTGCCTTGTGAATCTTCACTACATCTATATATGTTAGTCTGCTGTAGCTCATTTTCAGTAAATAGACTAAAAATATTTTAAAGAAGAATGGCCTTGTGGCTTCCATCCTTGGCTCTACTGCCTGCCTTTGTGTAGCAATAAAAATAGGTAGCATTTTAAAATTTAGTCAATAAACTAAAATATAACTGTCTTGTTGAGATGCTGAAATACAGAGGCAAAATTCCATTTCTAGAGTATTTTGGATTGCTAAGACCCAGCTTTATCCCCCCGGCTTTAGATATTTAATTAAGGCACCCATCTCAGCATCCACACTGAGTGGAGAGAATACTTCTAGAGATCATTTCAGCTCACAGAAGAGCTGAACCCTATTTTTGGATGTGGAAAAGAAGCTAAGTCACCATACATGTTCATAGCAGGTAATAAAACAGAGACCTACACACTGTGCAATAATTAAGAATGATTTGAGCTCCAGGGTTGGACTAGATGAGCTTCAAAGGTACCATTCAGCCTAAATTATTATGATTCTGTGATATTATTTGTTTCTCTCATCTAGGTTTCTAATTCATCATTGTCTTTTCTTTTATTATAGTTTGTTTCTATTAGAAAATCTCCAGAATCTGGACATTGCCTATAATGGTATTAGAGTTATTCCTAATGACATCAAGAACTTAAGGTATGTAAGCAACATAAAATGAAACTAGTTCTCTACAGCATAATACCATAAATCATATTTGGATATTGATTTTATCAGTGAATACATGGGGAATATTCACTGTACCCTCTCTTCCCTTTCTTCTGTCCATGTGAAAGGCTCATTTCAGCTGAAACAGTAGATGGCAGTTGTATAATTGTGCCACTTGAAGATAGCTGTAAGTCAACCTTTCCCATGCAAAATATGATCATTCTTTCATTTGGACCGTATGTGTTTATGTAAACTTGATTTGCATGATGAAGAAAAAGAAAATGCATTTCTAAACCATGTGTGGTGGCTTTCAAGCAGTGTGAAGTGTTGGTTAGACAAGAATTAAAACCCAGCTCTATGGAACCCTTACAAGATAACTCAGTTATTGAAACTATAATTAGAAAAATATTGTATCTACAGTTGTGTCCAGTACACGAAGTGCACTGTGAGGAACACAGAGCATTTTATGCACATCTCAGTGCAGTAGTTCATCTAATGGGGATTAGGAAATTATATAAGCATGGTCAAGGTAGGATATAATGTGAACAGCCCATCAATAAATGCCTGGTGGTCCTTAAAATTGCAGGAAGCTCGAGTGTTTGAACACTGAAGGGAACCAGCTCTCTGCTTTGCCATCTGGGGTTTTGAATCTTCCACTAAAATACCTCAGAATAGAGAATAACTTCATACACCCCTTGTTATGGAATGAAAAGGTGCAGAACCAACCTCAGAAGCTCACTCATCTGGCTGCCCTTTGCTTCTCCAGAAATAACCTAAAGGAAAGATACACAGACATCACAGAAGATATTGAAAAAATATTGGATGAGTAAGTAACAGAAATATGCTCTTCTCACTTGATCCCCCCATAGGAGTATTGTGTGCAAGAAATATGCATAGTTGGCCCCTGATGAGTAATTCCACAAGTGTTAGGAGTGTGGAAGTTACTACTTTGTCCACTGTTTCACATGAAATTGATGCTGGTCAGTGGTATGCTCTTACATACTGTGGTGTATACAATAGTGCCCATGTATGTATGCTGAGTTCAGATGTTGTGTATATCTGTATGAAAATTAAATTACAGTTAAAATTTATTGGACACTGCATGCAAATTCTTCTATTTAATATTCCTGTTTTTTTACATGGCCACCCATTCTCCAGACAAAATGTGTGTTGCATCTTCATGTTCTGGCTGCACATGGGGGTGTTTCCCTTCCCTTCCCTTCCCTTCCCTTCCCTTCCCTTCCCTTCCCTTCCCTTCCCTTCCCTTCCCTTCCCTTCCCTTCCCTTCCCTTCCCTTCCCTTCCCTTCCCTTCCCTTCCCTTCCCTTCCCTTCCCTTCCCTTCCCTTCCCTTCCCTTCCCTTCCCTTCCCTTCCCTTCCCTTCCCTTCCCTTCCCTTCCCTTCCCTTCCCTTCCCTTCCCTTCCCGTGAATCCAGCGATGAGCCACAGATGTTCTGAGGCCAGATAATTTTTCATTTGTGCTTGTGAGTGCGGAAGTTGAACTGCTGTCCGTGTGAATATGGTCTTAGAAGGATGATGCAAAGTTTTTGACCCAGTTTCTTCCCATTGCAGTTTTACTGTCTGTGACTGCTGCAGTGGACCTCGCTATGGTGAAGGACTTCGGCTCATCCAAATTTACAGGAATGTATTTAAATTCGGAAGGCTTCCCTTTTACTTTTATGCTTGCTCATCATCGTGCCTGAGAAACTTTGTGTCTCAGACCGGGGCTTGACAACGGTACTTTGCGAAAAGCGATCTGGATTACAGCAGAGAAACTATGAATGGGACAAAATAGTTCAGAAATGTCTGATCTCATGTTGTGTTATTCTGTTGGACAGCCTGGCACTCTGCTGGAGTGCTGGATCACTTGCTGTGTACCATCAGCATGTCTTTCTTAAAGTGCTTTCAGCTCTGAGTGGTCTGTTTCAATTCATCTCCATACTCATTGATACGAAATGAAAGGCAGACTCGGCCCTATGCAAAATCAATGAAGGTTTATGCTGACCTTATGTTCCTCCAGTGATACCTAACAAGGTAGAGATTCTCCCCTGCTGCTACCAGTAAGCCATTTTACATCACTGTACTTGTCATTGCTTTGAAAATGAATAATTTTGTTCCTGAACTACAAAATAGTTTTAGTTAAATGACAAAAATCCCTTATGAAGGCCACTAGGACCCGGAGGCAGCCCAAGGGGAAGGAGAAGGAAAAGATAGGGGAGAATGGAAAACTGATGACACAGGCCTTGTTTGTGCACAAGTACTCCCACGGACAGGCCACCGCCTCTGCTCCCGTGGTTAGATTACAGAACTTATCCCAAAATAATGGTCAGATAAAAGGTATCTGTAAGGTCAATGGCAGGGCCCAATACATGGACCTCCTGCTGCTCTGTCTTCAGCATTGGGTGGACTCGGTGTTGTCTTTGTGTGGCTCCTGCAGAATGATGATCTGTATGAGTAGGTAGGTGCAGTTGGGTGCCTTGGCAAGCTGCAAGGAGAATTTAGGCACCTGTGGACAAAGGACAAACCAACGATGGAGGTAGGCTTCACTCCATCAGGTCAAAGCACCTGGAATCTGCTTTTTTGGAGCTGAAGGATGAAAGCAATGAAAGCACCGCTGTGATTCCTTCTCCACTTGCTCAACTAATTGCACTGAAAACCCCAAAGCACTTTGTCTGTGCTAGGATTGTTGCTGGAGGCAGTTCATTTGGTTGAATATCCTTTCAGTGCCCAGCCCTGGGCTGCCAGGAATGGGGTCAGGCAGCAGCCTGCTCTGGGAAAGAAGTTAGAGAAATGTAAATGCAAAAGCAGAAATGGATGTTCCAGAAAGAGAACCGAAAGAGGGAATTCAGAGGTTTTTAAGAGAACCCATGGGCATTATGGTGAAGAGAGATCTGAAGGACTTTATGCAAATGATAATAAAGATTATTCAAACACGAAAAACAGGGAAATGCCACTTGCATGAAGACTGCCATTTGCTAAGTTTTAGGTCTTTGCATGCAGAGTAGGAAATAGATTTAGGCCCCCCAGCAGCTGCAGTGCCTACCACAGAGCAGGTGACCTGAGCAACCACCCCCTGATTTTGAGAGGAACGGGAAGAAAACTCCATGGTAGAGAAACAAGGAAGATTTTTATCTTTCTTTAAACTTGTCTGGGACCAATGTAGTCCAGAGGATTTGTGCGTGCTGAAGAGCGGATTATTCAAAACAATTTCAAAGCATCACAAATCCAGGATTTAGGAAGATCCACGGTAAACTTTCCAGCAGCTTTTTGCTTTCTCTTGCCTAAGACTTCAGGGAATGTGGGAATAGAGGTAGGCGAGTCTGGGGGTGTGGGAGTAAGGAGCAATGCCACATGCTGAGGTTAGCACGCTGGGTTTTCCCCTGGTTTGGGCAGGTCTGGCAATTTTTGTAGCTATCGCCACACAGGCGTGTTTGCACAGACTGATGTCCATTAGGGCTGCACAAACCTGAGCTGGCTTATGTAGAACCAGCCCCCTCTAGTGGTGTTTTCTGTGAAGTTTTAATGTTTTGGGAAACTTGCTTTGCTTTTTACACATCAGGCATAGTGTGAAGGGTTTGTGACACGACTGTGAGTTAAACTGCCTGACTCACTTGCAGGCTGGCTTGCCCAACAGAACAAGGCTCAGGGAGCCAGCTACCTCCTGAAGTTTCCATCCAAGTGTGAAATGAAAATTGTGATCAAACCAAGCAAAGCTGCTGCTTGGCAGATGAATACACAGCTTTCAATTCAACTCAAACTCTTATCCCCTATGTGAAAGCCTTCAAGCCTTATTTATCTTTTGATAAAACGTGTGGCTACGTTTTGTACCTGTGAAATACAGCGAGGTTTCTGGGCCAAGACTCAGGGCTGTATTGCCCATCAGGAGCAGGCACTGTGGTCATCTGGTCCCTTCTGGAACAAGTCCTCCTCCCAGGAAGCCACCACAGCACCACAGCTGTGCGTTAGGCAAGCACAGCAAAGAAGTGCATGTGCCAGGGAGTGGAGTTCACAACAGGAAAATCTGCAACGCTCTGTGCTTAACTGCTCCGTCCTGTTGCCCCATCACATTTACAAAATTCTCAACAGACGTGCTCCTGTTGTTGCTTTCCATTCCTTTCTGCTCCTCATTTCCTCCTCTGACTGATCTCACAGGTACAGATCCCTGCTGTCCTCGGTCTGTCCTGTGCCCAGCTTCTGGCCCCTGACCCTTTTTCTCATAGATGTGTAAAAAACACTCCTCTTCATTCCTTTATTACCCCTCATCTTGGCTCAGGGCAAAGTCTTTGGGTGATGCAGAGTGCAAAATGTAAGTGACGAGTTATTTTTCAGCATCTGGTTGCCTGTGGCTGAGAAACCCAGGGCTGGGCATGGCAACATACAATCTTGTACAGGCCCTGAACACCAGACTGGCCTCCTGGGGTTTGTATGAGCAGTTGACAAACAGCACACAGCTAGAAACTGAAGCTTATGCACAGATTTCACAATTTCCTGCAGCCCTGGTGTACAAACCGCCACATGGTGGGACATCTGCCACGTGAGGCTGTCGCTTGAGGAGCACCCTGGCACCATCACCAGCCATTCCCAGCAGGGCCCTGGGTCTCCGTTCTCACTCCTCTCACTCCGTGCAAATGCAGCCATTAACCCCTCATTCCCTCCTTAACAGGGAGGGAACAAAGCACCCAACCTTTTGCAAAAAGCAGGAAATCCCTGGATCCTTTCTTATTTCACAGAGACTGATTCGGCGTCAGCAACTTTTCTCTTGTTCCTCCTTCCCCAAACCCAAGCAGAACTCACGAGTGAAGTCCCGAATCGACACAAGTTTGGTGTTTATTGGAGGGTTTTGTACAATATCTGTGGTCAGTCAGAAGTTAAGTGGCAAACAGTGAATATTGCTGGGAAAACATAAAGGGAAACTCATCGCTCTCCTCTGGTGAGCACTTAGCACACTGCTGGGATGAGACCTTCATGGAGATGTGCCCTGGACCCAGCACCAGAGGCTCAGAGGCCAGAGCCAGCAGATGTGCTGGTCGTGGATCTCCCCATCTCTTGGAAGGAGCAACTGGGAGGTGACTGGGGCTGCAGGAGCCACTGGGAGAGGGCACAGCCATCTCCATACAGCACCTGCTGGAGCAGCAGTTCTGCACATTTGCTTTGTGAAATGGGAAGTGCACGCATTAGCCAGCCAGAAAACAGTTTTGAAATAGGAACTTTTGAAGTAGGATGGGCTGGTAGTTATTTCTGCTTTCCCATCAGCCTGCCAAATACCGAGATCCTGGGGATTGGGGTCAGGGGGTCTGGCCTGGCCTCCCTAACACTGGTACAGAACTTGTGCCTGGCCACTGGGGCTGACTGAAGGAGCCCAAACGCAGTGCTAGGCAACATGGAGAGAGCTAGGTGACTTTAAAGGCATTTAGAGGGGAGTTTGGGGCACTCGGATCCCCCACATTGGGCATATTCTGTGAGAGGTGGCTGACAAGTGGAGCTGTTAACGTTTTGACTAAAACTGATGAAACGTGAAAGAAACAAAATTCTCTTCACTATAAGGAATAGAGAGGGCTTCTTCACCCTTCCCTGTGCATTTCATCCTTCCTGAGAACATTTCCCTCTATCACTGTTGTGTCTCCAGAAGTTAAGGAAGACAGATGCACCTGTGCTCAGGATGCTGGCCAGACCCACGGTACGCTTCCAGCTGTACCAGCAGCTTCCTCCAGGCTGCTGCAACCCCACTCTGCTTCCCTTTGCTCTCTGCAAAATGATACTAACACGTTTCTCAAAGCGCTCATCTCTTCAGGTTTTCCCATTTCGGTGTCTTCTCCATCTTTTGTTACGCTTCCAAGCCACCACGGGGCTGTGCTTCAGCCACAGACCCCCACACTTTTTGTAGGATGAGGTAGAACCACGTGGATTTCATTCCCAGCTGAAATGGGAATGAACTGTCAGCACTGTGCTAGGTAGCGTATCCTGCCAAGGAGCTTTTCCACAAGGGGAACACTGCTATTGAAACCAGATGTTACTGGGGGCTCAGTTAGATTAGGAAATCCTCCCTTATAGGAGAAGAGCGGATATATCCTCTGTGCTGTCTGAGCACAAAAATACTACTCACATTCTTTTGACTCATCCATGAAAAGTGTCGGAGGCCTGAAAACACGTCCTGTGCCAGTAAAACCATTCCTGGCTTGATTTAGTTTCACTTTCTGAGAAACTGGGGAGAGGGAACTCGATTTACAGTAACTGTTGGACTCAGATGAGAGCACAGTAAAACAGCTCCCGGTTGCAGGTGAGGCAAATAAATTCTCCTTCCCCACACCGTGCTCCTTGATGTGCAACAGCGGCGTTTGTCAGCTGCTTCAGAGGCGCTGGCTTGCTTTGAACTGACCACAACACCTCCTCCTGGGAGGCACCTTGATGTTGATGTCTTCCTGGGAACGCTTTTTCGTGCTGTCTCATCGGGCAGCAGGCCCTTCCAGGCCTTGCCAAGGACCCGTCTGTCCAACTAACTCTACAGCGCCTTTTCTTTTCTTCTGGCTGACACCACCACGATGAATTTGCTTCCTTTTTCTTTGCTAACATCATCCTCAGTATCACTCTTACGTTATGGAATAGCATTTTCACATACAGAAACCAGTCATTCCACAAAATATTGTATTACGAGAAGCACGTCTGACAAAGAAATTCAGCTGGGCTTAATTTAAGGCCTGCTAGTGAAGAAAACAGGCCTAGGAGAAGAGAGGCTGGTAACATTAGATGTTTGCCTCTTGGTTTAAGTTTGCCTCTGTGGGCGACTGGAAAGGCCTTGACTGAAAAATAGAGAAAGGAAACCCAAGAACTGCTTCTGCCCTTTGGAGAAGGGAGGCGACTCAGATTATTTCAGCTAAATGGCACAGAACAAGCTGTCAAAAACAAGCTGTCAGTCCAGCTCAGGTCCTACAAATGGCCATTGTCCAAACAGTTCTGGGTGCTTCCCTGTTCACAACATCAGCAGCACAATGCTGGGCACTTCAATAAGATCACGTTTTAGCTATTAGCTGAAACTTGCCCCCACAAACATTCCCTGAGTTCTGCTACAGCAAGGATCAGTCCATCACTCAAGCTGAATTCCCCTTTTCCAAATCCTAGTCCAGTAGGAAACTGGTAGTGAGCTGCCCATCCTAGGACAGTTGGGGCCTGAGGAAGAGGAGGTGACCTCTAGGCAATGGGAAATTTTTACTGTGAAGGACCTTGGGAATTTACATCTCTGTAAGACTGCCATTTTTGACTCAGTTTCTCCTTAATTACGATTTCAAAACCTTTTATTGGATCCAGGCTGTTGGTGTCTGTCCCTGTGCAATGTACGGGGAGGTGGGCGCCCGCCCTAGGCCCAAGGAACGAGCGCTGTCACCACAGATCTCTGCCATGGATGTAGCCCCTGTAGCTGGACAGTTTGGTGTCTGACTGCTGCTGCTTCCCTGCGTCAGATCGCCCCGTGTGATGTTCTAATCATACCCTGAGATCATCTCTCTACATCTCACCTACAAAGGTACCCCAAGGTATTTTCATACATACTCACCCTTTAGTCCACAAACCTTATACAAAGTTGGGTTCTTGCTCACCAAAAAGAGTTGGGCACTTTCCTTGGCTACTTGCTGATTCTTCTGCGTAACTCAGCTGTTTATTTCAGGCAGACAGTGCTTTGTTAGTTCTTCCCTGGTATATCTAGCATGTTTAGGGAATTCATTTAGCCCAACATTCCCCAAACTGGCCAGCTCTGCCCTTAGAGCAGCTGTTACTAGGTTGGCATTGGTTGGGTTTGGTTTGATTGCAAGTCCCTGAACATTAAATGATATACACTGAGGGGAAATCTGCATGGAAGGAGGAAAACATTTTTTTTTTCCTTGAGACATACTCAAAAAGTCAGAATAAACAAACCTTCAGGAATTTGGTGGGGGAAAAACACATTTAGGGGGACACCATCATTTTGTGGAAAGTGAGAAAGCAGCAGCTCCCAAGCTGTAAGCTTTCCTGATGAGCAGTTACACCAACCAGTGACAGCCACAGGTATTTCCTTCTAAATTAAACCATTAATTTCTAAATAGGAAACACAGCAAAAATGAATTATTTCAGCCCAGTCCCCATTTGCTGATGAGAAACACCAGTATTGATCACAACCTAAAAGTCTAGGCCCTTGACTTTCTCCTTTCCAGCTGTTATCTGTGATCACTCCAAACCCCCAGCAGCTCTCATCCTCCACATAACAACTCACTGCTCAGAACAGATGCTGAGGAATTTGTGACCAAGGCCCCTTTTGGCACCAGGGGTTGTTTCACAAGACATCAGGACATCACAGACCACCAAAGGAACCTGCTCACTGTCACGGAGCCAGAGGAACAGGTGAGGGGAAGATGTCTCTTGGCCTGCAGTCCAAGCACCCACGTGGAAGGGAAGAGCCCGAGACCTGTGCTTGGTGGACTTCCATAACACATAAATTAAGGAGTGGTTCTGGGCACTGCAACACTGATGTCTGCACCAGCAAATTGTTAGAATAAATGTGGCACAATCCTGGCCCATGCTGCCAAATGCAGATGAGTTAGCATGGAACCAGAAGCCACTCACAACTGGCATGCTGGTGTTAGCGACCCCATGGTGAACAAAACCATGGGGTATGTGAATTTGCACTGCCTTCAGTACCAGAGAAGCAGTCCTGGGCAAGTTCAATTTACTGATACAAATCTAACCTGCATTTTTATTTTTATCACACTGAAATGCAAATCTTCTGTGAAGATCCCTTTTTTACTGCTTCATGCTGTTTCCATGCTCCACTGAAGTGAATGCTATAGCCAGACCTCAGTCCTTCTTCTAAATCTTTTCCTCACCTCTCCCTTTACCTCCTGTAATGATTAGATTTTCTTTAATGACCTCCTGGTTTTGCAATGTGGAAGACTTAGGCTGCAGTCAGGCAGATATGCAACACATGATCAGTCAAATATGGCTCTTACATGTACAAAGTGAAGGTGTTTCAGCTTCGCTCAGAATTCCCTGGCGGGTGTAGATGCTCCAGACCAAAGGACACCAATGATTACATCAATGATAAACTAAAAAAGCACAGCTTGTGTCTTAGAGAGAAGACACGAGGTGTTTTTCAGAGTATGCAGATTGCTGGCCTTTAGGCCAGGCACTCTATTAAGTGGCAACAAGTGCACCTTAAGCAGCAGTCACAGAGCAAAAATGAGGAAATAATGGTAAATTTTTAAAAAATATAATTAAAACATAAAAACAGGCACATCAAGAGGTGAAAGAGGTCTGCTGAAGGAGTTTGCTTGCTGTGTGTAAAACCTGACAAAATATAATTTCTAATAAGCCATGGAAATATTTTCTTCTCCTAAAGAGGATGGGTGTGACAGACGTCCCTAGAATTAGTCAGCCCCATAAAGCTACTTAATTGCTTGACATATTTGCTTACAGTCGAAGACCTGTATTTGTGAGTCCATACTACACCTAGCAATTAATATTATTCTATTATTTACAGTAACAACTGTGTGACGAATCATGAAAGATCCTAGCTGCAAAGCACTGTACAAAGTCTTAGCAAAGCACTTGCATCTCTGGACAACTTACAGCTGAAACTACAAAAATACAACAAATCAGTGCAAACAAAATTGCAGGGAAAGCAGGCAAAACAGTTAGCAATGAGAGTGAGGTATTTGTATCATGTTCCTTTGAAAACCTGCTCCTACAGCAGTTAGTAATTAAATTGTCTTAACTTGAATTCTGCCTGCAGGGTGAGGCAGGCAGCTTTTAGGTGTAGGTTTATCCTTCTCCTATGTCCCCAAGAATATAGATCCAGTAGGATCTCAGTGGTGCTCGTGTTGTGTGACCACTATTAAGGCTGGGCATTGGTCCTCGTTACTTGACCAAGGAAAGGTGAGACAATTCCCCTTCTTTCTCTAGCTGAAGAGTTGTGTCTCTTACATCACTGGTCTTTGTGAAATACATTCAGCTTTCCAGTTAGCAGGTAGCTTAACTTGAATGTGCCTGATTCTTTGGTAAGGCAATCTAATCCTCGTTTTCTTCTCTCAAATAATTTAGAGAAATTTCCATGTGCAGGACTTTACTTCCAGCTACCCCCACTGTAGCCATATGGCTTTTGTGTCTTAGAAAGTTCTTATCTTAGTTCTGCATTATGGTGTAGTTTATCCTCAGAAATGTTCAAACTCCATACTTACTTACAGAGATATGCTCAGCAGCAGCAAATTAAGCTTCTTAAGTCAGTACTAAACCACACAACTCAATTCAGAGAACACAGCTATTCCCTAAAGACATCTACAGGGGGCATAACATGAAGTCGCCCCTTCCTGCCCACACTGTGGCTTGTCAACCAAACCTTGCTTCTCACCAGAGAAGCAGGACCATGGTCTCAGCACGCTCCTGTAGTATCTTGTGCTGACAGCAGCAGACAAGAACATGGTGTTGGTTAGGATCCTCCTCAGAGCCTAACATCAACCTCTCCAAAGCAGCAAATAACAATCCCCATTATTCCTTCCAACCTTGCTTTAGCACCAGCAGTTGAACATTTTCATGATTTTTTTTTTTTATTTACAGCAGCACAGATCCTCTTGGGTCTTCTGCTTTCCTCCAGCTCCTCACATTCATCAGGGATCTTCTCTTGTATTTCACTGCACTCGGCTGATGAGGACATGCAGAGTTCCAGCACTTCATACATGAAACACCCTCCCTGACTCTGCCCCTCCTCCATACATCTGAGTCACTCCTACATTTGTGAAAAGCACAGCCAGAAACCAGATTAGCTCTTCTAAATATGTGAATAATGAAAAAGATGTATTAAATTGCCCCGCAGGTTATCCCACGGAAGGATTATTCAAGAGAGCTCCTTTTGTAAGAAGAAAATCCCTACAGCAAGGCCTTTCATGTGATTCAGTTAGTTGTGCATGCAACGTAAATGAGAATTTACTCTTGCATAACATTAAGTGCAGTCGGCTACACAAGCAGGCTCCTTCTCACTCCGTCTTACCCTACCTCAGTATCCGTTTGGTGATCTTGAGTAAGAGATGATAATCTTGCTTGAGCAGTAAGTAGTTAATCTGGTTTTGGCCACAGAAAAAGTAGCTAAGCAGAACAATTAGCAAGCTCACTACTTCTGCATGGTGTGAGCGTTATTGTGGAGGTGAACTTAAACAGACCCTGCTTACAGACAGCTGTCCTTTTCCTTACAAACCTGGAGCTAGCAGGTGGGGAGAGGAAGAACAAAATGCAAAATGAGAATGACAAATGCAAAATACCAAGAGCAGCCTGTTGGAGAGAGCACAGCTTCAGTACATGCAATGTCAGAGAAGAGGGAGGGGCAGAAGTTGCTCCAGCCACAGGAGCAGATATCTTCCCGCAGCCCACGAACAGGAGCCAGTGGATACTTCCTGAAGGAACTGTGGAGAGCCCGCCCAGGATCTGGTTGATCCTGAAAGACTGCAGCCTGTAGGAAAGCCCTGCTCTTAGAGCACTTCATGAAGGGCTGTATCCCATGGGAGGGACCCAACACTGAAGAAGGGGAAAGTGTGAGGAGGAAGGAGTGGCAGAGAGGAACTTTTATGGACTGACCACAAATCCCATTCCTCCTGAGCTGCCTGGGGTAGAAGGGAGAGGAGCTGGGAACGAAGGAGCAAGGCTAAGCCTTGGAAAAAAGGGAGGATGTTGGTATTGTAATTTTTGTCTTTGTTGCTCACCCTCCTACTCCATTTTTAATTGACAATAAATAATTTTTCCTCCAGTTGAGTCTGTTTTGCCCATGACAGAGATTGTTAGTTATCTGCAAAGCAGACGCATACAGCACCTTGTGGTGGAATTACCGCCACTGGCTGCCAAACACCCATCCAGCTGCTCTCTCACTCCCTCTCCTCAACAGGTCAAGGGGAGAAAATAAGATGTAAAAGCTCATGGACCAAGATAAAGACAGGCAGATCACTTAAAAACTGCTGTCATGGGTGAAACAGACAAAGGTTTTTATATTGTAGAGCCATATGAGAAAATGACTTCATATTTTACCACTTTTTCTGTTCCAAAATCTGACACAGGTAAGGATTTCCATCACTTGTTTACTATCTTTACATTATTTGCATAATTACAGAGAAGAATCAATGTTACATGGAAAAATATAATATTAAAAATCTTACATACAAAGACAAAACATAGCAACAAAAATGCTGCTCACTGAATTAACACCCTGTCTTTCGGTCACCAGTTAAGATGAAACTCCTTTAGGGAGAGTTTTCAAGGATGATATTAAAAACCTTTTCTCTTCCCCCCCTCCTTTTTCTTTCTTCTTCCCCTAAAGGAGACGTGCATTAAGAATAGTAATGTCTAAAACAACATTATTTAATCCTTAGTCAAGCACCTGAAGATTTGTCTTCGAGCATTGTCTGACATGGGCAATCATCATCAGAGGAATCCAGTTTCACAGAGGCACCGCTGATGGAGTTTCTGAAAGCATCCTCCGAGCTGCGATCCGCAGGCACTTGGGGCAGCCTCCAGACTTGAAACATGCTTTGTGAAAGCAGGCTTTGCACTCTGTTTATAAATACAAGCAGTTTAACATTCAGGAAAAAAAAAAAAAAAAAGTATCAATAGCAATGTTCCTTTAAGAATTTCCTACCTAGTTCACCCAAGTATAAAAGTAAACAGAACAAGTGTAAGACCAGGACAACAATAACCACTGTAACAACTATGACTAACCATTTTGGTAAGATTCCCAGGATTTACAGTGAATGTAATAATTCTTCTGGTATAGCAACAGTATTATAGCACTGTCCCAGGCTCTCTTTCATGCACAGACCCCAAAAAATCAGCCTCCCCCTGCAAACATAACTACGGATCGAACAAGTTCATATTTTTGACCTCTAAATGGACTGGTGTAACACAGGCACCACAGGCTGGCTGTCAAACACACATGCTATCCATTGTTTTCAAATAAACATGCTTTCAACAAAGCAAGCTCTCAGTGTTTTCCTAAAATAGAAGTAGGAACTGTTTTACACACCAACACCCCTCAGGGAAGGAGGAAAAAAATCTGGTCTGGAACATACCTGTGCACCTTTTGCATTTGGCAATCTGAAATGCAAAGAGCAGATCGGCACTCTGACAGAATTCACAGATAAACCCCTTGGCTTGACAGAGCTATGAGAACGAAAAGAAAGTTGTTTACTTTTTAAGTTGAATCTAAGAAAATAGTATTTGCAAATGTCAGCAGGGATGCTGCTCACACTGAGGACACTAAGAGCCCTGACTGTTCCTTACCTCACAGCCATCCACGTGAGAGATGGAGGTCTTCAGAATATCTTTAAGAAGAGGCAGTAGCTGCCCTCGTTTGATCTTCACCAGGTCATCCAATGAGAAGAGATGCAGCTCCTCTGTCAGATGGCTGGGGACCTGTTCAAATTCCTTCAGTACACTGCAAAGGAAAAAAAAAAAAAAAAGAAAATCCAAATCAAGTTACAAAAGATGTCTTTCAAGCTTATTTAAAATAAGCCTCTTTCACTTCTCCAGTCACCCCGGGATCACACAAAGCAGATTCATACTAAATACTACCTCCCCTCCCAATCTTAGTTCACATTAACAAGAAAATGCAGGGTTTGGGATTTAGAATAAAATGTCTACTCCAAATGTGCATTCCTCAGGCACTGAAGTTGCCATGTGAAGTTATCCCAGCAATTCTCAAATAATGGGTAAAAGGCTCTGTTCTACCTCAGCATGTAAAATCCCATACTATATCTAATGCCAAAAAAAAAAAAAAAATATTATTTACTTTTTTTGCCAGGAGATCTTTGTTTTTGTAGTGCACAGATCACTATGAAGTGAAACTATACTTCTGCTAAGCATGTGAACACTGAAAACATGGCTATTGCTTTTAAAACTTCTCACATATGCCCAATGTAGAAGCTACAAAGGATCCAAATGCTTATTTCTGTGATAGAATCACAGGGGGTTGTGCTGAAGAGAAACATTAAAATATCTATTTAATTTTGTTGGACAACAATTACATGAAGCTTTTCTTGAAGACATTCTGTTGAAGAGATAAGAGAACCTACTTTAAAAGCTTCCTTTGCTCATGAGCGTTTTAAAAAAGTGTCAGCAATTCTGTGGTGAAGGTTTCATCACTCACATGTCTAACCGCTGTTTATGCCCATAGTCTGGGGACGTGTATGCCAAAAACCTTTAACTTGCAGCAAAAAGAAGGTCAGCTTTTTACCTTCTCATGTTCTGGTATTTATCATGTTAGGTTACTACTTTCATTTTAGTACGTGTATACAATAACTGAACTGAGCATATGCCAGATTTCTGGAAGAAATCTTTAAACTCCAAGGATCTCCTTTTTATGTGTGTTTGTTTTTTTACTAAGACAAATTGTCCCAGAGATGTAGATAAATATCTTAATATAAATAAATATCTCTGGCCTTTCAAGAGCAGGTGACAACCTGAGAGGGACAAAGAAAGGAAATATACACCTAGCAAGAATCATTCAAACTTAAACAAACACTTGTCTAATGATGTTAAGAGAAACAAAAAGCTACCACATAAAAGCTGTTCTTTACTCAACATTCACAGTGCAACAGAAGGAAGTTCTGTTACCAGAATCTTCTCTGATGATCAAAAAAGCTCACTGAAAATTGCATTCAGATGTTTCTAGAGAAGGCTCTGTAAGTACCTTATGTACGTTTTAATAAGCTATTTTTTATGCACGATCATGGCCCATACCTTTCACCAAACCTGCAGGTTTTCACGAGCTTTTTTAAATGAAAAAGCTGTTCCTGTGCCTCCTAAAAGATGAAGGAGAAATAAAACAGTAAGTCTTACTTAAATATTTGTGAGAAAATAAAAACACAAAACCACTACTTGAGTCAGCAACCCTTGTCAGTATATCAGTCACAATCTAAAAAGAAGAACTTCACACCAAATTAAGCAAATGGATTTTCTAATGTGTGACAGGTCAAGGAGTGCAAATGCTACTTTTATTTGATGATTTGCTGACAAGGGAAGCAATTCCAATGGTACAAAGTGCTCCATGTTGTCACACCAAGGTGCCAGATCCAAACACGTGTAACAAGTAACAGTCTCCTCAGACAAGCAGGCAGCTTGTAATTGTCTGCACAGCACCCTTCCTCAATCCTCAGATGAGTCAAGGGTGTTATTCCTAATGGGCCACAACACTAAGGAGTCATTCAAAACTTCTGGAGCTTTCCAACAGCCAACTGCCAAGCAGAAGTAAATATTTACTGTAGGAGCCCAGCTCCACACTGAACTGAAACTGGAAACACCTCCCAGGCGTGGGAGGAAATGAGACCTCTGGCATAGGTTGGAGACTTCTCCCTGCTTCATCTGTGAGGAGAGAGGAAGTCCCAGAAGTGTTGATGAGACAAATCGAACTGCAGAGAAGACAACTCTGCCTCTTTCCCCCCTTACACAGCAAAGGACAACCTGTCCCAAAGAGCTCTTCTCCAAAAGCCACAGAGCCACAAATATAAAAACAAACAAAAAACGACAGCCACACTTACCCTCACCCTGTCCATTTCCTTCGTTTTGGTATAGAGGGCTTTGTTGATAGTCAACACGTTGAAAATTGGTTGCTGCCATATGCTGTCTAGGAGGTGTTTGGAGAAGTTGCACACGTAGTATTTTTTGAAGTCCCACTTCATCAGTATTCGGGCAGGAATTGAAGACTGAGCGTAGCTGTGGCAACAGTCACAGAAGTATTTCCCCAGGTAGTCA
The DNA here is from genome assembly GCF_047663525.1 of Anas platyrhynchos. NCBI lineage: Eukaryota > Metazoa > Chordata > Aves > Anseriformes > Anatidae > Anas > Anas platyrhynchos. The sequence continues at coordinate 177,519,261 of NC_092587.1, forward strand.
CAGTAGCGGAGTCTCCTGATATATTCTGCAGGTACACAGATGGCAGTGACACTGTGAATGTTTGTGGGATACACCTCCTGTCTAAATAACCTGTATCTACTGGAGTGAGTGGCAAGATTTTTCTATTTTTGATTTTTTATTTGAGGTGTGGGGTTGTTATTGTGGTAAACACATCCCTAAGGTTTGTATTTTCTGTTAGAACAGAAACTTTTCCTCATTTCTGTATCTATCAGACTGAGCTTATTATATCCATCACCATGAGGTCTTAGAGAAACCATCGTTACTTTACCCAAACACACAAACCAAACCAAACACACAAACCAGCAGCAAATACTGCTGTCGAAGGAAAGACAAGCTGATCTCGGTGTTACATTTGTATGCTATTTTTTTCCATATAAAGACATTTTTGATTTTTTTTTCACCTATCTCAGCATCTCAGGCTTGCTCAAGCCCATGCGCCATCACTGTTGATACTTTACAGGCCATTACAGATGCTGTTCTTTGTCAGCAGGCCCTTTCAAGTGGTCTCGAAAGCCATTTCAAAGATTTCTTAGGTAAGGTCTGGTTACCAGACGTGAAAATCACCATGCTTTCAAGCAGTTCTTGCAGAGTATCACAAATACAAGCAGGATTTTGTGATCAAGATTTGAGGGAAAATAATTGTTAAAACAAACCCAAAAGAACAAAACCACACATTCCATCAGCTTGCTTTTAGAGACTTTTGGAAATGAGTAAGTTGGCAGAGAGATAGAATTACTGAAAGAAACTGTTGGAAAATGTAAAAAAAAAAATAGCATTTTCCAGCCCAGAGGCTTAATTTTTATAAGCTTTTCTTGTTTTGTTGTTGACTGTTACTAATTTTAACTGTGAGAAGGACATCTATCAACTGCTGTATTCTATCTACAGTGAGAAATTTCAGGCAGTGGTAATTGGCTACACTGCCCATTTTATTGCAGGCACATCCAACAGTAAGATTTTCCTACTAGCTCAGACAGATTTCACAATTGTGGAATATCTACGTTGATGAAAATCACAGCTGATTACCAGTTATGGATAGTTTTTTTTTTTTTCTTTTTTCTTTTGATAATACTTACTGCTTTCTACTGGGGTTCCACAACCAACACAAGTAAAGTTTTGGGCAGCTATCACTGCATCTCTCCTGCAGACAGAGACAAATTGTTACGTTTCACTTAACAAAATGCAGTTTTATTGCAATTTTCCCCAAAGTCCTGCCTATTTTGTGCATTTAATATGGTTTAATGCAGAGTGAGACTAGCAGTTTCCCCAAACACTACCTTTCTTCCTCCTTTCTGAAAACCACCCTTGAAATGTGAGCACGGAAGAAGCAAGGAAAGCCTTAAAAATATACTCCAGTTAATCTCACAAAACGGAATTCTTCAGATTCCAGTAAGCACTGCCACTGTAGCACCAAACAATATGTGTATTATCACATGTAAAAGTGCGTGCACCATGTTAATCAGGACGTGCCAGCAGAGGGGAAAAAGATGCCATCTGCTTTCTAGCAAAGCTGATGACAGACACAGCAGAAGGCTGTGCCATGCAATAACAGGCCTAATCCTAGCTTTTATTAAATCACCCAGGCTCCTTCCATCAGCTTCAGCAGGTGTTACACAGCTCCCCATGCTTTACTGGCAGTGCTCAGTTCCACCAGACTTACTTGACTGAAGGGTGAATGTTAAATATAATCTGAGATCTCGGTGGGGTCCAGCCTGAAGATCCTCTTAATTTGGATATCATCTTTATTTCTTCAGCCAGACTCACACTGGACTCAAGCTCTCTCGGAATCTCTTCTTTCAGCACAGACTGTTGGGAAAAGACAAACTCATGAACAGCCAGTCAGCAGGACAAAGAATAAATGCTAGAAATTTGCTCCCTTTATACACCAGGATTTTACAGTTTGGTTTTCACCAGCACATAATCCCCACTCTGTTAAATTCCTCTGTATCAGTCCTAGGAGAAGTACACTGTTCATATCTGCACATCTCAATTGTGCTGAAAATTACTAATAAGAGAGGGTATTTTCCAAAAATTTATCTAAAATTAACTAATAATCTGTGAGTATTTGCCTGCATTTTATTTTTTAATTGCAGCTTCCCTTTTCCCCTAATAGTGAGGCAGCTGCAGCGAGACAATGATTATCTGGGGAACAGGATAAAGAGCCTGCTGTTTTCGGCTCAGACTCACTCTCTGCTTAGATGAGCTCAGGCAACCAGACAGTTGCACTGCAGATTCTGTCTGCAACCAGTGTTTTCTGAAAGCTCTGCACAACTCCTGAGCTGTTGCTTCAGCAGAATTGCTGCCTGGTTCAAAAGATGATCTGGAAGTTAAGCAAGAAAGACAGTGAAAAATAGCAGTGTGTCATCAGCAGATCCACTGCCTCTTCTGCATCCCTGAAAAGCTTTCTCCCATCCCTTCATTCCCATTCCCTTGCTTTGATACACCCAGGCCCTAGCAGAGCCACAGCCACCACCCTCCAGCAAGACTCCAGGACCAAGGGAATGCTCTGTGAAGCCAAGTACCACAAAGACATTTGCTGTTGAGCAGCATTCCTTCCCCTTCCTTGGCGAGTACCAAATTTAGCACTCCCACACCTTTCCCCGCCCCATCCAAGAGTCACCAGAAAGCTGGCCCAGCAAAAAACCTTGCACCGCTGTACTGGGTTTACATGGCAAGGGCTACTACATTAAAATACAAAGCATTACCTTTCATCTGGGGTGACAGACAGATTTTCAAGGTCTTCAAGTTCTGCAGTAAAGGAGAAAGCTTTATCGTACCATTTGAGAAACAAAGCTTCTGTTACTCAGCACAGTTTTATGTCCACCTTCTGTATTACTATGGCTGTCAGTCTCAAATGTATTTGTCTTTACAATAGCCTTGCTGGATGTGGGATATAACCTCAGCCCTGGTTGTAAAATGGGCACACGGAGCCCGATGCCCTCTGCAGAGCTGTGATATCTGGTGAGGAAAAGTATTTCCTAACAGCAAGGCATCAAATATCTCCATCAGCCTCCCTTCAAGGGCAGGGGAATCAATACAGAGAGATTGAGTGCTTGAATCCAGGCCCAGCCAGAAGGAACTGGACATGAACATTAACATGCATAATAACAGTGCTTACATCACTTTTTTTGGACGCTGAAAAATATTTGGAGACACCAATCACAAACATGCCAAATAATGCCATAAATGAGTTAGCTAACAGGTGAGATGAAGGGAATCAAAGCACACTTCTTTATTATGTTAATATGGACAAAATACGCAGACAAGGTGTTCACACTGGTAGCACCAGCTTTGGCCATGTGTATTGTTCTGAAGACAAATGCTTCCCAGTTCATCCATATCAAAATAACTCTTGATAACAAAAAATAAAGTTTTTCTGTGAGATAGCTCCCCATTCTTAGATGGGGAAAGAGGAGGTGAAAAATAAGTGGATCTCCGTAAAACTAGAAGGAAGCAATAATAATAAAATAATCTGTTAACAAGAGAAAATGAGATGGAGGTTGAACATCACCCAGGCCATTTTTAAGTGTTTGTATTTCTTCATATGTAAAAAAAAAAAACAAAAAAAAAAAAACAGAAAGCAGAGAAACTTTAGGATCCTTTGAAGAGGAGCAGAACACTGGTGACTAATATAGTGACTAATAGGACAAAGACAGTCTGCTCTGGAGCAAAGGTAGAGCTGCCTAAAAACTCATCACTCTCCAGTTAAGTTGATAACATACTGTCCTGAATTCTCCCAAAACAATGCTGCTATAGTTGTCTGAGGCTGCAGATTAAATGCGAGTTTCACACTTTGCTCACCCACATTCACAGGTTTAATCAGTAAAAGGGTTGTAGTCATTGAAGCCAGCAAAGATATTCTTTTGCAGAAAGGAAATCCTGCACCACTCTGGGGTTTCTGCATGAATTCTAATACGGAGTCATACACAGCTCTTTCCATTTTGTCATGTCATTTCTCCACCTACTAAATCAGTAAGTTTTCCAAACGACGCAACAGATTCAGCTGAACAATAAAGCTGTTTCAGGAAATAAAATGTTCAAGTCTTACCTATAACTACGTATTCATCCTCTGAGTCGCTGTGGCAGGGGAACCTGGCAGCCTCATGATGTGATGGTAGATGTGCTGAGGAGCTGACAGGCAGCAGAGCACAGCCTGTCCAGAACAGAGAAGGCACCAATAAAACTATCCAGCGTCTACAGAGTAGCTGAGATTATTATGTTCATCGCTTTTCTCCACTTCCCAAAACTTTAGCACGCAGCCTGTATTTACAGAGCAATTTTTACACATGCACACAGAGCAAATACTTGAGAACCTGTCATATAGCAAGCCTCTTGTTTTTTTAGGGAGAAGTTTCTAGAAATTGAAATAAAAGTTTTTGTACTAATAGGAGTCTCTCCTGTTCTCATGTGGGAGATTTGCATCACTCAAGACTTAAATCTACTTAAAAACCCAAGTGATGACACAAGCTTTATAATGCCAGGAGCGCTTATTATCTTGCCTCAGACTACACGTGCATGAATACTCTGGGCAATTTCACTCAAATCCACTGGGTGATCGGATTTGCAGACTGCAGAAGTATGCACAGAAGAAAAGAGCCACGCTTCAAATCCTGCAAGAGGATTTAAGCAGAGAGAAGGCAGGCACATGTTATCAAGAGTGGTGCTTGCTATGGGCCACCTCAATTTTAATATTCTTGCTTTCATGAGAATGGGGAAAAAAAATAAAAATGATAATATATAAAACACAAATGTGAATATTCAAAAGGAAGAATTTGACCCATGGGGAAAACACTGGTGGAATACAGATCCTCAGGGAACACAACTCTAAGTGTAGAGAGACTCACACCAGGTGATAGCGCATTTGGTTCTAAGCAACGTTGGTTCTAAATTCCTTTCTTATTTTCTTGAACAATAATTTACAGCAACGGCTGTCAGAAAAGGCTGCATTACACACTAAGTAACTTGCCTTCATAACCGCTGTCTGAAGAAGCAACAGAAGAATCAGACTTCTTCCCCCCGGGGTAAGAGGATAACTCTGAATCAGTGTGATAGCTGCCGTCCGATCCGCTTGTTTCATCCACACCCCAGGACTCTGCTTGTTGGCTTAGGATATTGCATTTCATCTTCTCCAGGGATGCTATAATCATATCTGCAACGAAGAAGTGCGCGTTCTCCTGGACACAAGACAGGAACACTCATTAATAAGCAGCATACTTTATATTCACTTAAGGGGAAATTAAATATATAGTTTTTCCCGGTACTTTTCCGATTCAAGAAGTGAAAATGTAAAGCTATTTTGCCTTTCATTTGCACACACACCAGAAAGAAAACCACCTCAAGAGCACTTCTGAGACAATAAGCAGAAGGCAACTGCCCAGATAATTGTCTCACCCTTGATGAAAGCATACCATTTACTTTTATCTTGTCCATCTACCAGTTGGAAAGAAATTTGATTACATCCCTAACTGATGAGTACGGATGCATTTTAGGGCTTCTAGGTGCGCTGCTTTTTTTAGTATCTAAGTATTAATCCACGTACTGTATTTAAAAGGATTGAATTTCAAGTTACAGAATCATTGTCAGTTGTGTACAAACAGTTTTGCATGCATGCTAACCTGGATGGGGCCAGGTTTAAAGCAGACTGTGGCTCTTCAGATCTGGCAGGCGATACAGAAGCCAGTGAAGTGTTTTCATGTGTTCAAGAGTTCAGGCAGGGAATATGGAGTGGGATAGCTTACCGTCAACTCAAGGCTGCATAGAAAGTTTGCCCTTAAATAAAAGCTCATCCCCTGCTTTAAATAAAAGCTTGTAATTTCAAAGCTTCACCATGGCACTTCCACACCAGAAGCTACCCTCCCCGTAGGGTTCCTCAGCAGTCTGCCTGCCTGGGTCATCCATCCTCCATGAAAAAGGAACTAAGACCACCTTCAGTGCCACTGAGACTTCCAGATAAATCTGGGGTTCCCTACCCAATGGCACTGCTGTATCCTCTCTCCAGCGGTCCAAGAGGCTCAGCCCAAAAGTGAACATGTGACGGAGGCATAGGTGCAATTGGGTGTGCGATTAAAAACTCCCGAAACACTCAGGATACCCTCCCTCCCTCCTCTCAACTGTGCATGCCTGTGCTGTCCAAAACTAGACCTCTAAAACACCACAGCTGTACTAAGGCTAGAGGTTCTGAGTGCAGAATAATACAAATTTTTCTAAAAAATGTATTATGCTCAGAAAATTGAACCGCTCCTGCCAGTATCCCCTACAACTTGTACAGGAAGTGTGAAGATATGCACCGGTGTTTAGATATAGCTGCTGTGCTCCCTAGGATTTTGCATGTGCATTCTGATTGTCCACAGCCTAATTTTTTTGTCCACATTCATCTCAACGTTAGGGAGAGCCCACGAGTCCCTGTGGGTGTTTCAAGAAACTTCTATCTTTTGTCTAAGACTGCGTGGCGTTGGTTAACCCCAAGTTAGTGGCAGAGCACAGCGTATCAGCACGTCCTGCTGATAAAAACTGTTATCAGAGTATCTGTCGCAAAATGACGGAACAAAATACAGGCACCCCTCCACTCAGCATGACTATCAGCTTTCAGCTCTGCTGGTAAGGTCTGTCACCCTAAGAAGGAGCCCAACTGGGTCGTGACACATCAACCTTCTCCTTTCTCTTCCCTCCCACTCACATCTCAGTGGAAAGTCCCCCTAGTCCATCTGGCCCACCTCCTTCCTGGCGCAGGACTACGACTCTCAGACTTTCTGACACTTCATGCACCTTAGTGGTTTTTTTTTAAATCTACTCCCTGGTCTTCTGGTGTTTGAGAGCAAATTGCTTTGGTATTGGTTCCTACATCACAGGTGGAGAAATGTCACCTCCTTTCTGAAGTGTCTTTTAGAAAAAGCAACATGAAAAAGCCAGCTCACAAGCCCTTTCTTTTTTTTTCTTCTCCCCTCTCTGCTTTAAATGCACCCTAGGAACAACGAGAGCTTCAAGTCAAATGCAGAACTTGCCACTCCAGTAAAACCCGTGCTGCACACAGTGATTACTTCTTGGGCCCAAGACATGGGACTAGATGCAAAGCAGCAGTCCAGCAAAAAAAGCTCCTCTTCCAGGCACACTTCCAAACTTTTTTAGTAATAAATCCTACTCTTCGCTATAATTAATTATAACATTAGCCTTTCTTTCCCAGCTGTTGGAAAAGATTAAGAGCCTCTTTAGCACCCAGAGATATGTGCTACAAGACTATCTTGTCATCTTTAGCTCTCTTCCAATGGGCTGCCAAGCTTAAACTACTGCAGATGTTGCAGTTTTTTGAGATTCCTTTACAGCAATCTCACAGGCTCCTCATGAGCAGAAAAACACAGAAAACAGCCCCATCTGTAAAATGACTGTAAAATCATGGATTAATCCCATTCACATGCACGTAACTGCAACAAATTGTACTGTAACTTTACTGTGACTACACTAATCTTAAAGTTTGGTCTCAAGGAATATGGGAAAACATATTTCTTGGCCCTGCTTAAGCAGGGGGGAACAGAGTAGATGACCTGCAGAGGTTCCTACCAACCTCAACCATTCTGTAGTTCTGCGAAAAAGGTGGAGTGAAAAGAAGTGTGTAATGTTCTAGAATCTTTCTATTATTTTTAAATAATAGTTATGGACTGAGAGTAAAACCAAATGAAGAAGTAGGCATTTTAGGCAGCTTGACTCACAAGGGGAAGAACAGGGAAAATACAGTAGTTGTAAAAATTAGGAAAAAAAGAGCTTGCTGATAACCAAGTCAAACAGAGAGTCGAGTGCCTACACAGATTTAGTAATAAATGACAGCAATTATTGAGAAATGTTTCCTGTCACTTGGTTTCACTACTATAAAAATGGAAAAATATTGCAATTTTTTTTTGTCATCCTCACCTTCTCCACATCTTCTGGAAGCACGAAGATGTCCTGCAGAGAACGATTCAAGGGTACAGCGCTTATGTTCAAAAGTGAAGCAGAACCTGTGGGTGTAAAAACAACTTTATTAGCTATAGTAATAACCACCAATATTTGATACATCTCTTTACATGCCCAGACCAGAGATTCCCTTAGTCACTACAGCAAAGAAGGAAGAAACTTGGCCACTCTGTTTCCGTCCTGTGAGGGAATCTCCCTCCTGTCTTCAAACGCAACCCATACCACGTGTTAAGACATGGAACTGGAGCAGATCCATTAACTGTAGGATTCCCTGCTTCCCAAACAGCAGTTTTGTTTTCCTGGCATTTCCTGCTACGTCTGTGAAACAAAATTCATCTCTTTTCCCATTAACTTTGCACTATGCAGCGCAACACAGCTGTTTTTCTGTAGACTTACGCTGCTCTTTACATATAAATTAACGCAGTCCCAACCTTCTTTGCCAAAAAATTGAGGGTGTCAGACCATGCCCTAACGTTTCGCATCCAAATCACTCGCAACCACTGTGAAATTTGCTGAGATGTGTGATGAAGATCACACATAATGCCTGTAGATGTAGATGCTAAGGAGATAGGAAAGGAAAAGACTTCTGATTTTTAACACCGGCTGGTGTTTAGTCGCTGCCTCTTCTTTGACCTTATACCAATCAATTTCTGTTTCACTGTGGCGATGCTTATAGAATAAAATATACCACATCTAAATGCTGCCATCACACGCCCTTTATAGCTGTTACAAATAACAGGGTGTAACCCAAGGCTCTTCCTAAAACAAAACTGCCACTGATGAATCGTTCCAAAGTCACATAAAGGGTAAAGAAACCCCCAAAAATGTGAGAATAATTTATGATTTTTTTTCTCCAGCCAAACAACACTGAACACCCAGGCCTAGTTTGGATTCTTTATACAGTTTTACGTAAATAAACCTCATTACACTGCCCCTAAGCATTGGTGAAATCAGGCTGAGAAGTCAGCGCTGTATTTTGATGTGAGGAGGTGAGATGAGATGGATGTAGAGATTTATAAAGAATTATTAACACCTGCATTTTATATACCATGGAGAAAAATGGGAGAGGCTGCCGATCTGATTTTTCAAAACAAATTTTAATCACTGAAGCAAAGTCACTAGCTAATTAGGTTATTTACTTACCTACTTGATGATTCACCTTACTGGGCAAGTCGTGTGTGGGGAGTACAAGTAAGTGCTAAAGACCCTACAGCTTGGTAAAAGCCTACTTTCTCAGCAGTTAAGATAACAAACATCCTCTGAATTAAAAATAAGAAGAAATAAGGAAATGGGAAAATTATCTTTTTCTTTAAAATGTAAGATGCAAGTGGTCTTACATATTATTTCAAAATCTAATGCGTTTTCTCTTTTGCTTACCTGTTTTGTTTTTTTTTTTTACAACTCACTTCCACCTTTATGCTAAAATAGTGTAAAGCCAAAAAACCACTCTGATTTAGTAATTTTAACTAAAACTTGGTTCCATTTTGCATGAAAACAAAGTCCTGCTCCACAGGACATCTGGGTGCCATACAGAAAAGCAATCAAACAAACAAACAGCGTAGGGATCTCTCCAAAACCACAGAAGATTTCCAGCACGTCGTATGCTGCTAATGCCGCTGGGTAACGTAAGTAAGGGTAAAATTCAGAGTTGAGATTTCTTCTTTTTCACGAAATGAAAAGAAAGTGGTGGGAATTGATTTCAACAAGATAAAACACAGACAAAAGAGGGCCTAGGGACAGACAAAAATCTAAAAGAATGGGGATTCTCTACAGATGACATAAGGAGATTTATTTTTTTGGCTCTGAGCTTGAGTAACAACCCAGCAAGGCTTGCAGGAGCTGCTGGAGCAAGGCAAAGTCCCTTCCCCGGGCAAGGACAAGGGTTTTCCAGCTGGTATTTCAGCAGCACAGGAGCTTGGGGCATCCAGCAACGGGATGCAGCTCTGGGCCTGACGCAGAAGATTGTGGTTGCCCTTCTCTTCCTGAGCAGCATGCCTGGAGGCTGGGGAAAGGCTGCTCAGGAGCTGCAGAAGGAAATGCCCTTGATGCTCACCAAGGTTGGAAGGCAGAACAAGCCCTGTGAAATGCCCGTGACACACCAGCCACAACAAAGCCCCCAGAAAACCCCAAATTCTGTCACAGACTCCTCATTAGCACTGATGGAGCCTCTTCCAAGGTTGCATGGGGCCACTGGAGAGTGGGCCTGAAAAGCATGAAAATGGGACAAGCCCTAACAGGAGTCTCACAGGATCAGCAGAAGTAACTACTTCTTTAAATCCCACTGAAAAAAATATATATTTACTCTGATTTAAGCCACAGGGACTGTCATTTTCCTACCTCTTGTGCATCCCTCACTTGTTCTCCTCCAAGAAAATGAGAATCTACCATCTTTGAAACAACAATCAAAAGGAACCTCAATCAGGAGATGCTCTTGTGTAATTCCTTCCTTCAAATTACACATTTTATTTCTTCTTTTTCAGTTTGCCATTTGTCTTCCCTGTCCTCATTGGAGAACATCACAAAAAGGAGAAAGAAACCTCAAAAAATCTGACTTCACAACCTTCAAACCCCCCATTCTGGACCACGCATCAGTCATTCAAACAGCTCGAAACACCAAAGAAGAGTGAAGTGCAGAATTTTTTCACTTGTACTGAACAGAAATCTCAGACTGCCACAGACAGAGCCTGCCTGCACAGTGTATAACTGGATCCCAGCTCCCTCGAGGATTATTTGTTAATAAAAAACAAGGGCACTGCTTCCTCAGTCACCTGGCCACTGTGCTCCTCTGTTCACTTTGCAGAGAACCAGGAGCGTTACTGACCCAAGAGAAGCTTGTGACACGTCCTGCTTGTGCCAGAAAACTGAGTCACACGCAACTTATTTGTTCTTACACACGCACCCTGTGGTCCCTGATGACATTTTAGAGGCTTGGCTGTTTCCCAGACGGAGTTCCCGAAAACCTGCACGACTGGCTGAGCCCAGCTCCAACCACGGGGTGTGGTTTCCATCCTGCACGGGTCAGCAAACAACCTCCCCAGCGGAAGCCAACAGCCATCATCTCCACCATCCTGCCCCAGATGACAAACTTCTTACTGGTAAAAGCTCCCACTCTTCCAGAGGGATGGGGGAATTGAGGTCTCGCCACCAGCTTCAGGCCTGAGAGCTGCTTTGAAGGAATATATGGGAAGTACCAGACCTTGGAAATGGGAGTTTTGTCTTTTTTTTTTTTCAGTGTAAAAAATGAGATCTCAGTTGCACCTATCTGGGGCTCAGCATCTAGTGAGATTAAACCATTAGATACTGGTTTAAACTGGTAACACCCTTTATAAATAATAATAAAAAGCTTCACCATGCTGCAGCAAAGGCTCCTAATATAAATGTTAGGTATTAAAAAACAGTATTCTTCTGCTGTTCCGCAGCGAGCTGCAGGAACAGGAGGAAGCCCAGCTCAGCAGATACACTTCACTACAGCCTTTAGTTGGCACCTCATCCTGGGGTGTTCCAGGCTGATCAAAGCTCAGTGATTTCTCCATTTTACCAGAGGGTGCATATTAAAGAAGCATTTGTGTCAGCAGACAGCACTGCAAGCCAGAATGCCTCCTGTTTCACTGGCTCTCCTTCATTTTGAAGCTTCCTCTTTCTTCCCTCTCCCCTACTTCGAATGACAGCATTTGTACAGTCATTAGCATTCACCATAAGCAAGGTCCATTTCAGTTTCAATTACCAACGCCTCTCCTTCTCAGCACAGAAATGGTGAAACAGAAATGGAACGTAAAGTTACCTGTTCGACTGAAAGGCTCTGACTGGGGAAACACAGGGGGAGAGCTGCTGTCACTGCTGCTGACTTCTGCAGGCTCGGAAGCTGCGGGGTACTTAAATAGAGCTGCTGGCTTACTGATGGCTGAATCTGGCAGAAGCCTTGTAAAAGTCACGTCTCGTTCGGGGGAGCTTAGGGAATTTTGGCATTCTTTTACAGGATGCACGACAGCCGACGTGACGGTGCCTCCTGTTAACGTCACTTGGGTGAAGCAGTCCCGCTTCAGAGGGGATACGTCCGAAAGGGTGAAACCATTCAGGGAAGAAGTAGCAGGGTCCCTGTCAGAGTAACGTGGCTGAAAGAAAGTATCCAGCGAAGGTCTGGAGGAATCACAGTCCGTGTTGTCCCAGCACGCCCGGTGCCTCGTAAACCTGATGTCTGTTTGCGTACAGGCAGCGCTGTGATGCGCAGAATCGCTGTCGCTGTCCTCGTTGTTATCCCCATCGCTGCTTTCTTCCCACCTTTCCATGTCACTGTCTGGCTGTTCAGCTCCCTGCATGGTGCTCTGCTCCGAAAGCAGAGAGGGTTTCAAGCCAGATCCACTTAGAACAGAGACGAGAATGTCTTTGATGGCTTCAGCGCTATCTGGGTACGATCCAAAACTTCCAGCATGTCCAATTACAGCTGGCCTTGAGTACTCGTCTGTTCAAACAAGGAAACAGAGAGGTTAGGAGACAATAATAATAATAAAAAAAAGTTAATTTAAATTTACAACATGAATAAAACACGTCGTTTTCAGCACGAGCAAGAAGAAAGGGAAGAACCGAATTCACACACCACTCCGTCCTGCCTCCTCCTTCAAGAGAGATCTTGCTTGATGCAATCAGGAAGCAATTCAGTCATTGATAAGGTTAGGTAATAAACCAGCAGTAAAGTACGCTGCTTCTAGCCAAACGCAAACAATTAGTTAATACCTTAATGGGGTCTGATTGTCAGTGTGCTCAAAAACATCCCACTTCCACAAGACTGGGCGAGGTACAGCCAAGTAACTGTTACAGCCCTGCTACTGACTGCTTGGTTGGGCTCTATTGCCAGGAAATAGAAAGACACGTTAAATAGCAAGACACATACAGAATCAAAACAAAAATAAGAAAAGAAATGCACACTTAGTAGTAAAAGGTCATGAGCTTGCATGTTTCAGCTTGGCCTGATGCCCCTGCTCATGTGGAAAGTAACCCTCAGCTCGTTATTCAGAGGAACAGCAGCATTTATGGGAACCCACAGAGAAAATCAGCTCTGTCACAGTGAGCTCATTACTATGTCTCTTGGAGGAATCAAGAATGCTGCCAGCCATGGTCCTAAGAGACCTACTGTAAAACTGAGATTCAACAGAAAATGGGAAAACTGCCTTTACTGGCAAACAGGGCAACAGAAGTGTGATGTAGGAGCATGCACTGTGATCAGTGGCTGTTCACAAATAAACTGAAGTTTTGCCTTCTACAAAAAAAGCCTCATAGGAACTGCCATCACCCAAGCAATGGACAGATTAGGCACAAAGTCTGTGTTCCTCAAGAAGAAACTATCAACCGTATCACGACAAAGCTAACAACTGTCTCCTTTGGGGAAGATAAGTCGGTTGTAAAATTCTAAGAATAGGCACAATCAAGGAGACTCATTTCCAGGGCACAGACCTATTAGTTAGGACCACAAGGAATGTTAAACACCATTGCTGAAAAAAGCAGCAGGTCTTGCAGACTGCAGACTTTGCCCAGAGGTTGCTCTCCTTGGAAATACCTCATCTGACAACAACAAACCTCTCCGTGAGTCACTCACCTGGAAGCCAGCATGCACACAAACTGCTTGTTAGATAAGAAAGTTTACTAATGCAGGGATCCAAAACAAAACAAAAACCCAATGCACTTTGGAAAAGCAAGTCTATAAAGAGCAGTCCGCATCAAGAGAAACTGAAAACGTTAACTGTTAAGAATATCATGTGCAAGATGCACTGCAAGAGTTCCTGCAAGGGCTCCTGCAATGCTGTCCTTGTAAAGCCAGGTCGAAATTATTTCATATTTTCATATATTATCATATTTTCATTTGAAATATTTTCATATTTCAAAGCCCATCCTGACAGCCTTTCCATTCCCTCTCATCCTATGTCATCTCCACCACACCAGCATCACGGAGCATCTCCAGCACAAATCATACAGCCATGCCGACCTAATCTGCTAAATACTTGTTCTACTTGTTAAGAGAAAAGAGATCAAATTTTAAAAATTTAACTCAGGCTTCTGCAATGCCGAGCCTGGGGAAAAAACAAAGAGCTGTATTTTAAGCTACTACTGGGAATAGCTTGGTTCCAATTAAAAAAAAAAAATCAGTTTCAGTTTTACAACAAATACTCATGTGAGTAATTATGGTAACGTGAAAGTTTAAGAAACTGTTAGAAACTGTTCCTTTGAAATTGTACAGTCAACTTTGATGTTGTCCCGTCAATTAGCAGGGTTGCCTCTCTAACAAGATTACAGCTACACACCAAGATAAATAGCATTTACTATCACTACAAGCACCAGTAAAGCTCCCTAGAAGAAGGAGACATCGTAGAACAAATTGACTTACCTGAGAGAACTGAAATTTGAGGTGTTGGAGCAAGACAGCTAATCCTTGCTGAGGGGTTTGAAGAAAACGCTGACTCTGTGAAAGCCACCTTTAGATTTTTGTGGTTTAACTAGGACAAGAACACATGGGCAATTTGGTTAGAAGACAGCAGTACTCTGGTAGCAATACCCTCAGTCTCACAAACATGCCATCAGGGGACACAAAAAAACACTGTGCCAAGGCCTGCTGGCACTTACTCAACCACTGCCAGCGCCTATAATTCTGGTTGTCCGACAATCTCCCAAAAATCATGCATGGTATAAAGAGCATTAGCATCTTAACTCTGTGTTTTGCATTTCACTTCAAAAGGTAAGTGACCTTCAACACCCAAGCTCATACTGTCTATAGCCCTGAGCATTTAATTACAAAATAACAAGTTCCAAAAATAATACAAAGTCTCAAAAGAGTGATTGTTTTCTCCCACCTAGCAAGGCAATGATGTTATTTTATTTTATTTTTTTAGAAGCATGTTTTCATTTTCTTGCAAGAGAAATTACCATAACTACTCAGTCACATGTGCGCCTCCTTTATCACAAGCACTGGTTGGTTTGGTTTAAAAGGCACTCCTCGTACTGAGAGTTAAATGTGTGTAAGGGATATGCAAGATAAAATGCTGAATTCAAATAACTACATATTTGTGAAAACAACAGTAATGAAGGGCGAAAGAATTCAAGGAGACGCCAATGTGTAGCTGGAAGGAAAGGCCTGTTTGGATGCATACGAGCTACGAACTGAATATATAAACGAGGCCACAATCCACAGGCTGCCTGATTTTCCAGCAGTATTGACTGTGATCAAGTGTGGTCCCATCACCTTGGCAGCCTAATTTGATATAACATTAGGATAATGGAGCTGACGTCAGCAACTTGGTTGATCCAGAACGAAGCAAGGAGTGACACAAGTAGATAATAGTTGACCTGGCATACGGCCTGCCAGTATAAGCTGACAAAAAGTTTTGAACACGTTTGAACTGACTGAGCGGGTTCGTACCAGATCAGCATTTTGCTTTGTGCGGACATGATATTTCTGATTATTTAGACCCTCTATGCCAGATTTATTTACCATATTGCCAAACCAGTGTGAGCCGAACTGGGGCAAGCAGGTTAGCACAGATCCTGACAGAGTAGGATACACCAAGATACTCCAATATAGGAGCAGGATACACCCAGGCCATCAAAGCAACAGGTCTCCTCCCTAAGCTCATAAATTCCGTCCAAGGGCTACGCATTCACCTCCTGCTGCTTCAGCATGCTGTGGATCTGCAGAATACATTACAGAAGTCAGGAAAATCGAAGGAGTTAAATGGAAAACATTGTTAAAAGGACTAGGATCGCTGTGATCCCAGAGAGAAAGGAGTGAAAAGGTGAGCTGCCCACCACCACCCCACGCTGACCTTAATGTGGTCCTGCGAGAGAGTGAGGGGACTTGGATAGCAGATCACGGAAAGCAGAAGTTTCCAAATTGAAAACCACAAAGTATTTCCCTTTTAACTGAAGAATAACGTTTTGGAACGAGAATAACATGCTGAATTTCAAGTATTTAGTGTCTGAGTGCGTCAGTGCTTGGAAAAACGCTCTGTTAGGATCTGATCGTGCTTTCCCCACCCCTTCACTAACAGAAAGAACTGCTGTGCAGACAGACTTTATACACATGAATATAATATTATGGATATTACTGGATAAAATAATTCTTACAGGAACTCATTTTAAGCAATTATTTTGATTAAAAAAAAAATAAAAGTTAACCAGCTCTACATCGTAGGATGCTTATATCATAACTATCTGACACCAGGTTAAGTGCAAGGACCTTATCAGTAGGCACAAGTATCAGAGTGCTGAGTGTCAAGATTGTATCTTAAAAAAAAACCACCAAACCTCCCATCTCTCATATCGCATCGTAAGCAATTTGTGTTCGGAGAATTTTGATCAAAGATTTCCCTTTACTTTCAGGGCGCTGCGACTTCGGCTACATCACTGATCGGGGGAAAGATCTCTCAGTATTTGATTACCAAACAACACGAAGTAATTAACGAGCACTTATAACAGACAAGAGAGGTGCATGAGGCATCCAAAAACACGTAGGCACACTCAATAAGAGCGCCTGACAGTTCCACATTTTTCACAGCAACCAGTTTTTCCCCTCCAACACCGGGAAGGCATTTCCAAAATCCAAGTCAGCTGAGAAAACGCGGTATTTACCGCAACCGCTAGCATCTAAAAGCCGTTTTTTGTGGAAAAAAAAAAAAAAAAAGCTTCTCAGCTACTGACACTGAGCCGGCCCGGAGCCTTACCTTGCCGGAGTGCCTGAAGACCCCGCTGTAGCTGGCTACAGCCACTGCATGGAGAGACATGGTGGGGAAACGCTCATCTTCCTCCTGCCGCTCTCGGACCTGCAAGCAACCGGGAAAGAATTACAGACTCCGTGCAGGCTCCGCATGCATTGTCCTCAAGCGATTTCGGCCCTGACTTCGCACCAGGACAGGGCTGGCGGGTCCCCCCTTGTCGTGCCGGGTCCCCCCTTGCCGTGCCAGGTCCCCCCCGGCCATGCCCGGTCCCCACCTGCAGCCCCAGTCCCGGCGCTGAGGCGGCCGTGAGGCCTCAGAGAGGGCGGGGAGGGACGCCCTGACGGGGCGGTGCTGCCCTTCCTCCCGCCCGCCTCCTTCTCAGCCTGGTCAGGGCTGTTTTCTGTTGAAATAAAGAAACGAGTTAATAAATTTTGGGGTGTTTTGGGGTCGATGGTGTGGGGTGCGGCCAGGCCAGCGCTGGTGGAGTGAGGCTGCAACCACGCCACAGTCAGGACTGGTCTCGGCCTAATCCCCTGCAGGAGTGAGAGTTTAGGTGAAATAAACCAGGGTAATCCCTGCTGGAGGGATTGGCATTAATAAAATGGGATTGTTCCGAAAGCCTGACCTGGCTCTTCTCTTTGTCCCGCAGAGTGAACAGCGTGCACCGGCCCTGCAAGCGGTCAGCTGCGAGTCAGCCCTTGCTGCCGCAGCACTATTTAAGGGAAAGCAAATCAAAACAAAACCAACCCAATAACAAAACAAAAGCAACCCCATAAAGATAAATCAATGAGGAGTGAATGTGGTGTGTTTGCTGAATTGGGGTGGGGGACACCACAGGCGAGGCGTGTGGACACACCTCGTACAGCCAGCTGTACTGGGGCCACACGTCCTGACAGAAATTGTCCTCCCAAATCCGTTATCCCTTAGAGTTACAAAAGGGTTGAGATATCTGCCATCTCCGAGTCAGCTGTCTTAGTGGGCTCAGAACAAGCCAACTGTGGTTCCTAGTAGCCAGTTTGGGCTAAAAATAACACTGAAGGAAAGCTGAGCTGTATTTGTGGATCTAAAAAATTGCTGATTGCCTGTAAAAATGCAAAAAAATAAGAGATGTGTGCAGGAGCTTAGGAAACTGCAAAGGATGAGGAAGTAGAAAGGACACAGAGCGCAGATTGTGCCCTTCAGGAGTATCTGGAAGCAGTATGCAAAATGCAAAACAGAGCCGCAGCTGAAAATGTGAGCCTTCAGATGTGATGGAGGAGCTGCCTGCCTTTCTCTATCAGTGTGGCATAATTCAAGCACAGATGCTGACTTGGCCAGTAAATAGCGCAGTGGATTTGGGCTGTGTAAACTTAGTTTTAGCTGCTGGCCAAGCTGCAAAAGACCAAGTTGTTTGAACTTGGTCTTTGTGTTCTCTGATCCTGTGTGTTTCAAATTCCCAAGTATAAAGCAGTATTTTCACACCACTACTTGTAAAAATATTTCTACGTTTGCAAAATCTACATATTCAGGCACGAAAGAACAGGTTGTATGGTGAAAAGGGCTATAGACTCATTCCTAGTTGTGCTAGATTTCTTACTAAGGCTTCACAAAAATCACCTAGGTAATTTGTGTTTCATCCCCATAAAGTTTTCCAAAATCTTTACATGAAAAGCGTTACATAAATGCAAAATACTAAACATGTCTGAAAGCAATGCAATGCAAGAAGAGTGTGAAAGACTTTCATACCTAGTTGTTGCTCTTCTTCTCCTTGATGCTCTCTTTATATATATACGTGTATGGTCAGGAACCCTTGTATTGTCTCATACTTCTTGCTTGAGATTTGATTAAAAGCCTCTCTACTTTTTGCAGATGTCACCAAGACAAGTATAAGACAACTGGGCAGATGCACAATCGCAGGGAAAAAGGGGAAGGAAATGCCAGCCTCTTTTTAAAGCTGGAAACTCAGCAAAAGCCAGGGTACACCAGAATGTCATCTTGTCCTAACTCCAGAACAACTTGTATTGGATTGTGAAGAGGGCAAATCAAGCTATATGGTATATGTATTAACCAAAATAAAGAGCTTGGACAAACCCTTCCAGAGTAATGTCAAAATAATAAAAGTAGGGGATAGGAAGCAGAGGTGGTGGATTCAGAACTTACACAAGTGTGCTTCTGGAGAGGAATTTTCCTACTTCCTGCAGCCTGAAACAGGGTCAAGGAAATAAACAGACTGTAGACTTCAGCATTAGCCAAAAAGTGGGATCTCAGCTACAGGAGGATACAGTGGAGGGAACTGAAAGCAAATATCCACGGTACCTCTAATACTGTTTAATTAAATAAGTTCAAGGCTTTGTTCCTGACAGGAGTTTAATACATCAAAATGTGTGAATGAAGCAGGCCTGCTTTTGAATTCTGCTGCTTGAAAAGTGTAATGTTTCTTAATTCTCAAGGAAAAAGCTACCTGGAATGGGTATAAGTTAAAAATATCTACAATATGTTTGGAAAAGGAAGTATAAAATTAATACACATGGAAACAAAATAATTACAAGGGAAGAATAACTAGTCCAAGCCAAACAAATCCAGGAAATTGATGGTCAACTGACCCTCTAAAGAATTCCAGATATGCACGCAACCGCGTTAAAATATAAAACATGTCTGAGGATGCTGGTACTTTGGCAGTGGATGACAGCTTGTGACAGTGTCCCCAGCTCCCCATCCAGCTGCTGGTAGGCTGGCCACATCACTCCTAGGTCAGCCTTAGTTTGCTGATGGATTTTATGGTACTGAAGCACATATTCATCAAAACAACGCACATCCTGCTCTCATCAAGTGGGTGTTTCTTTACAAATGTAGAGTAAATGCTCTTGCAGCCAAAGACCATAATTTCTGTGACTATACCATTTAATCATAGTAGTTTGACAGCTGTTTTGCAGGTGGAAGGGCAAGGTGAACTGAAGGTACCTTAGCCTTTCCTGTTCAAGAACTCTGACTTTCACATTACCAATATTCTGCAATTGCCATCGAACAACTAACACACATTCATATTTTAGATGAGATTAAACCCGTCTATATGCTGCTATAGTGAATGTCCTCACGATACAGAACCAAGTTTCTGTCCACACGTCTCTTTAATCGGTGGAAGTCAGAGAGCAAAGGATTAGCAGAGCTAATCTTGGAAGGAGCAGAGTTGGACTCGAGAGGTGAAAGAAAGAATAATGAAGACCTTGCAGTTTTCCTTTAAAAACAGCTTTCCAATAATATCCATTGCAAGGCAGATGGGAAACTTGGCATCTTAGGGAAAAGACTAATCCTTGAAGCTATGAACTGAACATCAGAAACAGTTGAAAAAACACCTCTTTTGGATGTTTTTTAATAGCAAACTGTGTACTAATACAACTGCTGAGGCAGGGAATATACTGTGTCTTCAGAGCCATTAAAATACCTTATGTACATGCATATATAATTACCTTCTGTTGGTTAACCTGTTGCATGGCTCAGGACATAGCAATTACTTAGGAGGACAGCTAAGCCCCCTAATAATTTAAAAGACATGATTTGCATAGCGATGTGTGAAGTAAAGCATCTGCGGAAGGGTGCATTGAGTAGAAAAAGGGAGAAGGGTGAATCACACAGGATCTTAAAGACACAGGAAATGGGGACATTCGAGAATTTACACCCTACTGTAGCAAGGCTTCTTTACGTGGGGTGAGAGTCAGGCTTGCACGCCGCTTGCTGACGACTGTGGAGTTTCTTGGCACGAATGTGTGACTTCACTGGGAGAAGAGATATCATTAACGGCACTGTGTATCTCTGTGTCTCATTGGAATAAATACACCATGCATTTTCTCAGATGGTAAAACTGGCTTAAGAAGTTCCTGTCATTGCTGCTGCCTATCTTGTCTCATAGCTATGTGTTCCCACATCGACTCTCACAGTTTATTTCTCCTTCCAGTGCCACTGTAATTCAGGCCGTACATTAAAATAAAATAAAGAAGTTAATACAGGTTATTATTAAATTTCATTATTTGGCAATCCACAGATCCACAAGCGATCAGACTAATAGAGCTGAGGAAGAGTGTGTGTGTGAGAAGAAAAAGCAGATGGGGCAATGTAGGTTGCTTGTTAAAGCACCTTTGTCACAGAGGAAAATGGATCAAGTAACTACAGCTACTTGTATATCACTAGACTAATCACTACTAGAAATATGTGTTTTCTTTTTTGATTTTGCCCAGCACAGATGCTGAATAGCTTACTACCAGGAAAGAATTTACCCTTCGGATGAAACTTCTGTAGAAGTTCAAATGATTTCACCTGCACTAGATAATGCAGGAAGGCATCTCTGAAATAAAAATATAAAGAACTGTGTTTTGCAAATGGATAAATTTAAAAGATTAAGCAGGATTATTCACTGCATTTTTTATTTTTTTTTTTAACAGACAAGGCCAATAGACACAGCTTCTTTTCCTCCAGTCTTTGCTGGGACATTAAGGAAAATAATGTGAAGATGTGAGGTTAGTGCACCAAATTTACAGTAAGCCCTCTCATTCATTTAAACAGAACAAAAGGAAAGGCAAAGTTATTTTTGATTCAAGTACTTAGTTCCTGACAGATAAGTGATAAGTGCTTTGCTCCCAGCATCACAAGTTTGACTTCTGATGTCTGAACCTTGTAATTGCAGAGTTGGAGAGCTGCATTATGAGGAAGTAACGCTTGGTCTGTTCTGGCGAGAAGCAGTTCTCAGGAAACATAATGGAAGAACTGAGTATTTTCGCAGGGTGCCTTACCCTATGAAGTGTTAGAGAGGTCCACTTGTCAGAAGCAGATCCTACAAAGCTTCTATCAATGCCAGAGAGCGTTCTGTAATGTCTTCTCATGCCATTTCCTCTGCCTGCAGGGCCTCTGCTTAAAAAGTCAGTTTCTGAAATAAATCCTGGTGACATCTGCTGTTTGTTATGGATTAAATAAAAATAAAAATAAAAATAAAAATAAAAATAAAAATAAAAATAAAAATAAAAAAGGATCATGAAAAAAATCACATTTGAATGATGAACAGCAGAAGCTAAAAAGTGACATCACATTATAAAATATTTTCAGTAGTTTCAAGATACTTGTTTTGCATCAGTATCTGCATGGCAGAGTACACAAGGCATGCACAATTTTAACAAAGAAGTCTTTTTTTCTTCCCAGCTTTTTGTCTTCATCGTAGATTGTGAAGTAATTACTGTTGGTACACTCCATCACAGTTAGCAATGTTGATGGAAATGCAGATGTTCACAGTTCAGCATCTTTGAAACAGTTGACTAGTCATTCGCTTACTTCTGCGTTCTGTTTTTAAACAGGAGTTCTGCTATTTAGATATCCACTGTCCCTTCAGCTGTAACACGAACCAGTCCATGTGCTGAGGTTATTTTATTAACTTCTGCTTTTCGCTGTTTGCATCAGTAAGTTGTTTAACTAAACAAATCTAGCAAAAGCAGTTGACGTTTTACTCCAGGACAGCCATGCATTTGTTTAAATTAGACTGACCGACAAATCAGTGTGGTGTTTGTACTAGAGGCAGAGCCAAAAGTCTTGTTTTTGGCGTAGTGTTCGCTCACAGAGCCCCCTGGAAGTCGTGAGGACTACTGAGACATGGCTGTCCACCCAAGCAAGCTCAATGGGAGCAACCCAGCTGAGTGCTCCTTGTGGAGTCTTCTTGTTGTAACAGAGCAGTCTAATTCATAAAATGAATATATTCTGCTAACGCACTGCTCTGGTGATAGAGAACACAGAAAGATGCTATTTTAGAGAAGAAAACTTCTGAACCGTCTCATGTCTGTAAGAGAGGCAATGCCTACAGTGAGAGGTAATAGCTTTTCTTAGCCCAGATGATTCAATGGTGAAGAACAGGCTGGCTTTCATGAGCACAAGAAGCCCTTCATCTCATTGAGAGCAGTCTCATACAAACTCATAATGCCACTGAAATGTAATAAATACTCCGCAGAGACACTTTTGTCCACGCAGAATTTATGGTGCCTCAGCTATCATCTACCAGCCCCCAGGGACCACAGCACTGGTGTTGTATCACCACCGTCACACCGTCTCGTACGCTCTAATATCACTGAAATAATCTTGTGTGCTCACACTTCAAATGGGTGAAATTTGTACTCTTAGATGCTGCAGCACAAATCCCATACCAGTGAATGAGAAAACACTCTACATTAAAAGTGCTTGGTTTAAGTTTCCTTTTAAGTTTCAGAGGATTTCCATTCTAGGCATAGATGAAATGCGCACACGCACACATGCACTGAAATCCTATATTTGTCACTGAAAATTGCTGGTTAAAAAAGAAACGTTGTAGTTCCAACTAGAAATGCAAAAACAGCTTGTGACCATCATTGAATTTAGTAATGATGAAGAAAGTCATGTTACTGGCATGAAATAGAAGAAACAGTGGAATTCATCATCTGATATTGATACTTTCCCATATGGGGAAATTTATCAGATTATCCAAGCTGCCCTAGTTATATTACTATCAAAAGATCAGAATTCCAGAAGGAGTAGTGTTTCAGGGAAGAACTACATGACTAAACTTGTACATAAGTTTTTTCAGCATTATTTATATTTATTTAAAATTGTATATAATAAATATATAGTATATATTAATATTTATATCATTTATTTAAAGGTTGGATGTGGTGCTTAAGGACACGGTCTAGTGGATGATATTGGTGGTGGGGGTATGTTTGGACCAGATGATCTCAAAGGTCTTTTCCAACCTCAATGGTTCTATGATTATTTCCATTTCAGTCTGCATTATTGCCAGTGGCAGCAATAATTGATAATTGGTTTATTAATGACACTTAATTATGTGTAAATCACTGTGCTCCACATTTAGGATTGGTATCAGCAACCCAGCACACAAGCGGAAATGTTAACAAACACCTACAAATACCTCAACACCCTTCTGTGAATAATCCCCCAAAGTTTAAGCCCCCCTACAGGCAACCATAACACACCCACCCCACGCCAATGGGGTCATTTCTCACATTATCAGGTCAGGTTGGGCTGCTGTTTCTTCCTATCCTCATGATGAATTTATGAATTTTTGTTTATACTTCTTTTGAAGCTGGCTCTCTCTCCCTTTTCCAGAAGTCTCCCGGTAATTGCCTGGTTACTATTTAATCCAGCTGATGGCCATCTCTTAAGCAAACTTAATTATTATTAATTTCCTCGGCATGACCTGCTTCAGGACAAACAACCTCTCATTTGGTTTGGGGGATTCTGTTCTCTCACACTTTTTCATGTCCCGTCGGCTGCTGTTACCCACCCTACGGCACAGAGAGGGGGCTGTGTGCTTCGTTCCCATCTTGCAGACGAGGAGGCACGCATTCACCTAGCACTTCCATCACGGGTGCCCACTTCTGAGCCAAAATCCTAAGGCAGACTGGTGCTCGTGCACGTCCAGGATGTGATTCAGTTCTTCCTAGGAGGAGACATCTAAAAGAGATTAGAAACTGTCTCTGCAGACGTCTAAATTAGGGTCCCAGCTCCAGCCTTTAAAGAATGAATACTTTGTTTAAAACATTTTACTGAATGGGAGAGCAGAAAGCAGTCTGGCCTGGCTCATCATGGGATAAAACTAATTACAAGTGTGTCAGCTGCAGGCTTTATGCTCTCTCTCTCCCTCACCAAGATACCTCGTGAGCACATCCACTCCTGAATTCACTTACACGGTGACAGTAGTGACCTAACTTCACCAAATTTATTTACAGCTCTGTTTTCCTCCCATTTTTCTTTGTGCAGCCTAAAGATTTCTATAACAGCAATGTGAGGGGCTCAGGGCTGGGCCTTAAGTTGTCCTGCATGTGGTTGAGCCTGTGCCAGGGGCTTGTAAGCCAGCGCTTGTTTGCACGCTATTGTGGCTTTCCTTCATTTCCTTGCAACTCGTACAGCACCAGAGCAGTTTCACATCGGGTGGCAGTGCTGCCGAAGCTGCTTTCCCAGCCCAGTTCCCTCCTTTCTTCTCAACCATTTGTTCCCATCACCTCCTTGATCCACCCGTGTACCAGCACAGCAGTTTGCACAGGTAGAGGTTGTTTTCCAGCCCAATCAGTTCCTTGGTCTGTTTTACCATGGGGCTGCCCACACACCTGATCTGCCTCAGCAAAGGGATAACACGGAGATGAGGATTTGCAAGGGGAATGGGAGCTCCGTAGCCAATTAAAAAAAAAAAAAAGAAAAAAAGAAAAAAAAAAAGTTGGCACAACCACATCTTCAGAGGCCATAAATTAATTTAAATGAATCAGAACATCTTGCTAGGGAAAATGCTCAGGTGCTACATATGTCTTGTTGAAGCTCCAGCTATGCCTTCAGGATGAACTGCATGGTGTTGGTCAACTCATGAACTTTTGGAAAGGTTGCTGTGGAGGTCAGGTTTATTTGAGCTTCTCCATCCCACTGCTTTCATTAGAGCAGTTCGGGAAGAGCTGAGACTTTGCAGCACTTCGCCAATGGTGATGATCTTTTTGCAGCTCAGATGCTAAGTCCTGGGAGTGAACTCAGTTCACTGGCTGCTTCGTGTGCTTTGGAAAGGGACGTAGCTGGTGAAACAAATGACCTTCCTGGCAGCAACACACTTGAGTAAGCAGCCCTGTGCCTCATTGTTTCAATGGCTTCTTCCATGACACAGTTTATGACTGTTGTTTTGGTATTTTCTCTGTTTAAATCGATTAAATCCATTAGAGAGCTGAGCCGTAACTCAAAATCATCACATGTCCCGTAAAAGGTAGAGTGCTTATTTTGGTGTATCACTGACTCTTCCTTTTAATTTCAGAGCTAAATGTCAGTGGATAAATATTTAACAGCAGCAGCCCTTTGCTTTTCTCCCTTAGATATCTCTTTCATCCTCCCTCAAATATCCGTATAATTCTGTTGCTACTTTGAGCAGGTCAGAATAAATTTCCACATGTAATTTTTCTTTCAAAAACACCTTCTGTCAAAACAAAAGGATTTCCATGAAATCCTGGCATTTTTGCCAACAATTTAGTTGTCTTTGTTGTTGTTGTTGAAAGGAGGAGAATGACAAGGAGCATCTCAATTTCGATTTGGTAACATTGAGATAGCAAATTAGGTACTACGATACAGAACAGAACATCAAATTATTTTATTTTTTCTGTTACTGCATAAATGAGAATATCAGCTGTTTCTAATATCACCAATTGAGACTGCATTGCTTTTCCAAGGTATTAAAACCAGCTGTTTTTTAGGTCAAGTCTGTAGCTGAAAAATTTTGCTGAAATATTATACAGGCACAATTTAAGTGAAAAAAAATCCTACCTTGTATATAGTTTATATCAGTAGAACCAAATCCTAGTACGCAGCACCTCTTTTAGATGCTAAAAATTACAAAACTGCTTACATACTGACCTGAAGCAAACTAAATTTCAGAAATTCCTGCAAATCCAAAATGCTCTATTTTGATCACCTGGCATTAAAAAAGATCTTCAATGAGTCCATAGGTCCTGCTGTAATTTTTAACCTTATTTTGTTCTCTCTGAGTTAGGGAAAATGTATTTTTGACAGCTGAACAAATGAGCTTTTATGAAGTTTCTAGTTAAGATTCCTATGGACTGACAGATTATTTGCAAGAGCATCTCTGAGCAAAGGAGATGCCCAAATGTGCAAATTCTCACTTTTCAGCCCAATCTGATCTAACAGCTCACTGCTGTCAAAGGGAAACCATCTCCCTCAATGATAAATAGCTGTCTATCTCTTGGGTTAGGGACTTGAACTGGCAGAGGCAGATGTCTGAGAAGACCTGTCACAGTGAAAATGGGAGGAAGCGTGGCCTTGGGAGGTGCAAAATGAGAGAGGTGTAGGGGAGGAAAAGTGAAAAGCATCACCCATTTTAGTGTCCAGAGGTTTCAGATTAGCCCAGCTGTGGTATATATTTTTACTCTGAGCATTGACGCAGTGAATCTTGCTAGATTTTATTGCCATCTTCCCTAGCACTCTCCACGGCTGCTTCAAGGTGCCTTTCTGGGCAGCTTTCCAAAACCACCAGCAGAAACCTGTGCTAGCAGGACTTCAGCTGGCAACGTCCTTTAGTCCAGATAAAATCTAAAGTGCCCGTAAGACGTAGGACAACTGGTTATGGGGAAGGCAATTTCTTTCACAATACAGAGGAGAGGATCCAGGTTTCTACGTAATTACTTGTCAATTAGACACCAATTTGTAAATCCACAGTGGGCGGTGGGTGGCAGAAGCTGGAGTAGTAAAATACCAGGTGTGCCCAGGTTGCCAGATGAATTTGGGTTGAAGCTGTTCACAGGTACAGACTTGTCAGTGAGCTTCGCTGTGTGCACACAAGCACGGAGTTTATCGTAGCTCTGCAGTCTGCTGGAAACAGACCTTAATTGGATCCAAACTCTTATTAATAAGATCTGTGCAAAGGGTGAAAAGCCAAACCAAATCAACTCTTCAGTTCCCAGCATCAGCCAACAGCTAGTCTTGCAATGGGTTTCATCTCATTGGGTCTGGGGAACATATGTCAATAAAAATGTATAAGGAACATCTGATAACTCTTCAAGGGGCAACTTAATTCCAAATATGTGCCTTGCAGCCTGGTTCTCTGCTTCGTTGCACTAGCTTAGCACGTGTATAGTCCTACTGAGAAAACTAGACCTATAGATGTTGTAGTACCGCAAAGGGAAGCCACTAAATAGGGAAGAAAGCTTTGTGAAGGAGTGCTTGAGGTTGTGATATTTTTTGAACATTTAACATCTAGAATGCATGAATTATGTTGGAAATTGGGCCACTGGTTGTATCTAAATGGCTTGAGTTGAGTGAAATTTTGGATAATTCTTAAAAATCAGTTCATGGTGAAGGTAAATTATTTCAGTAGATAATGAAAGCTGTTTACTGGGAAGGGAGAGGACATCACCTTTCTATGCAGGCCTGATAATAGAGGCACTGTTACATTTGAAATTTAGGGGTGTGTCCTCTAAAATGATCTGTTAATAGCTACTAAGAAGCTTCAAATTTTGGAATAAGCAAGGATGGAAGGAAGGACAAGTTTCCTTGCTCGTTAGGACAACTGACATTAGATAGAGATAAAGCAGGCAACCTTCTGGATTTGCAGTCTTTTATCAGCTCTGAGAAATATGCTGCAAACGCAGTGACTATGTTAACCACAAGGAGGTTTGTGTCAATACCTGTGAATTAACAACTTATTAGCATATGGGTAGCCGTATTTGAAAAAGTCTTGTTTTTATTTGTCTGTCCATCTCAACAGCTGAAAAAAAAAACAAGAGTCACAGTCATACCTTGTGAAAATTTTAAAGATTAATAATTGACTTTTGCTCTACAGAAAACTCGTTGGGAACTGAAGAAAATGCTACATTTCACTGATGGGGAAGCAAAGAGCTGGGTTTTCTGAAAGAGGCAGTGTTCTTGTGTCTGGTTCTTAGAGAAAGCTGAAGGTTTGGTGGATTCAATTCCTTCCTCATTGGGAGGGTTCTCACACACAGAGCACGTAGCTTCGAGTGCCTCAGGCACCAGGTTCAGGGTTGCTTGGATGTGCTCATGTTCGGTCTCCTTCTAGCTGAAGATGCCACATAAAACAAAAAAGTCATTGAAAACCCCAAAAGAGATCAAGCTGAGGCTGTAGATTAGTTGTCAGGACATTCGTGTGAGGGTGCGGGGACAGGGAGACAGCCCTTAATTTGAACCATGCTCAGCACAAAGTGCCTTTGACAGGAAATCCAGTCTCAGAGGTGTGATGGTCTACTGTATGTGAACTTAATGACTGAACAGAAGAGAAACACCAGACACCCTTGGTTAACTGAAGAAGCATTAATCTGACAACAAAGGATCCAGCATTCAGCAATGGATTTGGTGAAAACTAATGACAGGACCTGTTTGGTCATGTCTGTCTATTTTATTTCTATTTATTTCTATTTTATCTTCATTTGTAATGGTGACCCATTAGGACAGCTGCCTCTCTTCTTACATCTTTCCCTCTCTGTCTCATTTCAGTTCTGATTTTTTTTTTTTTCCTTCCTGATTATGTCTGTAGGGCCTTTGAAATGTTCTGATGTGCAAACATCCTTTTTTCAAAGGAGCACTAAACTTCTGTGGTGGATGGAAGTCTGCTGTCCATACCATTGCTTTTCTTAGTTACTTTTCGAAACTCAAATAGTCCACAGAGCCCTCATAGAAAATCAGTGTTCTAATTTGAGTGCAGAGATCTTGATTATTTATAGATGACCCTAGATACATGACTTAGTTATGAGGAGAGAAGGTATTGGGTTTTGTTATGACTTCAGTAGCCACTGAAAACCTTGAAGCTGGATGAAACCCCAGCAGGTGGCTTTGCTGCTTGAAGAGACGAGTGTGGCAGTGGTTGTCAGAAACACAGGAGGATTGCATGGGTCACCAAACATCCCTGAAATGCACTCACGAAACCACACACCCTTCTAAACGCAAGAGTGATGATGATGAAAAATTGTCAATAGGCAGGGCTGACGAAACAGAGAAGCACTGAATCTTCAGAAATCACTTGTGTATGCGGAGGTTATTCCAAATGGAAAACATAGATATCCTTTCTTGCAATCTTGCAGGCACCAAGCCAAGGTATGGTTCTGCTCTCAATGAAATCAGTGGAAATTTTTTCTCTACTTGAATACCACAAGTAAATGCAGGGTTTGTTCTTTTGCTTCAGGCATACAGCATTTGTTACATCCTCTTTTTCCCTTTTTCTATTTACTTTCTATTCTCCATTTAAGTGATTTATATTTGTTTTCTTTCTTCCCTTTGCTTGACATTTTGATTCCTTTTTATAAAAGCTAATGACATATGGGAACATACAAAAGAGTCGTTCTGACTTCATGGGATTGGAGCCTTGGGTTACAAGCCTTGCCGTGCTGAATGAAGTAACTATTCTGCAGCGTGCCACCGAGGCCGGCGTTGGAGAGCAGTTTGGTAATCCCACTTGTGGCCAAGGCTTCCTGCTATTTTGGTACTTCTGCAGTGGTAAACCAGCTGCTGCAGACCAGCATCTCAGCGAATTAAGTTGAAGTAGATCTACATTGAGATAAAAGAGACCAGTGCTGCGTTTAGCTCTGAGGGAACCAGGAAGGACCGAGGGGGTTGTGTAGAGGTGCTGGGTTTTTACACCTCCATGGGTTCTGAGTGCTAACAGGCCTTAGGTGTTGATCAGCCTTGCCAGGAACCCCTGTCCTGGGCCCAAAGGTTGACCTAAACCAGACTTATGACCTTGAATTTGTCCAAAGATCCCCACTCCACTGGTTACCATCACCAAGTCTGCTCAGCTCCCTGTTGTGTGCTGTGAGGCCATGGCTGTGCAGCCTGGGCCTAGGTCAGCCCTTGCTCCTGGCTCATCCTCCATGGTAAAACCCCATTCCTGTGGCTCCATGACTGATATCTCAGGATGTCTTGAGCCATGGGACAAATGCTGTGGGACCTGGCCCTGGGGTATGCCAGATACCCCCCCCATCTAGTTCCTCCCCAGCCCCAAGGTAGTCCCTAAACCATGGTCAGCCTACAGAGCAGGCCACAGCCCTGCCATCTTCTCTTATCCCCTCTGAGAGGCCAGTCCTAGCTCTCCCAGCCCCATAGTGGGATCCAGGCAGGGCTTTAGAAGTCAGATGTGGCTAATCTTTATCACCTGTGGATAATATTTATCACCTACCAGGGGTCTATGCAGCAGCTCAGTGGTAGTAGTCTTCCAGGTCCTGGGGATGGCCCAACACAGTGATGTGTTGCTCCCTGTGTAGGGCACTATGACCCCTTCTTCCAGAACCATAGAACTATTTATTTTTTTATTTTGGTCTGATAAGCATCTGGCTTTTTCCAGCTGAGACCAACACAGTTGTCGTTGATGGTCATAGGCATAAAAGCATAGCCCATACGTTCCCTGGGAACTAAAGCCATCATGCAATGCTAAATTGTTCACTGTATCAACTGAGACTCTGAATGAAGGAAATAACTGGTAATAATTAATAATGAAGGCACTGGCAGCAACATGGGTTTCTTGTTATGGAGGTAGATGAGCACAGAAACCCCCAATCAATTCTCAGCATTGCTTAGCAGCAGTGAGATACGTGGTAATAACTGAGCAAAGAACGTGCTAGATTTATTGAATTGATACTTAAGGTGTTTTAGGCATTTATATCAGTGAAAGGAGGAATTAACCTTTGAATAATATATTTTAAAAAAGGATAGGTACTTAGATTAAGATTTCCAGTTACTGCTTTCCCAGAAAAAAAATAATAAATCAAAACACACACTAAAGAAAAAGGGACGATGAGTTCTCCAGAATGTTTTCTGTTCCATTTCTTGGCAAGACCTACTTTGTACAGGTCAACTGACTTAGGTGATCTAATCAATCTGTGGAATAAAATGTGCTGGGATCCGGATAATAGAAAGTATGCCACAGTTTCCAGGTTTATTTAGGAAAAGTACTAGCTTAATTAGAAGTCACATGGAGGGTTGGAGGGCCTTGATGTTGTACCTTGCTTGACCTGCTGCAGGTAATTTGGTTGCAGCTGCAGCATGCCTGCTGTCCAAGGAATTAGAGTGAAGTCATTAGACCAGGCATGTAAAAAAAAAACATTGCACATAAGTACTGACAAAAAGTCACAGAGATTTTCTTTGTTTCTTGTGTGGTGTTGAGGAGAGGATAGTGTCATTTTTTGGGTAGCTCCAAGCACAATCCAATTTCTTTCACCATTATCAAGAAGACAGTTTATAAGTCTACAGAAAAGCCAGGGGTAATTCATGCTAGAAGTAGAATAGCTATATGTAGAAGAATCCCTCTGCTTTTGCTATATTTCTTCAGTTCCCCAATTTGACAGGCTGTCTGAAATAACTTCTACTTGTTGGTGGAAGGCAGCAGCAGTAAAATATTCATTATACCCAGGAGTAGTTGCAGGCACATCTCTAAACTAAATTTACATCCTCAGCTCCTCAGCTGGGCGGGTCATATGTCCCTTTTGAAGCCAGTGATGCCACCTTCTGGGAAGGGAGGGAAGAAAGAGAGAGAGATGACCATGTTAGCCGCAGATGAGATGGGTTTAAGGCATCACAGAGTGGTTGGTTCTTATTTCATGCTCTGGTTGCTTTGGTGGGCACATGGGTGGCAATGCACGGTTGTGGGATCTGGCTCCGTGCCATGTCTGTGCACCAACTTCCCAAAATTGAAGTTTCGAATTTGAGAAAGGGGAAACATCTATGGAGAAATCCTCATACAGGCTTCTTTGTTGATAGGTTATTAAATAATGGCAAGTGCTCTTAATACCAGTGGACATTGTATACTAATTTCCCCTGGAGTGATTACTGGAATTCAGATCCTGATCGTGCTTTTGTTATTGTTATATAGCCACCCGTGCCTGGCGAGCAGATGGATGAAGCTGTGCTGGGATGCTGGAAATTGCAGAGTAGACTTATATTGTGTTTACCATGTTAAAATGCTCTGAAATACAGACAACTGGAGTATAAACCCATCTTCCTCACATCGGATGGCAGGAGGAAAATCCGAAAGGCTTTGGCAAGTTCATGAAGGCAGCACACTATCAGCAGGGACTCCAGTGAAAGCTCTTTGGGTTATTCTCATGCCACAGGACAACAGCCAAAGACAGCAGCAGCTTCCCCGTCAAAGAGGTTTTGCAGAGCTGGGGTTTGCTTTAGGAGTGCCCAGCAGAGGGAGGCAGAGCCCAACGCTACCGCACTGGTCCTTAACAGACGAGTGGAGCATCCCTGATGCGTGAACGAACAACTTCAGCTCCTCAAAGCCCGGCCGAAACCAAAGCCGTCTCCGTCAGCTCCAGCATTTTGAGGTGTGTCCTTCTCCATCAGAAGTAATCCATGTAAAGAAAGCGTGTGATAGAGCCGGGGCTGGTGATGCTCCAGCATGTCTGACAAACCAACCTGTCCTCCAAATACAGAGCAAGCCAAGTGGGCCAGGACCCTTGGGTCTGTTTATTTTTCCAAATCCAATAAGTGAAAAAGAGAGAGATGTTTGCATAACCAGTGTCAACAATCAGGATCATATCTAGACCATGTTGTCTCGTGCCAGCTTATTTCCTTACACAGAAAGATCTCTACGAAACCACTTCTTTAGGAAGATTGCATTCAAGCAGTGCAAGATAGGAGAGGGCAGACACAATACCTACACTTTCCAAAGCCTATTTCCACTTCAGAGAAGAGGAGGAGTTGTGAAGATGGACATTCAGTACTAACTTTGTCAGATACTGCAGGGGTGAAAATACAAATCCCATAAGTAAGCAGAGGAATAATGAAGCATTGTGCTGATGTTGCTGGCAGGTATGAAATGACTGAGGTAAGCTGTTTCTCCTGCCTCCACCTGGCCTGGCACAGCTTGCTGGCGTCAGTGCCTGCTCTCAGTGAAAGCTGCCATTCACATTTACAGTTGGGATATTTGCAGAAAATGTGAATCCCTCTGCGTTCAGGCTGTGTAACTTACCAAAATGCATAGGAAATTGTGTTTCAGTCACAAGAACTCATGATGTAAGCCTTATCAATACTGCATATCAGGAGAAAATAGTTCAGGAAGAACTGAAATGGAATAAAGGAGAAATTGCAGAGGTTAATGCTTTTCTGAGCCAACAATAGCATAATCAAAAATCCTGTGAGATAAGGAGAGTATTTCCCTGCCTCATGGGGAGTTACAAGGACAAACTCAATATGTAATATTCCTGTCTCCCATATCTGGTTCCTGCATTAAGCTCAAGGCTCATTAATGCACCTGGCTTCAGCAGAGAGATCTAGAATTCCTTATTTAGACTTATTTGCTCCATTTTACTGTTAATGAAGAATAACAAGTACCTTGGAAGTGATAGCTAGGAGACATACATGCAGCTGAGACCCAAAGGCAAAGAAGAATCGATAGGAAACATTTCCTAATACCTTTCTCTAATGTAAGAATACAACAACAGGGTTACACAGAAAAAGCTTCTGACAAAGTTGTTTCCAAGGGACCTTGTCTGAGTCACAGTGTCTCTTTGAGGAAGGTTTACTCATGGGGAAAAAAAAATAAAAAAAGAAAAAAAGCAAGAAAAGGGTCAGATAAATAGATGCAGGTGGTGAGTGAGGATGTTGCCTGACTAGCTGAAGAGTAAATATCCATTTTAATAAGTTAAATACAGTGTCAAGGAAAGTCTGCTAATGTTTGCTGCTGTCCCATTCAACAGGGCAAAGCAACCAAGCTCTGGGTCCTTGGAGGAAAAAAGGCTGAGGAAGTTTGGCTTCAGGTCAGTAATAATGCAAGGACTGCTTACACACAACATGTCAGCCCCTCGCTTGGGTTGGATGGGGATTTAGTAAAAATAGCCAACCCTCCTTATGGGAGCTGCAAGTAGAAATACAATCTAAGTATCTGCACCAGGGCAGTGGCGCTTAACTTCCTTGGGGTCAAAGTAGTTAAAATCAGTATAAAACCCATGTGTGGAGCAGGGTGTGCTGTAGATCCAGCTTAGAAATTTGCCTTGGCTCAGACTCAGATGCAAAGGCAGTGGCTGCAATGACATTTTCAGGCAAATCAAAAAGTGCTCATCCTTTTTTTTTTTTTCCTTTTTTTTTTTTTTTTCTTTTTTGACAGAATCTGTGGAAATAAATCCATTAATCATTCTCAGAATCATGGAAAGTAGACAGGGAAGAAGACCGGTGCATTTATCTCTGTGTCTGTCTCATCTTCTATGACAAATTATACCCCAATGCTGCACTCTGAATATTTAATCCGATCTTTGTTGAATATAAGAAATCCAGGCTGTTCCTCATGGAAGGCACTGCATAATCCAGCACTATTTTACTGCTCATATTTAATGTAAATTTTTCATTCTCTAATGTCACTTTATTGCCTCAAGTTATGCCTGTTTCCACTGCAGAGAAATAAAAAAAAAAAAAACAACATCCTGAGCTTTCGTGGAATGGCATATATGTACACTTCCCATCTAGTAGCTAACATTTGGATGTTTCAGATGACATTCGTGGAAATGCTGATTCGTGTGAGGTACATACATCGAGATACGTTTGGCCTAGTTTCCACCGGCTTTGCATTGCTGTAGGTCTCATTCATTCCAGCTGAAGCTGAGCAGTGAGAAGTCTTTGATTGCAGGGGAGCTGGGGAGGGCACAAGCAGTGGTGCCTTGGTGCACTGGGGTTTATGAGCCTGATTGAACTCAACCTATGTAATATTGCACCAAGACACCCAAGCTCATTTCTCACAGAACCAGCCTGGGTGCAATATGGTTAATCCTTGATCTGGATAAATCACCTAGGGATGCACAAGAGCTGAGCAATTCCAGTGATGGCTCCCAGCTAGAAACACACCTCTGTATTTCGAGCTTGCTTTCAAACAAAAGCTTTCATCCTCACCAGCGCCTTCTGCACCACACACTATCCAGGCAAAACCTTCACTGAGCCTCATGATCTTTCAGTTGTGACCTAAATGAACTGGGCTCTCTCTTCACTGGTCTGTCAAGCAGCTCCTGCCTCACCCTGCTCTTCCAGTCTGCGTCCCAATGTCTGATATCAATCTTGGTTGAATACTTCTGAGCACGGTGTTACGTAGGTGAGGTTTGGGAGAGAGCTGCTTCTCCTTCTTTGCCATTTCCATGGGCTGCCTCACATACGGCAAAAGGTCTCGTTAGCACCTCTGGGCACTGAAGCCTAAGACTGGCATAGTCAAAAGTGGGGTTCCTTTCCTTATGGATGCCACGACATAGAAGCCACCAGTGCTGAATAGCCATGGGTCTTCCTGTAGGGTCTCCTTCCAAAACACTAGCAGTCGTTATCCAATTATGGGCTCAATTTAGGTGCTTATTTCCCCTTACTGAACTTAATTTCACACTTTTGGAAATATTGATGAGGTAACTTTGTCCCTGCAGTCTTTATTTACCCGGGGAAAGTATAAAGAAATAACATTCAGTAGTGCCTTATCTCACAGATTCAGCAGATGTCCAATGGTGTGTCCATGCCTGGGCATAAATTCATACAGCTGCCTAATCAAGTGGTGTCCTGATTAGTTTTAATGACCCACAGACACAGGAACAGCCAGGTTGTGTTGAACCTGATGGGACAGCGGGTCTGTACTTCAGAGAAACAGCTCCCCCTCCACTGAGCAATGCAACAGCCTGGGTGGCTGGGCTGTAAAGTGGATTATTGGAGTAATTTAAGCAAAGGAATAAAGAAAAGGGTTATTTTTAAACCCAGATCGGTTAGCTGATCGTGTTTACAGTGCAGTCCCCAAACCAGCTGCCTCGGCACAGCCGGGGGGAGTGCAGCCTGCAGCACGTGGGGGGAATGGAGGGGTGGAAACAGAGAAGAGCAGTGTTTTTCAACCAGATTTATCACTGGCAGGGATGTCTGCTCTGCGCTGACACCTCTAATCTCTCCCCCCCTTATTGTGAATTTGGGGAGATTTCCCAAACAGCGCAACACTACCAGTCCCAGCCATGGCTTTCCTTTGTGGATGAGGAGCATTTGGGAGGGCAGGGAGAGAAAGGTGACCTGAGCCGCTGCATTCCTGTTATTCTCAGCTGTTGCAAAGCCCTTGAGGGGGCTGCAGAGGGGGAGGGAGGCAGCAGCTCACAGCAGCTGAACACAAACCATAGGAGAACCAGGCTTTTTGCACCGATGATAATACTGAAGGAAGCCCAAGGGAGCTTGAACAAGACCTTAAAAGCCCTATCTGTTCTCTGCATCCCGTTCTGTGTTTGACACAATCTGATTTTAAATAAGTAAATAAATAAAATAAGGATGAACAGGCCCAGAAAATCCTATGTTCACGTTCCTCAACTCCAGGAAAAGCAGCTCTGCTATAATTGCACCAAATGTTATTGCTCGGCCTGGCCTGGTCAGAGCACTGCAGGATGCTCTTGCAGCGCAGAAGTGAAACGACTGAACAGGGAATTACAAATGACAAGAGGATCAAGCTCTGTGCACTAAATCCTGAATGCTGATGCTAAACACATTTCTCCTTAAATGGCTCTCTTCTGACTGCTGCCTGCAGGCACAGCTTTAAGTGGGAAATGAAGATATTAGGCAAAGTCGAGGATGCAACAACGAGCCTCTCTTTCATGTGAGTGAGAATCATGTGGTTAAGCCACTCTCCTAAGTCACCCTCTCAGTAATTAAGAAACATACTTAGCCCATAATGGAGATTTAATGGATTAAAGTGATGCCTTATTACACAGTCATTTGGCTGTATGCAGCAGCTTTCATCCCAAATGCTTCCAAATCTCTGGGCTCCGTCTCGTTGCTGTTGCAATCAGTGCTGGAATTGTGCCTGACCCTCCCTCAGCCCTGCAGAGTCCTCAGGCTGCCCAGCATCGCTGAGAGGACATCCTTTTAGAGGCATCCTTGCTACTCCTGGTCCCATCAGGGCTCACTCCTCAATGAAGAGCGGTACTATCATGCCAGTCCTTTCCACAGGCAGCTTACCTGTTTTGCATTCCTCTGCATAAACAGCTCTTGAAGTAGGGATTAAGCTAGTTTTCTGACCTCCTGGGTGGGTCTCTTAACCCTTGGACTCTGCTCATTCTCCTATCCCCTCTGCTGCTGTCCCCTTCAAGTCTTTGCTGCAAAGCTTCACAGGGCTAAGCAGAGTCTTCCCCCAGGCATGATGGGGAAAATACAGGTTTGAACACTACTTCTGCTCCTGTTGAAAGAAGGTTGGGCTTCAAACTCCTTCCAAACTCTCTGCTTTCTTCTCCAAGGCCCATCATCCTATAGACGTTGCAGCAATGAGCATCACGGTGCCCAAAAGTCATTGTGGATCTCACTACCAGCTTGCGGGGGTTTTGGCATCCTCATCTTCCTCTCTGAGTTAATCCCCAAAGCACACAATGACACAGGAGTCCATTTCAGCTGTTAGAGAATTGAACTGATTTGCACAGGATTTGAAAAAAATAGTTCTAAAAATTCTGCACCGTAATTTAGCTTCTTTATGAAGAAAAAGGAAGAAAAAGAACAAAGCAATTGAAATTTTTTTTTAGGCAAAGAGATCTAGACGTTCCTACCTTGTCTGAAGCTGAGCAAATCTGTACGAAAAAGATTTATTGTGTCATTGTCTTAAAAGAGACAGAAATTATTGTTCTATATTTATAATTCTGTCTATATTTCAAATTCGTGTATAAATGATCTTTTTAAAGCTGTGGGTTAAGAAGTTTGGAATTCTGCAGTGTTCACAGAAGCCCTTCTGGAAATGAGAGTAAATTAATATTAATGGCTCATTTATCCTCCGTATTATCTACCCATTTTGAATGAGACTGAGCACAGAGACAAAGGAACTATGCACTAGGCAGTTACTCAGGACGTGCCGTGATCTTTCTTTCATTTTTCAAGTTAGCTCCCAGGGCCATGTGGTCCCATCAACATTTCTGAAGCAGAACAGAAGTGCTCTGACCATGGACCAAGGTCTTGTCCTGTTGAGAAGGATGTAGCACCCATGAGAATAAATCTGTAATTTATTCATGCTCAAGCACAGATTTTAAATACAATTTACTACCTGATCTGAAAGACTTACATGCAGCAGTTTGTTGTCATTAATTAAACTCTAAAGGCTTGTTGGGTCAGCAAGCCCCTATGCAGTGCTATAACCCAGTAAGAGCCAGAATATATTAATAATGGAGTTTAGTAAAGCAGAAACAGAGTAGGCAGGTGTCATTCTCGTATACTAATCTTCCATCAAAGTTTTTAATCAGTTAATTTATGCATTATCAATTGAATCATTCAAATCTCAATAGACACACACATAGGGACATACATTATGTCCTTGTCTACCAGTTTAATGAATTGCCATTCCAAAAGCCTAGCTTTAAAATGTCTCATACTGCTTTAATAGAAGAAATATGATTTTTATAAAGGATTTGAAAGCAGCCCTATTAATTTTCTTTTTCTGTTATTTCTTCTTCAGCTTGTTTTTCCTAATGAATTCAAGAAATATCACACATCCAGGGAACAGGGTAATTCTAAACTTAACCAGATTGCTTTGGCTTGTTTGCTGCTGCTGTCATTCATGAAAAAAATGTTCTTTGATGCATGGACAGTGCCACTGAATTCAATGGAGCTAGTGATTTTGAGCAACATGATACTCCAGGGGAGTGTGGCAGACTTTACCAAGAAATTGTCTCCACTTGAGGACAGAGACAATGTCTAGCGAGACAGCACATACAGTCTCCATCTCAACTGGCAACTCCGGGCACCGCCGTAATACATATTAATAACAATTTTGTTGAAAGGTCTTATTGTAGACTTTGATTTGCTTTGGCCCAGCCACATGAAAGGACATCCAAGTAAGAACAAAGACTCCAGGCCGTGGCCAGGGACGGAGTCAGCTAGTTAGGAGCATCTGGGGCCAAGAGTTGAGGGCCCCAGCAAAGCAGTCTGGCATCTGCAGGGCTTATGCAAAAAAAAAAAAAAAAAAAAAAAAAAAAAAAAAAAGTGTTGAAAATTGCAGAGAGAAGAGTCATGGAAATATTCAAGAACTTGAAAAAATACCTGAAAGAAAGCAAACAGGAGAGTCCTTTTTTATAACATCTCAAAAATAAAATTAAGAGATGACAGCATCGTACTGCATAAGTACCTTGACTGAGAGAAAATGCAGGCCTCTTTTGGAGGGCGAGCCTTAACGGAAATAAATGGCTGTAATTTAGCTCATTTAAACCAACAATAAAGTTTAAAAATGAGGCAGGAATTTTTATGTGAGGGTCTTTTACCATTGCAGCAAGACGTGAAGGAAAGAGCTGGATGCCTCATTCCTGGGGTCTGGAAGTAAAGTCTAAAGTGTGATTATTTTTTTTATTTTATATTTTTTTTTTGTCATTTGTGACTCCTAAAGCATTTCAGGATTCCAAACCTAAAATTTAAAATAAATTCAAACAGGGGGGTCTCTTGTGTTTTAGTTATGTGCACTAAACCATAGATCTGTGAGTTATTTTACAGTGCACACAAAGACCTTCCTGGAAACAAGAGCCTTCTTGACTTAAATTTCACTGAAACAATGTTTTCATGAAAAAGTTAGCCAAAATGGCATATAATGATTAAAAACTAAATAAAAAAATAAAAGCCACTTCATTGAAAATTTCTCAGCAAGCTTTAATGAAAGAATCCTATCTCAACATCTTGTATTTTCAGTTGAGAAGCACAATGAAGCAGATTTTATCATAATTTATGTTTCGTGTGTTTTTTTTTGTTTTTTTTTTTCTGCCACCATGAATGATTATTTATGGCCTAAATAACAACTTGATGTATCACAGTGCGTTTCTAAGCTATATTCAACAGCTTGCCTTTTCTAAGTTGGTTGAGTTGTTGATTTAAGTTTGAAGTTCCTGCTAATTCTCCAGTGCCTGACTGTGGAATGTCAGCTGAAGTCCTCTGCTTTCCTTCTTGCAGAATTCAGACCAGGAAGAATAAGCAGTATTTTTATTACCTTTATGAGATATAAATATATATATATATATATAAATAATCACGCTCTTCAGAAAGAGAGGATAAAAGGCGCTTGCTAAGGGGCAGGAAGGTGATGAAGTTTATTGGAAGAAGTTTTCCTGGGTGGCAAGCAGTGGAGGAACGTTGCTTCTCAGTAGCTGCAAGGGCAAGGCTGTGCAGTCCGTACAGCTGGCAGGCGACTCAAATTGCAGTCATCCATCAGCTCGTTGTGGTTTCACAGACAAGCCTTTTCCCACATGACCCAACTGATCAGCCCTACTCTATAGCTTGTCTGAAGAGACAGAAAAGGGTTCCCACCAGCCCCTGACCTCTCAAGTCATGCAGGGGCTAAGCGCCAGTGACCATAGAGCAGGGAGCCCAGAAGACAACGTACAACTAAAAATACTCAAGGAACCATAGGGAATAAACAGCTGGAGTGTGATGTTGTGAATAAAAAAGCTGATATGTGTATGGAGTACATAAGCTTAGGGCAATGTTGTGCAGGAGCAGGAGGTTGTTCTCCCTTGAGCTGTAGTCATTTCCATTCTTAGCTTGGTCTAGCAAGTAGAAGGTAAACTGGCTCTCATCTCAGAAAAAGTTTCAGTTTTGAGGAGCAACAGGTCCCTAGTGTTTGCATTTTAAGTGCTTGCACAGTGCATTTTAATCCAAGTCTCTTTGGAACAGGGCAGCTCCAGATACACCATCACAGGTCTTTGGATATGAAACAAGAACAGATCCAGGGAACACCATGTCAGCCAGAAGAAGTGGTCAGAATGGCCCTAAATGCCATCCATCATTGCTGGGTGTTGATAAACTATGGCCATAATGTCTCCTCCTGGATGTTTCTGGTATTTCTTTGTGGAAACAGCACAACCCCACCCTGTGCAGGCATCTTCCAAAACTCTCAGCTCTGTGGTGGAGCCACCTCAGTCTGCATGGCTAGGAAAAGGCCACATGTCCCTTTGTATGTTCCTGTGCACGTAGTGCCTTAGCACGATGTTATGATTCCAAAAGCATAACAAAAGTTTACAAATTATGCAGGCTAAAGAAAAAAAAAAGAAGCAGAAGGAAATTTAAAATCATACTAGTTCTGCATAAATCACTTCAAATGATTTCAGTAGCTGGATAAACAAGATGAGGATGATGCCAGAAGCATAGTGTTGTTGTCCTCCCTGACTAAAGGGAGGCAACACATACATAATATGTGGTTTGATGGCTATAAATCACCAGACATAAATCACCTCCGGTGGGCTGCTCAGTGCAGAGCAGACTTTCTGACAACGACGTTGATAGAGTTTATCTCCCCATCAGGAAAACTCCCCAGGCAACCCCTCCACAGGTCTCTCCTTCATTCTGACAACAATTAAAAGAAAACAGTTCTTTTATTTTGCTCACTAAAGGAAGAAAGTCTGGGCTAAATCTTCTGTTCTGAGAATATTCATCATATCTTCACGATTTAATGAACTAAAAATCTCTGGTTACTCTCAGTCCAGAGGATGCTGCTGCAGGTTGGAGCCAGATGAAAAAGGTGAAGCTCC
Organism: Anas platyrhynchos; assembly: GCF_047663525.1. Taxonomy (NCBI): domain Eukaryota; kingdom Metazoa; phylum Chordata; class Aves; order Anseriformes; family Anatidae; genus Anas; species Anas platyrhynchos. The sequence continues at coordinate 177,560,890 of NC_092587.1, forward strand.
CAGCACCTCCAGCCATGTGTCGGGGCATCAACATATCTGGGTTATATCGCCATATTCTTAGCTGCACACCTGGATTATACCCATGTAAACATACCTCAGAAGAGCCCTAGGTTCCTGGGACTGGGAAAGACCAGAAAAAACACTGGTTCCAAAATATTTCCTGCTTTCTGCGGGACAGGGATGTGTGGTGCATGTTTGTGGTGTGTGCTATGTGTAGGTACATTCATGTGCAGGCAAATGGGGAGGGAGCAGGACCGGCCCTACTGGTGCTGGGGAGCTCAACTGGCTGGTGGGGACTCTCCCCTTTCTTCTAAGGACAGTGCCTCCACCAGAGCAAGCAGAGCATCTCCCACCTCCCACACTGGACTGCTTTGAGAGACTGGTCTGAGTGCAGGACAATGCTGCAGCCATATCGGTATCCAGGTTTTATGCAACAATTTAGTGTATACCCAAAGGCCAGGCTCTCTTAACTAAGCAAGTTCACCTCATCAGCTCATATTTCTCCCCTGTTTTACAGTAGCTCCTGGAGCAATGATCAATTTAGTGCATGAAATTCCCGTATTTCTCACATTTATAGCTGTGTAATCAGTATCTATTCAAATAGCTCTCCTCAGGGCTTCTCCAGCCCTTTCACTGGATGAAATTTAAAACTGGATGACATGAGTGGTTGTAAAACCATTTCAGCTAGGGGTGTTTATAATTTATGAGAGGTGCATATCTCCAGACTTGTGTACATTTTGTGTCAGGCCTATACGCAAAGCGAATTATAACAGCATTAATGCATGGTCACAAGCAAGATGGTTGATGTACCAGGTTCACTTCCACAGAAAAGGCTGTGCAACTTGTCAGCAGTATCCTGATTAATTTAAGATTCTCATAGGACGTGAATTTCCTCTGCATTTTATTTCTCATTTTTTTCTTAGGTATTTTACTGGTAGCTTGTGCTATTAGAGCCGGCATACCAGCGTTAGACTCATTTATATTTCCTTTGGTTTTCATAGCACCCTGGTTGGGTATATATTATACCATATGAGCAGAACTGAGACAAAACAGGGAGAAAACCACTTCCTAATGTAATAGAGTTACAGCAAGAAATATCACAGTTATAAATAGAATGAGATGTGCCGGGGGGTGGGGTGGGTTATTGTATTTTTGAGATGTGGGCTTTTATTAGGTTTGCCTTCCGATAATTTAACCTGCCCAAGGCAAAGGTCATTAATAAACACACAGGCAGGCATTACCTAGGAGGTGGGGGAATATTCTTCTGGTGCAGCACCAACATTAGCACCAGGATGACAGATCTGTTTAATACCGTGCCCAAAGGGAGAACCAGTTTCTTTTGCTTTGACTCACTTCTGATGGGCTGATTTCAGCCTTCAGTTTGCATAGTCACAACTCTGCTGAGGGGAATGCAAATGCTTAAATGTACCTTGAGGGACAGACCACAGATCATCAGCTCATCATGAAACGACCTGCTTAGATCACCTTATCTGCCGAGCCATTCAGGACAGCCGAAAGAAGACACAGAGTCCTCTTCTCAAAGCCTTTGAGGGAGAACTGTCACTGTAATGAGAAATTGCTTTCCATTCTCCTTTATTTTCCCTCCAGCATCAATGGTTTGTGGCGTCTCCCCTACGGTCAGGTTACGTGTAATCCAAAATTTCCTTGCTGCTGCTGCTTTGGCTCTGAGCACGACTGATCTAGCCCAAAGCCAAGGCAGGTCTGAGCTCCTCCATAGTCCTGGGCAGCCTCCACGTGGCTAATCCCTTGTCCACAGTCCCAGGAAGGTAAAACACCTCTTGGTCAGCAAATCCTTTGCATGTAATCCTCTGGTGCTGATGAGCCAGAAATATCCCTGTTGATTTTCTTTTTATGATATATTATTATATATCTCAGTGTCTTTGCTGTTGGAGCCATATCACAAGGTGGGATTTGCCCCAGTTAAAGCCAGTCATACAAAAATAACCATGAAAGTTCCTTCTGTCATGTTATCCGGAGTACAGGATGAACATGAAACAGAAACTTATCATTTTTAATGCGGTGATGAAACAGCACAAGGAATGTGCTGAAATGTAAAAAGTGAATACATTCGAATGATTTGAATTCTGACAAGGTGTCATCAGTAGCTTCTGATAACGCAAATGCTAACTTTTGAAGATGCCTCTCTGATTACAGACTAGCAGAAAAGAAAATGGTATTTTTTTTCTATCTGTTCCAGCCTCTCATATAGCATTATGCAGTGAAGTACATTACATTGACCAATTGATTTTAAAAGCTTTTTAACAAATTTTACAAAGACCTTTTCTTGGTTTCCAAGAGTTTTAGAAATGCAGGAGAGGTTCCATTTTGGCTAAATTTAGATCCTTGACATATCAAAGTATGTTTCCGCATGATGGTTATCTCCATATGGTTGTATTATAAAAAATATAAAATATTTTCTAGAGTAATAGAAATAGAACAAATAAACAAATAAAGAGATTCTTTATCTCACTGGACATTAGATAAAGATTTCTCATTTGCATTTTTAAATTCTTAAACAGCCACAGATGTGGTTGACAGAAGGGTATTATCAGAAGTTTAGTGTTGTATTTCTTTCACAATGGGCCACAAGATTATGTTCTATGAGAACCTCAAAATTAAGAGCCTTATGACATATGTGCCGAAGTTAATTATGTCGTGCATTCATTGAGAAGTAAGTCACGAGATATAAATGGCTCCTCTGTCATAATTATAGCTCTTATCTAAAACACTTACTAAAGAAAAAAAGTGACTTTATTCACATACCCAAGTACTCATCTTCACATTTTAATTTCAGCAAAGAGAAGTCCTTAGTCTAAGATGATTTATCTGAAAAAAAATTGACTTTCAAGGCTGTGTAAATTCTCCTGTGTGGCTTCAGCCTGACGGAAAGCTGGATACAGCATATTTGCATAAGACTAATTGTACATCAGGAGACTCAGCACAGCTGTTTGAACATGTTTCAGGAGTCTTGCAGTAGGAAATAGGCTGAATCCTGCCCCTATTGTGATCTCAGATGCCCATCAGATACTCTGATGCTCATTGTATTTTAGTTGGATACGGCCTCCTGCCATGGCCTTCCAGACCCAAAAACGTCCTTCCTCCTGCAAGGCCCTAACGCTGCTCTTCTTGCATTTCTTTTGGCCAGGTGGAGAGGCTCAGGTTAGCTCAGCTCTGCTCTGTCCCATTCCTCCTTGTGAGAGGCCTAGATGTGGGTTTGCCCTGTTGCAAGCAGTGGGGTTAGCACAGTTTTGTGAGCCTGCAGCACCTCTCCCGTGAGCAGAGGCCGGGAAAGCTGGGACTGCTCAGCCTGGAGAAGAGGAGGCTCAGGGGGATCTCCCCCAGGGCTGGGAATCCCTGCAGGGAGGGGGCAAAGAGGCCGCAGCCAGGCTCTGTTCAGGGGTGCCCAGCGCCAGGCCAGGGGCAGTGGGCACCAAGGGGCAGGCAGGAGGCTCCCTCTGAGCACCAGGCAGCACTTCTGTGCTGGGTGGGCGGCTGAGCACTGGCCCAGGCTGCCCAGAGAGGCTGGGGGGGCTCCTCCTGGCAGAGCGGCACAAGGCGCCTGCACAGGGCCCTGGGCACCCTGCGCTGGAGCGGTGTTTGGGGACAGGGCCTCCACAGCTCCCTGACAGCCTCAGCCCGGCTGTCTCTCTGTGAAATATCACCACGGTCTCCCTCAGCCCCCGCACTTCCCAGCCACTGCCTCTTCTCCTTCCCCAGGAGCACTGCTTCAGCCATTAACTCCCTGCCCAGCCGTAATGTTCACCCACCTCTTGCCTCTCTACCAGCACCTTTGCCAAATGACACATTTCATCCTTAGCCCTTTGCTCAAAATCTCATTTCTCTGAGATTGGTAGTTTCTCGTCAGAAGGGTTTAAAGGAGAAGAAGAGTTGGGTGAATTTCTCTGGCAGGATGCAAGTGGCCCAAAGCCAGCAGATGCTGATGTGGGACCTCAGCCACCCCAAAGGCAGCTGGCCAAAAAGCAGCTCGCTTCCTATGCAGTGCTGCGTGCTGAGCTGCAGGAATTCAACTGCTTGCCACTGCCTGAACAAATCCCAAAATAAAAAGAGAAGCTGGGCTTTTTTAGTGTGCTTTTGCAAGTATAGGATGGCACTTGGTATGCAGTTGAGCTCTTTGCTATGTGTAGTCGGCTTCCTTGTGTGCGGGAAGATTTTTTCTCACGGAAAAAAAATAAAATAAAAGATATCAGTAAAATGCTATTTCTAAACAAAGCTTGGCAGGGGATTCAGGATAAGGTACAGTAGTGCTCTTAATCTTTTTTCCAAAAGAATGGATTTCAAATTAATGACCCCTGAAACACATTTATTGGCTCCACTGGAACAACAAAAGCCTTCCTTTGATTTCCTTTAGCTGTGGGCAAGGGGCGGGTTGTGCAGCACAGGTTACTTCTGCCTTGCCACTTGAAAGGCAATTCTGTGATTCACAGGGGACTATTTACATGATTTTCCCGACTTAGAAAATACACTGTGGGCTGCAGGGACAGGAAGCAAGTATTGCAAATCTTTTAGCAGAGGCTGTGGCTTGTTGGCATTGCTACAGGCATAGGTCTGTCTACAGGCGAGGGCTGTGCTGCTTTCAGGATGACTTTGCCTTGCTGCTGACATGTGACTTGTCCGACCGAGCCAAAGCGTGATAAGACTTGCACCGTGATTTAGCAGCGCAGGAAGAGGGAAAACAATGACTGTTTTTGAGAGTGTCAGGAAAAGAAATCCTTTTTTTTTTTTTTAATTGTTTACCCAAGTAGCTCAAGCTTGGAAAAAAAAAAAAAAAAAAAAAGCTTGTTCTCAGTGTGAATTTTTCCTGTGGGTAATTAACTGGACATACATAAAACTGGGTCAGTGGTTCCCACCCTTTCCAACTCATGTTTGCAGTTACTGGATGGCTGCCAAACTTTTCACCACCCCTCGTTACCTTGGAGCGGAAGAGCTGCGGCAAATCGGGCCCATGCAGCCCTGTCACCTCCAGCAGCAGCCGCGCGACAAACGCAGCCATCCCAGCAACCCTTTGGATGGTTTTGACTGATCTGAAGCTGCTGAGACGTGACTGAAAGCTTGGCCTCCAGTGTCTGTCAGAGTGATTTAAAAAATTAGATATTCAATGCTATGAATGTTGAATGATGGGTGCTTACAGAACACAGTGAAGGGTTAGGACAAAACTTTGACGTCTCCTTTTGCTGACAGATTTTGTCTCAGTGACCTTGGCATGCACTGTTGAAGCACTGTGAGAATACTTCATGCCTCTGCAGTCCAGGGACATCTTGCTAATATTTCTCTGAACACAAAGAATAGGTTTTCTACCAATCACTGGCCATAAGTGTTGCAAGCTGATGTTGTGATCATTCCTCTTAAAACTCTTCGGACTCATTGCACCCCGGGAAAGACAGGCACCATTCACAAAGAAAAAACTCTTGCCAAGGGATGAAGTTGGCCCAGCAACAGTGCACTTGCAAAAATAAGTCATTAGAGTATATGTCAATGCAAATATGTATGTATCTGTCTAATGAAGAGAAATATCTATAGCTAGTAACAGCACTGGAGGATATTAGTAGATATATCACAGCCTATACATCTGAACTTTGTAAAGATTCTCCCTGACAAAAAAAAAAAAAAAAAAAAAAAATATATATATATATATATATATATATATATATAAATATATATAATATATATATATATATTTCAGAGCAAAAAAGAATGTAATTTGGGAAACGTAGTCCCACTCCACACCATTCTCCTATGTGCTTTCTGTTCTGGCTCATCCAGTGAGGTCACCCAACTAAGACATTCCACCCATACTGTATCTTCCACAACATGAAACAACCCTGTTAAGACAAAGACAATTTTCCTTTTTACAACCTCCCCCATGCCTTTTTCCCAGCTCTGGCAGCCCACATAGGTTCACATATAGAGGACCAGTCCCTTATCTTGTATGTGCCATTGGTTTCATCTACAGGGCAAAGCTGGATTCCCATTGCTACCCAACTCGATGCATCACTCCCCAACCAGTATTGGGTTCATGGCTCTTCAGACAAATGCAGAGCTTCCTATTAACCTTTGAAGTGATGATCTGAAACATAATACTGGCAGCAAAAGACAGGATGTGGGAAACAACACCAAGGGCCACAGGCACCCTGCTCTTCTGTTCAACCAGTAGGTCACTTCCTATTAACAGCAGTTACCTCCTACATGCAAAGCCATAAATTGTACAACTCAGCAGCTGCCAAGTTGAGAAAGCCACCTCTGAATTTGGAATTTCAGTCTCCTGATAAGCCACCTATTGCTCTATGCCCCCCCCTCCCCCCCCTTTTTTTTTTCTTTCTCCCTAGCCCAGCTCGTAAAAATAACGTCCTGGATGATCAAAGCTCTCCTCTGATCTGCAAGCCTTTTTCCTTTGTCTTGAGGCATCGACCTCAAACACCTCCAGGACATCCACTAATGAGTCTGAAATTAGCCTGTCCTGTGCTGTGCTGAGCAGAGCTAGATGGACAAGAACGAGCAACCCTCCAGCCAGTCTGAACAGTAGCACGCTGGCCAGTTTTGCATTTGCCTTAACCACAGCAAAGGCTCCCAGGTGTTGCAAGACATTTTGTCTCTGACCTGGCCTACCTGAAAGAGAACCGTTTGTCCCAGGATTTTATCCGCTGCCTTCACTTCAGTCCTGATGAAAATGGATTTCATCACATTTAATGGATTTAATCCAGAAATTGATTAAATTAATGGAAATTAGCAGCTCTTTGTCCAGCAAATCTTGGAGAACCCTACTTCATTAGGGCCAAAATCACCTCAGACTGTCTTGTCCAAGAGCAACCTTGATAGTAGTCATGCACAGATTTCTGCTAACCCTCAGCTCATTCTGATGGAGAAAGCCTGGACTTACCTTAATTTTCTTTCCAACCTTAAATGTGGAGCTGTGCATGCCCCTGCAGACAGTACAGATGCTCTAGGAACGCTGTGTCTGCCTTAGCTACTCCTTTTGCTGTCCGGTCAGCATGGCACATGGATATATTAAAGATCTCCTCTTTCTAGGAACCTGCCTGTCGTTGCCTGCTCAGGATAACTAAGATTTGTAGCTACCTGAATCTGAGCTCTCTTTTGCATATGGGTGCCTGCTGCTGAGCACACCGTGAGTGTGCATGCATGAGGTGTGAGGAAGCACACCAAGTTTTTCTGGCCTGCCCCCCTCGATGTGTTTTCTGGTTTGCCAAAAGCTATGGGGCTGTGCTTGCAACCTGTCACCACCCCAGTGTCTCCCTGTGATAGCCTGAAGAAGTCACGGTGCTTACAGAGAATAGAACTGGGGAGATATCAAAGGTAAGAGGGTTGTTCTATAGAAATGACTGGGTCAAGGGATGAACCTAAACAAAGTGAGGTTTTCACACTATTTAACGCCGTAAGTAATATTTAATGCAGACTTTTAGCCGTGTAGAAGAAGGGATGCAGAGCTGTATGACTGATAAGTTCCTGAGCTCGCAACCTTAAGGAGTCTGAGAACTTGAGTATTGGGAAACAAAACTGAATCTCAGAGGTAAATAAGGACTAGAATTCTGTGTCTATTTATTTATTTATTTATTTACTTACTTACTTACTTATTTATTTTTGGTGCACAGGCTAAAAAAAATGCCGCCGGGGATCTTAGAGACTCTGAAACCTCCTGAACTTTCATAAAGAAGTGAATAGCAGACAGATCCCATGCTACCTGTAGTTTCCAAAAGATCAAGGTCAAGATGGTAAATGGGAAAGAGATGATCTAGGTCAGAGTTTAGGTCATAATCTAAAGCCAAGGTCAAATACCACATCTTTTTGGTGCAGACACATACGTACTGCAATGCACTGCAGAGGAGCAGCTGAACATTCAGATTTAATACTAATTCACCAAATCTAGCGTGTCTCCAGCTCTTCGTGTCTCCCTGTGCCCATGGTTTGCTCAGTACCAGTGAGTCGTGTTTCAAACACAATGATCTGTAGCATTCAGGCACAAAGATCTGTGGCATATCATCAGGCCTCTGCAACAAAATATTCTGTTTACTGACCAATTACTGACCCAATGGGTATAGGTACAATTCTTCTAACAGCTCCCATTTAATGCTTAGAGAGGAAATTAATTAAAATTAGAGATTCCTGAATCTGATGGATAAAAAAACATAGGTCATGTAACACATACATATACACACATATATAAGCAGGTCCTATTTTGTTGGGTCATATGTATAAGCACATATGTACATACATATATTTGTGTATATGTGTATGTGTGCATGGAGGAGTGTATACACATTTTTTCTGCTGATGCTGCTGGGTAGCAGCTGGTGAGTGAGCGCGGGGTGGGATGCTGGAGAAGCAGAGCTGTGGGGTTGGTGGAGAGCCCTGCTAATGAATCCAGACTGCTCCTGGTTGGGCTCCAGCTATAAACACGAGCGATGGGTGAAAGCCCCATCTGTTTGATTTATCCTCCGAGGCGTGCCATGAGTTACAACATCTGAGTGCACACGCAGATGTCGCCATCAGAGCTGGGCCTCCCAGAAATCCTTCCCAGGCGGTGGAGAGAAATGGGCACTGCGATGGCACAACTCCTGACCCGTCGTGGGATGGGATGACGCACTCCCTGAGAGCGTGTGGTTCTCTCCACTGAATGAAGAGGAAGCGAGGGTGACTAGCTCAAGTGGTGACTAGTTACGTGTGCTTCAGATTTGTCTGCCTTTAATCAGATGGTGGAGAAGTCTGTGGTGGTGTCTGAACAGCCACGGGATTTCTGCAGAGACCTATCCTGAGGGAACAGCTGGAGCAGAGCATTATCGGTTGGGGGTGCACAACAGATGATTATGTCATGTTTGCGTGCACAGAGCTACCTCATTTTCACCAGAAAACAAGTGTTTGATAGTTAATTCTATATTTAATTTTGTTCTTCATTCGTATGCATAATCCACTGGTAGACAGGCTCTTCTAATCCTCTTGTCAGTCGGGCTTTGTGGGGTTTATGTTCTCGGAGATGACATATCCTAGCAACACCAGAATTACACGGGCTGCAGCAAAACGGGAAAGCTGCAGGAATGTCTAAGATACACAGCTGCTCTCAGCAAAGTTTTAAAACAGCTTGGTGGCCCTGAGATGCATCCCAGCAGCAGCAGCACGAATCAAAGGTGCTGTAGACCATTTCTCACACTCATGTTTTCCTATCCAAAAAAATCCCCTTTAGTATTATACAGGTTGGCAGAGGTGCTGTAAAACAGGTACCCAGGCAGCTCTCAAAGTCAGAGAGAGGGCATGTGAGGAGCTAACAGGGAGAGATGGCACCATTTCTGTTTTTCTTAAGGCAAACAAATGTTTCACTCTCCCATGCTAATACCTGGGGGTCTCTTGGCATATGAGCTCACAGGGAAAGCTTTAATTTCAGTAACAGCATTTTTCTCCATTTTTTTTTCTTTGTTGGTCTTATATTGAAGCAGAATTATCTAAAAAGCGAAAACCAAGCTGAGCCCTGCTGCAAAAGCTGTATCTGATATGAGGCAGCAGCAGGGGCAGCACTTTGATCTACAATATCCTTGGATTAGATTTTGCATATGTTCTGGTGTGATACTGAACGACATCTGTGAAGAATAATGTCCATAAAAGTTTCCTTATTTATAAACAAACAACAACAAAAACAAACAGGAAAAAACAAACAAACAAATAACAACAACAAAAATAAAACAAACAGAAGAAAAAGCTTCTTTCAAGCAATGCTGAAGAATTGCTGTTGGACAGCAGCTCAGAGGGATGGACACCTTTTTCAGAGCCTTCTGAAAAAGGGGCCCTGTTTTACCTTTGTCTCATGAGCTTCTAGGAAAGGACAAACTTCCACCCTACCACAATCAGCTTAAAATCTCCTTTTCCACTTCAGCCCAAGCTCCTTTATCTCACCCATTTTGCAAGCAGACATACCTCAGTTACATCCTTTACTGCCAGCCCACTTTTAAAGAAAGGCAGGCAGAACTGCACACTTCCAGATGTGACTTTTGGGTCACAGTTCCTCTCCGGGAATCCCTCAAAATATGTGCACCCCAGTCACAGTCGCCTGGTGCCTCTCTTCTTTTGCATATTACCAGCCCTCCTCATCCCCAGGGCTGACTGAAGTTCATCAAATCACTACAGCCATTCTTCAGCATGCCATTAACTCCCAATCTTCAGTATATCTATAAATATATGAATACCATCAATTTTCTTGATATATATTATACTTGAAGTATCAAAAGACCACACTTACAGCACATATTCAGCACTTACAATATCATCCTGGTCAACAGTGTGTAAAAATAATTGATGTAATCACTCTTAATTACTTGTTCCTTATCAGAAATCTTTATCGGTACTAAATTTAAGTTCTTCATCTTGCTCGTTGATCACCATCATCACACTATTTGGCATTTTGCCACTACTGGGAAGAGTCGATTCTTTTTTTAATTTTTAAAAGGGCTTTGAGCAACCTGGTGTAGGGAAGGATATCCCTGCCCATGGCAAGAGGGTGGACTGGATGACCTGTAAGGGTCCTTTTCAACCCAAACAATTCTATGGTACTATGATTTTAAAGGCTGTTATATAATAAGTCTTGAAAATGCAAATCTATTCAGCTCTAGAGGCTCAGCAATCAGAAGGCAAACTGAAAGAACCTTCAATTTATTTAAAAACAAAACCAAAAAGCAAACAAAGGAAAACGTTTCATGGCTTTAAATCCAGCTTCCTGCTTCTCAAGGATCTGATATATGTGGTTTGAAATCCTGAGCTTGATGATGTTGCTAAACTCAGAATGCTTCTCAGGAGTAGAAACCTTCTCATGCAACCCTTCATTGAGACCCTGCCTGCTCCATGCTGTATTTTCTTTATTTTCAGAATCGTCACAACTCCCTGCGAAAGCATCATGCTTTTCTCTTTTTGCTCATGCTTGCACTGCTTCTAACCTCCCATTTATTTTAATTTTTGCTTTTTTTTTTTTTTTTTTTTTTTTTTTTCAGATGTTTTCTTGGACTTTCCCCTTGTCCCTAGGATGTAGCTGCAAAGAAACGTCTGGTTGCAGAATTACGCTAAGGCAGCCCAAAAGGGGAAGGGATGCTGCCAGCCTAGAGATCCCCAGGGAGATTTGTGGGACTGGTGGGCAATCCCCAGCATCTTTACCAGCTTCTCCTTCCCCTCTGCCTGCTGCTGCTGCATCTGCTGCCTCCTTGTCTTCTTCAGCTGCTTGCACCTGCTCCATTAGCCCTTAGGGACGAGGTGGACAACCCCTCCTGGCCCCATCAAGGTTCTGGAGGGGTGAGGTGCTGAGGAGAAGGGCATTGATGTCCTCCTGAAAGGCAATGCTGGGGCAGATGCCCCTCTGTTGGTTATCAGGAGCATCCCGTCTCCTGCACATCTTTGGTGGCCTTCCTGCTCCCCATCTCCTCTGTGCCACCTCTCCTCTTTTTAGCTGCCAAGCTTTCATTTCCTACCCCTGCTTGATGACAGTGCTAAAAGTAAAGGTTTAGATGGACAGGAGCATAGACATAAACAACCAATTCAACAAACCTCCTGTAAATATTTGCCTTAGCAAAGGGAGTGGCTTTGGCCATATCAAGGTCCTTTTCTGTAACCAGTCAAACAGCACAGGCAAAAAAAAAATGTTCAGGGAGGTGTGAAGAGGCATGACAAGTTCTCCTGCCCTCAGTGCTCTGAGAATTATAATTTGATAGGCTCTGAAAATAAGTGCTATGGCACTGCACTGGCTTTGGAAAGCTTTTGTTGCAAGTTTTACAGCGGTGTTCCTGCCAGCATAGGCTTATCACCAAAATGCTGCCTTCCTTGGATTTTCTGCTTTTCAAAGGAGGGTGAGAATGAGATTTGAGGACAAAGCCAGACCTGACTACTGATAACAGGGAAGTTGGCTTCTTAGCACGAGGTGTACACAGCTAAACACTTTAGAAAGTGAAGGCAAAAGTAGTGTTATGATAACAGTGTTTAAAAGCACATCCATCCCCACCACTGCAGACAAAGTCTAGTTCTAATAAATTTGAGCAGCAGTCAGCAGAAAGGGAGGCTGAGAATGCACATTCATCTTTTGTGTGAATGAGCCCACTGCTATTTCCACTTCAGTGCCTGAAAAACGTCTGAATTACTCCCTGCTATATTCAGTGTGGTACCCTGGAGGTATTAAAAAGACATCTGAAATGCCTCCATTGCCCATAATGGCAATGAAAAACAGTTGAGCGTCTCTACAAGCATCCATCTGAGATGAACTGCTGTCCTCTTCAAAAGAGGGAGATTCAAAAGTAGCTGGTCATCCTCGTGGGTCTTACAGCCAGCTGGTAGGAAGAGCAAGAGATCATTTTGATGCTGAATCTTCGCTATATAAGAAGAGCTCCACCAGAGAAATCTGGGGAGAGGCTTTGTAGCCTGGAGATTTGATACTCAGACTGGGCTGATAAATCTCTTCCAAATGAGAAGCCCTCTTTTGGATGGGTACAAATTCCTCCCAATGATTTGGTTTGAATGGTGAATGTTCAGGGCTGTAAGTAAGTCTGACAGACCAGATTGGCCCCTGGTCTTGGTAGCTGATAAAAAGACTCTTGCAGGCACTGAGGATAAATTGGACTGTGGTCCATGGCACTGCTCATGTGCCTTCAGCTCAGCCCCTCAGCTCTGCCTGGGGGTGCCAGCTCTGAACAGGCCTACCTGTTTCATCCAGATATGGCAGATCTTGTATATTTGGGTAAGACTCTACCTCATTTGTATTGTGCTGGTTTTTCTTTCCGATGACTTTTCCTGAAAGGCAGGTTGTCATTTAGCTTCTGATGCCACACCAGGAGGAGCCTCAATTCACTGGCAGGAATTCTTCTACCTGGGTATCAAGCAGAGTACTTTGAAATCTCTGGAATTCAGGTACCAGTCAACTAGATGGTTATTTTCTAAGTAAAATGTTTAAAATGAGCTAAAATATCATCTCTCTCTGCACTGCAGATCTATTTAATATTCCTCCCTTATCTGCAAGCAGAACTTCTACTGACATTAATTAGGACTTTACATGCAAAACCCAGTAAATAGCGGAGTTGTCAACACAAGCCAAAGAGGGATACAAAGAAATATCAAGCACAGGAGAAAAACCTTGCATGGTAGGTGCCCAAGACTGAGGGTCACCACTGAAAACATTTGGTGTGATCTTTCTGTGTTTCGCTTTCTTCCTGTGACTATGTTTAGAGCATTGTATGGATACATTCATTTAAATTCAATAGAAAGCCTGGTTCGTTCAGATATGATAGAGCACCATATAATAGCTGGTGAACATGTACAGAAAGCTTATCTTAATAGAAGGTCCCAACAGATGGCAGTTTTGAATGCATGCCTGGCACTCAAAGGAGCATCCCACGTGGTTTTGCTCGCCTTGACTCACGGTCTCGTCAAGCATGCACAGAGATGGGGAAAGATGTCAGGTCATGATAGCGTGCATCATGCACCCTACTGCACAACGGGGATGACTCTGTATGTATAAATAGCAGGAAAACATGAATCCACTTGCGAGCGAATGAATCAGGAGCTCTGTGCAAGGCTGGGGGGGGAAGCATCCATGCTGTGTGCACCGTGGGGACTGCCTCTGGGATCCCTGAGCTGCAGAGAAGAGATTTTGAGGCACCGGTGGGTTCAGGGAGGCAGCTCTGAAATCACTGGCTAGGGAATACTTCATCAGAAGCTGATAAATGCTAGGTGCATTAGGGGGGAGCACCAAAATTCCTCCTTTAAGTCACTCCTGGCCTCCTCTCTAGTCCTGATCTGGACTGGTATTCCAGCCTGGCTATTCCAGCACTTCTTTTTGAAACACCACGTCCTTCCCTGAGATGGAGGAGTCGTGGTAATGCAACTATGACTATTTGCAATGCACGCTTCTCTCTGGGTGATTGAACGGGTCATTTTGTCCTCGTCCCTTTTGGTGGGGGATGACACCTGCAGAGCTGATCCTTTCAGACAAATGAGCAGTACCGTAGTCGCAGCAGCCTGTCTCCGAGAAGACAAAATTGCCTGGAAGCCTTCCAGCTTCTTCTCCATCCCAGCAGCCTGCACAGCTCAAATCTGGTCAGGGAAGCAGGTTTTGCAACTACGGAGTTCTGGTGTTTTTGTGCAGGAAACCCCACAATAGCTAACAAGTCCGTCCTGCTTTATTTGTGGTGAAAAAGAAAAAAAAAAAAAAAGAAAAAAAAAAAAAGGAAAAAGAAGAAGAGGAAGAGAAAGCCAACAAATTTTTGTCTCTGTTGGTTTCATAAGACTGGTCCCACGCCCCCAGGGGTGAAGGAAGCACCTTTTTTTCTGGGATGGGAGGGCAGGTGGGAATGTTCTTCAGAGGGATGAACAGACTCAGGATTTCCCTAACCAGACCAGTCTGGTTCATCCCGGGCCAGATAGAGGTTTGCTTTGAAATGGGTTGGAAAGCTATGGAAAATTCCCATTTTCTAGAGGGAAAACACCCATTGGCTTCAGACAGAGTTTTGCTTAAACGTAGCCACAAGGATATGGTCCAAAGTAAAGAAAAGCTGTATGCAAAAGGACTGCGTAGCAGCCAGAATGGCTTTCTCCTACCCTGCTGTACACACAGCAGCTGCCCAGACCCATGGTTTGCCTGCTTATGTGACAGATCACGCTGGAGGATCTGCTGTGATCGTAGATAGTCGTGCTTCTGGTGGGAATGCAGCAAAACTGGAAGAGCCAGACCAAAACCAGCCAGTGCCTCCGGGAGCATACGGCAGGGGAGAGGTGGCTTGGGATAGGAGCAGGGAAGTGCCCTGATTTCGTTGCCTACCCTGAGGGCAAACCTGGCCTCTGTGCTGCTGGTATCTCAGCGCTGAGCTGCGCAGGTGTTCGCTGTGACAAGGGATTGATGCTGCTCCAGCCCCTGGTGTCACCCCAATGGACACAGTGCCCTGCCCAAATGGGATGGAGCACAGCCACGGGGCTGGGTATCTTCGGTCATACCTCCCACCCTTCTCCATGGGATATCCATGGTGTCCAGCTGAGTACAGGCCCCACACCATCGCCTCGGTGAAGGATGTATCTCATGTTCTTTCCATGATGAGCACTTGCCCTATATGCAAGTGGGGAAGCCTCTGTCTACCTTGCTTGACAGAGCTTAGAAAGACAGTGAAAGCTAGAGAGAGAGAAAAAAAATCTGGGACAAGACAGATGGCAGCGTATAAAATAAGATGATATGTACCTTAGAAGTGTCTTATTTTCTCCTTTTCTTATAGAGGTGCCAATTCAGGTATAGACAGCTCTCTATGAGGATCTCAAATTATGCAACAAGGATTTGTCCCAGGTCTTTCCCATGCTCCCTGTCACAGAAGTGGATGTGGCCCTGGTCACACACCAAAGACCCACCAAAAGCTTCTGCCTTGCCTTCAGCGGGGTCGTAGGCTTCTGGCTGCTGCTGTGTCCTTGCCATTGCTGGACAGATAGTCTGGTTGCTTGTACATTCACCCCCAATCCATTTTCAGGTGAAATGTGTTGGGCTTCAACAGGAAAGACCTATTTATTGTAAATTTTTTTAAGTGAATGCAGCTTGTTTTGGCTGAATTGTGTTAGGGAACAATGTCATGGGCAGTTCATCCATGTGCAGAGTGCCCCAGGCAACAAAAGTAGGGGGAAAGTGTCATGGAGAGGGTGGTCACCAGTCTAATAAGGGACAATAAATCCACTTGGCCAGGTTTTAAGGAAAGTGGCATCTCTGTTATGTGTGGAGTGTAAGGTTACCCCACAATCTGCCACCAATGGCACTATGAAGATTTAGGGACCTTCCTGTTCCAGGATGTGTTCAGCATGGCCCAAATGCCCTGCTGCTGCTCAGGCACAGATATACACCTTCAGCCAGCTAAGGCAGCTTTGAAATTGCTGACATCCCCCTCCAGCACACGTGGGGACTGGCCAGTTGTTTCCAGCATTGCTACTCTGGATTTGGATGACAAATTCTGCCAAAGGCCACCTTCAGACATCTGTGTCTCCTCTGGATCTGTCACTTAGGAGACAAATAATAATAGGGAGTCTAGCATTTGGGTGCTGCTCTTATTGTCCAGCATTGGCCCAGATTTCACTTCTCATGTGCTTTCCAAGAAGCTGAAAATAAGTTTCTACAATGGCTTGCAAAATCTAGGGACTTTCACCAACCAAATCTTAATTTGTACTGAGCTAAGATTAGATAAGATTAGATCTGTGCTGTTTTCTCATTTATCAAATGTAAATAAAGCCCCAAATACTTGAGCATTCTTAGCCCATATGCAGCTAACTGTAGGAAAAAAAGAAAAAAAAAAGAAAAAAAAAAGGAAAAAAAAGGATTAGTGAAATTCAGGAATACTTTATGACAAAATAAGCCTGTCCCTAAGTAAAGCAGCCAAACACACAGGGGTTTTAAAGAATGGGTTGGACAATACTGAGTTTTATCCTTTATGATCTGGCAATTCTTTGTACCAATTTGACAGTATCTCATGTATCCCAGTGTGTTGCCAGTGGCCTCTAAACATGCACGCTTCAGTGATGGAGATTTTGTGGATGCAGAAATCATTGCCAGCAATGCAGGCTGTCAGGAAGCCATTTCAGTGGGTGACCTGGGATGTGACCTGGTGTAACCAGTTGACCCCTCTGTTAAAATCCAATTTATTTTACATCGACAGTAATGTAAATTCATGGAGTCCAGTTAGTGAAATGGTGGAGAGGAGAACTGAGCCCCTTAAGTATCGTACATCTAGGTAGTCCTTTCATCTGATAGATAATAATATCATGGAGCAATCTCACTTTTTATGTGTTTGTCAAGCAGATGAGAATATGTTCCCATAGCAGCCTGCAAAATTTAGGAATGCACTCTTGTATTTTCCAGATTATTTCTGATCCAGGTTCAGCTGCAGCTGAAGGTGTTTTAACACGAACATATAATGATTTAATCGGCAAGTTAATGCATTTCAGCTTGTTGAATTAACTTGTGGTTGGCTTTAGAAGGGCAGGGCAAAGGGCAAGGAAAAGGAAAAATTACCTGCCTTACCACATCATTTTTCAACGAACCACGGCTTTAAACCAATATCTAGATACATTTTTTTAGCCACGCTTTCGATTCTGGTTCAAAAAATGACTTTGAAAGAATGAATCAGGTTCACATGCAGCTTGAGAAAAGTTCAAGCTGTTTTTTGATAAATTAACAGTTAAAGTTTCTCAGTTATGAGAATTTATTACTATGGAAAATATATAAGCTAATTTTTTATTTTTATGTATGCCAAGCATACAGTGTAAGAAGGATCCTCTCTTTGGTAGCACCAGCACCTTACAAGGAACCACATTTGATTTCCCAGCTAATCAAAGAATTATAGAATCATAGAATGGTTTGATTAATGGTTAAAGATCTTCTAATTCCAGCCATGGGCAGGGACACCTTCCACCAGCACAGGTTGCCCAAAGCCCCATCCAGCCTGGTCTTGAGCACCTCCAGGGATGGGGCATCCACAGCTCCTCTGGGCATGCATTGCCTATGAGGGACATCTTACTGCTGGCAGTGGTCTCAGTGCTTGGAGATGGAAAAATCTTGAAGCCTGGTGAGAAATCTCCTAGCTGGAGATACCCTGGCCTCCATGCATCACTACTAATCCCATCCAGCCCTCCTGGGCTTGCCACACACGAGGCAGAGAAGGTAGGGCCTTCTACCCAGAGCCTTCTACCTAGAGAAGGTAGACTAGGCAGCTGATGGTAGCTCCACATGTAATTGGAACCTCCTAAAGTTCATAATGTTTCAACAAAGCAAAGTAAGGTCTTTTCTTCTGTTATTTTCTGCATTATTTTGTTTGTTTGTTTTAAAACAACGGTGAACAAGACTCAAAAAGGCTTCATGACTTGTCTGGTCATCCTTACTGCAGGGGAGGTGATGCTTTCTCTGGCTGTTAGTGGGTGTTTACAGGGCAGTGGTCAGCTGGAAGCAAGTCCTTAGCCAAAATTCAGCAAGCTGAAACTTTCCTGACCAGTCATTCTTATCACAACAACAAAATGAAAAATGGTTGGGAAACAAACCAAACAGAAATCTAAGGAATAGGCACATTTGAGGCAATGGTTAGGAATACAGATCAGTTACAAAGGGTGAGAATGAAACACAGAAATAATTTCCTTATGGTACAAATGTGCACAGCAAACCTAGAATATTCAGAGTAAAGAATCAATGTACCAGAAAACAACCTAAAGAAAACACAGTGCCATATGGAAATTTACAGCCAAGGCACCTAATCAATCTTACCTTTGTCCTTGTTGTGGGACTTGGCACTCCCCGTGCTTATGAATTATAAATGCAGCAATGTTTACTACGGAGCAATGCCTTTGGTCCCAGAAACATTAAACCAGTTGTTAATCAAAACAGACTGCTCCCCTCATTCTCTTCTGGAAATACAATGCTAAGTAAGGGCAGCTTTAATTGCGTATTTGGAGATGTTAATGCATTACAAAAATCATGACAAAAAACAAAACAAAACAAAAAAATATTCTGCTGATAAAATAAATATGTTAGGGGGGCTACAAGGTTTTACCCAGCAGTGTTCTGCATGGCATTGGCAGAGGAGGAGATGTTAAGTAAGTGTCAGCCTGCTAGCTCTTTGTTCTTCCCTGAACTCTTTTACTGTCTTTCTCCCCCCCAGTCCAAACACGCAGCCTGACTTCTACACCTTCAGCAGAAACAAAACCAAGCAAAACAAACAAACCAAAGCAAAATTGCTTTAAAGTTCAGTCCATTTCCCTGCTTGGCTCACTGCACAGATAACTCTGGGGGCAGGCGGAACAAATAGGACTGCATGAGCTGTCACTGAGAGGAACTGCTCCTCAAGTGACTGCCAGCGTGATGGCTCCCTTCAGCACTGCAGCTAAAAGCAACCATTACAGGCTTTTATGGCTGCAAAATAATTGGAATTCCCCTGTCCCTTGGTGTTGCTTGTTGTGCCTTGCATTAAGTACAGAAGCAGATTGCAAGCAGATTGCAACCTGAGGGTTGAACAGCCTACCTTGCTGCTCTTCCTTCTAATGAGCTATGAAATGAGCCTTGAGAGGAATAGTAGGCAAGGAATACACGGGGAAAAACCTCATTTAAACTCTAGCCACCCTTAGTATTGCTAGAGCTTTGTAATAGTTGCTGTAAAGCTGAAGGCAGGCAGCACTCCTTCACATGAGAAAATTTTCATTGAATCATGGAATGGTTTGGGTTGGGAAAGACCTTAAAGACCACCTGGTTACAACCCCCTGCCATGGGCAGGGACACCTCCCACCAGCCCAGGTTGCCCAAAGCCCCATCCAGCCTGGCCTTGAGCACCTCCAGGGATGGGGCAGCCACAGCTTCTCTGGGCAGCCTGTGCCAGGGCCTCACCACCCTCTGAGGGAAGAATTTCCTCCTAACATCTAATCTAAATCTCTCTTCTGTTAGTTTAAAGCTATTTCCCCCTCTCCTGTCATTATAAGCCCAAGGAAAAAGTTGCTCTCTATCTTTTTTACAAGCCCCCTTTAAGTACTGAAAAGCTGCAATGAGGTCTCCCTGGAGCCTTCCAGGTAGATGACATCAGTCGGTCTTCCCTTGTCAGCTGGTGCAGTCACTGCGTTTTATTTGCTTCCCAGTCCCTTTAGTTCCTGTCTCAGGAGCTGCCCTGAGCACCCTAATCCCCAGAGGCTCAGAGGGTAAAGCATCCTGTTTTCCTCACAACACTCAAAAGGTAATAAAACATCAATCTGTTGCCACATGTTTGAGACAAAGGAGGTTGGTATAAAGTGTGTAAGAAAGATAAAGATTCAGAAACCTACATACATTGATGAAATGTAAGGAGGCAGAAGGATGTGAAATTGCTCCGTTCCTTTCTGGCAGTACTCGATTCATGTAGTGTGTGGCAAATTTTCCACCGATGTATTGTATTGTAGTGGAACCTTACCAACATTTCTACTTCATGACTAAGCCCTCAAGTTCCCCTTAAATTTATAATTTCCTTCCTTAAAGCTCTTTACTACTTAAACCTGATCCTGGTAGGGAGGTATTTTAATACTTTTATGTGCCTTGCATGTTTGCTAAGCTTAAGGTTTTGAAGGTCCATGAACTACTGAAACAATTTCTTCTGGGATTCTTTTAGCTTAATCTTTTTTTGTGCAAAATGGATATCATCACCAAAATAAAAGCAAGTTTATTGCAGTTTGGGGCCTTGAAAAATGTGCTGAGCAGTAATAAAAGCGATCCCTTTTCTGGCCTTTCCCCATCCTACAGGCTGCTATACAATAATAATAATAATAATAATAATAATAATAATAATAATAATAATAATAATAATAATAATAATACATTCTTCATTACTAAGAGTTCTTGAACCACTGTTGTCTTCTGAATAGACAGGAGGATGGAAATGATGTTCTAGGTCTCAGAGCTGGAAGCAATGTTGTTGATTCTGTCCAACAGCAGCACTGACATTATTTTTGCTATCTTTTTCTCGCTTGTGTCTTACTCACATTTCCACTTAGGGGAAAACAAAAACTGGGGTATTCTTCTCACAGCACCTCACAGTTTGTACTCAAAGGAAAATTTTATCAGTAGTGATGTTTAAAGAATAGCCTAATCTGTCATATCTTATAACTTTGTAATTACACATTAAAATATATAGATCCAAGCACTCAAAGGATGATAGGAGATGACTGTGTTTAAATTGCCAGTTTTCTGCCATTGTTTGCAAATTCAACTGCATTCAGCTCTAACCCAGCATGTACATAACGCAGCTTTTGCAAGATGCTGAACCTTGGAACATCTATTCCTGTTAGATCTTTCAAACTGCCTCGCTGGAAACAAATGGGTTGTGAGTCATTTTCATTGAGAAATTAAATGCTGTGTTGCTGTCTCTGTTAAAAATTAACAAGAGATTATCAGTGCCCAGGCTCACGCCTCTATTGTTCCGAATCTATCTGTATTCATTATCTACATTGCTGATAAAAGGCCCAGACAGTGAAATCAAATATTATGGGAATGCAAATGTTGAACATTGTTTCCATGTGTTTTGGCAGTAATGACTCAGAGCTGAAATGCTATCTGTAGACGTCTGCCTGCTCGTATGTTATAAACTGTGCCCTGCCTGTGTTAAGTGCCCTGCTCAGCATTCAGCCCATGGAGATCAGTGTTGCTGGGAAGCCTCTGGAGCTGCAGCAAGAAGGCAGCAGAAATGCAGTGGGGTTGCTATTGCAGGGAGGGATGCTATGGACTGCTGCATCCCTGTGTCGCTGGGCTGTCAGGTAGTGAGGGCACTGCCTGACACCAGGAGGTGTCTTGCCATCCTGGTGAACATTGGCCCTGCAAGAGCAAGGATCTCTTTAGAGATTCAGTGAAACAAGCCACTGCTGAAGACTTGCTGCTGGTTTTTATTTTTCAGACTGGAAACTTGCCATCAAAGTATACTTAACAATGACTTTAATAGCACGGTTGAATGGCTTCCTAAAAATAGTTTCTGTGGGACCTCTGAAGGTCTGGTCCATCCACCCTGCTCAGGCAGGGATACCTGCACAAATCTTTTTGAATTAGTCTTTGCTATTATACTTGAATGCCTCCCATTCAAGCTTAAATAGTCTAATTTTAAGTGTCAAAGTGCACTGAGATTAGTTCAACAGATTAGGTCCTGAGCATAATTGCTGTATGATTTAGCTTTCAGCATCTCGCTGCGACCCGCTTTTGGAGCACACGCCTGCACTGCATTCGTTCAGAGCCATGCACGTAATGCAGATGCACTGGCCTGGCCCTGAATAGAAGTGTGGAACTGCTAAGAATAGCACAGATGCCTGCAGCCACCCGGCGATGGTAGCAGTTGGCCCAAGCCAAATGACTTTGGTCTGTAAGCAGGATTGCAGCACCTACTGAGTGCCATCGTGGAGTCAGGCAGGAAAGAGTTTTCTTTCTCCTTGAAGGAAAGAAGTTTCTTTCTAAAGTACCTATATCAATAGAAGATGCTCATCAACAGAGGGTCTCCTCTCACCTGTGATGTGGGAGGAAGGGCTCAATTTCTTGCTTTTGACTCGAGCACAGCAGTCATTGACTGTTGTTCCAAGCTGAGTCTTCACCCACTTTGGTCCAGCTGCTCGGAAGCACTTCAAACTGTAAATTTTCTTCTTGCCACACTCCTTTTTTTTTTTTTGCTTTCCCAAGGAAAAGTTTTTGTTTTTGACAAATCGACAGTCTTTCACAAGAGATTTCTCCCCAGACTTTGCTGATGCTGAGCACGCTCAGGCACTGTCAATGTGGAAATGCAGTGTCAGGGTGTCACCGGTCAGCACCAGGGTGGGACATCACAGAGCTGGGTTCTGCCACTTCAGGCAAGTCATTCCAGGACAAATTAAACAAAACAGAGAAATGGTTGCCTAATCCCTGTTTAAGGCCTGTGATTGCAGTATCTTGGTCTAGCTCTTTCAGATTCCAGTCTGCAAAATCAGATTTCTCATCTTTGCTGGGTTGGTGTCAAGAGCTCAGATGTTACAGTGTAAGGTAAAGGCAAAAAGATAGCTGTTAGGTAGGTAGATATACGTACTTATATGTAGGGTATATAATTATAGTAAGTAAAATCAGGACAAGAGGACCCTGATAGGTATTTTTCAGATTGTGGCTGCCTGAGAAGATGCTTCAGCTCTAACCCTGGGTTTGTATTTCATCTAGGAAGTAATTTTACAAGGAAGACACATCAGCATGTACAGAATCTGATACTTTTGAATCTATAGTCTAGATCTATGTTTGCTGATGGCCCAGACCACGGAAGGAAACAGAGAACCCTGACTGATACAGTGTTTGAAAACTACAACAAGCAGCAGAATCAACCTTTACTCCAGTCCAGAGTAAGACATAGTGGAAATATGACTGTGCACACAGACAAATATCCCTGAAACCTTTACAACTCCTTGCTTAGGAGACCGAGGTGCTTTGGACACCCAAGTAAGCTCATTGCTTACTGCTGGTATCTGATGTGTGGAGGAGACCCTTGCTGCAAGGTGGCTGCTTAGCAAGAGATTCTTGTTTTCCAGCTCTGATCAGAACAGCACATTGGCCTTAACTAGGTGAGACCTCAGGTCTGTCTGGGTCACTGTCACATCTCCACCAGTATCTGTCAGCAGATGCCTAGGAGAGAATGTAAGAACAGGGCAAACATAAAGGATACCTCTCCCCATTTGTCTTCTGGCTATTTCCCATCAGAGACTTCATGAGAGGGAAGGTCCTATACATTACATGCATAACAACCTTTTAAAAAAATAAATATATATTTCCTAACCATGGATGGACTTTTTTTTCCAAGAGTTTATCCAGCCATTTTCAGAAAAACAACAACAAAAACACAACAGAGCTTGATCAGTAGCCCACTTTCATACTTTCATACTGAAAGAATCTGCTAAAAGTACCTGAAGAGTAACTGAGCTTCTAAGAGGAGAAAAGGTATAATGTGCATTTTCTTATTACTGTTGTTTAGGAGGGAAAGAAGGAGTCTGCAAATGGATAAATATATATATATATGTAATAATAAAAGCAACAACAACAAAAAAGCTACTTGTGCTCAGCTTGCACAAAACAAGGCCAGGGCTGCAATTGACCGGTGCAATTCTCAACAGGCTGAAGGAGCCCAGCTCCTTCAGCACTTAAGAGAGCTGTATTGGTGCACATCTGTTGCGACTTAATGCTCTATTATTTAGTGATTACTGGAACATAGAAAGTGAGCTTCCCATCCCTTCTCTTCTCACTGCTGGATTTCTGTCCATCTGTGTAATTACTTAATACAAGCCTTAGGGTACAATGCCTTGCCCGAGGTTGGTAATTTCTACAGGTTTCTCTTATAATTCCTTATTCCCTGTTTGCTCTTTTGGTTCATATCTTTACATTATTCTCATTTTTATTCATTTTCTTCTGTGCATTAAAATAGATTCTCAGTTACCATGGTGGGGAGTGATATATAGACCCAACTGAAAGGTAATGAGGTTTTACTTCCCTTAGCTTTTGGGTGTCTATTATCTTTTCTTAAAACATTTTTTTAAAGAGTAAGTCTAATTTCATAACATCCTCTTTGTTATTAAAAAGCTGCTTCCAAAAACTCCTCAGCTTGTATTCATCCCAGCAGTTGTTTTGCATTTTATTGGTGCTGTTAGCTCTCATCGATTCCCCAGAGCTTTCAGTCAAAGGCCCCATGTAAAAGCAGTGGAAATTAGAAGTAAAACAAATCCTTTGCGTACTTAAAAAAGATTTTATAGGAAATCTAAAAATAAAAAGATTTGTATTAATAGAAGCACTGTCTATTGTTTGTCCAATGCTTTCCATGATGAGCTCCCGTTCTCCATTGCTTATAACTTTGCCAAAGTTATAACAAAAATCGTAACAATTGGGAATGAGAATTTCCCTGCTGGGCATCTGCTCATTTAGCTGAAATTTAAGTGCATAAATAAAACAGTTCAGGCACTTCCAAGAATGTGGCTAGGAAAAATGTATTGTTTTGATGGTGTTAATTTCTGTCTTTCATTTGGGAACTCTGGTTGGCCCCTGTGCTTTATAGGAGGACCATGAAACTTAACAATAGATGACTTTTGTGTATTTTGAATCTCCAGACAAATGAACCCAAATATGGCCAAGTTGTAGACCTTTCAGGGGAAAAGAATGCAATTTGTACATGCTCTGTAGATCTCTGCTGCAGCTGTGAGCTAAATACCACGGGGAGCCTATCTGTGTGGACTGTGCAATTGCAACTCCAGGCCACCGTGGCCTCGAATCCCATCTTTCCTGGCCTCTCCATGCCCCTCTTTTTCTGGCCTGTGGTAGTGAGAAGGGAGAAGTTGCTTGGTTTAAGTATAGAAAAGTTAGGAGATTGTGCTTGTAGACACATGTGAGCCATCTGGGACAAGAATAAGGGAAGGGGAGAATGAGGGAAATGAGGGTTTGGGGGTGGGTGAGAAAATGCAAGAGGCTGGGGCTGGACAAAGGGACAGGAGTGGGAAAATATGAGGTTGGATAAGAGCTGAGAGCAGAAGAACTCAAATCTGAGGGCTGGGGAGGAAGATGTGTGCCTGCTCACATGGACCAAGAGAAATCCAAGAAAACTGGTCCCAGACTTAGTATAGTTCACAAATAGTTTTGATTCTTGGTGCTGAAAGGTTCCTGTCCTCTCCAGGACCACAGGGCCACTGAGAAGACAGCCATCTGCCAAACACTGCTGATGTCCTACAGACCTCTGTCATGTGGTGAGTCCACCAGCTCCAAGTTGGTCCCAAACCTTGCCTGGGAAAGCAAAATTGGGGTCAGGGAAGCAGGATGCCCAAGGTTTTTAGAAAGGAAAAGTAGAGAAATAATTTCTCTACCCTCCTACCTCACCCCCCATAGCATTATTTTAGACGAACACTGTTTTGTGCTGCAAAATCCAAAGGTAGGAACTTCTGGAGTTAATGTCCTCTGCGTGACTTTAATTTAGCCATTGGCTCAGGCACAATGTTATAGTCTCTGTTTAGAAAAAAGGAATTAATGGCTACACTGGAAAGCTTCGGTTGCCTGAGGGCTGAGGATCATGATCTGATTATGTTCAGTACAGGCAAGCACTGCGCACTGGCCACCAATAGTACGTGTATTGGTTATCCTGAAAATTAATTTCTTGAAACAGGCATAAATTACAAGAAAAGTGAGCAGGACGTAAAATGTAGGTAGAAAAGTGAAAATAAGTCTGTGAGTGTATTTCAGAGAATTTTATTTAGATGGAAAAAAATCCAATTTCCTTCTTACTCAGGGAGGGACTGTTTGGCTAAACATTGACTCTGATTCAGTGGCAGAAGAAAATCAGTTGTTGGAAAGACAGCATTTCCATATGATCAATAAAGATGAAAGAACCATTCATACAAGCAGGAAATTATTAAGTGTTGAAAATGGGTCAGTAAAGATTTCAGGGAAAAAAAAAAGCCTATAAATGATAGCTATGGATAATATGAAAACATTCAATTATTAGGAGCAATGACAATGTTTCAGCCTGATCACTGGAAACAGCAGGCAGAACTGGCATCAGTGATGCAAAACAGGCAGAAATATTTAAATATATACATAGATTTATTGAGAATGGAGCAGGATTTGCATTTGCCTCATAGGAGAAGAGTATAGAAATTTCAACACATCCACAATTAAAGGTGTTAAGAAAACACCTTGGTATTGGCAATAAATTCCACGAGACTGGAAGAATACCGAAAATGTGACAGAATCGGGATGCAACAATCCACTAATTATAGGCTTGTTAACCTGTCATCAGTTGTAGGCAAAATGACAGAAAAATGTCAGGGAGCTTCAAAGGAACTGACGTCTACAAATATAATTATTACCCCTCAGTAGAGATTAATGAAAATGAATTCTTGTAAAGCAGGCCTGATTCCACTCTTGAGGAATTTGTATATCTAGCTTGTAAAAATGCTGCAATATATTTAGATTCGTTTAGACTTTTGACTTAATGGCGTTCTCTTAAAAACATGAGCACCAGCCAATTTGCAGAGTTTTTATTGCCGTGGAGTTGCAAATGTGAGGCACACCTGGTAATTAGCCCTTAAATATGTACTTGTCTTGCAATCAGTCTTACTCACGGATCTGGTTGGGTTTCTGTGCCTGACCAAAGTCTGTGTGTGTTTGTGAGGCACGGGTAATTTGGAGGTACTGTGCAGGAAACATGCAGTGTTGCTGACAATAAGCACCTAACATACATGTATATAAATAAATAAATCCAACGGAGCTCAGGAAGGACATTTTGTAAGTTATCTGTGCATTTTTCCCCCTTCCTGAATCCTGTTTTTAGCAAACTGCAGTGCCTGAAAGCAGGCGTACTCTTGGTGTCACCATCCACATACATCCCAAGGATGTTGTATGGGGGTGTAGAATTTTGCCTCATGCTAGTCAAACCTACCCAGGGTCTGGACCAAAGGCAGTGTGTGCTGACAGAGGTCTGGAACCATGTAATGTCACATAAGATGATGCCTGGACCATCTCGGGTGGACGATGTTCTTCTGGTATCCACTGCCCATCCACCCCAGGTGGGTGCACTCCCAGAGATGTGGTCCTCTGGCTCAAGGGCAGAATGAAAGCTTGGAAAGCAAACAGCAGCCAGCAACTTTCTAAAGTGCTGGGAAGGACTGAGAAGACCCCAAGTGGAAGCGAGCATTTCCTCACCTCCTCATTGCTGGCACAAAGGCAGGAAAACCCTGGAGATGTGTGGTCACGCACGTGAGCCACGTGCTCCCCACTCGGATGCCTGGAGACAACCTAAAGCCATCAGGAGGTAACCCAGCACCTCACTAGCCTGCACGTGTCATCTGCACAAGTTCCAGGACTGAAGAGCTAAAACATTGTGTAATGGCTTTTAAAAATAAGAACAAGAACACAGCTACAGAGGCTGTTACAGAAAGGAGCAGTAGGCACAACTCCGGTGTCCTCTGCGTGCTAGGAAAACCTGGCTCCGGTGCAGAAGGACTTCCCAGCCTGAAGGACAAATAAGTGGCCATAGATGAAAGGTGGGAGCAGCTTGCCGTTGGTCTTTATTGTGTATAAACACAGAAAGGTGATTTATGACTTCAAAACAAAAACTTCTGAAATGGTTGGTGAAACCATGCCTCATTAATATTGACTTTAATTAAAGAGCGGGGAATCTCTTCTGAGCAGAAGGTATTTGCATTATAGTTGCAATCACTCTAACAATTTCCCAGCTTAATGTGTTGGAAAAATCAATTGCTTCTTTGCAAGCATGGAGAATGCAGGATGTTTGAAAAAAAAATCAGTAAAGCACTGATTATAATCTCTAATTTCTGCTGCCATTTTTTCCATTAAAATAATCCCCATCCCCTCCTGTCTATCATGTAAGACCTTGAATGACTTCCCTGAGCAGCGTGTTGCTTCTTACTCCTCATCTTCTTCAGAGTACTAAGAACATTTGTTTCATTTTGTCTGCTGGCTGTCTTCATCCTCTCTAAACAGCTCTTTGGGCTCCTGCGAAACAGATATATGATATGCTCTTCCCATCTATATACACAGATGAATTCAGGGAATGGTAGCAAGATCCCTGAAATTCCCCTTTTCTGAGGGATTTCTGCTTTTTCTCTTCCATTTATTAGAACAACTGAGGAGCAGCAACGTGCATTACTGCTTGGGTGTTTTAGTGATAATAGTGTTTTCGGGGCTATGAGCAACACATGGTAAAAACATTCCTATTCTATCTGCTGCATGTCATGCAGGCAGTACAGGCTCTGTGTTTTACATATTAACAGAGAGGGACAGATCACAGGCTGGGGGATGGGTGGAAAATTGCTTTTCCTTCCCCTTCTCTCCACGTACGCTTCGCTAAGCCATGCTGTTTGAGTGTTCATCCCCTATTGTTAAAAATAGAGTGTGAGACGTTAATTCGAAGGCACAAGGCGAGGTGGATGGCTCAAACAGAACTGGGAGGGCAACGGGGAAGGACGTTTGGGTGGAGGTGTCCTTAAACAGATGGACCCTGAGAATATAATGCTCTTGGACGTGGATTCTGCGTAGAGGTGAGCACACTCCAGCCCCACCAGCTTCTGCAGCAAGGCTGGGCTCATGGCATCTCCTGGGAGCCAAGCTGCAGAGAGGAATTGGTCAGAGCACCACCCTCCATGGGTGCCTTATGGCCTCCATCACAAGCAGGTTGTGAAGCTCTGCAGCTTGCTGGATCATCTTTCTTTTTTCTTTTATTCTTTTTTATTTTCCATGCCAAAGAGCAGGCTGTATCTCCATCTGCCAGCAAGGGGAAGCTCTCCTGCTGGGTATGTGTTGCCCAGTCCCACGGTGTTTATCTGGAGAAAGAGGAGAAGATAAAGGAAGAAGTGCTGCCTGCCCAGCAAGAGCCTGGATTTACCCCACATGAGCAAATTTAGAGCTGCCTTTTGCAGTCAGTCTTACTAGAAGCACTGCATACTGTTTCCTCCCAAGACCAATCTAGTATTTCAGTTGTGCTCCTTGATATTATGCCTCTTCACTGTATGCACTATAGTCAGCAATCGTGTAAGCCTGTGTGTATGAGAAATGATTCAGTACTTATAATGCAAGAGATTCTGCCCAGTAGATGCCTTTTTTTTTTTTTTTTTGCACAGCATAGTGCAATGAGGTCTTCATTTGATGGGGATTTCCAGCATTTTTATTGCTTCAATAAATATACGAGCAACTTCCCCTAGACAACAATCAGTCACCTTGGTTGCAACAAGCATCTCCTCTGGCAAAGGCTGAGACGGTGTCATGTTAGCAGGGTTTATCTGAGCACTTATCTGAGCATTTATCTGAGCACTGGCCCTGTGTGTGGCTCCCACTCAGCTCCACACGTGCCCAATCAGTCGTACCCAACACATGAGGTTTTGGAGCAGTGGAAACTTCCCAGCCCCACAGTGTGACTGCAAGACCCAGACCTCACTGGATGCCTTGCAGGGATCCTGCTCACCACCTGGACGCTGCAAGCTAGTGACGTGCTGCCAGAAAGTCCCTTCTGCTGCACGTGGAGCAGCAAAGCAGGCCTCACCTCCTCTCCTTAGGTCCCCCCTCAGGATATCCTCAGCACCCCAGCCCACCCCATGGTGGTCTCCAGAGATCTGCTTCACAAGCTGAGGACACAGACAGTGGGAGACAAATTGCTGAGCAACCACTGGAGGTGGCATGGAGGCAGTATTTGGGATGAGAGGATGGGGTGGAGATGTGCAGCACATTTGTGGCAAGGTGCTGTGCTGGGGGGACGTCACACAAAGCAGGCACGGAGGGACTGAATGGCTATTGGGCTTTGTTTTGCTCTAAACAAAGTGTATTCTCTAGCTAGCTGGGATAAAAATGCCTCTGAAATATTGCTTATACGCTTAATTGGTATAGGGTTATTATAGTTATTTTAGATGTGTTAGTGGCTTACGCCGAAACAAGCTGAGTCTTTGTTTTTCTCTCAAATAAACAAGCAGGTGTTATGTTTCTTTGTAGTTATGTGAAAATTATTGTTGTTGGGATGGTTGGTCTGAATTGCTCAATGTCTTGATCTTTATGGATGGGGTGAGGACATAAATTGCAGTTAAATTGGAAGCTTTGATCTTGATTCTTTCCTGCTTTTCCAAGAGCTGTCCCACAATACTTGCAGGATAGCAAACAGCAAACGTGGATTTAAGTTACTTTTGAGCACCCCAGGATGGGCAAGACACTAGCAGCAACTTTTATATCACATGTGAAGTAGAGAAGACTTGGAGGTTGGTCTTAGACATGCATTTTTTTTTTATACGTCATTAAGCTCATACTGCCATAAGCTCATACTTCTTGAAATGCATAATATAGTCAGGATCCTGTCCCTAGTCCAGCATTTTCCTTGGCTGTGTATCAAAGCAGCATTCCCTCATGGGCAAAAATCTGCTTCTCTGTAAGACCTCACTTCCACAAAAACTGATTGAAACAGAGTGACTAAAACTGAGGGTCCATATGACTTGCCCTTCCACTAAAAGCTGCATATTGGCATCCTTGCTGATATTTGGGGGTGTCAGGACATCCAAGGAGGAGGTTGCTCTTTGCTCTTTACTCTTTAGTAAAGGTCTTATTCTGCTGGTGCTGTTATTTCACCCTAACCTTTGCTGCGTTGGCAACAGTGGCAGTATGAGGGGGCAGCTAGCCCAATGGTTTTGGAAGCGTGTTGGAAAGCAAGGATGTCCCTTAGGGGTGAAATACCTTCTGGATAAAGAGATGCTGGTGGCTGCAGAGATCTGTACTTGCGTGTGTAATCAAAGCATTAATGGCGATTAATGTGTTCTTGGGTACAACTCCCCATTCAGGAATTGCATGCATGCTTTTTTCCCCCCACAGTGGCAGATATCTGAACACCCTCTTTGTAATTTTACCTTCCAACTTATTGTTGTCACTTGACTGGGTATCAGCAACATGGTTGGACTGAGTGGGGGAAACACACAGACGCAGTGCTGGTAAATTAAAATTAGTTATTTGACTCAAGTCAGGTGAGTGGTTTGCAACCGCTGGGCTGATGCTGGTTCATGGCTCATACTGAGTTCCCAGGTGTCTTGAGAACATGTTTATACCAGTGAGGTGGTTTGTGTGGTTTGCAGGGAAAAGACTTGGGCTGATATTCTGGTAGAGTTGTTCTTTCATTTCTACTGCTGCTTTTGGCTTTTAAGGCTTCACTTCCCCCATATATATCACCACTGCTTTCCAGGCAGTCTTTGGTCTCAGTGTTTCTGCTGTTCTTAACAGGGACACGAAGCATTTTACCTGCTGCCTTTCCGACAACCATGAAGACATCTCTTATAAAATCTCTGGCTTGTGTGCCCCAACACTTCCTAAGCTCTGCTTAGAAACTGGAGTTCATCTGCTTGATTGGCATCTTCCATCTCCTTGCATTTTCTGGATTTTGCAAAAGACTGAGGTCTCTGTATTTCTGTTTCAAATCCATGTGTCTGTGCTAATAGTCTGCTGTGGGTCAGGTTTGCATAGTTTTCTTGCAATAGACGTATAAACTGTGGTATTTCAACAGCATACACTGGAGGCATTGTGGGACTGCCAACAGTATCTTTCTGTGAATGCTGTCTCATTGTCTAGTGACAATAACTAATTGTCTCCTCTATTTTTATTAGAAGGCAGGTTATTCCTTACTCAGGTGGTTTCTTCTCCTACCAGAAGCTCTTTCATGTTTTTGTGAAGGTGAACTCCTGCAAGCTGCTCCTTTCCCAGCTTAGGCATGTCTTTCTTTTATTGATCGTGGTACAATAAGCTACTGTCTCTGCCCATTTTGAGAGCAAGGCTCCCACCCTGGTTACAGTCCCATGAATCTCCACCGAATCTCTGCTGAAGTTGTGTTTCAGCAGTGGATTCAAGGTAAGCATGGACACGGTTACCTCTATCATACTGCATGTTTCAAGGTCATCTGGGATACTTGGAAGAAACTCTGCAAGTTTACAACTGCTAATAGTCTTTGAACTAAATTAATATTTCAGGTGTGGGCATGTTATTGTGTTGTCTTTAAATGTTTAGTCAGGACAAGTGTTTCAGGGATACCAAGACAGATTCATTCTGGTTTTATTTTACCCTTAGGTCTGTTTTCATGGCCTCTTAGCTGAGAGCTGAGCATTTGATCATGATCTCTCCCAGTTTCTGTCCTGGTGCATCCATGTCTGTATTGCTACCACTGACCTTATCTCCTGCCTCTTATTGATTTATTGTTCTCTCCCCCTGTTTTCTGAGCAATTTGACGCAGGTGCTATAGAGAGGGATTTATATGAAACATCTCCTCATACTACCCCTTTCCTGCAATGCAGCAGCAATCCATTGTCTGCTCTGGGTTGGCTGTTCACCTCGCCGGTGTGTCTGCTATGAACCACTTGCCTTAGGCGTACTGTAGGCAGGACCAGGAGTTTGTGCTTCAGTTGAAAGGAGCGATTTTTATCTGCACCACTTGAAGCTTCAGCCTGCACGTTTCTTCTCTTGGGATCCAGCTCATCATTTTCTTTGTCCCGGTGCCATTACAATCATGCTATCAAGGACGTATAATGGGGCTTTTCTTAGCTGTGACTTCTGTGTCGCACACGAAACCAAGGTAACCTTGCAAGTGGAGTGATGCCAGCTCTGCTTGTCTTGTGATGTTTGCGTGTCGCTTCTGCCTCTGCACAGGACAGCCTGTCCACCTGGGAGGTTCACGTGAAGAAAGCAATGTAGGAGCTACACCATGCTGAGGCCCCTACAGCAGCGTATTAGAGCACATGGAGTGTGAGGTAGATGTCTGTACATGAAGTTACTGACACACACTACCTCATGAGACACCAGATCCCAGCACATAAGCCTTTGCCCACCTCTCATCCTAACAAGCCATGTGGGCCCTGTTGTTCCTTTCTGTCAATTTAGAGTCCTGGACAGGAGAAATTTACTCTGAGTCCCTACGGCTCATGGCCTTCCTCAGCTGTGGTACTTTCTGCTTATCTCTGACAGGATTTTTCCTGTCACAGCCACTATGTGTGACCCGAATAGCAGGTTGGTTACCTCCATAGTCATCTTCTTCTGCTACATACATGAAGTCTTTCTTCTGCAGTCTTCCCTTCCTCTGTGACATTTGCTTGTGTTTGCTGAAAAGCACCCATTGATTTCTTTTTCTTCTAGAGGTAATTTTTAAGCTGCTCTCAGTCTCCTGGCTGGCTCATGGAAGGCTCAGACAAGCACAAACACTGTCATATGGGAAACAGCAAGACCACATAGCTGGGGGCAAGGGATGGAGGGGCTGCCTACAGCGGCAGCTTGCCATCCCTGCAGCTTCACTGCTGCGTCAGGCTGTGCCCACGTTGTGATCCAAGCGAAGTCAATGTGCAGAGTGTGACCTTGTACATAGACATCTGCATGAGAACAGGAAATCGGTGCTGCTGCGACTGATCTTTTCTTTTTCTGAAGCGTTTCCAATTTCTGATCCTTTGTATCTATAGGAACAGACTGAGATCTGGCACAGCACTCAGGCACAGAGAGTGAAGATGATACAGCTTCGGTGCTATATTGTTTTCCCTGATAATCACAGAATTACAGAATGGTTTGGGTTGGAAGGTACCTCAAAGATCACCCAGTTCCAACACCCCTGCCATAGGCAGGGATGCCACCCACTACATCAGGCTGGCCAAGGCCCCATCCAGCCTGGCCTTGAACACCTCCAGGGATGGGGCAGCCACAGCTTCTCTGGGCAACCTGTGCCAGGGCCTCACCACCCTCTGAGGGAAGAATTTCTTCCAAATATCTAATCTAAATCTTCCCCTCTTTTAGTTTAAAGCCATTCCCCCCTTGTCCTATCCCTACACCCCCTGACAAAGAGTCCTTCCCCAGCTTTCCTGTAGGCCTGCCTTTAGGCACTGGAAGGCTGCTGTAAGGTCTCCCCAGAGCCTTCTCTTCTCCAGGCTGAGCAACCTCAACTCCCTCAGCTTGTCTTTGTAGGAGAGGTGCCTCAGTCCCCTGATCACCTTTTTGACCTTCTTTAATCCTGTCAGCCTGCAAACTGTTCCTTCCAAGCTCTGACAGCACAGGTCATACCTGCACCGCTCCTCAGCAACTCTGGTAAAAAGGATTTTAAAACAAACTTGCTGCCCCATCACAGCTGTGTGCCCTTACATTGCTACAAGGGAGAACCTGGATCTTAAACCCTGCCAGACCGTGCAGCAGGACAGCCCTGTGTGCCACTAAATCCTGCCTGTCCCCATGTTGGGTGTTTTAAGGGAGAACCCTGAATTAGCAGGACAGCATGAAGACAATGCAGAGCAAAAAACACGTTGTTTATTGCAAAATTGGCACCAGAAGTCACTTTGTCATATCAGGAGTGGGGGAGGAAGGAGTGTGGTATCCCACCAGTGACTGAGCTTACCAAACCTCGCAGAAAGACAGGCCTGTTATCTGACTGTAAAGAGCTGATGCTGAAAGATGATTTCTGCAGATACACTGTCTGCATGCTTAGCTCCATAGTACTAGTCACAATATTAAGTTTCATGTTGTTGGGGGATTTCATACATAGGAAATCTTGTGCAAGGCCATTTGCTGTGTCATAAAACCTACAACACTTCAGCCTTCTCTATGTGTAAAAGAATATAGTACTTATTCTATTAAAATATTACATTAAGAAAATCTATTACAGGGGAAGCCAAGCAGTTGCTCTTATTCACAGCTTACTCAACTCACACTATTTTTCATCAACACTTTTCTGTAAATCGCTGAGAAGATGGAGCTATTCGGCTGTTTCCTTATGCTTTCCAACAGGAAAACAAATGAAGCTTTTTAAATCCCGAACATGCTGTGACTAGTGGAAATGTGTGGGGAACATTATCTTAATCAGCCACCACCAAGCTTTGCCAGAAGTAACGTGATATCCGGACATACCTGTGACAGCAGTGGCTGTTGTGTTCCTTGGGGAAGATCTCTTCAGCTTGGGGCTGTTCTAAGGAACGGTGTCACGAATTGTTCTCTGGTGCACCCAAGATTTTCTTGAACTGGTAGGAGACTGAATGTGTCATGCAGAAACCCAGCATCCCTGCATCACACCTGCAGAACCAGCAATCACAGATGTAAGGACAGTTTGGATTTGAGTTTAGCTTGGGGCCTATATTTTGTGCGCAGTTTAAAAGCACTTCCAGTAAAATAATCCCCTTCTTATCCACCTAACCTTACAGACCTTTCCTTACACTTCTCAGCTGTAAAGAAGAAGCTTTTTATGGATATTTTGATGCTATTCAGTCTACCTCTAGTACCCTTCTCTCTTTTAAGTTTCTTGTTGTGGCAGCTAAACTTGCAGAGCTCTCTCCTGTTTTTTTTTTGTTTGTTTGTTTTGTTTTTGTTTTGTTGTTGTTGTTTTGTTTTGTTTTGTTATTGTTTTTCTAAAGGTGTTTCCTTGTGGCAATTCTGCCTTCCTTTGCCCTGTAGCACTTGGTGTTGAACTTCCTGGAGCCTGGGAAGCTTTAATTTAACATCAGCCATCGATCACAGCACAAGGGGACGGAGCGAAGCGTAATGGCCTGTAAAGTACAGGTCACACGTGGTGATATATGGGTCCCTTTTTAGCTTTGAGCTCTCTGAGTGGCAGGGAAGCATGAGGCCTCACGCTTTGGTTTGTCACTCCAAATCACCCCTCGAAGGGTCTCTCTGGGGCAAGCCGGGCTCCAGAGCCATGCACAGGTGTGAAGCAGCGCCTGCAGCAGCAGCAGGCTTCAGAAACTCCTTCTGCAGGGCAGGTGCTCCCCAGGGCCTGTGGAGTCCGGCGGCAAGAGCCGCTGCAGCTTGTAATTTTCAAATGAAACATGCTCTGCCTCAGCATATGCATGCTTGCCTCAGTGCCTGCACCGTAGTTTCACCCCACTCCACTACAAGCTGCTGCAGAGCTGGTGCAGTTAGAGAGGGGATGCTGTTAGCTGCGATGGATGCCAGCAGAAGGGGATGAGCAGGTGGGGGGCTTCCTTTTAAAAGGGTGTTGTGGTTTAACCCGGCCGGCAGCTAAGCACCGCACAGCTGTTAGCTCACTATCCTGCCTCCCTCAGTGGGATGGGGGTGAGAACTGGGGAAAAAACAGTGAAAGCTTGTGGGTTGAGATAAAGACAGTTTATTAGTTTATTATTATTACAGAATAAAGGAAAATAATGATAGTAGTACTGCTACGAAGAATGTGTACAAAACAAGTGATGCACAATGGAATTTCTCATCACCCGCTGACTGATGCCCAGCCTTTCCCCAAGTAGTAGTTGCCCACCCCAGCCAGCCACCCCATATTGACTGTTCAGCATGAACATGGCATGGGACATCCCTTTGGTCATTTTGGGTCAGTTGCCCCGGTTCTGTCCCCTCACGGCTCCTGTTGCACCCCCAGCCTGCCCTCTGGGAGGACACGGTGAGAAGCTGGAAAGTCTTTGGCTTGCTGTGAGCACTGCTCCGCAACAATTAAAACATCAGTATGTTATTGATATTATTCTCACTCCCGTCCCAGCGCCTGACTGCTCTTTCTGAGAAAAAAACGTCTCCTCTTTCCCTCTTTTCCCCTTTTCCACCCCCAAACACCCCCCCTTGCCGCCCGCTGCAGGGCGGGGTCCCCGCCGCCAGGAGGCGCCGCCGCGCCCCGCCCCGCTCCCTGAGGGGAGCCGGAGCATGCGCACTGCGCCTCTACCTCGCCCCTGCTCCTCCGCCTCCCGCCCGCGCTGCCGGGAGCGCTGCGAGCGGGCGGAGGAGGAGGAGGAGGAGGAGGAGGAGGAAGGGCCGTGAGGGAGGGAGGGACCCGCACGGAGCTCAGGGCGGCCCCTCGGCTACCCCCAGCGGCCGGGGGGAAGATGGCGACGCTGGGAGGCGAGCCGCAGCCCTTCCCCGCCGCCGCCTTGGCGGTTGGGGGCGGCATCGGTGGCGGTTGTGGCGGTTGTGGAGGTGGTGGCGGTGGTGGCGGGGCCGGGGGGGTGTCGCTGGCCCTGCAGGCGCCGCTGAGCCGCGGCCTGGAGCGGGCGCTGGAGGAGGCTGCGCACCGCGGGGGGCTGAGCCTGAGCGGCAGGAAGCTGAAGGAGTTCCCCCGCAGCGCCGCCGCGCTCAGCCACGACCTCAGCGACACGGTGCGGGCAGGTGAGGCCGGGCTGGGGGGGGCTGGGGGCGAGGGGGGGCACTGGGTGAGGTGGGGGGGGGCTCCGAGGTGAGGGGACCCTGTATGAGGTGGGGGGACCCTATATGAGGTGAGGGGACCCCTCTGAGATGGGGGGACCCTATATTAAGTGAGGGGACTCCTCTGCCATGGGGGGACCCTATAGGAGGTAAGGAGACCCCTCTGCCATGGGGGGACCCCATATGAGGTGAGGGGGGCCCTGTATGAGGAGAGGGGACCCCTCCGATGTGAGGGGACCCCTCTGACATGGGGGGAGCCTATATGAGGTGAAGGGACCCCTCTGACATGGGGGGACCCTATATGAGGTGGGGGGACCCCTCCGAGATGGGGTGCTCTGTATGATGGGAGGGGACCCTGTATGAGGTGGGGGGACCCCTCTGAGGTGGAGGACCCTATAAGGTGAGGGGGAGTAATTAAAATCGTCGAGGATTTCCCCCCCTCTCAGCTGCCCCCCTGGGGAAGCTGAGGCGGGTCCCCACTGTCCCACTCCGTCTGTTTGTCTGTTTTTTTATTAGTGTGTTCCGTCTGTTTGTTTTTTATTATTATTATTATTTAGCTTTCTCCCAACTCGGTGCTTGAGGTAGGTGGTTGCTCTCCCATCTGGCTGGAGGGCTGCAGCCGCCACCCCCGCACGCCCACCCCGCCTTTGTAAGGCAGAGCTGGCGGCTCCTCCGCGCCTCTTCTGCCTCCCACCTCTCCTCAGCCTCCTCTCTGGGGCGAGGGCAGCTCCTCCGTGCCTGTGCTGAGGCCACCAGTGGATATGTTGCACAAGGAACATGTGTGCAGGTTACATGCGAGATACAGGCTTGCTCCTTCGCCCCGCGTGTAGGTGGACCTGCCTGCCATGGAGGGGATTAAGCCCGTGTGTAACCACGTTAGGATACACTCATGTCACTGATTTTACGTGCTGCAGGTGGAGAGGTGTCTGCAGGAGCGCTTTTGCTCTGCAGCTACCCCCAGGGAGCACGGTGCCTTTCATAAAGCCACACATCGACCCCAGTGTCTGTATCCTAACGTTCCTGCAGCCATATTTCCACCTCTGTATGCGATGCTGTCTCAAGGATGGTGAGAAATCCTTGTCTTCACACGTGCTGGACATCTGCAGGCAGAGAAAACCATCGCTCCCGAGGTCTGCAGAGGGGACAGGCCTCAGAGCCCTGCGGGTAGGAGAGGTGAGGGGAAGCACATCCACTCTGTGTTCACCTTGCCCTCACTGTCTCCTTCCAGCATGGAAAAAGGCACGCTTGTTTCTTACCTGAAGGAGCATTCCCCTCAGAGAAGTGTCCCATCTGTTCTTCCACCCTGTCTGTGCAGGAGAGTGGACCCCAATTCCTTCTTTACATAGTGTCACTGGGAAGACTGGTGTATTTTTAAGGTCTTTACTGCCTCCACGTGCACTTTTGTGTCCCCAGTTGCCTGCTGAAGACGGTTGTGTTGTAGCAGCAGAGGAGCAGGCAAGTAGTCGCTTGTTCTTCTTGTCCCGCAGAGCAGCAGGTGCTGCACCTGCGTGCAGGCATGTGATAACATGCACCTACTTCTGCACGAGGATATTTCTGCTTTTCTGTCCGCAGAGACGCAGGTGCTTACTGCATACTTGCATCCAGCCCAGCTGTCAGGAGCAGAGTAACCTCCCTGGTGTGTAGTGGACTTCATATTGTTCGCTGGCTCCGTCGCTTGTTCTTGCCAAATGGATTTCACAGTGCTCTGTGAGAACAGCCTTATCAACAAAAGAGAAATAGGAAACCTGATAAATGAAACTCGCTAATCGGTAGCAGGATTTGCCACGCTAACGATTAACTCCGTGACAGATGTGCAGTGAAAGGGATAAGATGTGGTAATAGCGCTGTATGCAGCTAAAAGAATGACTTGCAGCTTGTCTCCCGAAGCGAGATGTCTTATCTCTGTTCTTTTTAAAACGGAGGTCTAATGAAGACATGCCATGATATGGGAAACCCAGACATTTAGGCATGTTTGATTTGAGCTAATACTGATCCAGGCCGTTGGTAAGCAAAGTTATGCACAGAAAATGAATCCTTTGGCAATGAATATGTTTGTATGTCGTGTAAGTATGTTCTGCAGGAGCTGTGTGGTGTTTGTATAGGTGGCACGTGCCTGTTACATATTTAGTATTAAGTTTCACGTTCTGTAGAAAAAAAACAGCCTTTGTCAGAGTTTTCACAAAAGCTGCCCAGTATAAAATACATGTAGAGTGGATTTTTCTTCCTCTCTTTGGTAGAAATGGCAGCATGGAGCAGCCCATGCCTTGGTTCTCTGACAAATGTCCTTTATTCATTCTCCCCACTTAGGAAAACCACGTGCTAATCTATAGCTACTTGATAATTGT
Source organism: Anas platyrhynchos (assembly GCF_047663525.1). Classification (NCBI taxonomy): domain Eukaryota; kingdom Metazoa; phylum Chordata; class Aves; order Anseriformes; family Anatidae; genus Anas; species Anas platyrhynchos. Next base: position 177,600,391 of record NC_092587.1, read on the forward strand.
GTTTGTAAGATCATGTTGCGGCCGATTAATGGGAATCGTTTGCCTTGTGAGTGAAGCCCTACCTTGATATGTTTCTGGAAAAAAAAATGGTGTTCCTTTTCACTTGTTACGTTGCGTAAGTAGAATATATAAACAGAAGAGGCGCTTGGCCTGAGCCCAGCTTTTCGAAACTCTCAGGACAAACTCTTGATGGGAATTTTCCCTCTGGCTTCCTCTCCATAAATGTGCATGATATAAAAACAGTGCTTTTGTGTGCTACTTGGCATGTGTCCTGGCAGCGAGTGACTTTTACTCTTGGATTTGATGTGCTGATATATCTCTGAAACCTTGAAACTTTTTGATGTTTGGTTCAGGAGTAGCCTTTTTCTGTTAAAGCTTTTTTTTTGCTAAAGAGGGCTAATCTCACAGAAAAATACAGGCAATCCTTGATTCAGGGAAGACCAGCGTGGGGGATTGAGTTGAGAGATTTGTGGAGCAGGGGATTTCCAAAAAAAATGAGACCATATCTGAATCTTGACAATGTTTTAAAGAGCCTTAGATAAAGAATTAGATTGAGAAAAGGACGGGATGCAGACTTCTGAAGTAAAATGTTATCGAGCTTGTTTTCTGCAAAAGTTCTGAGTTCTTTAAAAGGGTCTGAGAAAGATGGAGTTAAACTTGAAATTCTCTATTCATGCACTTTTTTCCCCGAAGTTGGAAGTCAGATTTCATAGAGCAATCGATAAATTTGCAGGAGGGATGTAACTTTCATAGCTGGGAGCGAATTACTTGACTTGTCTAGTTCTCGTTTCAGTTATGCTCTATAGCAACAGCGGAGGCATAGCTGTACTTGTCACTTCTATTTATGCAATTCCTTGGAATGGCTTTTCTTTTGTGACTTTTCTTTGCAATGACTACATCTCGCTTATAAAGACACGATCCTACGAGCCTCCATGCAGCTTTCCAGCACTTAAACATTTCTTCCTTGTTGTCTTTGAAAGGTTTGCTCCAGAGCCGAGTGACCCAGTCTGCTGAACTTTGAGGCAGTATCTTGCACACAGAAGGGAGTTTGTGTGGTGCGCAGTACTGTTAGAAGAGAATAAATCCTCTATGCAAAGTATCGGGAATTTAGTCAGATGTTTTCAACCACATCAGCGTGGATGCGTTGCAAGAACCATTTCAAAAATAATAAATGCTATTCTTATCACTTTTATTACAGGCTGGGTTACGCAGAAGACAGTGGCACGGTAATCACATAGTTCTTAAGTAATAGCATGCAATTATATTCCTCAGAACCACAGGGAATGCTAGAAGCATGTTAGCTTATAAAAGAGGAAGAAAAAGCCCCAAAGCTGCTACTTAAATGTGCAGTCAGGGCTGCCTGTATCGCTTCAACCTCTCTTTGGAGGCTTTGGTTGTTTGTTTTTTTTTGTTTTGAAGGCAGATCCTCTGAACTTTTTCTCCTGAATACCTATTTTCATCTGTTTCGATTGCGTGGGTTAGGCCCATGGGGAAGCAGCATCCCTTGCTGCTGCTTGTGGTGAGATGGGAGAGAAGGTAGAGTTGTGGTGTTAGTTTGCGGGGCATTTTAGCTTGAATTTTGACATCTAAGTACTTCCGGGGGGATATTTGGTGATATCTTCTGGTTCAGGTGAAACACACTTCTTCTAGTTCTCCTTGCTAATGATGATAATAATAAAACTTAGGAAAATAAGTTTATTTTTAGTTAGTTTAAAATAAACAGCTATGTATGTTGCCATAATTTATTCTTGCTGGTTTTCTTTAGTTCCTTTATTAAAGAAGTTCTTCCTCCCCTTTTGGGGATTCTCCTGCATATAGCTGTAGATGCGCAGTTGCTTACTTGATTCTTTCCCATGCAAACAACATTTATGTCACAGGTACTGACTAGTTTGTTGGTGCTACTGCACAATTTCATAAAGCAATGCCAGATTATTCAGAATTTGGTTAGTATGTGGTCCCTGAGGGAGAATTGATAGGTCTCTTTCAAACTTTTAAGAGCTCTCTTTGATAGTTACTGCTCCCCCTCTGGAATTTATATTTCCATTATATTGCGTTTTGGTTTTGAATGGGGCTTCTTGAGAACCGTTCATTTTGCTTATTTTATCCAAACAATTTTATCCTGTCAATAACATCTTAAAATTAACTAGAGGGCTGGAAAAAAAAGGCCTGTTTCTTATATTCAACAGTCCGTCGTTCTCTACAAACTTCCTGTGTTTATTTGAAGATTTCTAACCTTATTCTCTTCTACACAAGTCATGTCTTAAGCATATTAGGACAAGGAAAGAGGAGGAAGTATGTTTGTTTATTCTCACAAGTGAATTGAATATTACCCCGCAGCCAAAATTTATGGGATGTAACTGTTTCTTGAAGTTATTGTATAACTTGTGTGTTACTGAGTCGAAAAAATGAATGAATGGACAGAACTTGGTGCCACTCTGAGGCCATTTGGTGCTTTTCTTCCCTCCCCAGGTCAGGGTATGGCCTCCTACTTTGGGGGTCATGCAAACATCAACACGATTGACTCAGAGTCTATTAGTTCTTTTGCTGTGTAGAGGCTAATGAATTGTGCTTTTGAAAGTACCTCTTTTGTCCCGAGATTTATACCCTTCTGGCTGAAATGCAGTCACTCTGCAGGTGCTGCTGGCATTGGGCAGCACAAACTAAAGCCTCAGAGTAGCTTTTGTTGCTTGAAAACAAATTAGGAGTACTCAGCAGCCTGGTTACTCTTTCACAGTGTGGCTTGAGCAGATTAATGGCTTTCTACCATCAGCTTTGTGTGTGCGCTCATCTTCCACAGTGTGGTGATCTTTATTTTATTTTTGGCTGGCTCCCTTTGCGATCTGTGAAGCTCCAAGAGTTCAACAGCGAAGAGGAAGAGGTAGGAGAGATGACAGCTTAGAAATCATACAACAGGAGGGAGGGTGAAAGCTCTCTGACAACATTAAACTCAGCTGTTTATTGAACCTTTACCTTTAATGTTAACTTTCAATTTAAGGTGGTTGTTTGTTCAGACAGCCCTACCTAGAGCTGTCAAAGCCTGTTTGGCCTCGCTGTGCTTGTAGATGGGTGAAAACTCATTGCTCTTGTGGAAATGCTGTCACTTTGTGTGTCCTTGGCCTGTCTGCCTTGGGAACGACTGACTCGGAGCTCCAGAAGTGCTGTTGTGGCAGTAAAGGTGCTGTAGGTTGCTTTTCACATGCTTTTAGCTGAAATGGTGTGTTGTTTAAGAGCCACTTGCGATCACAAGTCTTGTGGGAAGCAGAAGCCAAATATTCCTCTGTGGTTTGTGTCTCCTCTTCTTCCTTCCCTTGGTTTGTTTCTTTTGTGTTGTTGACACAAAAGACCTCTCGGTTTAGACATCTGTAAAACGGCAGTGTCAGAGTGAATCCAAATACAATTACTGTACCTAGGGTGTTGAAAATACTCAGGGCTTTAGTGAGGGGAAGAGACCAGGGGCAGGATCAGCTGCGACAAAGCAGAATGAATACCTGCTCCGCAGCGCTGTGGCTTGGAAGAGGAGTGCCAATGTAGTACAGGTTTGAACAAGAAAACATGTAAAGAAGTTGTTATTCGAAGATAGAAGGTAAGGAATGGTAGAAAATGAGGGAAAACTTATGGAGTGCTGAGTGAAAATATATAAAGTGTTGGGTGAAATATAAAGTGAAATAATGGGCAGGATGGTAAGCAAGCAGGTGAGCTGTATGTTCTTGTTTTTCCTCAATTTTACCAAGTTTCTTGAGCAGTTACATTAATGATAACTGTAATTTTGTGAACAGAGAATTAGAAAAATGTGGAGGAAATGATTTGACTACCATATATGATGCTTGCAAGTCTTATGCTAGAAATAATAGTTCGAAATTGATACTTTAAAGGTTAGCTGTTGAATTTTAAATTTGAGACGCTTTTTTGAGAGCATTCATTTACCTGCGGAACCATAGAACCATTAATGGTGGAAAAGCCCTCCAAGATCATCTGGTCCAACCATCCCCCTACCACCAGTGTCACCCACTAAACCATGTCCCTAAGCACCACGTCCAGCCTTTCCTTGAACACCCCCAGGAGGGAAAGCTGGTAGCTTTTTTGCTGTTTACAGAGTTGTGAGAGCCACCAAGAATGAGAGACTCAAGTTTTGTGCATCAGGTTGACCGCTCTTGGCAGGATGAGATGAGTGGGGATGAGGTGAGTGGCTGCCCCAGGCTACCAGCTATTTGCTCTGCCTGCCTTCTTCATGCCTGCTCTGCTAGTAAACATCCTCTAGATTGTGAAAATTCCCAAATTGGTTAGAATACCTAATTCACAATTGAAATCAATATGTTTTAAATAGCTTAGGGCATTTCTGAAACCAGAGAGGTATCCTTATGTTCTAGTGAGATCAGAGTTATGAAAATACTGTGCCCTCTATTGTTTTCCCACATGTAAAATGGAAAGAGCCAGAAACGTTATCACCACGCTCAGGGTGCAGATCAGTGGCAAAGCAGCAATGAGTGTTGTATGAGTTAAGCTTCTGGAGGAATAATTACATTCTGCTGAATTTGTGGGTAGATGCATCCCTGTGGAAAGAGTTCAGTTCTAAAATGCTAGCGTTTCTCCCCACCCTTTTTCCCCTGGGGGTGTCTTGCTGGCCAGCTTGCTGGTTTATCCCTTTTTTTCCTTGTATGGTGCAGAACACCATAATATCTGTAAACCTCCTAACTATTTAAAAATAGAAATAACAATGACAGTCTCTCTTTCTTCTTTCCCAGTCCGTATGAGAAATACTTAAAAAATAAAAAAAAAAAAATAAAAAAGCAACGTATGAGTGAAGTGACTGGTGGCAGAGCCGAATGAGGGTTGGTTCTGCATTTAATTTGGAGCCTGAGGTTTGCGCTCACTTTTGAAGCCGCATGAGATGTTTCATGTTCTGCTGAACTTGTGGGAATTCTGGCTCCCTTGGTTACAAGCTCGCTGCAAATTTTATGATGCGACTGTAAGGTGGCTCTTCGGGGTATGGTTAGGGAAGTAGCTGGAGGTTTTGGAGCTTTATCAGGAGCAGAACAGCTGAGCATCCAGTCAAGGGACCTGTGCTGCTGAATGGATGAGGTGTTTTTGTTGGTTTTCTGTGGGTGATTTCAGTCCTCAGTGCAAGCTGCAGTAATTATAGTGTTGAGTTTGGAGTATGCAAACGTACACAGTTGGTTTTCCTTTTTTTTATTTATTTGGAAATGCTCTCTGTAGAGTGGACAGAATTATTTTTACTGACCAAACAGGAAAATGTCAAAAAATGCTTGTTGTCTGTCACCCTGTTTATCTTATTTTTCAACAGATTAATTTATTGAAATAGGCAAACTGGTTGCATATATCAATTAGGAACGTAGAGATAAATGTTTTGTCTCACTACAATTGTTTCTGTGCTTTTCTTGATAACCCTTCCCTTTTGAAATAGATATTGCCAACATCAAGGTAGATTTGAGACACTTGCTTTAAAAACAGAAGTTTAATTTTATTTTTTTTTCTTCTTAAACTGCAGTGCTATAAAATGCAAGACTGGTAACAGGTTTAATTTCCAGTTCTTGGATTAAAGTATACAGGCTGGAATTAGGCATTTTCTACTAATACAGCCCCGTAAATCCTTTTTGGTAGGAGATGCTACTGGGTGGGACATTCATATGTGGTGGAAGATTCAAGGTAGATAACTTTCTGAATTAAAAAAACTAAATTTAGCCAAAAAAAAAAGTCTTAGAATTAAGTATTTAAATATGTCATACTCTGTTACAAGTAGCCACATCGCTGCAAATGACAAAATTTCACTTTATCATTACATCTATAGAGGCAGTTACTTAAAGTCTGCATCACTGGTTGTATTATTTGCAGCAGCAGCACTTCTTTGTAGCACTGCATTAGAGAAGGAAGAAGTAAAAAATAAAAGATCGGATGAGAAAAACCGTTTCAACATGAGAAAAGCACGAGTGACAAGTTGGGACCGTCGGTGAACGGAAAGAAACAGGTTTATAAGATGTGTGCAGAGATAGACTGGTAAGCGCTGAAAGTGATGGAGAAGTTGTGGAAAATGGGCAAGAAATAGGGTAGGAGAAGAAAATTGAATTGGAGATCAGTCCGATAAGGAAAGAAGTGGAGCAGAATGTACGCTTGGATGAGGCTTACTGGAAGTAAGGCAAGATACCAGAAGTATAAATATGGTGGTTTATTTATAGCCAGAACCTTGTCTCAGCATTTAAAGATAGGGAGATTGTTGCCATGGTAAGTAAAATTATTATTCAAGTGACTTTTTTTTTACTTTTGAACTTTTAACTATTTATAAATATCGCGATGGAAGGAATAGGGGGGGTAAAATTATTTATACTTGCCATGTAGTGCCCTTGCCATATATATATATTTGAGAATGGTGAGGCCTAGCTGCTTTTTTCAGTTCACCCTTTTTAAGATGCAGCAAGTGTGGTAACAACAGTTCTGTGGGGAAGGAGGAAGAACCTAGTGTCGTTTGTATGGTTGATAATTACAGAATATCGACTGGGATGGAGACTTTTGGGATGGGCTTCCTGGTCAAAGATGAAAGGAGCCTTCCGGGGCACAAGGGTTCCCCTGGGTGTTGAACAGAAACTTAAACCCGGGTTTCCCATGTTTGTTGGATGTGGTTTGTGGGGATTATTTCTTTATTTATTGAGTTCATCCCGGTTCAAGAAGTCTTTTTGCCTTCCACAGTGTACAGTGTTGTTTCCCTGCTCAGTAAGCGCTGCCTGCGATCCCTGTTCCAAGATTTCAGTTTGAGCCTGGCTGCGTGCCTGCTCTTCGCCTGTGTTCCATTTACCGGCCAGTTCAGATGGCCTGATACTAGGGGCTTGTGCTTGCTTCTCGCTCACACACGTTGTGCCACTTGGGTGTTTTACCAGAGGTGCTATTTTCCCCTCCTAAGTGTTTTTGCAGAAAGATAAATAACCAAGAATTTGTTTGTGGGGTCCATCTAAAATGTTGTTTCCATACTTTATCTTACTTTAAGACCTGTCAGAACCACCACTTAGTTTCTATACAACACCAACATACTTTGTTATTGCTTGTAGTTCTTGATTATTATTTTTTAAATCCCTCATGAGCTAATTATGTAGTTTCCTAGTCAAAATACGCAGAAGCAAACAGAGCGCTTTACCCAGTTGTGGCTGAGCTATAATGGACCTTTTCATTCATCACCTGAACATTCAAATTAGATGGAAAGCTGCAGTGTTCATTTGACAATGCTTTGTTTCAGCCATTATTTTTCGGAGATCTTTTGAGTAGTGGGAGAGGCTGCTGAGTCTGAAAAGGCTTGGTTTCTTCTGTACCTGTTCTTTTTTTTCTTCTAGAAAAGGCATATTTCTTCCACAACTTTGGAACTGTTCTCTTTTTTTTTCTTCTTTATATGCTTATTCAAACGCAACATGAAAAGCAAAGAAGATCTTGTGCTAGCTCTTCAAAGAAAATCCTTTGATGCGAGTGGTGTAGAGTAATGTTTCCAACCTTGACTTCATTTTGTTAAAATTTTAATGATGGAATTTAGAGACAACTGCTCTTCTTCTGGTATATTCCTTTGCATCATGTATTGCAACTATTACTGCCACATTAAAGTGTGCTGAATGTAACTTTTTAACCAAGCAGCAACTTCTTAAGGGCAGGCAAAGTATTTTGAATTTCTTGTGTATTCATTAGTTTAAAAGCCTTTTTTGTGATTCTATTGAGTGCTAATATAATGACTTGTAAGAGCTGATTGGTTTTCAGTTGGTCCTAGAGTAGACCTTGTTCTGTGTTTCTGTTAAAAATTACCTTGCAAACTTTGTTCTTCTCAATGAGGTATTTCCTTGTTCTATAAAGATACAGGTCAGCCCTGATTTTACAGATGGGAGAAAATGAGGAGCAGAAATGAAAAAGTTTAATCCAGAACTCAGAACGGATCGAGGACAAAACCGTAAAAAGAATCCAGCTTTGGTTCTCGGGCTCCTACTTTTACAACTCCATCAAGGCAGTGTAAAAACATCTGTAAGAATGGAAATTGAGGCATTTTAGTTGAAGTTTTTGTCTGGAAGATGTTGGGGTAGTAGTAAAGATACAAACTTTGAAGCTTTCGTTATGATGCTATGTCCTGGAGCAATTTTAAATTTATTAATGACATGTAAAAATGAAGAGATCATTTTATATCTGTCACGAAAGCATGGCAGTATGGTTCACAAATATTCGGTCTATTAAAAAAAAAAAAGTTATTATAGATTTGCTGTTAATTAATAACCAGGTAATATGAAAGGGGCATGAAGTTAAAATCAAATCACTCCTTTGGCAAGAAGCGCTGTAATCCCTCTGCCAGTTTTCATATCTTTGTATGTTTAGCTTCCTAGAGAACCGAAAAGGTTATTTTTGGCCTAGGGCCTGAGGCTAAAAATGGCTTCTGGAATCTTATAGCTCAGTTTGGCGTTGAGCAGTTTTGTGCGGTAGTGAAATAACTGCAGTAATTGGTAGCCTCACTGAAGCATTTCAGTTATGCACTTAAATGTTAAGCTGTGGGAGAGGTGGCCACGTGATACTTCCAACATCTAGTTTATCAGGAAAATGGAAGTCATGTTTGTCTCTGAAGCAATGGTAGCCTGAAAAAAAAAGAGAGGCTTTTCTACAAGTGGGTTTTAAAGAGGAGAAAGAATGAATGTACGGCCTGGCCTCAATGGGGAAAGGCTCTAAAATGAAGAAATAGATCAATTTCTGTGCAATTCTGGTGAGGATGGTGAAGCACGAGGGTTGCGTTTGAGACTGTATGTGTGGGGAGCAGGACAAGTCTTTGAAGTTGCCTCATGCTTCTATCCAGTACAGTAGGATTTAATTGAGAATAAAAAAAAACACCACCAAACAAACCAACCCTACCAATTCCTATATATGTACACGTGCATGCGTTACATGCACTATTCTGAATGTTTTCTGAAGGGTTTGGGTGATTACGTAGCTGGGATTTTTGAATAGTCAGGAGAACGCTGAGAGGCTAACTATTTAAATCTGAAAAACCTTACGTCAGTAAAAGCTCTGGAAAAGACTTCTGAAAAGACTGGATATCGCTTCCCTCTGTTTCTCTCCCAAATCTGTTAGCTTTTTTTCCCCAAATTGTTTGTCTTGGAACAAGTGGAAGTAACGCGTGGTGCCGCATGAAATCAAAGCTGTTTTTATATAAGCAGAGCTCAGATGAAAATCCAGGCAGATTTATGTTTTGGGTGAAATCAGCGTGGAAAAAATTCTGCATGAGAAGTGATGCTGCTCTAGACATAGCTTATAAACTTCATGCAGTTCCAGCATGTTACCGTGTGTGTGTATTAAATTAGATTTGAAAAATCTGTTTTATGCTCTACTTTATGCATGATAGTTTTATTTTATCATGTATGTCTAAATACATCATTGATGAATGGAATACGTACAGCATGAGGACAGGCAGATCAATATATTTCTCCTTGTGTCACAACTTTTCATGCATCCTATTTGGCAGTTAATATGATTAAGTTATTAAATGAAGGATATATGAGTATAACCACTCTGCCTTTACTGGGAAATAGTATAAGTAAGTCCACAGAAACAGTTTTACAGAAAGAAAATGATCAGGAGCAATAAGCTATGAAGTTTTTTTGCCTTATCAATAGAGGATGTTTTCTTTTAAAGGAATTTCTCTGATGCTTCAGTAACATTTAGCCTTTCCTGTCATTCTTTACCAGATGCATCTCACCTTATTTCATGCTGCTGTTTTTATTCTGAGAGTGTATTTGTTGAAGCATGGAGTAATTGATGCATCTTAATACCAAAAGAGACTTTTGTGTTGACCCAGTTTGACCCTCTGCCCAGTACTGACCATAAATTACCCTGAGTATTTGTATCTAGACCAAAAATTCATGGCTTGTTTGCACTATATTGATTTTCAAGTGTGCCAGTGATAATAACACGATTAATTACGTTTCCTCTGGAAGTAAATAAAAGGAATGGCACATACTGGTTTGTGTTGTAGCTTCGACTTCTGATCGTTTGATCTTTATGTTCTTTGTCTACTGTATGAGTTCACATACTCTATCAGATAGAGATTCAGTCTTCCACAGTTGTTTAGAAATTAATTTTTAAGTATTTGTCTTCAATAAACTAGGAGCCTTCATTAATAAGGGGTTATGTAAACGAAGATGCTGCTGCAGCAGTGTCCACCTGGCTGCCTAGTTAAAGGTCACCCTTCTACCTAGAGCGAGGAAATGGTGATGGCGATGGCTTTAAATTAACAGGACAGGCTATGACTTGGGGTGTTGAGGAGCTGGCAAGTGCTTCTGCCTGCTGCCCCTGTTCTGTGGCAGGTAACCACCAGCCCAGGGGCAGAGGACGCAGCTGAGGCTGGTCATTTCTTACATTGCTGTGGTGAATGCTGCTGTGGCCTGGTGGTCCTAAACACGCAGACCTCTGGAGTGTAATTTCAGACCTCATGTTTTTGGGTTCTTTAACCTCTGTATTGTTTTTCAGTTAATTAACTCACCAGCTGGACGCAGCAATTATAGCGAGGTATCAGCGGAGGTAATGTATATTCAGCTTCTTTTCCAACATTTGCTGCTAAAGCACCCAAATTTCACAGTGGTCATTTGTGCCATAGAGTTAGTCAAGCTTGTGATAATCATCGCTCCTAGCTCATGCTGACACTTCCCGAGACTATGACTGCAGGCTTCATTGTGCTTGAGGGTTTTCATCTGACAAGGTGACAGAGGAGTTTGTCCCTAACCTGCCTTGTGCTCCAGGCCCTAGGATGTCTTGAGCTTGGCCTTGTTTTCACTTACTGCACCATTAACATCTGTCACTGCAGATTTTGTCAACAATGACTTTGAGTTCTAGGGGGTAAAAGTTCAGAAAATCTTGAATGATGTTGGTTTTAGAAGAAGGAGATCTAAAAAAAAATAGGTGATGCTATATCCTTAATGGCTTTCTTGAGGAAATCACTCAGTTTCTGGGAGTAGACAACAGATGAACACTCCATAACCAAATCAAAATGACTGATGTTCTGGTGTGAACAACTCAAAAAGGCTCTTGTAGTAGACAATATATTCTTATAAGACTATAGAACAGGATTTGTTTCAGTGGTATACAAGCTTTAACTTCTGACAGTGATTTCTTAAATACATCCAAGTTTTTTTCTTCTAGCAATACTTTTACATCCTTACTTGAAATTAATGTGATGTGACTGCAGACAGCACCATTAACTGGTTGCCACTGTAATTTGACTATAACTCCGAGTGATTTGTCATTTTTAAATCGTCGGGTAAGATAAATGAGACCATGACTGGTGTTAAGAAGACCTTAAAAAAATTAGTTTTTTGCTTAAAATTTGATGGAGCACCAGAGAACCATTTAGAAGAACGCTTTAAATGAAATGCAAGAAAAGTTGCATTTTAATTAAATTAAGAATTCCTCCTTGAGTATCTCTTCTAGAACGTTGTTGCTTGACAATTTTGTTTATAGAAACAGGATGTTTTGGTTTTATGAAATGTGGATTTCTTGGGAACTCATTTTAAGAAAGTGTTTGTTTGCCTCCACCCTTGGTGGAATGCAGATGACATCAGATTTTTTTATGTACTGGTGCTACAGCCAGTAGTCCATAAAGACCAGGTTTAGAAGTGTCAGGGGCATAAAAGGAATTGAATGCGAAGCAGCCTTACTATTTAGGGTGAATTGGTGGTATTGGTGTTCAGGTGGTCATATTTAAGGCAGCAGAACCTTAGATAAAGGTCCAAAAAAGGTCTTAGAAAAAGCTCTAAAAATAAAGCCGGAGGATTAGGTCAGGAAGGGTTGAGGCCAAATAGAAAAGGATCCAGACATCAGTGTCAGAAAGGTGTCCTGGTGATGAAAGGTGCTTTGACTTCTTACAGCACAAACTTTGCATGAAATGGAGATGCCAGTGTTCAGTGGAGCGTGATAGCTGCGCTTAAATATTTTTCAGGTGTTTGAATCTTTCTTTTTATGGAAGAAAAGAATGTTTGGGTGAACTGGAGGAAAGGAAAGAGTAGATGGAAAGGGAGAAGGGGCTCATTTACTCCTTCCACGCTTTAATGTAATTGTTCCAAATTTTAACTCTTGCAGTGCCTCAACAGCTGTACTCCAAAGATTCCTACAAGGCCATGATCTACCAAGTGCTGCAGAGAGAAACCACAATAAAATTTTGCCCCTGCCGTACGAAGACCATTCTCTTTCCTGGTTTCCAGGTTTTGTGTTCTCTTCCTTCTCATGCCTTGTGACCTTTATATGGGACTCTGGCAGCTTGTCCCTCTCTAGGATTTCCTTTGAAATAAGTCCTAAGCAGTGTATGCACTGCAGCATCTTCACTCCTTTGTTTTTCCAGCGGCCTAAAAAATATCCCTTTGATTGCCCTTCTTGGATGGCAGTGCTGTGTTACTCACTTCTTTTGGTCTGCAGCTCTCATCCAGAGTTCTCTGGCACTTGGGATAGTTTTGGTTCGACTGGCATTTGATGCTAGTGGTAACTTTTCCCCGTGGAAACTTTTGGTTAAGATCTTATTACGCTTCTTGAAACAGAAAGTTTGTAAATCAAAAGGCAAGTATCAGTTGAACTATACTCTGTTTACTAAAACCCTACAGGTTTATTCTAATGTTGTCTGAATTTCATGGGATTATAGGATAACTCGGATTAGAAGGGCCCCCTGGAGGTCATCTGGTCCAACCGCCTGTGCAAAGCAGGGTCAAGTATGAACCTGTTTAAGTCGGTTTTGCCAGCTGAAGCATGTTTCTTTTAGTTCAGGAATTCCCATGTATCATGAACTACTTTTGCAAGTGCTTTTGGCACCTGCTGTTTCAGCCTCTTCTTCTCAAATCAAAGATTTTCTAATTATGCATCCTCAAATGCCTTTTTCTGCAGCTTCGAGATGAGGTTTTGAGCAGGGTAGCTGTACGTGTGGAACTTATTCCTCCTGCAGGGAATTCCTAACGTTTTTGTGGTGAAAGAGTACCTGAGGTGATTAAACTCTGTTTACAACCACTTGCTTTATATTTATGCAAAACTTTCGCTGACACCCTGTGTCCACTGACATATTTACCCGTAAACCTGCTTGCAGAGTCTTGCTCAAATTGTGTGTTGATGTAAATTCTGAGAGAGTTTGCATCCCCGTACCAAACGGGGAGACTCGTGATGCTGGGTAGGGCATGCTGGAGAAAGGGCTTAGTTTAAACATTTTGCAAGTGCTTTTGCAAAGCTTTTTAAACAGACTGCGGTGGTCTTAGTTATTTTAAGCCCTACTCCGTGTAGATTAGTGTTCTCTATCTAAAAGATGTTTGTGAGGAACACGTAGTGCTCAAGACTCAAATGTTCAATGAGAATATTAGAACATGGGTTTGTTGTTTGGGTTGAGATAGCGTGGTTTTTGGTTCTTGTTCTGATAGAATAATATCTGTGTTTAAAATTACTAAGCCATTGAAGTGTTATGGCTGTAAATGTTACATGTTATAACGCATAATATAAAATTAGAATATCCCAAAGACAATTAAATCATCCTTATTCACTTTGTGCTGGTAACAGTTCTTTTGTATTCTTCTCTTCTTAGGAGAAGGCAATAATACTTTTTATTTCACTTAATTTCTTTTGGTAAGTGTTTTGGGGCTTTTTGTTGTTCAGGAAAAAGTGTGGGTAATAATAACCATAATAATTATTTGGATCAAACATGAGTGTAAGCTGGTCCTGACAGTGGAAGCAGGTGGTGATTAATTGTGTTTTAATTGAGTTTTTGTTTCTCGTGCTGGTTAATGTGTACCTTCAGAACTGAGTTTATAGGAGTCTTCCTTCACATCAACCTCTTTGTTTTGAATATTATGAATTTGAGACCTAAGTCATTTAATACGCTTGTACTCCATATTATTGTTCATCTTATGTAATAGGGGGTTGTGCAAAACCATATAATGGAACAATATTTTCACTGTTACAGATGCAAAACCTGTTTTTTTGGGGTAAAATTAAGCATTGCTATTAAGGGAATTACTGCCGAGTTTCCCTGTGGAACATAAGGATGATGCATGAAGTGTGGTTAAAACTTTTCCCAGCATTTTTACAAATTGAACAGATGTGCCTGGACTTGAACAGATTATTTTGTAAGTGTAAACTGAGGACAGAAAGAAATTCATATAGCAGAGAGCACTCAGGCTGTCTCTTGCTTTATACATCAGGCTGTCTTGCATCAGATGATGCAAGGTGATTGCACTTGAGATAACCAGTTTCCTCAGCAACTTTGTACTATTGTGTTTGGTGACAGTGTAATACTTGGGTGTTCTCTGTGCAGTTGTGGAAGTAATTGGGGCAGTAATTTAATAGTTTGAAACAATAGGATTAAGACTCCACTGAGATCTTAATTGCACGGTATGAAAGTGCAGTGTAGTTTTGTTGCATGTCTTACATTTACATCATCGCTTCTGGCATCGCTGTGCATATGGAATCCCAACTGACTGACATATGTAGGATTTGCCCTCTTCTGAATTTCGAAAACAAATGATACCTCGTGGGACTTAACTTTTGGTGACTTAGAAAACAAAAAAAATGTTTCTCCTCGTGCATGAAGAAGCAGTTCTGTTAAGCATGTGGGGATTTGTTTCTTTTTTATAAGGCAGTGTTAACTTGAAGAGCAGTACCAGATTTATTCAAGTCATGTCTTAGAAAGTAATTCTCCCAAAACTCACTTCTATTAATTGAATTTTCTATTCTTAAATGTGGTTATCAAAATGCTTGTATGTCAAAATATTAGTGCAATGCATTCCATCAGGGAGAAGATGTGGAAAACAGGCAGCAGTTGTGTTGGGAGGTAACAGGTAGCCAAATAATGCTTCCTATCAGCCCTCAGAGCTAGAAGTGGATGGGTGCATGGGCAGAGGCTGTGTTGTGTGCTTTCTCTTGGCCTTTATGGCTAACAGGTTGGAAACAAGGAGCAACTGTAGTGTGTGAAGTAACTGGCTGGAGTGTTGAACTGTTAGATTTTCGCTGTCTTAGCTGCACTGAAGGGTTTTGGATGTGATCAAATCTCCTTTACCTGTCCCTTGCAGTGTCCTCATAAATAGAGCAAGCCATCAGTTTTATCACAAAAAAGCACAGTGAGGGTAGGTGTTTAGTTTATACCCTACTACAGTGTATTTCTACACTTTAGTAGCATGCTAGGTGTTTTCCTTGGGGATCGTGCCATGCTCCTTAGTTTCTATTTAAAACACTTTTCAGTCAGTGTACCTGGCAGCGAATTAACTGGAGGAAGTCAGTGCTTAACTAACACCAACTGAAACATTTTTAGGGACTTTCCAATGGACTTTCACTGAGGTAATCTGTCGTTTATAAAGAAAAAAAAAAAATACAACAAAACCAAGGCTTTGTCATCTTGGTCTCTCGTGAAACTGCTGTGTAAACACTGAACTGCAGGTGCACCCTTAGCCAGTTTAATTGCAGTTTACTAATCTGGAGCATGATTTGTACTTGATACAGCATGAATCTGGTCTGCACGCTGTTTTAGGGGTTAACTCCGAATGGCACAATGAATACATATGGCCTAAGTAGTAGATTTCAACTCCTCACAGAAGGACATTGCATCGCACACTTAAGTGCCTTCGTGTTTGTAACAGTTTAGTAATTTATGACCATGTGGAAAAATCCTTTGCTACTTTGATGTGCCTCATTTATAGGGAGAGAGCCAAACCACGTGTAATTGCCTCTCTGGTATCGTTCAAGTGAATGAGGCAAATACAAACGGCTGGCTGACCAACGTGCTTCGTGTTTGTTTGTAAGACTTTGAGGAAAATTTAAGTTAAAGATCACTAATTTTTTATCCTTTATTGGATTTGTGTGTGTGTGTATATATATTTTATTTGAGTTTACGCCTCTAAACCTTTGTAGGGGAGGTAGTTATTTTACTTGCATACTAGATAAAGCCACAGCTAAGCCATGAGAACCAATTTTCTTACCAGATTGTTCCCTGGGTTAACTATTCATATAAAAACACACTTGTTTTTAGCTTCATAATTATATGCGGGCAAAATATTGCGAACTATACTGGCTATTGAAATTACTGCTTACCAGAGCTTTGTGCAAAGGAGTTGCTCAAACAAGGATGTTCTTGAATTGAGGAACTGCCTCGGTCATTGTGCATTGTATTCTCCCGTTTGCAGGGGTGTGCAAGCACGTGTATGTAGGCCTGTGAGAGGCTGGGGGCACATATGCACATTTCAGTCCTATGGGCTTAAAATTTGGATCTTTGTTTTCTTGGAGGTGGAAGGAAAAAGGGACTTTTTACATCTGTAATTAGAAGATTGGAGATCTGCCTCCTATGGGAGGTTTTCAGGATCAGTTTTAAGACCAAAATTACGATTTAGGCACAGTTTATTCAAGCAGTTGTGTTTATATTTCATTCTGAACTCAGTTTTTTGCTAGTTGGAGTACAGACTTACAGAAGCAGGTTATTTTTACAGTGATTTCCATGGCCGCATTTTCATGTAGCTATGTAACAATGTAGTATTACATATTTTGTTATGTATGTAAGTTATGTAGTAATCTTATTTGAAGTAGGTATCTGACTACTGATTTCAAATCCCTGATCTTTGTATTTACTGAAAAAGTAAATACTGGGAGAGTAGGAGAGCCTCAAAAGTCTAACCTAATCTTTTAAATTGTTTGCATCCTTGTGCAATTATTTTTCTAAGTATGTTTAGCTGAAATCCAGTGAAATATACGTATCCATAAATGTAGAAAAAAAGCAATACATAATTTAATGATATTTGTGGGTAGTTCCACATATCTTTCAACGTTATGTGTATTCTTCCAAGATTGCTTGGAGTCAGAGCAGGAACCTGTCTCAAACCAAGAGCCGAGGTGTTTATGGCTATCTTACTAGCAGTTTGCTGATTCCTCTGTGGTAATTATCATAACATTTTGCCTTCCTTAAGCAAAGGAAGTGTCTTTGTATTTCAGCTATTTGATTGCGTTATTTTCCTGTGTGTGATAGGGAATACTAAAGGAGATTTGTTTTCAGTAGATTTAATACTAGCTGAGTGTTTTTTAATGCATATATAAATACTACAGTGAAAAATGCTGCATCTCCTTTGGGCTGTTGCTGTATCAATTGCATTTCTAAAAAATGAGTCCCCAGCCTCTGTCTCTTTTCTGTGTAGAAACCAAATGTTTTGCTCTTGAATTTCAGAAAATTAGTGTCACTTCATTACTTCATTCATGCAAGATTAATCCCTTATTCAAGATTTAAATCTATGAATCCTGTAGGCAAATTGCTTAGAAACTGAAGCAATTTGGTGATCCTCTATATTTCTGTTTTTACAGAGGCAGTTCTCCCTCTTCTCCCAGTATTAGATCTTCAGGTAAAGTAGCGGATGAAATTACCACCGAAAGTTGAGTTATTATTGATCATCTTCATTTGGATGGAATTGTTCCAGTTAAAGAAATTGTGTACATCTACATTAGCACATTTTGTAAAAGGGAATCTCAAAAGCAAAATAGTTGGTTCTGGAGATCAGGCTACGAATTCAAAGGGATTTTATTTTGGACTGAATATTCTGAATCCGAAGAAGTGCCTGCCCTTTTTAGGAGCATATTTTCGAGTTTAGTTGCTTCTGAAAGCAACCCAGTTCATGTGCTCTCTGCTGTGCATTCGAGTATGGTAAGTTGGGATGGTAAGAAGACTTAATCTTTTGGATTCCTGAGCTGAACTAAAAATGCTGCTCTAGACACATTCAGTGGATTTTAAATGATCTGAATTTTTTTCTGGCAGTCTGTCAAATAACATGAGGATGCCTATAAAACATGCTGTGTTCAAAATATCATGTCAAGCATGCAAAAAAATCACTTCCTATTCTGCTAAGCCAGGAAATGAATATCTTTGTCACTGCTTGGAGGAAAGGAATGCCTAGCCTAATTCTGATTGTATATTGCGCTTTGGTTGATGACCGAATCTTATGTTTTTAAAGCTGTGCTTAAGTGCCTTAGGTTTGGCTATTGTCCAAAATCAGTTTTAATAAATGGTAATTTGGGGTGGCTTCCTCACTTTGTACATGAATTCCTAAAGAGGTAATAAAAATGGGTTTGTCCAGTTCAAATAAAACCAACCTTTTCAAAGTTAACTTGGTAGGATAAGATAAATTAACACTTGATTATTTAATACTATTCTAAAAATATTGTACTAGCTAGAACAGAGCCTTTTTTAAATTGGATGTAGGTAAAAAAACTGATGTCTTTATCAACTTCTTTAATGAAAGAGTCATGCAAAATTAAACAACATTGTAATCACCTTTAGAAAAGGTAGTATTTGGAGCATAGCAGTTGCTTTAAAAAGCTGGATAAGGGAGGGCTTTAGTTGTTTTGAGAAGTAACAAGTATGGGAAAATGGCAGTATTGGGGGACAAATTTTCTGCAAAAATTGAGTGAAAAGAGTATCTTGCATAAAAAACACCAAGCCTACTTTTGATACAACAGTTTGGGAATAGGTGAATGTCATAAATTTGGAAATTGTGTGAGGGGGCTTTAATTTTGTTAAGTTGTTATCCATTCATTTTGAAGTGATACAGTTTAGTTAAAAAAAATAAAAAGTGACATAGAGGCTGCAGTAGTACAGCACTGTTTTCGTATTGGTAAGCAGGAAGCGTCAGCGTGAATTCACTGCTCTTTTGTGAAGCAGGAAAAATAAATAGTTTCAATTGAGTATGGGACATCCTTTCTACCCTCATCATGATGCTTTAAAACTGTTTAAAGTTGTTTATTTCCAAAAGAATATATAGGAGAAAATAATCTGCCTTTTCAGGGCTGTCCCTGTTTTTTTTTTTCAGTCTCTGTTTTGTTAGCCCTATAATTAAATATTTAAAAAAATCAGGGTAATGTAATGCTCACACAGGTATAACCCTAGCTTGAAGTCTCTTTATTCAGCTCTTATGTTTTGGAGCTGTAGGGGTGGAGACTTGCAATAGGAAGGTTATCCCTGGGGCTTGGTAGAACCAGGATATATGTAGACTGTACATATTGTTGTCCCACTCAAACTGCTTGCAAAATGTTGATTTTCCTGGAAGAACATTCCTTTTTCTTTATGACTACTAAAAATCCAAGCAATAGCCAGAAACAACTCCAAGCTCAGAGTGTTAAGCAGCTTTCCAAAGGAGAGCCAGACTGACTGATAGAGACTCGAGAACCAAAGCTGTTTAGTTAAGAACAAGACTTGGCCTATTCTCAGCCTTACCCATTTCAGATCATCTTTACAGACACATGTAAAGGCAGGATGCTACGTTCAGAAAACTTGTGCTCTTTCTGGAGTGGCTGAAAAACGTCACACCTTGACCCTATGCAGGTTTATCACTGCTTGCATCACATCTGACTTAAACAGCTAAGTAGGGATGCTTCTCTGTACAAGTCTAGAATTTCAGTTTTCCTTTATTGCAGTACAAAGCTGATGATTGTTGCAGGGCTTTACAAGGCTTGCTTCTTTCAGCATTGCAACCGAACGTCCATCACAATAAGGCAGTGGAGAGCACGTTCAAGAGAAAGGGAATAAGTAAACAATTTATTTAGAAGTGAAAGGCAGCTATCAATTTAAAGGTGAGAGGTGGTCCTGTGGGCCCACTGTGTTCCACAGACAAGGAACGTGGCACGAAACTGAATATTTGTCAAAACTGTTGAGAGATGTGCCTCTCTCAAAAAGAAAAGCCCTGTGAAGAATTGGTTCCAAAGACGATTCTCTCTACAGTGGTGGTTGATGAACATCTCTGAAAACATTTCAAGACTCTGGCGTCAACTTCAAAAATAATCTGGAGCGTGTTTTGCTGCAGTGGCTGGCTGTGGTCTGCTGTTGTCCCAGTGAGTGAACGTGCTTTGTGTAGTGATAAATGATAGCTGGGAGAGTTTTGTCTGGAATTCTAGGGATAATGTTTGTTCCTATTAGAATGTTCTTTTCCTCTCAGTCCCTAATTAATCACTAAGAATTAGTAAATACAGCTGAAAGTATGAAGACTACGGTTGTGTCTTAGCTGGAGCTAAGAGTTGAGGGAACCTTTCATTAATCACAGGAGTCATGTGTGGCCTGTTTATTTTTCTTCCCAGTAACAGAAGAGGATAACTTCAGCATTAATTTTTCAGAATTGTTTGCATAGGAATAGGCAAGCGTGAGGGAACAAAGAAAACCGAGGAAGGCACATGGCTTGTGTGAGAGAAGCAGGAGGAAATGGAGAGGCCTAACAAAACCAGCGTGGCTTAAGCAAAGGTGGCTTTTCAGCAGGGGAAAATGCATCGCCCTTTGGAAGTAGAGATAAGCAAACGAAATGGGTTGGACCAACTCTTTGCTCTGGTGTTGGGAATTTAAGAAACTCGCTGTCCAGGACTATGAGATGGAGCACTGAGCTGTGATTAGTTTTTGCAATGTGTAAGTGATTGTACGTCACCAGAGTTGGTTAGTAAGCTTCTGCAATTTGAGTAATAACCAATTTTTTTAGTGTATTTATTTTTGAGGAGGGAAAGCTAGGTAAGTATGCAACACTTGAACTATATAAGATGTAGACATCATGGCTGATGATACTAATTAAGCATATAAAGCTGAGCAGATGATTCACCTAGGAGGTTTTATTAGTGTGTGTTACGAGAGGTCTTTGCATTTCTTGTGAAAGTGATTTCATTTCACTGTACGAAGGGAGGAATGTCTTGCTATCGCAATGATAGTTTTGTCTGTCTGGGCAAATTTTCTTTTTTACTCTTTATCTGAATGTTCTAGATGCGCAAAAATATACTTTGTTTAGATACCTGGTTTATGGTCAAGTTCTAAATTACAACACACAGGGTAGTTTTGAAATAGAGTGTATTTTTAAAATACATTTGGAAACACTTCTGATAGATTTTAGGGAATGGAAAATGAGTTAAAAATCCCTTTTTTATTGCTTTTTGATTGTGACTTCTGAGGAATTCTTCTGTGTCTTGGTAGCTGCTCAGTTTGCGAGGCTTTGAACAAAAGGAAGGTAGGAAAACAGTTTTGTAAGGGTTATGCTGAGGTTACGGCTGTGGCAGAGCTTGCGGTTTCCTTGTGGAATTGTTTGTGAAATGAATGTGAACGAAGATAGGACACTGGGAAAAGAGGAAAAAGCAAATAAAGGTCTACATTAAAAATGGCAACAAAACCTTCAAACAACATAGCAAATGAGTATCCTGTGGCTGGCCATAATGAACAGAGTAACCACAGTACAGAGGCAGTTTCTGGACGATGTTGATAGCCAAGGCTAAAATAAACGCAGGTTTTTTGGCACATGATTATTGTGTGATATCTAAATTCTCAGTAGAACTGAGCCTTTTTTGTTATTGAATATAGTTGCTAGCATGCCAGCAAAGCAGAGATAAAAAAAAAAAAAAAATTGACTGATTAAATGATTGCCTACCCTTTGCTTGTAAAGAAAGCAATACAAACCATTTTTTAATTTTGAAATAAATGGTGAGTAAAATATAATTACCTTAAAACATTTGGGGCTTATTTAAAAATGAGATTAAAATCATCTGTTCAAACTAATAGTGGAAACTAAGTAAATGTTGTTTACTCCCTAACTTTGCATATAATTATGTTCCACACTGTTACTGTGAATGGACCTGCAATAAAGTCTCTGAATCTGAACTTTGCCAGTGTAGGCATATTTTCTGAATTTTAACTTTTCCTCCTAGGTTTTTTAAGCAGTGGGGCAATGTAATTCTTCAGTCTGCAGCAAAAAACAAAAATAAACCAAGTGTCTTGGATTCCTCAGGCAGAAGCTGGTTTCCTGTCCTGTTGTTTGCAATAGTCTGCATCTATGGTAAAGACAGGGAGATTCTTTCTCTTTTTTTCTCTCTCTTTTTCATCCCTTCCCTGCCACATTCAATAGTAGTGCCGAGCAGTTGTTTCCTCCCCTGCCTCCTTTTATGGCCTTCCATTGAAGAAAATGTCATCTTAGAACAGACATCTGGGGCAAAACAGACAAATCGGTTTTCTCCTTGTTAATCTGGCTTTGCTGGCTTGTTTATGTACTCACTACGCATAATAGAACTGCACTTGAAGCAAATAATTACATGGGTAGTATCTTTGAAAAACTAATTTGAAGTACTTTTGGCTGAAAAAAACAACTTTTGACCTCAGAAGCAGTCTTGTGTGCTGCAGGATGCCATGAAAAATACCTATCCTGAACTCCAAAAGTACAGAAGGATTTTATGAAAGGTAAATAATGCTGGTTGAATCTTGGCCTGAAAAAGCTTTTATTTTCTTTGCACAGCAGCTGTTGTATTAATTGTTCTAGAGAATGATAGCACCTGCCAGAAGCCACACCGAAATACCCTAATAATCAGTGCAGAAAAAAACGTTAAAGAATTTAACTTCGTTTTAGATGATGGAATTTAACAATAGATGTAACTTGGGACTTCATCTTGATAGCAGGTATTTTTTTCTTTAATATTTAAAACTATGTAGTGGCACACTGTACAAAGCATTAAAGATATTGTTCTACATTTTCACATGGGCTGATGCTGCTGGCAGATGGAATTGCTGGACGGTTAGGGATGCTTCATAGGATGCTGAACCATTGACTGCATCACTTGAAACTAGAAAGAAATATTTGTTTCAGGTAAAATACATTTTTTATAAAACACTTTCTAATCACAGAATTGCAAAGAGAGAGCCAGACGTTCCTTTTACAACCAAGTTTTAGTTCTAGCCTTGTCTCTGTGGTGTTGTGATGCTTGATGTGCACAGGGATGTTCAAGAGCTGTTTATTAGCTCTTGGTCTCGTACTTGTGGCATTAGCTTGAGTTACTAAGATGTCATCTTAGTTCTTTCTTCTGTCCCAGGCTCACCTTGTGGGCTTTGGTCAGTCACAGCTGCTGTGCCTCCAGTCCCTGGCTGTGAAATACAAAGTAGTAATTTTCACCAGGTAGAAGTATGACGAGATCAAGTGTGATAAAGGAGCATACAGCGATATCTCAAGACCCAGGAAAATGTCAGCAAGATGCAGGAACAAGTGCTGGAACCAATAGGGAAGAATGAGAGAAAGGTTGGAACAAGAAGCTGAGGAAGGCAGGGCTGTGCTATATTGTGAGTGGCTTTGCCCCTCACCCCCAGCTGCTTTTATTGTTCATACTGAACTGATTTGCAGCTAGGTTAATCTGTCATAAAATTTTTCTTCTTGCCTCTTAGTTTTGATTGGTTGAGTGCAATATACTGAAATCTTATTTAATCATCTTTAAAGGCTTTTTATTAAAAAATAAAACTTTAAGTAATGCAATAGAAATGCTGAAACATCTGTGAAATAGTAACTAAGCTGTCTCAAACCCTGTTGCTGTTTGAGACCATAGCCATGAGGCTACCTGACTAATGGCTGTTCAGATGGCAGATAGTGACCAGAGGAGTAGCGACAAGGTGGAGATCTGAACCCACGTAATCTGTCTGGATCAGCTGCTCCTAAAACCAGCAAAGGGGTTCGGTTAAGCCACTATCCCTGTTGCAAAACTTGCTGGGGTGATTCACTGGAAAAAACTCTCTGGAATCCAGGGTAAGCTGGGGAAGGGGAGCTAGAATAAAGGCTCTTAGGGTGTATTATGGGGACAAAGCAGCAGAGGAACTGAAGATCTGGAAGGTGGATGTCAGAGGGACTAATTTTTTTCTATTATTATTTTTCCCCTGAGTATTGATCCTTTGGAGCAGGATGGAGCTGTGTGTGCTGCTTGTGTGTTTGTAGCACTGCTGGACCCCTTGTGCATTTATCTCTGGTGAGCTGCATGTCCTGCAGTGGGTGTCTCCATCCCTTTGGAGTTACCAATGCACCTTGCTGCTGGTGGGACTTGGAAGAGTTTTAGGGGGCAGCAGCTCGTGCTGACCAGACCAGGAGAGGAGGGAATCCTTGGGTCCCCCCTCAGCATGCCAGTTTGGGCTGTCCCCAAGAAATAACCTTTTTGCTTCCTCCTTATTGCTTCCTCTCCTGTGAGAGGCTGACTTCTTTTTGGTGCTAGATGTTAATCTCAGTTTTTTTTTTTCTGTATTGGGGTTGCACCCAACAACACAGAACAAATTGTCTCTGTTAGAGGCCCCGTAGGCAGAAACTGGTTGACACCCTCTACCCTGTTAGAAGTTGATAGACGCTTTGGGTGACTGTCACCTCTGCAAGTTAGGCTGCTTTCACTTTGGGATTTCAGTGCTTGCAGAGTCCTAACAGCTTTCCCTCTATAACAGAGAATACACATTTACTGATTGAAATGTACGCTACATCTTCTAGCACAAAAAGTATTAATTTTTTTCAGTCCTGTTTTTTTTTTCCTTAAAATTACTCAGTAACAAAGCAAAAGTGGGAAGAAATGGGGAGAGGCTGTGTGATTTCTAGGTGCAAGCATGAGAAACTGTTGCAGAAATGATTTACACGTTGACGAGGGTTTGTATTAAACACAGCTAGATAAGAAGTTGTACGGTTTCTTCCATTCCTAGCCCTTATTGCCCAGCTGTTTCCAGAAGTGCTGTTAATATAAAAACGTTTTTTAATGCATGCTGCAGGAGATGAGCTTCCTTGCAATCCCTGTGCAGTGCTCCCCTTGCCATAAAGAGGCCAGCTCACGAATGGCTGAGTTCAAAGAAACTGAGCAGCTATACGTTTGATTTATGAAGCACCATGTATGTCGGGAAAGAAAATCTACAGGATGCAATTGGATATGTTTTTTTTTAAAGTTTTATAATTATTTTCAGCGTTGTCCCTGAAGAATCCAGTTTCCTCTGAGGAGGAAATAGCAGTCATTGTTTCATATTCTTACGTTTATTTCATTGTAAACTCTTGTGAAAATATGAGAAATTCCTTGTGTGAGAGAAGCTGCCTCCAGAATACAGGCTGTGATTAGAAGTGATCTGAATTTCAGAAGGCTTGGTGCTTATTATTTCTGATTTTATTTTGATAAAGCTTTTGTGGTTGATAAAGGTTGCGATTCATTTTATTTAATGAAGACAGGCTGGAGTAGAGAGTGTCTGTAATGTGATTCTTATCTCGGAAGCCCAGGTGGTTTGTTTTTTTTCTAAGCTTTTATGTAAACTGGTATTCATGGAAAGGTGGTTCTCAGTTCCTCGATTACTTAGATCTTAGTCATCTATGCCTTTGCTAGCTTCAAATATGATGCCTTCTTGTTTTCTGTTTACTTTGTTGACTGAGTGTTGGGTCATCGTGCTCTATTGAAGGAAGATTAACTCGTAGTTCTCACTTCAAGATTTATTAAGTAATATTTTTTTGTGTAGGGTGATTGGTTAGTACATGCGGAATCGGGTTGCTTCCTCTGGTTTTAGAGGCTGCCTTCCTAAACCAAGTGTTACAGAACATGGCCAAGCAATATTGCAAGGAACGTGAGTTTTACAAGCTCCAGTTACAACATAAAACATGGTTTGTTATGGCTTTGACATAGGCCATAAACATGGTCTATAAACGTTGCAGAAGTAGCTGACTGCCAAGATATATAACCTCTTCCTCGTACCTTGCTGATTTAAGGCAACTTCTTGTAACAGGGATGGCAAGCTTTACAGTAAAGCGCAGATTTTCAAAGATCTTGTTTGGAAGCACTCACGATTGATGGCCGTGCTCTGTTTTGCATCTCGGGGAGGATCCCTTTGTAATCTTAAAGCAATTTTATTTATTTTTTAATAATAATGTCTTATTGGTAGGATCAAGGAGGTTGAATTTTCCAGTGTTCCTGCAGTTCTGTGTGCGATGTAGCTTCACTGTTCAGGTACGTTGTTCCAGCAATAAGCATTTACAATTGGTTTGCCTTCCGTGCCTCCTCATTCCTGCACGAAGCAAAGGATGCTTTATCCAGTTCTAGAAATTAATTTGAAAGACTGAGACTGCAGGTTTAAAAAAACCAAGCAACAACAACAGAAAAAAAAAAAAAAACTTTCTTATGTAGCCTACCTCTTCTACAGTTCTAATATTTCTGTAGCATGACAGCTAACTGAAGTTGAGTAGTTCAATCACTTCAATCACTTTCTCTTAACTTGCTTTATAAAGAATGTGAACACTTACTAGCAGCTGAAGTCCTTATCTTCTAAGAAGACTAAATACATAAGCCATAGGATCAGCGATAAACCAATAGATGCAGTGATTTTTACAGGCACTTGGAAAACAAACTTAATTGCAACCTGAGGCTGCAGTCGGCCTTCTTGTAGTTACACGCTGAGCACGTAGTTCAGGAGTTTCACTCTTAGCTTACGTTTTTTGCTCTGGAGTTTCTCTTTCTGTAGCAGGAACATCAGCCCAAATTTTGATCTCGTTTCTGACCGGTACTGACCACCCTTTTGTAGCATTTCTTAGGTATAAAGCAGCCTGTACACTTCATTCCACAATGGTAAGGTAGTGGGTTTTTACTCCAAAGACAGTGTTAAATTTTCAGTTCAGGTAGGCGAGGCGATTCCACGTCAGCCCAAATAATAGGTTCTGGCACTCTTCTCCTTGTCATAAGAAGTTTAAAATAGAAATTGTTTTTAGGAAAATTACAAAAAAAAATGCTAAAAATGCTAAATTAGTTTTTAATGTATATATGTTTGCTATATGAACAAATATGTAAGTATCTTACTGATCATCTATTTATCAAAGAACAATAAAGGTCATGTAGTATTCAAACCTATGGCAATTTCAGACTTTTTTTAGTGTCAAAAGCTTTCAGAAGGGTGACTGGTTAGTTTTATGTAAACTGCTGTGCTAGAAAGAAAGATTTGTAGAAAGAAAACTGTATGGGAACATAAATCCAGCCAAATCCAGCCCTTGGCTGGTGATAATTGCGTCAACCTAAACCATCTTGAATGTTTTGAATGAAGAGGCTGCTAGCAAAGTATTAAAGTATTTTAATTAATAAACAACCTTTTTCTTTACCATGCCAGCAAGTATTATTAAAAAACAAAAAAAAAACAAACAGCAGTGCAATGTTTCACAACACGAAGGGCATTACAGAAGCCTTCTACTTGATTGTTTGCTTTGAGTCATTGTGTGCTGCAGAGCTGCTGGATGTCTAATAGCATTTCTTGTCACTGAAACCTACACGGAGCTTTTGAATGGATGCCTGGAGCAGATAGTTCTAGGAGAAAGCACATCAGAGATCGCTAAATCTGCAGTCAGGGAGAAAACCTGGCAATTAGCCATTTTAATTGGGGTTTGTTTGTTTGTTTGTTTTTGAACCTGTGGTTTTTAAAGGGCAAGGTTTTACTTTCCAGGCTGATCCACGAATTCTCTCTCAACACCACACTCCCGTGCAAGGGCTCTGGAAGGGTCTTTTCTGGATCCACTTCAAAGCCAGTCATTATTTCTATTCTGAATAAAGTGCTGCATGTGTGTTTGCTCATAGCTTTTGCTTATGCTATTCCAGGTTATTTTCTGAGGCTACATTTGTGGATTTAGGCAAAATACGGTTTCTCACGATGCTGTTTCACTTCCAGAGACGATTTTTAGCCAGTTATTTCTTTGTTACTCAAAGTTAGAGGTCTTTTCCCCCCTTCTCCGTCTTCCTCTTAGCTTCAAAATGAGTTGAGATTACAACTAAATTAATTTGCTTGAAGGAAATCAGTTACAGCATTTCATAACAAAATTACTTTTTCCTAATCCTTCTACATTCATTCAACTGCATGTTCTCTTGTGATTTCGGAGGGTAGATGGTTAACACTGAGGTGTTATATTTAGTCACCCAGATACTAGGTAATTTTTTTTTTTTTGTGGTTTGTTGGAATTGCAGCCAACAAACAAAATAATGTAGGCACATCAAAAGCACCACGTGTGCTGTTGCTTCAAAGGAAGACGTTGTTTGTTTTTATTCATGATGTTGTTGTGCCGCTTGAGGTGAAGACTGGAAGTTTTCCAGGCTCTTTTTTCCCATTAATGCCCCGTTTTGAGCTGGCAAAAGGAATTCTAGTCATACGGTACCACAGGTAAGTGGGGAGACTCAAATTATGCTTGTGCCTTCGTGAGCAAACATGTTTGAAAATAATTGGCTATTTTTAATGTGTTATTGCTTTTTATTTGGATTGTTTTCGAAGTCTACATTGCTGCAGTACCAGCGGTGCTTGAAGGTCCTATGTCAGATCTTCCAACATTTTTTTCATGATTGTAAAACAGACCAAAGAAAAAAAAATTTTGAAGAATGTACATTGTGGTGTTTTATCAGGAAAAACATTAGAGGATTCCCTAGAAAATGAACATGGCATGTAGTTTGTGTATCCTTAGTTAAGTATGCTGCTTGTATGATGAAATTCCTGAATAGTTTCATACAGCTGAACTGTGGCTGTAGTGATTTGAAACCAGTACAAAGAAGCAAAAGCAAAGTCTGCTACAGCTAAGGGAGTGTGGCTGTTACTTTTATCTGTCTTTATCTCTCTTTTAGTGACCTATTGTGTTTGCCCAGATATTTGCAAAACACCGACAACGAGGCAGTTTGCTTTATGTTGACATTTTGTGGCATACGATGCGTATATTGCATTTTTATTATCTCCAATATACTTTTAATGGCTTCAACATGTTTTCTTTATTGATTAGTTTGCAAAGACAATCAGTAATAGAAGGAGCAACCCTGCTGACCTCTGAAACGTCCGTTGTGGGTGTAAGTGTATCTGTTCAGTTGTACTCTGGTATTTTGATGAACGAGTAGCTCTGCTTTTCCTGCCAGAGCTATCCCTGTGTTATATTCCCCATGGCTTTGGAGTAGTCATATTGTTAACAAGTTATCTTTTTTTACTTCACAAAAACCAGAAACAACAGAAATCTGTTGACATAGTTGGAATTTCAGAGTCAGAACTTACTGGCACGAAAATATAAATTGTATTTAGCTAGAATATAAATTTTACTTTTGCATGTCCCATAACTTTAAGGATTTGTTATAACTTGATCAAAACAAAGTTATAACCACTTTTTTGTTAGAAATAAAAAAGAGATCATCTCCAGTTCATAAGGCATCTTAGAAACTACGGGCTTGCTTTTTTATGCTATGTAAATAGTACACTTCTACAGCATACTACAGATCCTTTGTGTCTTTCCTCTCTTGTGGGGAGATTAAAAAGGGAATTTCTAAGGAACTGAAAAAAAAATAATCTGAAAGGATCTGAAAATCATCTCAGACTTTACAAAACTTATTTTAAAGACGTTTTTATTCCTTAGGGTAAGTAAACTCAGTCTGCAGGACTGTATTGCAGCGCATGATGGTTGTGAAGAGCCCCTTGTACAGTAAATCTTGGGGTTTTTGTTTCTGCTCTTCAGTGTTTATTCCTTCTCTATGGAGACTCCAGCATACTGTATCTTCTGGAACTGGCAAATGCAATTTGTCTCCAACTTCAAAGCTGCATATGGAAATCACTAATGAATTTGATACCTGTTTAATATTTGAGACAGTTATTTTTAACGCTTTAAAACATATTTGTGAATCTCTGCAGTACTATATAGATTATTTTTTTGGTCATTTACTCAGTTTTGTTTGTAGCTGTTAACTGAAGTTACTCTGCTGCAGTACAAGAATTCCACAACTTAATTACATTCCTCAGGAAATGAGATCTTATACTTGCAGTGAGGTCAAGTGCAAAAGAACTGGATCATGACTTTCATTAACTTCTTCTTTTACCTTGTACAAATCCTAGAATTCCATCACATTAAATGCTTCTCATACAGTTACACTTGAACACAAAGGAATGCTTTTTTTTTTTTTTTTTTTTTTGCTTTTTGTTCAGTGTGTGTGGGTTTTTGGTTTTTAAATAGTCCTGGGGTTGTTTGGTTTATGCTCTGACCAAGTTTGCAGTAAGCCACTGGTACTAGCTGGAGGGCGAAGACAAGATTTTCAAAATTCAAGTTGTACTCTGACCTTAAAACGTAAAATTCTGCATACATGTTATAATGGATTATGCACCTAGATTTAATGCCCTTCTTACAGATTTGCAAAATGCAATGATATGTTACAAAAAGCACAATATATAATTTGGTGTAGTTTGCATTTCGTTTCTCTTAACTAATCACTTCAGGAATTACTTTACAATCTGAGTTTGTAAATTTAATAGCCCACAGTAGCTACTTAATTTTATAATTTCTTTTGTTTAATCAATCTAATGTAAAACTTGAAAGTGCATCCTTCTGCCTTGAACGATTTCATTCCCACCATTCAGACTTCGTGGTTGAAATTAAGATATTGCGTTTTCTTTCTCTGAAGGGATTGTGAAACAGCTGAGCTTGTAGGATTGTCATGTTCGAAGTACCAAGAGGGAACCCTGAGAATAACTCAGAAGGAGGTTGGGATGATAATTGAGTCTCATACATTTAATTTTTCTCCATCAGAGAAATAATTAGCTTCTTGTTATCAGAGCAGGGCCTTTGACTCTTACTTCTGTTTGTGGTATGGATCACATCATGCAAAGTGCAGAGTATTGATGCAATAACAACAGGCTAACCTCCTATTTTTGTTCTTTGTGATTTAGATTTGTTTCTGTACAAGTAGTTATTTTTCTCTCATGTTAATTATGGTGTAATTCTGAACTCTGGCTGTGCCTGCCAGACACTTCTGAGATGGGTGACTGGAGGAAACTAAGCCTTGGGTGATGATCATGCATCATTTTTCTACGTAATTGAACATTTTTCATGCTTAATTTTCTTCTGCTGTTATGTCTGTAGAGAAGCTCTTCAGTGGAGAGGAGATTATGATTCAGGAGACCTCGAGTCATCTGGCTAGACTGAGGCTTTGTTTTCACAATTAAAGAAAAAAAATAGTAGCAGGAGTGGATTGGTTTGGATTTTTTTTTAATCATGGTAACTGCGCGTGGGCATCGCTGGCAAAAGGGATCAAAATGAGGTATTTTGGCTGTGCTGAGGGAAACTTGCAGCTTGCTCAGGCAAGGCCTGTACGTCTGTCTGACACTGACCTCGTGCTCAGTTTCCCTAGAGATAAAAATTCTTTTACCTTACTCAGCGTGCAGAACAAACGGGAGAATTTGCAGCTGTAAAAGGAGATTGGAACTGACTTGTTAAAATGCAATTTTTCACCGTGCCTGTTCCTTCACGTGTACCCACGAGCTGTTACTCCGCAGTGTTGAGCAAAGTCACACAGCTGTTGTCTAGTTAACAGCCATTTAGTCTTTTTCGATCTGTTTTTAATTACAGTGCATATGTGTGGGGCTTGTGATGATGCTGGATGTAGTGTCAGATCCTGTGAAAGCAGGCCTGTGTAGGATTTTAAGACTTAAGTGATGGAGAGGCTCGTTTTGAGGGTGATTAACGAGGAAAGAATTTGGCATTTGTGAAAGTGCTGAATGCCTCTTTAGGGTAATGCTCTTCGGTCTAAATCTCATTAAAAGGTGTGTGTCTTGGATTAATTGGATGCAGCTGAATACGGGATCTTCTTGAAGGAAATTTGTGTTCAAAGAAGGGCTACGAAGCTGGTGAGGGGGTCTGGAGAACAAGTTTTAAGAGGAGCAGCTGAGGGAGCTGGGGTTGTTTAGCATGGAGAAGAGGAGGCTCCATGAAGACCTTATTGTGCTTACAGTTACCTTAAAGGAGGTTGTAGGGAGGTAGGGATTGGGCTCTTCTCCCAAGCACCGAATAATAAGAAGACAAGGAGAAACGGCCTCAAGTTGCACCAGGGGAGGTTTAGGTTGGGTATTAGGAGAATTTCTTTACCGAAAGGGGTGTGTGGCATTGGAACGGGCTGCCCAGGGAAGTGGTGGAGTCACCATCCCTGGAGGTCTTTAAGAGACGTTGAGATGTTGAACTTAGTGATATGGTTTAGTGGAGGACTTGTTAGTGTTAGGTCAGAGGTTGGACTTCATGATCTTGAGGTCTCTTCCAACCTAGAAATTCTGTGATATTCAAAAACTCATGCTGTTGACTGTTGGAATGGAAAAACAGTTCACGTAGCTTAAACCAAAAAGAGCAACATACTGATTTATTAACGTGAAATAATTGAGTGGCAATCAGAGAACCACATGCTCAGGAGCAGTAGCAGTAACACAACAGGTAAACCAGCGTGCATTTATAAACACCTGCAGACATCTTAAAGCTTTCAATGACTAATCATGGACATTTCTAGTCCTCCCCTTCTACCTGCAGGTAGACCTACCCATCGGCACGCAAGCTCCGCAGGCATTGTGGGTTACAAGTAAGGGGACTGAGCTCCCCTTATTGTCCACCCCACCTCTTGGAGATGTGCATGCTCCAGCTTTATACCAGGGCCACTCCCTACAATCTGCTGGTCCCTGGACCAGCGATAAAGCCCCCCTGACCCAAGTCACAGACCTCAGTGGCTGAGCCCCAGGTCCCCACATGTCACACTCAAACCACTGCTGCACTGCCTGGGGTGTGGCTTATCCCTCATCTGATGGGAGGCTGCAGGAATGTGGCCATTTCTGCATCACAGTCAGGCTTTAACAGCTGCTCTGTTACCATGAGGAGGTTCCTCTTCTCTGTCACAAATATTCATGCTTCATTTATCCTTTTTTTTCAATCTGACTCCTGCGTTTCAAAAGCCTTTTTGTAGCTACCCGCTTTGTTTGGTCCTTCTCAGGGCTGTCTTTGGGTTGGTAAAAGAATTTGTATTTGGCACGTGGGAGGCTGCTTCTTGACTTGTTCAGTTTTGTTCAGTATAAAAGCAGCACATGTATCAATATAAAAGACAGGAGTGTATTAAAATGAGCAAGTCTTGAGGGCTACCAGGATGTCTGGGAGGCTCAAGTCCATGATGGATGAGGAGAAGCTGATAGAATGGCCTTTCAGAGGACTTAACAAAAGGGTGGGAGGGTTTTATTGCTGTCTACATCTGCTTGATGGATACCACGAGGACAGAGCCATGCTCTTTTCAGAGGTGTGCAGCAAGGGGGAAAGAAGATTGCAGCGGCTGAGAGCAGTTGGTTGTTGGACCAGGCAGCCCAGCGGTACTGCACATCTCCATCCTTGGCTGTGGCTCACGGCTCTGGGCAACATGACACGTAAGGTGACTCCAGAGGTCCTTCCCAATCGAAATTGGTCAATTTTATGTAACAAATGGATATGATAGATGCCCAATCCTGTCTTTGTATAAAATTATGCCACATTTAAGTGAGTTTGAAGAGGTCGTATTTTACCTAAGCCTGAAATTTACTTATTCCTATACAGAATTTTATTCATACTGTCTTCATTTGTGATGTATTGTCTTCCTACATCTCTTAGTGAACACCGCGTGTTTTGTGAGTTAAAAAGCAACTCACATCTGGCTTTGAGTTTTTTTTTTTTCCAGATTGATCAAGTTGCATGGCAGGTATCCTTAATTTTATTCTATTAAATTATGTCTTCTGTCAATCTGCAATTAACTCCTTATATATGAAACTAAACATTATAGATGCATAATGGGCACCGTTTTACCTAAAAAGGGATTTGGCAACAACTGAATTTAAATTTTCAGACCTCGTCACTAGGTGATGTTGCTGAAAACTGTTTCTGATTTTAATGCTTCAAGTTTTTACCAATCCATTTCCCTTGAAGAGCTGTTCAAAAGTTCATCAGCCTTCACAGGGTTTGTTAGGTTGAGGTGTAAGGTTTTGCTTTTGTTACTTTTTGGTGAAAAAAAATTGCCGATCAAGGAATCCTTTGTCAAGCCAATTTCATCTCTCCAGGTCATGGATTCCCTCAGACAGCAGAGCACTGTGTGACTAAATTATCATAATGTTTGAGCCAGAGGAGGAAGCAAGTAGCAATGACTTCTTTAGCTACAGTCTTCACAGGCAAGAGCTCCAGCCACGTAGCCCAAGCCCTAGAAGGCAAAGGCAGGGACTGGGAGAATGAACTGCCCGCTGTAGGAGAAGATCAGGTTTGAGATCATCTAAGGAACCTGAAGGTGCTCAAGTCCGTGGGACCTGATGAGATACATCTGTGGGTCCTGAGGGGACTGGTGGGTGTGGTTGCTAAGCCACCATCCATCGTATTTGAGAAGTCACGGTAGTCTGCTGAAGTTCCCAGTGACTGGAAGAGGGAAAACATCATCCCCATTTTTAAAAAGGGGAGCAAGGAGGACCCAGGGAACTATAGGACAGTCAGTCTCACCTCTGTGCCTGGCAAGATCATGGGGCAGATCCTCCTAGAAACCCTTTTAAGGCACATCGAAAATAAGGAGGTGACTGGTGACAGCCAGTGTGGCTTCACTAAAGGCAGATTGTGTCTGATGAGTCTGGTGGCCTTCTGTGATGGGATTACAGCACTGAAGGATAGAGAAAGAGAAACTGATGTCATCTATCTGGATTTGTGCAAGGCATTTGACAGTGTCCTGCACAATATCCTTGTCTCCAAATCGGAGAGACATGGATTTGACAGATGGACCACTTGGTGGGTAAGGACTTGGCTGGATGGTCACGCTCAAAGAGTTGCAGTCAATGGCTCAATGCCCAGGTGGAGATCAGTGATGAATGGTGTTCCTCAGGGGCCAGTATTGGGACCAGCACTGTTTAATATCTTTGTTGGTGATACGGACAGTGGGATCAAGTGCATCCTCAGCACATTTACCGATGACACCAAGCTGAGTGGTGTGGTCAACATGCTGGAGGGAAGGTGTCTGGTGGGAGGTGTCCCTGCCCATGGCAGGGGGGTTGGAAATACGCGATCTTTGAGGTCCCTTCCAACCCAAACCATTCTATGAATAGTTACAGTTGAGCTCTTGTCACTTCTGCAGAATGGTGAATATGTGTAGTTAAATTGTTACAGTGAAGTGTAGTCATTGAGTGTCAAATCCCAGATGTAATGAAATCAGCGTACTTTTCCATCTTTATAGGAGCTCAGACTTTCTTCTGTGAAATTTGTCAACGTTGTGCTTGAAAACCTGTGTCTCTTGAAGTGTTAGATGCATGTTTGTCATCTTTGTAGGTACAGTTGCTGGATTAATTGAATGAAGAAGTGTTAGTTTTTGCACAGAAGATAAAAGGAGAACCTTGGAGAAGGCACCTCAGCTGCTCACAAAGAGGTTCAGGCAGTTTAGCTGCTTTTTTGTCTCTGCTGCCATCCTATAAAGCTGGTATTTTTAGCATGAATCTTCATACACGGTCAGATGTTTTGAACAGAGGTCCTGTCAGAAAGGTGTCTTATTAGCACTTTTTATTATCTGTACTTCTTTATCAGGTGGAAAATAGGGTTCTGACTGGGATCTGCCTGCCGTGTGAGGTGGGGTAGGTGGGCCACATTCCCTTTTGTTGGTATGGTTCTAGTTGTCTGCCTGTAAATAGAGACCTGTGTAACTTCTGACATCCTGAACGGAGCACTGGGTGGTGGTGGTTATGGAAAGCGTTGTTCATGCACAACTCTGAGGTCTGCTGGAGAGCAGTGCCTCTGAACTTCTGCACGTTTCACATATGCTGTGTCAACCTCTAGATTTAAGGGTTTTTCAAAGAATAAATAATTTTTTTTTCTTTGCAAAACACAGATACATGAGTTATCCATACAAAGCTAACAGTTCTTGTGTATGCAGATGCAACTTTTTTTATACTGTTGTGCCCCCAAGCAATAATGTTTTATTATATAATTGAGCATATTGCTGTGATACAAAGCAGCTTTTTCCCAGTCTCTTTTTAGGAGACTGCATACATACTCCATTCAAACTAAAAGCTATCATTACATTGACTGGCTGTAACCATTTGCCATTACAAGTCTTTTTTTCTAATTTATCCATCATCTTAAAGTATCAAGCTGTCATGCACATAAAACTTACTATGTTAAGTCTTAAAGAACAATGTCATGGCATATTAAATGTCTGCTTTAATCTTAAATCATGATTTGAATTCAGAAGTGCTGTATACCAGGTTTGATGTGCAAATGCATAGCGAAATGGCAAAAATATGACTTGTGCACCGAAGGGACAAGTAGTAGTTTTGCTTTCCACTGCTGTGCAGCTAAAGGACTATGGTAAGTAAACAAACTTCGGTCAGTAATCATAACCTTCTGTCACTTGGCAGTTTTAAGAAAGCCATTGCTCTGATTTTCTTTTTTTGTTTTTAGGCTTTAACTCGAAGCCTTTGTGTGAGCTTTTTATATCCTGATGAAAGAGAAGAGGTTGTACCAGTCACTGTTGCGTAGTCCAGTAGCCTGTCTCAGTAGCCCATAGCGTGTGCCTGGGAAAGAGGAGAGGCACAATTGTTTCCTATTCAGTTTGCTCACGCTCCCTTCCTTGCTTTCTGCTCTGGATCTTTCATTTACTTTTATGACTGTTGGGACCTTTCATTTGCTTTTATGACTGTTGAGCACTGTGCTCCTCTTTTATAGACCTATTATAACCTCAAAATCCATATCCTCCGAAGTAATACACAGTTCAGAAGGGGTGTGGAGTGTTTTCCAACTTTGTTTATTGAATGCTTCTTTTCAGGTTACACTACAGCCTTAAGAATACTGCAAGCCCTGCACTGCTCCCCGTTTCTCTGGGAACTTCGTATTCCACTCTTGCATACTGCATTGTTAGATGAGTTTTCATCGCCATGCTTTTTAGAACCCCTCATTCAATCTGCTAGGTTAGATTCCCACCCACCTTGTGCATTTTTTTTGTACTTGATTTGTCTTCCATTGTAGCAGGGGTTGCTCGGTGTCACAAGGTTGTTTGACAGCACTTAAATTGGCCTTTGCTTCTGCTTGTGAAGACAAAACATTATCAGCTGTGTAGTTGTAATGCTTAATTAGGTCTTCATCTAGCAGATCACTATTTGTCTTAAAGAATGCAAATAGCATAACAACTTAACGAGACTATATGTATATATAGGTGCAGTTGAACAGCTGCTTTTAAGTTCTCCTTTTGATCAGGGTGTAATTACTTTATGGCTTGCAAAAGAAATGTTAAAGCAGAGCTCATTT
Source organism: Anas platyrhynchos (assembly GCF_047663525.1). Lineage (NCBI taxonomy): Eukaryota > Metazoa > Chordata > Aves > Anseriformes > Anatidae > Anas > Anas platyrhynchos. The sequence goes on from NC_092587.1 coordinate 177,637,200, forward strand.
TGAATGATAAAAGCCTCTAAAGACTTTTCAATATGACGATGATAACTTTATTATACCTTCTCATTTAACTAATGTCTACTTTGTGTTTTTTCACTTTAGAAGAATAAAGCAGAAAGCCTGGTGACCTGCTCTTTACTGACGTACATACATTGCCTGCATACGTGTATGCACAAAATCCTTGTAACACTTTGAACTGTTTCAAATAAGTGAATGTTGAGGCATTGCTAACTCTTCACTGTTGTGGAACTGAATGCATGGTGGATAAACAAAATCTTTGAGTGTAAAAGCCATTGCTGTGAATGATGTAGCTTGGAATTTCTCAGTTATATTTTAGAATGAGCTAGAACAATAAGACAAAGCTGTGTTATGTTCAGTCTCTTCTCATGTTTTGTAAACTTAAAATCTTAAACCTCTGCAGAAGGATTTCTGTTAGATTTGTGATGCTTTTATTTCAGTACTGTATAGGTACTGTATAGATTTCTGCATTCCTATATGGTCTCTGTAAAACTAACATTCATTTTAGGACTCTAATTTCAAGCAAGTTAGATGGGTGGACACATTTGATGCCAGTAGATCAAATTCATTCTCCGAGGATCAGTTGTAGTAGGTACTGTGTCTGAACAACTTCACTCCTGCCAGCAAATACAAAGACGCTGAAGTTTCTTTTCCATAGGGAATAAACAGTAGATAAGTTGTATTTATGAAGTTGCAAGTTTAGTGTAAAAAGTGTTGTATTTTGGATATACACAGTAAACTTTATGAAGTGAACTTGTAGTGCTGTGGAAGCAATGGTATGAAAGTAGGGTGAAACTTTTTTTGCACCTAACATCCTCCTGAGTTCCAGATATTTTTTTGGTTAATAATTCACCCATGTTGAATTGAAGCAGTGTCAGGAATTTCTGTCCTCTTGAGTAGTTGATTTGCCCTAAGTGTTTGCTTCAGATGATGTGCTTAAACAGCTGAGATAGCTCAGTTGTCTGTAAATACATGCATGTACAATATTACTAAGAATAGCATAGTTAACATTTTTCTTTCCTCACAAACTGACCCCTTTGAGCAGATTGCACAAGAAGTTCACAAATGTTATAGCTGAAAGCTATGTATCACGACAGCCTTGTTTTCCTTCTCGGATATCAGCTACCGATTCCAATCTAGAGTGACCGAGGCACGTAGACTCCTCCAGATCTTGGTATGCTGCCTTTGTACGGGCGGTCCTTTCCATCTGGGTAGGGGCTAAGCTGTTCCTGGGGGCATGGAATAACATATTTGTGAAATTTTACCAGAAACAAAATCTGAATTAAAAACGAGGCTGAAATAATGTGTTTGAATTTTAGGCAACTTGCTTGGTCTTCAGTTTATTGGATTAGTTTGCTAAGTCTAGGAACACGGTGACAAATTCTGTCACTCTACTGAAAATATTAAAAGTTCATTAAAGCAGTATTTTTAACATCCATCTTATCAGTAATAAAAATAATGCGCTGGCAGTAGAAAATAGGCCAGAAACCGTGTGTGAATTCAGTTAGATTTCATTCATGGTATTAATAACAGCTAGTGCGGTGGCTGGTAGAAAACAACAAGGGAACGAAGGGCTCTGGTTTAGCATATTTGGGAAGCTGCTGTGGCTGGGATAGCGCCGGGGTCACACAACCTCAGTCAAGAGGGTGCAGCCAAGGAACGCAGCCAAAGCAAACTGGAGAGAATTTGTGTGGAAATCTGGGTGAGCGGATGTCTGTGGACAGTGCAGCTGAATTTGAGAAGGCTTTTTTAATTCTCAAAGCACCGAATCCTGGAGCTTTCTTTGCACCTTGTACAAGTATGCTGAATTCTTAATTAGAATATTTCCTTACCTTTATCCTGCAAAAAGGATAATCAACATTACTGTCTAAAAATTTCAATAAGGGAGTATTTTTTCTCCTCCCTCGCGCTTAATGGGCTTTTGATCAAACCATTCATCTCAATACTGTGTGGGCTACCCCAACCTGTGGGATCCTTTTTGTGTTCATATTACTCAGCTAGTGATTTGGCTAACTCCTTAAGGAACTTCCTAGTTCACTGAGCTTGTCTGGGGGGTTAGTGAACTTTATAGTTCATTAACCTTAGGACACCGGAAAAGTATTTTTATGATTTATAAGAAGTATACAAGTTCACAACACTTTCACGATTCAGGGCAAGATTAGTCATGGAAAAGTGAATGTTATATACAGTTCCTGCTTCAGCTGGATTTTCTTGGAAGTATTTAACACCTGAAAGCTTCTAGAAATACCTATGAGTTTATATTAAAGTGTGGAAATAAATATTAAAGGGATCTGCCAAACTTTCATCAGGTACCTTTGCAGCACAGACCTTTATGTATAGAAATTGTGGGCATTAGAGTTCACTTATCAGTTATAATTTTTTGCTTTTTTTTTAAATCAGGGTATGGTTTGGTTAAAATATGTGAAAGATTGATAGAATTTGTAAAAGGCACATGGTAGAACAGCTCCAATAGTGGTAATTCTTAGCTTTACTATTATCTATAATAACATACTATTATTGTTATAGTAATTGCTATTACTATTATCCATAGTAATTCTTAAAAGGCACCTGGTAGTACTGCACAAGTCCACTTAAACCTTTAAAATAAACTGCTGCTGTGCGATGAATGGAAGCTACGCAGTTTGTTGGCTGTCAAAAGAAGGCTCTCCTCATTTCTTACACCTTTTAACAACAGGGAGAAGGGAGGTTGCGTGGTGTGGTTTTGGGAGATGCTGCTCGGTGGCCAAGTTTCTGTAGGCTGCACTGAGAGTTGTTATGAATAGGTGCAAAACAGTCAGGACCAAAGAACAGCTGGAAATGACATGAGCACACCACATGCAAATAATTTGTCGATCTGTATACAGAGAATGCAGAAACAATTTTAAAAATGTAGACTGCTCCTGCTGGCAATAAATTCCCTTGTCTACAACTAGAAGCGGCTTGAGGCAGCTCAGTGATAAGCGTTTTATCAGCTGCTTTATATTCCAGTGCCAGAAGAAAAGAAATGAAATATATCTTAACAGACTTTGAGTAGGTTTTTTTCTGTTTAAGCAGTTTCTTCATGCAATCATTTAAATATATTTAATATTCCACGTGAAATAAGATTTAGTAAGCCTAAAATGTTAGTATGTTGGTGAGACTGATGCTTTGGAGAGGGTTTTTTTGACCCTATTTATTTATAAGCATGGTATATAAGCAAGGATTGAGATTTCCCCCCCTTATTTTCTCATTCTAGTCAGTGAAAAATTATTGTAACAGTCATGTAATACTTGAATTGAAGGTTATTTTCTGTTAGAGAAAACTAAAGGACTTTGGGTGAATTTAGACCTATGGGAATGGCAAAATATAGCGAAGTGATTTTAAAAAGATGAGCCTTTAATAACTGATTTTGTCTTAAGCCATCAAGTATCTATTGCATCGGATGCATAAATTCTGAAATATGTTCAGTGATTTTTATTGCTGTTTATAGTAGAACCCCTTCTACAAATAAGGTACTGTTTTTACCAACACGTACTATGTTGTAAACTTTAATTGCTCAACAATCAACTCTAAAACAACCATAGTTGACACTGCGATCCGAAGCTACCCTATTACTAACCCATAAGAAGAAAATACTGCTTTCAGCTTTAAGGAGTTGTCTTCCTTCATTCAGAAGCTGAACGATAGAAGGTGATAGTGATCCTTATTTTCCTCTTCACTTTCTGTAGTGCGAAATTGTACAGGAGGATAAATTACTACGTACTCAAGTGGAAGAAAGTAGTTTGTATGCGTTGCACACCTGAGGACGTTTGAAGTAGACCCGGACTTAATGGAGAAAGTGCTCCAGGTCTGCTGTCTTATCAGAAGATTATTTTTTTTTGGTGGCAAATGAAAAATGAAGCTATGCTTTTACAATGCTTTTATGCCCTTGGAAAAATCAAGGCAAGTGAGTAAGTACTGGCTCCAGTGAGCATCCTGCTGTGAAGGAAAAGCAGCATCAGGAGCCTAACTCCACATTCTCTTTGTTTCTATCAAAGGCAGTGATAGCATGGACCTGCTGATGACTGCATAGGGTCATTCCTTGACTCCATAGAGTCTGCCTTAATCCATGGCCATGAAATCTTTTAATTGTTACATGCTGCTGGAGATCACTTGTTTGGTGCTTAGCTTTAATGAACAAGTTTTCCACTGCTTAGCAAGTGCTGTTATTCCCTTTTCCTACTTTGGTCATGGTCAAATGTGAATTGTTTGGCCCAGGCTGGCCTAGTTCTTCTGCTGCAGTCTCCATAGAGGCAAACTCATCACATCAGAAGCCAAGGACTCCTTCCTCTGCAGTGTCTCCTGGCAGCTGTTGAGTTTATTTTTCCACCTCAGGAAAAGTTGAATCGTGGGATGATGAATGAGCCTTCTCTGATGGAAGTTGTTGAGGTTATTTGCATGGTTTCTGTGGCATTGAGAAAGATGCAGGGTGAAATGGAAATCATGTCACATACCTGTGTGAGATGCTGACATTCCTAGCACTTGTTGTTTCATGTCAGAGGGTTGTCCCACAAGCACGGTGCCCACATACTTTAACAAAGTAAGCTTATTGTGTCCATACTTAATTCAAGAGTTTTTATGGTGTAAAAGAGGCTTAAGTAAACCTTGCAATTGAGTTAATAGAGTAACTTCGCTAGTGGAAAACGTAAAGAACTTTTCTCTGTTCGTGATTTGGAGATGTCTGATGTATCAGCAGGAGGGGCATGGGCAAGATTGTCTTCAGACACTTGACAAAAAAAAAAAGACCGAGGAAAACTCAGTAACAAATGGCAAGCAGCATGTGTTTCCAAGTAATCCACTGGTGAAATGGTCTGGCTGTTGGCTTCATTTACTAATTCATCATAATTCATTCCTTTCTCCTTGGAGTTATGGTTGAGGGCTGCAGTGTTAGATATGCTAGCAATTGCTGTTGCTTGTTTCATGCATTAGCAAAAGCTTTGAATTTGTTGTTTCTCTTCTTTCCTTTTTCATTTTAACTTATTTCTGAGACAGGAGGCTACAGAAACAAAGTATTTTCTAGCCAGTGTTGTGTTTCTGAAGCACTCTTCTTTGCCCTGTGAACACAGGCTGAGAACACCAGTCTGGTATATAGTGTCGGAAACATTCACTGCTCTATGAAGAATGGTCCAGAAAAAAAAGGTAGATGAAGATTTAAAGCCATCGACTCTTAAGGCAGTAAGCAAAGTCTTTGAAAGTAATGACTTCATCAGTTTTAAACTTTAAAGCCTGTTATAGGAGTCTTTTAAAGATGGTCACAAGCCACCAGTATGACAAATCTTAAAAGTCTAATTTTATCCTGAGGCTGTATCAGAAGATGTATTTCAGCAGGGACTAGAAATTCTTAATAATGTTACACATGACACTGGTGTAACATAATCCTCATGTAAAGGATTACGTCCTGTTCCTGTTCAAAGCAGATGAGCTTAGGCTGAAACAGGTGCAGAAGAGGTCTGCTTGGATGGTCAGGAAAACTGTAACGAGAGGAAACTGGAAGAATCTGGCTTGTTTAGTCTTGGGGAAGAATGACAGGGAGAAGGTATTATTCTCACAAATATACCAAGGGAGAAAAGACCGTGGGAGGATATTAAGAGGACAAGCTTGGTGTAAGAATTAGTGGGCATCAATGGATAACAAATACATTTTTACCGAGAGTTAAAGGATCGTGTGAACACGGGTCGTCTACTTCTGAGCCAACTTTCCATCAAGGTAGCAAGGATAATAAAGCTGCTTTTGAGATGAATTGGTTCTTTATTCAGGTGCTGCTGTTAATTATTGCAGAAAGTTGGTGTGATTTCAGCAGAAAACCCTGTGTTTTCCCTTTGAAAGATGGCAGGCATTCTGCATAAGTGGTGAATTCAAGGTTGTTTGCAAGATCAGGTAGTATCTATTTGCTTAATTTACTTTGTAAGGGAGTCCTGTGATATATCCTTAGTCTTGCATATTCATGTGGACAGTTACACAGAAAAAAAAACCTTGTATGCAAGGCACTGGAGAGAGCTACGAAGGATTTGCTATCTACAGATGATTCTGGCAGAAGACTTCAGGTGTAATGTGTGGCACACTTTGATAGAATATACCTAAGTTTACTTAAATATATCTAATTCTGGCATTTTTAAAATTTTAAGATGCTTGCTTTACAAGCTTCAACTAACCTTTTAAAAACTTTTGCCAATCTTTTAACATCCATTTGTTAAAAAGGCATGGTATATTGTAGGTATTTCTGTTCTCAGTCAGCAGTTAAAATTAGCTTTCTGTGAAATCAAATACTGTTGTATACAGATCCTAGATGGACTGCAGGTAATTTATAGCTCAGCAGTTGTGCAGGGTCTTGCACAGCGTATGGATCTGTTGTGATAATGTAGCCTTTTGAGTAGCACCTCCAGTAGATCTGCAGGTGATGCTGCCAGAGGGCTCAGCACAAGCCACATGAGAAGCTTTTCGTGTTAAAGCTGATTTTCTGCTATCTGGATCAATCTTGAATAAACAAATTTCAAAGGTGAGGCTTTTCATTAAGAAAGCATATGGAGCACTTGGGGGTGTGTAGTAATGCCATCTCTTCAGGGAAACAATTGCTAGTTGAACGCTTACCCTGTCTACATAATCAGAGCCTTTTTTTTCAGAAACAAAATGTACTTAGAATTGCATATTTGCTGGTGTATCTCTTTAGGGTTCTTCCCAAAGGAACGAATTTCCTATCCAAATCATGGAAGAGGCAGGGGAAGAGAGCAAGCGAGCCAGAGCTGCCAAGCCTATGCGTTCGTCAGTCACAAAGAGTTACATTATTGAGTTGAAAGTACCCCATTTTGCAAGAAGTCCGAATTAAAATTCTAGCAGTTCTAGTGAACTCTTTAAACATTTATTTATTCATTTGTAGAGTGTAAAAAAAAAAAAAAAAAAAAAAGCTGAATTGGGAGTAAGTTAGGAATATTTTTGTTCTGCAGAAAAGAAATTGTAATCTGAGCAGAAGGCTGTGCAATTCTTGAATTAAAACCACTGTTGTCTCACTCGATGCATCCTCTTCTTACTGAGCACGATGAGGTGACTTGACACTTAAATCCTGAAGCAGGAAAATGCATTTCCTAGCAGTGAGTGCCCTGATAGTAGTTATAATGTTGTCTGAAAGCTGACAAAATCTACTAAATCACCAGTGGATCGCTCTTAACTACCTTTATACCAACAAACTTGTGGACTTAGGGTTCAGTTAAAAAAAAAAAAAATAAAATACAGTTGCTATATCAGCTATTTGGGGGCTTGCAGTTAAAAGTATTAGCTGTTGAATGAGTTCTGGAGTGCATTAATGGCGTGGAAATTGAGTTCACTCAAAATTGCCAACTTAGAGGTCAAGCCATCAATGGAAATTAGCCACTGTGGAATAGCAATGATAATATCATTAGGTCCAGCATCCCTGCTGGTGGGAAAAGTGCTGAAAATGAACATTTCAGCTCACAGTAATGATTTTAAAATGTATATGCTGGATAAAGAAACCAAACCCACAAGTCCTTAAAATATCTTGCACTTCCTACTGAAAAGGTTGAAAGTGAAGTCCCCAGACCTCCAAGATGTGGTCATGAAGCTTTCAGTCAGATTCCTCTTTTCACAGACCCTGACCTGGTTGTTTGACCAGGTTTGGAGTATTTTGCGGGAATTTTTTTTTTTTTTTTTTATTCTTGACCCCAGTTGTTTCACTGAAACATTATTGTTTTATTAGCATGAAGAAAGGAGAGGGAATAAAATGATGTTTTCTTGTGTAACAGCAGTGTGCACTGCAGTTCCTGTGCTTTTTAAAGCTAGGTTGCACAGGCTCTTCTTCTGTGATAACAAAAGGGGAATAATGCTGTCCATCTGTGCTTCATGGGACTTATCATCCACCTATAGGTTCTCCTTTTGGGCCTGAATAAACTATCTTTTGTAGCTTCTTCAGGGTTGAACCTCAAGTACATAGTTCCTTCTTTCTTGTTTTAATTGTTGATTGTGCATGGGGGGAGAACTAACACTTTCCTGTCCCCTGCTTTATATACAGCCTGTTCGGTGCCAACCCTAACCTGTTGTAACCACGTTGAGAACGTTTCTTGTAGAAGCAAACAAGAAGATGCAAGGTGACACATCCATAAAAGCAGAGCGGAATAGTTGCCTCGTGTGTTTTAGAAGATGGTCTGTGATCCAACCCCCACAATTGAGATAAACCAGAAGGAAACGTGCTTTGTTCCTTCAAAATACCCATTGCCATGCAGTTGTTTTGTACCAAGAGCACTGAGGTTTCCCTCTGGCTGGAGACTGACCCATAAAATGCTATTAATTCCTGCTGGTGTTCCCACCTGTGTCCCCCAGCAAGTGTTGTGGCAAGCATGAGGTGGGTTTTGCTTGCCTTTTACAGGCACTAAACTGTTTATAAGTAGTGTGTGTGTCCCCATGCAGGCTTCTTGCAGTCTGTGTATCTCATGTTAGATTACAGTCCCAATGTAAACCATGACTTGTTAAAACAGGCAGAAGAAAGTTGTTATCTGTCAAGCCCAACCCATCCCCTGGCTGACAGACAGAACTGCTGCATGAGATGGGAGATAGGGTTTTTGTTTTTTCCTAAGAAGGCAAGGTTCTTCAGATTTTTATTTTTTTAATTTAAGGAAAAATAGAAGGTTACAAAACATCTTAAAAAGAATCATAGAAACGCTTCTATGGGATAGGGGTCTTGGTACAGAACTTAGAGGTTTATAGTACTGGTGAGTCCAAGTAGGTTATTTTTAGCTTGTTCATTTTTTTTTTTAAGAGACAGTGCTGATTTTGCTTTCAGTGCAAGAAGTCCTTTTTTTTTTCTTTTTTCTTTTTTTTTTTTTTTTTAATCTAGGAGTAGCCACCTCGTGTTGGTTATTTATTAGAATCTAATTTGTAGTTTGCTCCAGGATTTTCTTTCTCAGAACCTCAGTCTCTGGCAATGTCTTCATAAATTCCTGGTTTGATTAGGTAGCTGAAGCATTTCTTAGCTGTTTCTTCCAGTTTTTCAAGTGTTGTACCTCCTGTCTAATAGCTGCTTAATTAGCTGATTGTTGAAGGATGTGCTAATAGTACAAATAAGCATTTATGGTACCGAACAGCCTTCTGTTGGTAAATTGCTACAAAAATGCTGTGCTGATTCAAACACCATTGTGGGGTGTACGTGAGTAATGTAGGTAAGGCAGATTAACCCTGGCATCTGTGGGAGATGTGCAGACAGAAGAGGAAGTGATTAGATGAGTAATGCTCTGCTTTCCCCGTTACTGTAAATTAACATCAGGTAGCTCTTCCATATCTTTGTCTACAAGCCTTTGATATACCCAAAGATCAAAGAACTTTTGTTCACTTGCCTGTTTGCAGCAAATTCTCTTAACAGAATGTGACACGCTTCAAGTATAAAAACGAATTAAAAATAAACATATCTGTATTTTAGTCTGTCAGGTGTGGAAAATAATGGCCTTCATAGTGCAGGCAAGCAAATGGCTTCACAGAAATCAGGTATGGGCTCGCTTCTAGCAGGTGGGAAATGCGAGGAAATCCCTCTTTGAATAGTCACAGGGGCAGATAATGTGTAGCATAAGTGGGACCCTCTTTTGCAGCATCAGGAAAAATAATGATAACAGCCATTAAATAGCCATTAAAACTGAGAATGAAGTGAAATCCTGTGACATTGCATTCAGCTTATTCTTTCTAGTAGTGTTGTCTGTGGGCTGGAGAAATTTGTAGACTTCTAGGACAGATTTTTGCTGGTTTTGAGTGCATTAATGGGAATTTCCCAGTGGAAGGCATTGGCTTACAAAGGAAGCAGATTTAATAAAGGAGATCTTTGGCTGAGATGACGGGTTTGTAATAGAAGGCACTATAGTAAGTCCTTGCAGGGATCTGCTACCATCTTAGGGATGCGGTATTATAATATTAATATTTAATTAAATTCACATTTTTGTTTCAGATTTTTCTTCCCCAGTAGGTGGGATTAGCAGCTTGTCTGAAAGGAGTTGTGTGATTTCGTACACACACAATTTACAGCTTTTTTAAGTTGATGGAAGCTGTGGTCATTGTTCTTCCAGAAAAGAGCTTCAGAATCCAAGTTTTACACCTCTGTGAAGTCTAATGTTACCTGGAAGTCCCCGTACAACTGAAATATTTGGTACAGATGTTCAGATGGCTAGCTCATGATGCAAACACTTCAGTTTCTGTTCTTCCAGTGCTCTCCATTCAGCAACCTCCTTTAAAACAAATGAAGAAAGAGCAGGTTCTTCAAGCTTTTAAACTGGGCAAACATTTCTTACTGCTGCTGTGTCTGAGAAAACAGCTGAAATATTTAAGTCCAGCTGAGGCTAATTAGTACAATCATGGAATGATAAATCCATTGATGCTTCTCGGGGTTGGCTGTTTATTAAGGAGTGTGAAAATTAATGGCTTGCATCCTCTCCGGTGCGGAAGGTGTGGGAGAAGGAGGAATGCTTCATGGCCCAGGAACTGAGTTTCATACCATGTTATTAAAGGTCATTCTGTTGATGGAAGGTGTTTGCTGGCTGGCATTTTTTTTCTCTCTTGAGGTACAGGTGTTTGGGTCCCAAATGTGTTAACACCTTCACAGGGATCCGCAGGAAGGACCCAGTGGTTATGGAACCCAGGAACCATATTTTTTTTTGCCAATCTTAACCCTAAACTGTTGTCCTAATGATGAAGAAATACCAGATAAAGCAGAAACGTAAATGCTTTATGTTGCTGCCTAAAGCCAGGTGTGCTGGGCAGTACGGTAAGTACGATAATGAGGCAGACTGCTGTAGGTAGTAACCTCCTCTTTCTTCGTCCTGGCTTGTGATGGTTTACTGAGGGCATCTCTTGCAGAAAAATTTCCTTTGCCTCCTTTGAATTGGAGTGTGCCACAGCACTAACAATGAGAACATGCTTCAACACAGCTGTCAGCAAGTTATTGCTACCCTTTTTCTCTCCCCTTCCCTCACCCCTGAAGTTTGTGCTCAGGTTTAGCTTCTGGGAGAGCTGTTGGATTGCTTCCGGGCAATCAGTGTGCTACCTGAAAAGAATTGTAGGATTGCACTTGGCTTACATTTGCTCTACTGGGTGGTTACAGGGCACAGTGGTAAAGCAAGCCCTATATTCCCTAATGGTGTGGCAGATGAAATACAGTGGAGTGGCAGGTGAGGATCTCTGAGGAGGAATGATCGAGTTTGTAAGCATCGTCTTTGTTGAGTCTATCATCTGACGTTAATTGAGAGACATTTTAAGGCTGCTTTTGCCTTAAATAGGCCAAGTGCAGCTACTGCTGTAACTACAGAGAGCTCGCAGATACCTCAGGTTGTTGCATCGACTGAAAGAAGCTTGGAGGAAACGCTTCAATGTGACTATTTCAGAAGGGTTGGTTTTGTGTGTGTGTTTTTTCTCAACCTCTCCTTAGTATTTGTGTTTGTTTCCTTGACCTCCATTGTCTTTGCTTCCTGCAGTTGTGACAAGTAAACTCATTTGTTATACTCTGAAAACCCTTGTGAGAAATAGGTCCATGGAAACGTCGGGGGTTTGTAAGGCTTTGCATAGGTGTCTTCCTATTTCTGCCCTTCTCATTCCTCATCGATGGTCTCGAGAAACCCTGCTACAGGGTGTTGGCCAAGTCTGAGATCAGGACTCCCTCTTGTGGTACCAGCTCTGCCAGGCTCACAATGTGATTCTTTCTCAATGTTGGTTTCCTTCGCTCCTGTTCCTACTGCCTCTAAAAGCCTTGATTTAGGGCCTTGTTGGTGACTGGCGGATGTATGATTATATTACAATTGCTACATTTGATATGTACTAAATTGAGTTCATTGTGATCATCGATAACGCTGATAAAGTAGAGCTGTGTGTTTTGTATCCCTACAGGTAGCTCTTGAATTTGCCCATGTATTTTAATGTTATGTCAAGATGTGGAATAGGGAAGAATTGCAGAATTCATCCACACAGCTGCCAAGGAGAAACACTTGATATATTAAATCATATCAATAGTAAGGAAAAGCACATCAATGTTCACTTTGGTTTTGCTTTAAGGGGCATTCTTTGTCTTCTCTTATTTCTTCTTCTGTCTGCTAAATAACTTGAGCAGACACGTCTCTTAGTTAAGAAATGCCATGCGCTCACTGTGCTCTAATTATCACGAACAAACCAGAATGCATCAGGCACCAGAGGTCTCTGCTCCCACTTTGTTGTGTGTGTGGCATCACTGGCAGTGGGAGTTGCTGGCTGCACGTCCAGAACATTATTCATCAATGCTCTCTGACAGATAGAGTCAAGTAAGTGGGACAAGGTGTGCTGCTCTGCTGAGTAACAGCAAGTTGAAGGGCATCTGTTAGAGGTATACCGCATTTTGTTAGTTGTGAAAACACTAACATAAATATATATGACTTTGGGACAACCATTTAGGTGGAGGAAAAAACTAGAAGGAAGCAATTGCTTGCTACAAAGCATTGACTATTTGATTCTGAGGGGCACGAGGTCAGTGATAATAGAGCACTTGCCTTCCCTGCCAAGGCAAGTATACTTGTGTTAACTAGTGTTAGCCTGGCCACTTGGTGAATGCAGTTTGGTTTGCAGTGGCAGAGTGGTCTATACTCTGTATGTATGCTCTGTCTGTATGGTTGGTTTAAATGCTGTTTGGGGTGTTGGTAATCAGCTTGTAGACTGCTGTCACAACAGTGGTAGGCAGCAGTGGGATTTCATTGTGGCAGGCGCTTTTGGAGCTGCAGGAATTGGAAAGGTTTGTCCTGAGGATGGATCAGTCATCGTTGCCCAGCAGTGTGCCATGCCAGGTAGCCAAACACTGCTCAGAGCCTGCTGCTGGTAGGAAATTTCTGCTTTTTGTTGTTCACTCTCTGCTAAGGAAGCTCTTGTTTTGGGTAGCTCCTGTCCAGCTTCCAGCGTAGTAATGCTCTTGTACAAAAACAGTGCCATTGCTCCAGAATTGTGCTGATTCTTCAAAAGATCAGGCTTCCATCTCATATTTTTCTAAGCTGGCTTGCTTACTTTGCATTCCATTCTTTATTTTGGAGTTTTAACGAACTTGTTCTTGGCAGTATAAAATGGGATGAAGCCAGATTCAGTTTGAAATGCCTTTGTGGCATAAATAATGAATGAATAGTGTATTCCATTTAAAACACAGAAAGCTTGCTCTGGTGCCCTCCCTGCCACTGGGATATTTGCCTGTGTTTGTGCTGCCTGCTTCACAACAGAATTACAGGAAACAGTCACCTCGGGTTAAGCCCATATATAGTTCCTTAGTAACCCTAAAATAGTGTTTCTGCCATAATGGATTTGTTTCTTTGTTAGATCTCCTATTTATTAAAGGCGATAATCAGTTAAAAGGCTAAACTCTATCAACCCTACCTCTCTATTCCTTTCTATTTCTGTAGCAAAGTTAGTCTCTGCAGTAATTTAATGATTTTTAATTCCCCTGAGGCACTATTTTTCAAATTAATGATTTAACAGATGTTTTATTCTAGAACTTAAATATCAGAATATACCTGAAGTGTACATACAGGTTGTCAGGTGCAGTAATGAAACAAGGTGCAAAAGTACTTTGGTATAAGTAATATCAAAATAATTATGTAACTTTCAGAGGTTTCTGTACGTGTTTGCATATACGAGGTACAGTATGAAGCTGATATGCAGACTGCTCTCCTTACTGTTGAGTTTTTAAGGCATGCACTTGTCATTACAGATTTTTTAGGGGCATCTGAAAGCTGCTAGGCTTTCTTCACAGCTGCATCATGTTTTGAGGTTTACATTCATTTTGTGATTGAATAAAAGCCATCCTTTCTTTTGTCTTTTTTTTTTTTTTTTTTTACCCTTCATCCATTTGAGCAGGAAAGTCTGTTTTTTGGCCAAAAAAAAAAATCATTTAAAAAATGATGGTATCATACCGATTCCATTCCTGTACCCCATTTCTCAGAGACGGTCAGATATGGTATTTGATACATCTTAAATAAAAATAAAATTAATTCTGTTAGCAAAACTCTGCTTTTTAAGTTACACTGTATTAAATAAAACGTACAGTTTTGATTCTTCTGCTTTACTATGGATTGAACTTCTTAATGTTATTTAGGAAGCAGCAGTAGATATAACAGTGTTGAAATGATCGTAATCTTTGATAACTAGACAATAATAAATAATTGACTTCCATTGTTGGAAGTTAATTGAATTCCTTTTTTGTATACATGTTGTGTCCAATAACCCGCTGTCCTGAGGATAACAGGGAGGATTTTCTGTTATCATCTGTGGCTTCTTTGTTTTGTCCTTCTTCAGATTACCAGAGCTAAAGCCCTTGAGAACTGAGGATAACAATAAAAACAATCAAAGAAAGGATAGTATTAAAATAGCAATAAATGATTTTGCTGTGCTTGTGATGCCTCTTAGAGGCACGGGCTGGGTTTCGTTGCTGTTCCACTTCTCTGAGGTACTAGAATTTTCCATGGCCAAGTGGCATGTGGTGGCATGGTCCCTTTTACTCCGTGTGGAGGTCAACGAGAGCAGGCCTAAAGCTGGGGTCCAAGTGATAGATAGCCTGCAGTCCTAACAGCGTGGGGAGTAGCAACATTTCTGTTTTAACCAAACTTTGTGTGTGTCACTGTGGAAGGAGCAGTCAAGGCCCAGGGGTCACTCTCCACCTGCCACCCAGGCCCACAGAGAGGCCTAGGGCTGAGTTTCGGTTCCCTCTTCCCAACCTTCCTGCCCCTTCCCCACTGTGTGAGGAAATGAGAGCGGTGATGCAGGGATGTCACCGCAGAAGCTCCTTTAAAAAAAAAAAAGGGGGGAAGGGTTTTTTTCAAGTTGAATTGTGGAATCTCAAGGTGAATAATTTTGGCTGAGGTGCCCAGTTCAACCACGTTGCCATCTGAGTCAGCAGGGCTGCACTGCCTTAGTTCCCTCCTTGGCCATTGCTGTCATCCTGGTCGGGTTTGGAATAGAGACCAGCTTTGTGGTGGCAGCGATGAAATGGAGCAAGGTGGAGGCTGACAAGGGGAATTGAGAGTACTGAAGTTCAGCTTGCATTGCAGGAGACAGGAACAAAACCAAAAATGATAAAACCTTCCTACTGGTGATGCTTTTGAGCTCAAGCCATGTCTCTATGCAGCAAGCTGAGCCTGACACGGCAAAGAAAGTTAAGATCTTCAGGTTTTTGACAATTTTTTCACAAAAGCCAAACTGCTTCATGGTCCTAAAGAGATGAGTCAGATCATTGGCATTCTGGAAATGTATCTACTAAATTATGGTTGGTTTCCCCACCTTACAGTCTAAGACGGTCAGCTTCAAAATAAGCATTGGAGGATCAGGGAGGAGGCTTAACCAGCAGCAGCAAAGATGTGAAATCATCAAATTGCGTTTTCCTCGTATCCTTTCCCTCAAACACCTGCCAAACCCCTTTAAAAACAAACTAGAGATACAGTTGTTGTTTTCGCTTTTATCTAAATGCTATCATTTGCACATAACTATCTGTATTGGTCTTGAGATATGTTATATGAGTTTCACTTGGTTGTGGATTCAAGTATTTTCTCAGTGTATTGAGGCCTGCAAGTAATTATTTTTTATTAGACCGAATAACTTTTAATTGAATTTTTGCTTTTTATACAGTCTGTTCCATTTTCTTGATTTTAAAAGTTAAGATTAGTTTTATTTTGTATAATAAAGCACTGGCTTAACTTGCTGTCTGACTGTAGGATTACATTTATTCACTTTTTTTTTTAATAATTACAGTTTGTTCAAAGTAATATTTCTGATGGTTCAAAAAAGTATCTTCTCTTTCTCTCTTTATAGATCTATCCAAGAACAGATTAACGGAGGTTCCTACGGAGTTGTGCCATTTTGTGTCACTGGAAACACTAAATCTATACCACAATTGTATTAAAGTTATACCAGATGCAATAGTGAATTTACAAATGCTAACTTACTTAAATTTGAGGTAAGTTTAAGTTTACCATACTCTCTGTTTATTTGCAAATGTGTAAAGACTTGTTTGTATGCACTTTGTGTTCCTGGAACAATTGACTGCATTTTTCATTTTATTGCAAGCAGTAATGCAAAAATTCATTGCCTGTAGATATAGTTCCATATGAAGGCAATGTAAAATCTAAAACTAATTATTTAAGGAATGACCGAGTAACATTAATCCTTTTCTTTCCCTTATTCTAGCAAATTGAGAATGCTAATCGTATCAGCATGGTCAGATTCTTTTCATTCCCTTCTGATGATAAATTTTATAAAGTTTGGTATGGGTTTTTTTTGTAGTTAGAGAGATGGAGGGACAGAGGATCAATATTTTCTTCATGGGGGATAGAGAGGAAAATCATGATTTTATTACTTATATCCTCTTATTATGCAAGATACATAATTAATGCCTTTTTTTTAGGAAAAAGGGACAAAAAATTAAGCACCTTTGTCTCTTTTCTGGGAAAGCTGTGTGTGGATGCTAATCCATATTGAGGATTTCTATTGCTTTAAATGCAGTTGAATGCATATTTCCTCTTGTGAGAGGATGTGTCAGCACTTTCTCAGCTGGGACAAGATGTGGAGGTTTGATTGCAGTTGGATATGTAAAAACTGTAATAGTGAAGATATTACTATCTTGTATTTGAGAATGAGGTTGAACAAGGGGGCGAAGTGGTTCTTGTGCTTTTAAATCCAAGGTATGAAGGCTTGGTCTTCAGTCTTGTAAACACTGAGCATATTTCTCAAGCCCTCCTGTGTGAATTACTACTGTACTGCAGTTTTGGCTACCATGGAACGCTAATTTTGATTTAAATAACTGAAATAGAATAATGTGTCCTGAGTATTTGCACACATGTAAAGAATACGGCACATGTAATTTTGAAGTGGTATTACAGTTGGATACAAAAAAAAAAAATTAAGACTGGATGAAATCAAGTTTGCTTACGTCACCTTGGTAAACATGGGAATTAGAGTGAATTAACTCAGTGTATTAATGGAATTTATGTAAAGTGCCACAAATCCAGAATACTTAGAATTGATATTGTGTATCGCAGTAAATTAGACAATTTAAACAAATGGAAAATTTTCATGTTTTACTAGGTAATTTCTCTCTGCTTAAAATCTCCTTAAATAGTTTTCCTTTGGACACGGCCTTCCCATATATTAGGAAGGCTGACAGTAAGCAGTCTGTAGAAGAGAGTACAATATCCTTGACTTTCTAACTATGTTGCTTCTTGGCAAGAAAACATGATGAATTTAAAATGAATATTTTTATGTGGTACCAGGAGAATATGTATGTTAAATAGAATTAGGAAGTGATGCCAAGAGATGTGTATAGGTTTGGGACCTTGGTGGATACTATTTATGTTTTATTTAAGGGAATTCCTTTTATACAAATACGACAATTTATTACACACATACACTGGTTATGTGCTTTTCCTTATCTCTCAGTGGATTGCTTCTGAGCTCTGTAAAACTTAAAACTTAAAAAGTAAAAAATCTTGTTATTTTTGTGTGCTTTATCTACTGGGTAGATATATTTGCAGATTCTGCATGTTCTCAGTTTGACTTCAGTAGAACTTAAAAATAATTTTTACTTCTACTCACATTTTGTTATTTTCTTGTGGTACCAAATCTGCTGTTTAGTGTAACCTTTTCAGACTTTAAGCTTCCTAAAATAAGTAAAAATAAGTAGTAAAATAAGTGTTAGAACAATACCTTCTGGCTAAGGCATTCAGACTTCTGCAGAAAAGACAGAATAAGGCAATGCATATATTATTTTCTTGAGTTACAGGTTTCACAGATCTGATGGTCTGCCTAGGATTCTGGGGAACTCAAAGATTTTGGACAGAGGAAAGGCTTGAGCATTAAAATACATTAATTCCATTTCTTGTACAGCCTTCATGGATGAAACAAGGCTTCAATCTGTGTTTAGTTCCACATTTCTGAAATAAGGATGTTGTCTTTCTTTTTATATTAACATAGCTTTAAGAGAGGCTGGAGAATGTAATCTCTACTGTCTCTTGTCCCATCACCTTGTATGGCACATTGTGCAGCAGTAACACTTGTAATCTATTTTCACAGATCAGTAATGCGTATTTGTTCTTTGGAGTCTTAGCAGTCATGCAGAAGCTAACTAAAATGGTTGTAAACAGGGCACTGCTTTACTCTTCATTGTTTTCTAACAGGTTGATACCCATAAAGAAGTTACATTCTATTAAAACAGTCAAATTTTCTAGGGAACGTGGTAGTTAATGTTATTCTGTTGAGCATAATTAAGTTTCTTCTAGCAGTTGACTCACAAATCACAAGTTAATGTTTATAATCATGCAGCATTTGTCATTTTAAGTTCAAGCTTCTTGAGTAATTGTTATTAGAATGAGAGCCTAAATCTCTGGAAAGTTTTCTACCAAAATTTACTTTCCCTTGTGATTCCTCTTCATGAAAAAAAAAAATAATATATATATATATATAAAAAAAATATATATATTTTTTTCAGAAATAGTCTGAAATGGCTCATGTTGGAGAGTCAACATGAAATAAATGTATCAATTTTTGGAAAAAGTAAGATTCAGACATAAAATGGTTCAATACCAGTCTTGAAAGGAAGTCAACCACTGATGATTTTTTTTTTCCTGTATTTACCTTATTTACCTGGGATATGATACTGTATCTTAAGTTGTATTTCCAAGAAGAATCATCTTATTCTCTGCTTAACAAATAAATAAATCCTCTGGAAACATTGGAAACCTCTGGAAACCTTGGAAACAAAGGGTATTGAAGCATATGTTCAAACCTCATATTACAGCAGACATGTTAGTAACAAGAATTAATGGGTTAGCCCACTGAGAAGTTTGAGTGTTTAGAAAACGTTGAAAACTAAGAAATTCTCTGACATTTGTCTAGTCACTTGAAGGATCTGCTGCCTTGGAATCTTACAGTCTAAATGTTGAAATATTTTTGAAACTGATTCCATGTTTATGCTGGTGGTCTTGAGAAATGGTATAAAAGCTTAAATCAAGATAGATTTTTGGATTGTGTCCAAAAAAAAGTGTAGCAGCAGACTATAATTGCCACATAAGCAATTGCTTTAAGAAAAAGGAGGGAAAGAAAGACTGTCTGGATGTGCTGGAAGACAGCTCTCATTTGTTCAGGAGAACCTCTGACTGAAAGGTTTGGGGCTGATCCTCTTTTGTTGGCTTTACTTTATTTAAGGTGAGAAATATATGGCATGGTAACTAATACGTTCTCACAGAGATTAGATCCTATGTTCTCCTTGTTAGAGAATGTTCTTGTGTGTTCCAAAGCAATGGTGATGAAAAATGTAGTGGATACCACACTACAAAAGTCTTATTTTTGCTTGTGACTTAATCGTCTTTAGGATGTAATCATCTGAAACGTTGGCCTCTGAGGTTAGCAGATACCATTTTTAGGATTGATGCAGTCTACCCTTCATTATATTTCAAATGATAAAGGAAAATATTTTTCAAGAATGTGACTTATGGGTTAAATCAAAGGACTTTTTGCTTACACTTTTTAACACTTAAATGGACTTTCTTTGAGATATAGAAGACATTTATCTTTCCTGTTCTTTGATATACACACCAGCAAAACTAGAAACAAATTTGTCCCTGATACACTGAAAAGTTTAAGATGAGTAAGGTAATCAGAGTACAGTGACATGTAACGGCAGTTTTTATAAATAGAATTAAATTGAATTGGTGCCTCTCTGCCTTCCCTCACTCAGGAGGGGGATGAGGATAATGTTATGGCTTATATTCATTAACGAATGCACAGGAAATGGACGAGGAGCAAAAAGGATGCACATTTTTTTTCCTCCAGGTTTTGGTTCCTGAGTAAGAAGATAAATTTTCATTGCTAAGTTTGAGATGTCTGGGATGGGGGAGTAGCAACATTTTACAATGTTATTAAACTGTTATAAGATGTTTTTTCCAGAGTGATACTCTTCTGCAATACTGTTCTTGTCAGTAATTCAAATATTTTTTGTGTTTTCATAATGATTGCAATTCTAAAATTTGCATTTTATCTGCATTAAATATGTCCCATCAAAATGAAGGAGTTTTACAACTCTGTCTTCATGTGAGTAAGAATATTACTGGTGTTTTTAATGGTTGTTTTTCTTTCTTTGTTTTGTTGCAGTCGAAATCAGCTTTCTTCTTTGCCAGCTTGCCTGTGTGGTCTTCCTCTAAAAGTCTTAATTGCAAGTAACAATAAGCTAGGTTCCCTTCCAGAAGAGATAGGTCAGCTAAAACAGTTAATGGAACTGGTATGTTACTGTTTTTGTTGATTTTTATTTGTATTTAACTAGAAAGAGTAAAATTCTATTTGGAAAGATATTTGAACAAATGCCTTATACTATAATGCCAGTTAAAAAATTAACTTATGAATTTCTCAAGTCTATTGAGTAGTAACACAATAAAAGTTTCCTTTATGGTCTTCAGGACCCTTCAGAGCAACACCACTGCCCTTGTTCATTTAAAACTCAGCTTCTAAGTTTTTCTTTGCCAGTTGTACTCACCACGTGCACTGGCTCCTTGTTTTGCTGTCTCAAGTTTCTCTTTTTGACATCAGTCTCTGCAAAGCTCTCTGCTCCTCTTATACCACCCCGCCTCCTGCTTCCTTTCTCTCTTGCAGTGCTATCTGCTTACCACATTGCATTCCACTAATGATACTGATCTTATCAGTCTGTTTTCATTTTATTTCACTATTTTTGTCATGCAACCTTGTTTTCCTGGAAAACCTGTCTAAACAAAATGATTATATTCCTCTTGTTTTTCAAAGCTGTCCAACAACTACAGTCTCTGAGTGCAGTATTTAAGCCCTAATATATTGTCCAGTAACTAAGAATCAGAAAATGCAGAAATTATTTGGTACCTTAACTTAAATTTTATGTAACTGCATATGGTTTTTAAAAGTTTGTATGTGGAAATTGTGAAAGCTTCCCTTTCTCCCCTTCCTCTTTTGTATATTGTTAGCCTTCCTGAGTCTCTGAACTCCCTGTGGCATGTGTTGTGCCTTCTGGTTGTTTCTGTTCACCTTGACCTTTTAAGATAAAAATTGGCAAACTACTGTTTGATACTGCCAATTTATGCGGAATAAAACAATGGTGTGTGAACTTTTTCCTAACTGCTATCGTATCATCTCCATTGGTTGCATTTATTTTGCAGGTCTTCTAGGTATCTGAAAGTGCTTGTATATCGTATTGACATTTTTATAAAAATAATTTCTAAATTCTGTTACAGAAGTTGAACTGGCCTTGCTTGGGGCCCCAGTGCCACTATGGGTTCCCCATATATGAAGCAGCAACTTTAGGGCTTTTTCTTTTCTTGTATTTGTCTTGTGCAGTGCTTTGTGGTGTCAGGCTTATACTATTAATTGTAAGTGAACTTAGAGTAAATTGGTTTAGGGGAGGGAAGCAATTACATTTTATTTTCTGGGTTGTACCTGAGCTAAACACTGCCAGGTTTGTGGTGGTGTTTTTTTAATAACTTATCAAGTAGTTTAAAATATCTTTTTGTTATGGGTTTAATTAAATGACTGAAATGGTTTTGACTGAATTACCTTCAAAAACGTGTTAGGTGGTGTCTTAAAACTGGTTCAGTAAGAGATCATAGCTTCACTTTTATATATAATTAAAGCTGAATAGCACTAAAGTGTATCCTAATTTTGGGGATGTGATGGCTGAATAGAATTGTTAGAACTTGAAGAAAGTCTGAATCTAGCTCTTTGTGATTAGAAGAAATAAAATACATGAATAACAATATTTTTTTAAGTAGGCATGCATCTACTCTGATGACCTGGTTACTTAGGTTGATGCTACCATGAGTGTTTCATGCATTTCTAGTGAAATAAGTTGTGTTACTTAGCTGGAAGTGACTAAACCGCCATGCAGCAAATAGTGGTAGGATTGAGAGCCTGTATCTGTATTGGCATATGTAAGATGATGCAATTTATACAATAAGGTGATCATTGTTCAAGAGCTAATAAGGAAAAAGATGACAAAAATAAAAAGGATTAAGTCATGCTGCAGTTGTTGCACGAAACATTCAGCTGTGTGAGAGCAATGCCAGCCTGAACAGCATGTGGCTTCCAAGCGACACGGCCAGCCAGCCCTTTGGCAGGGCATGCTCTTGTTTGTTTTGGGACATACACAGCTCTGGTGCTGACCTGGCCCAAGGGATCGATCCTGAGTGGCGGCAGACACCAACTGGTTGCATTCAGTTCTTGTGTTACTAGGACTTTGGCAAGAATTTTCAGTGAAGATTTTCAATGAAGATTTTCAGTGTTTTCCAGCTTTTCACAGGCTACTTGCAGTAAAATCTGAGTGTATGTAGCAAATTGATGTTTTTATTGCTGTTATCTAACTTTTCAAAACGGTTTTTACCTCTGTGGCCTCTCTAGAATGACATAAACATAGTTTGCTGCAGATTAGGTAAGATATTTCCAGCTAATTCTGCTTCCTTTCTTCTCTTCTTTTTTATTACATGTTTATATATAGATAAATGTCACCATCATAACATAGTATGACTTACATATTACATGCAGTAAATTTTTATGTATTCTTTTAAATTTTAGTCTTAGGTTCTGCTGTGTAGTCAGAGAGTTGTCTTAGAAGCATTAAAATAACATATGAATTATTTCCCCTCCAGGATATAGTCAAAGTATTTAGAAAATTGGTTTGGAAACTTATTTACAGCTGCATAACCTGATCATACCTCTACTGTCAGTCAGGAGGATGACTGCAAAATTGGTGTGAAGACTTTCTGAAAGTTGCTTTCCATCCAAGAAAGTACTTGGGTAGGGATAGCTCTACGATCGCACCTGAAGCAGCTGTAACATGTGCAGTAAAGCTCTGCTCTCCTTCCTGTTGGGCAGCATTGCCCTTCTGCACTCTCAGGGGAAAAGCTTTCTCTGTCTCTGGAATGCTCCTTTCTTATGTTGGAAGCCTTCAAATCCATCTGCTGGGATTTAGGTCCTTTACCCTGTTCATCAAATCTGGGCCAGCAGCCTGACTAAGTGGGATGTGCTTCCTTCTGTTTTCTAAAAGGATCCATGTAACATATTCTTAACATTCAGTGTGACGTTGTATTTCACAAGCTCTGGCAGAATCCACATACTTATTAGAAATAACAGGAGCCCCAAATTTTAAAATGGGTGCAAGGAGGAAGTTTACTTTGATTCAGAAGGTTTGGATAAAATCCCGTATGCCAATATTGTTATAGTGGAATTAGGTTACTGTATGTGTTCTTCCTCTAATATTATTCTGAATTTTGTTATTGTTTAAACTTTACTATAAACAAAGGAGAAAATAAGTTCTGGATTTGTTCTCACACCATTGAGCTGCATGCCACAGAAACTAATGTTAAATTTCAATAATAAGTCTTACATTTTTTAAAATCTGAGAAATTGTCCGTGTTGTTATGGCAGGAAATAACCGATGAGGACAAAACAGCATTCATGCAAGAAGTCTGGCCTTAGCTAATGCTAGCCCCTAGGACCTGAGTAGGTGTTTGAACTTCATTTCAACTGCCTGCAGATGTCCATGAAGCGAAGTTTCAATTTGCTGGATGTCATGTTGCTCTAAAGGGTTATTAGCTTGAAAATCATAGGCACTTGACTTTGATAGCACGGCTTCCATTACTGCCAAAGTAATTGGAAAGTTTAAGATAAACACTGTCTCTGTCACATACACACTCATAAAGTCTACTAAGCATAACTGGAAATAATGTTATAGGTCTTTGTTTTCCACAGCTATTCAAAGTAGTACAAAAAAAGTTGGATGGAAGTGTTATTAGGATCAAGGCTACAACTGTCTCTAGAGCCCTTGTGACTACTGACATGCTGTCATAAGAGATCAGTCACATTGTGGATGTTTTGAGAGATTATAAGAGGACTTGGGTACGCTTCCAGACATTTCTTTTGAAATTCGTTTAAAACTGTCTCTTTCCTTGACTTGTTCTGATGTACGTGCAGAAGTGTACTTGATCTCGAGTTTCTCTGCCACAAGGTGACTTCAAATTTAAGTTCTTTGCTCTAAAAAATAGGTATCTAATTATAAACTCATTTAAAGCCTGTAAATTGAAAACAGGACAGTAAAGCTTTAAAAATAAATGATCTGGGAACAGTGCAATTAACAGTGCCATACTTTGTGACAATTTGGGCAAAAGAAGCACTCATTAACTGGTATTTTTAAATTCCTTGTCTAAAAGCTAAAATAATTTCCTGACTCTGTTTTGACAAGGGAGGGAAGTTTTGGCAGCACTGAGATTCTGTTACGAGAAGAAACATGTCTGATAAAAAGAGCAGCATTGCCAGATCAGATTTTGCTACTGTTGTTTTTTTAACTAGTTTTTAGGATTACAGGTAGAGAGTTAATGTCATGCTTATAACTAGCATTAAAGCAGCTGTCTTCAAAGAGATGGCTCAATTCTGACTGACTTAAAAATGGTGTAGTTGAAGAGCTCCCAGGTACTGTATAAATCCATCATCTGAAACAGTCAAGAGTAGGAGCAAAGACTCTAGCCTGTTCAGGAAAATTTGGCATTGCCTCACTTAGCTGTCCTCCTAGGAAGCTCAGTTTCCCTTTTTAATGCAGAAATGGAAGCAGAACTGGGACATGGCTCACATTTACAGGTTACAGGCATGTAAGGAGAGGTTTCAATGTTGTTTTGATTTCACATTGAATGTAGACAGTTTGGCAGTAGAAGTGGTAGCTAATATGTGAAATCTCTCTTGTTTTAGACTGACTTAATCCAATAAATTTTGTTTTTTTGTTTTTTTAGTACACATTTGTAGCAGTTTCATGTTTTCAGTAGCGTTAAAGTATAATATTAGAGTAGTGCTAATGTGTAGAAACTCCCTTGAAATAATGCTCAGTTGTTTAGCAATAGTCAATACTTTGGGCTCAACTCAACTTTACAGCGGTTATTCCTTTAGGAAAGCTGAAATAACTGTGAGTTGCCACTTCATCCAGATTGTTAAACCCCCTGAATTTATCTGTGACATGCTTAGAGTCTGTCTAGGTTCTTAAGGGAGAAGTAGCTTTTACAAGAAAATGTTGAATATCTGTATAATACCAAGTAAGACCTGTCCTATTTTATTATGTCCTCCTATTCGATGTGGTAATTGAGTATATGTCTTTCCTGAACATCATTACAGAAGGTTATTGCTGTTTTCTTTAATTTTGCTTAAATAGTCTATCTAGAAGAACAAGAACCTTAAAAAAATATATAAATAAAATCAGAGCCATACAGTAGCAATTTTACACTTCATCCAAACACTTTTGGTTATATAATCATGGTAGTAAGTTATTGATATAAACAAAAGTTAGAAACAAAAAGGTAGGACATTTTAAGGTAATCATTTTTACAGAAGTTAAATTCACTTTCAAAATTAACTCCTCTAAACAGATATTTACTCTGAGTTCTGAATAACGTATAAAGATTTTTCTCATTCATCTAGTTTTGCACTGGAAAGGCAGGAGCATGGAAGGTTGCGAGTTTTCAGGTTAATAAAATGTTAAAATGGTAATAACACATTAGCTACAATTTCCTGTAAGTATTGTTTAACACTTCGGGGCCAAAAGTTCATTATTTCTGTTACTGTTGCTGTAGGATGTCAGCTGTAATGAAATCACAGCTTTGCCACAGCAGATAGGCCAGCTGAAATCTTTAAAAGAACTGAATGTCAGAAGAAATTACCTCGAAGTTTTACCACCAGGTAAAAAAAATATATATAATAATCCCAATGCCTTTGCAGTAGTTCTTTTTATTAGTATTTTGAAAGTATCTTTAATAAGTTAAGTAATAGTAGCAAATAGTAATTACCTTGTGTTTGAATTTATTCCATTTGAGTTTGCTGTGTCTCTGTAGCCTATAGCATTAAGTAGTACTTAGTGTATGACTTTGTTAATGAATTATCTTCAAAATTTTAGCTACTGTAACTTGCACAAATTCTTATCTGTGAATGCAGGATGGTAATTGTCATCTGAGTTAAAAATAATAATAATAAATAAATCCAAGTTTTTAAAAGTTATTGTCACCTGTATATCGATAACACCCTTTTCCATTCCCAGGATAGAATGGAGTAAATACTAGTCATGTTCCTGTCTGAGTTTGTATTTTTAAAAAAGGGAAAAGAGGATGCTATATACTGCCTTTTATTATGAGAGGCATATTCCTTTTTTTTCTGAGATTGAATAAAGCTTTTTTTTTTTTTTTTCAGAAATATTTTACTATTTTATGGCAAAAATAAGTACAGATATAACACCTTTTGTCTTTTTTGTTGCTTTTAGAACTAGTGCAGCTTCCCTTGGTAAAGTTCGACTTTTCTTGCAATAAAGTGCTTGTGATTCCCATCTGTTTTAGAAAGATGGTGCAGTTACAAGTATTACTGCTTGACAACAATCCTTTGCAGTCTCCACCAGCACAAGTAAGTAATGTCATTTAATTTGTGCCTTAATATTGGGTGGATGATAACTTACAGCCTGTAAAATGCAGCTTTCTGTAATAGCGGACATCTGAACTTGTCAGCACAGACATTAGTTGTGGATATATAAACAAGACAAAGCATCATAAGTGTGTGCACCATTGAAACCAATGTCACTCTAGAATATTTCCATTTTTCATATGAATAAAGCTACATATTTATTTTTGTCATTCCTATCTCCATATGAAACCTAATGTGTGTATAACTTTGGAAAAGAGAGTTGTTGGAAAACTTCCTGGCTTAATTATAAAGTAATAGAATGTTCCAAGTTGGAAGGGATCCACAAGGATCATCAGTCGAACTCCTGGCTCCACAAAGGACCACCTAAAAATTAAAGGACATCTGGGAGCATTGTCCTAATGGTTCTTGAACTCCATCAGGCTCGGTGCCATGACCACTGCCCTGGGGAACCTACCCCAGTGCCTGAGCACCCTCTGGGTGCAGAACCTTTCCCTAACCCCCAGCCTGACCCTCCCCTGTCCCAGCTCCATGCCGTTCCCTCGGGTCCTGTCGCTGTCCCCAGAGAGCAGAGCTCAGCGCCTGCCCCTCTGCTCCCCTCGTGAGGGAGCTGCAGGCCGCCATGAGGCCTCCCCTCAGCCTGCTCTGCTCGGGGCTGAGCAAACCCAGGGACCTCAGCCGCTCCTTTGGGCACTGACAGCTTTATGCTATGACTGGGACCTCTCCAGATTCCAAAGCCTGCTGAAATTGAGAGAGGTCTCACAATGACATTAGCTGGTTCTTTGAGGGACCCTGTGATAAATCCCATTGGGCCCCATAGACTTATATACATCCAGCTGGAGTAGCAAATCCTGCACAAATTCAGAGTTGTCTGGGAGCTTGTTTCCCCAGTCATGGTCTTCCAACTCAAGGCTCCAGTTCTTTCTTTTAATAAGAGGCTAGTTCTAGAAAGTTCTGTTGCAATTTACTATGAACTCAAAGCAATATACATTCAGGCAGCCTAGAACACAATCCACATGAAGTTTATTTAACTTTATATTATAAATGTACAAAATGTCATACACGGAGAGATCAGACTCCTGTTCTGAATATAGGCCATGCTGAGAAATAATAAATAAATGAAACATCTGCTTGCTGCTTCAGGACAGCTTTGTTGTTGACTTGCTGAACCCTAGATTCATCATACTGTATCTACTACAAGATGATCAACAGCTGTGGAAATACTTGAGAGTTTTTACTACACTGGAGAAATGCTTTTCATTAACTACAAATGGCTGTGCAGTTAGTAAGCTCAAAACATACGAAGGAAATTCCAGCAAGCATGTGGGTTAAAGAGTACGGATAGAGGGGAAAAAAAAAAAAAAGCAAAAGCCAGTGAAATGCATCATAAACATTAATGAGCAATAGTAGAAGCAATGTGACAAAGTGTAAAGAGCATGCTTGTTAATTAAATGTCACTATTGACTAATTTTGGAAAATAATTACTCACTTTGCAGTTAGTAATAGACTGAAATATATTTTATTAATCATAATCCTTTTGGAGCGGAAAGCAAATTTGGATCTTTTAAAGTAGAATAAATTTTTGTTGTTTTCTGTATTACTCCCAGGCTATTTATGCTAGTGATCTCAAATCATTATTTGGCTAATTGAAGTAGCTCTTAATTCTTAAAACAAATAATCTGTTTTCCTTTCTATTATGTTTATGTGAGTTAGTTTTCAGAGAATTTCACTACATGAAATTTGAAATACATTTTTCTTTTGTTCTAGTTACAAACCTATTTTTTTCCTGTCCAACAGATTTGTACAAAGGGTAAGGTGCATATATTCAAATATCTGACTGTACAGGCCTGCCAGATTAAAACAGCAGACTCTCTGTATCTTAATGCCATGGAACAGCCACATTTGCCACAACCTGTGGAAGAGAGGTATGAATAAAAATCTTGCTTAATTTTTTCATGTAATGTTTATGATCTTGGAACAAAGTGAAAAATATTTTTCATCTTATTCAATTGAATGCTGTTCTTTTTTTAAATTGCTGTGTCAATCTCAAATCAGTGTTACAATTTTCAGGATTGTAATTGAGTAGGAAATAGAGCGTATACAGATATGCTTTTATTTATATATATAAAAATAATAGCTGATGAGTATTGTGTCTAATTGGGTGCTTTAAAATGAGTAGAGGTCATATTAGGCAATTAAAAAAAATGAGATAGCAATTGCAATTATTATAGTCATTTTGTTCAAATATTAAATTTCAATGTCTATTTTAAAGACTCAAAAGGAGGTTTCTGTGTTAATAATTACTCCAAGCCCCAGGGAGTTAACAGCTCGTTTTAATGCATAAGTGGTTACCTTTAAATTAGTTGACTCTTCTTTGAGTTCAACTAGTTTAGTTTTTCAATCACATGGTTTAATGACTTCAGTCAAAATCCTGTGCTACTTACTTAATAATTATGCATTTTTGTCTAGTGACAGAAGTAACCTTTAGGACAGATAATTTCTGTTTTCATTAATCCTTAAGCTAACCAAACAGTCTATCTGATCTACTTGGATCATACTGCAGATGTATAGTTAGTAATCATACGAGTTATTTATTCACTGGCATTGATAATGGAGGGAATTTTGCTTTAATTGAAAACAGGACAGAATTCTAACCATGCATGCTATGCCAGTCTTCTATTGATTTTTTTTTGTTCACATCTAGCATTGATGACATCTACCCAAATAAAAAGGACTCAGATTCAGGTGTTGGGAGCGATAATGGCGATAAACGTTTGTCAGCAACAGAGGTAAGTTGCTTGAATTTTGTCTACCTCCCTTCCCCTCACCCCCTTATTTTTTTTGTAGGGCAACCATGTGAATGCAACTTCAGGTATCAAAACTGTGCAACCACACCCTTGGCAGTCATTTATTAGTGAGAAATTCATAAAACAAAGATAAAAGGAGTCTGGGATTTTTTTTCTGGTTTAGTCTATGATGATGTTTAGTCTAGAGATGCCAGTGAGATACTTGATAGTAAATGGACAACAACCTACTAGTAGTGAAAATTCAGTATGGTTTTCAGCCAGTTTAGATAATAACTTAAAGAACAAGGTCCAAAACAGAATACACATTTGTTTTTTCCAACAAACTGTTATATTATATGTCTAGTTCCTTTTCACTTGTTTTTTTTTGTTTTGTTTTTGTTTTTTGTTTTTTTTCTTTGATTTGTGAATCTTGTCTGTTTGGAATTAACAGGAGTTCAGTGTGCCTGGTCCTAATGTGTTCTGTGGTGTCATGGATATGACAGTTCAATGGAGAGTAAGAACTTTAGGAACTTGCAGATTAGTGTGTTTACATGCTCTGGCAGACAGGCAGTGCTGGAAATATGCCTTCAGAATTTTTCTTGAGCTATTTTGTATGACTGGGCAAAGAAAAAGACAGCTTTCTGAGAGTAGTGTGCTACTAAGCAGTTACAGCTGCATTTCCTAGACTTTTTTTTTGAGGCTACACTCAGTCAAACAGGGCGCTTAATCATAGACAGGTCTCTTCTTGGGTACTAAAATGACCAATTAAAGCTGAATTTTATTAATAATAATTTTTTTCCCAGGAGAGTGGCGGAGTTGCCATCCCTGGACATATGTAAGAAATATGTGGATATGGCACTAAGGGATAGAGTTAGCAGTAGACTTGGTGGTGTTATGTGGATGGTTGAACTTAATGATCTTAAGGGTATTTTCCAACTTAAACGGTTCTATGAGATAACAATAAATAAGTAAATAACTTTAGTATGCTTCAGTGATGATATTTTTGAAAAGCACAAATGAATGGACCTAATGGGAAATGCTCAGATATTCACAAAAAAATATTAACAGAAAGAGAATGGACTTCCTACTTAAAATAATTTTGCATTTGTTCTTTGCTTGTTTCTGTCTTCCTTTGAGGAAAAGAGTCTGTTGCTTTTGAAACTAATGTATAAAGAATTGAGATTAGATACTGAATTTGTATTTACTACAAAATCAAATTGAAAATTAATCCACTTACACTGTGGTCTTTTGAATACAGAATCACTTATAAACACAATGGTTGCCAATCATTTGGGCAGGCTTTTTACTTAATTGTAAGAGTGTGCAGCCCATTCAATGAGGCTTGCAAACTGTTTTGCCATTCTTATGCTTCCTGAAGTTGTTAATTTGTTAATGAAACTTGTTCCAGAACTTCCTCTTCAGCTATAAATAACACCTTTACAAAATAGATTGTCTTTCTTGTAGTCAAAATGTAGCAATTGACATGCTGCAGGAAAAAAAATATTTTAGAGAAAACTGGACTAAACCAGTACATATTTATAAGACAAAGACTTTTTATATGGGAACTGTTTACTCATTCCATCTCTGCCTGTCAACTGCTATGCTGTTAAGGAGAAGATTGATGCTAGTATCAGTAATCCCAAATATGCTTGGTAATAAATTCACTACTCACTTTTCCTTCTGAGACCAACTTTAATAAATGTGCTACATATGAGAATTGTGGAAGAAATATTAGCATGTTGTGAATACAGATTCAAGTACATCAGTAATGACAGAAACCTCCATACCAAACACTAGATAAACATTAAATGATCATGCCTTTATGAGTTGTTGAATACGTTTTTGGAGGGTTTCTATAAATGCATCAAATATATCAAACCAAGCTCCGCTTTAGTTTGAAAGCTAATTGCTGTTGAGTTTCAGCTCTTTTACAGAATACTGCCAGGAGGTCATTTTGCATTTGTGCAATGTGAAAAGGGAAACTTAAATGAAGTGCTTGTTTGATTGAAAACCAATCTGTTTTTTTTTTTTTTTTTTTTTTTCCAGAAGCTTGCTAATTAGGTTTGGATACATACATGTGAGAGGGAATACTTGATGAAATTAAGTCTATTAGTCTGGCTTGTTGATAGGGTCAATTCTTCAGAGCTGTAGTCTTGGGCAGTTGGAGTGAAAGACACATTGTTGTAAAATTGATCACATCAGCTTGAAGACAAATTCTGCTTGAAGAGAGCACACTCCCACGTACCTCATCTTTTAGGAACAGAGAGTAGCAGATTCACTTTCTACCTTCCTTTGATTTTATTTTTTCCTCAGTTAAAATTCATTAGAACAGGAACTTGGTCAAGATCCAGATGGTGTTCCCGCTGCATTACCCGTAAGAGTGATGCTGTAGTACCAGCAAGGCTCCGTAGGAAAACTCTTTTCAGAATGCATCATCCAAATTGTGGTGGAAAATTGTTAGGTTTTTGAAATGAAAGTTGGACTCCTCAGCCTGTGCTTTTGATTCTTTATATCCTTTGTCTCTTTCTTTTGCTGGCTGAATAAAGGTAAAACTGGATGTAGGAAGTGAGATACAGTATTTCCCTATGAAGGAGGAATGAGGACTTTTGTATGTTGCTTTGGATAGTTTCTGTTTGATAGCATACTGACAGGAAACACCTGGAACATGAATTGCAGTGTGCGGTAGGCTATGGACCCTGGAAGTCCTATTTAGGTCGAGGGATTATTTTATGGGATTTATATTTTTTTTATTTATAAATTGAATTTCCGGTGGCTTACTGCTTTTTATTTACTTATTTTTACACCAACATTCCAAAATCTTTTCTAAAAGTTGTGGCTGTTTACTCTGCCTAGCCAAAAAAAAAAAAACAAACAATCAAACAAAACTTGCCTCTTTTCAAAACTTTTAATAATACATGTATAATAATATTCTACTGCAATATTTTTGAAATGATAGTTTTGAGATTAACAAAACATAAAACTTTGATCTAGAGTAACTGAATTTGAACATCACATAAGATAAAGATAAAGGAGGCCTGGATGGAAAGACAAAAGAACTGTGATATGATGCTTAGGTTCTTTTTGGTGGCTACATGGAGCCCCTTTATCAGCTGTCCAGGAAAGAAATGCAAAAAGGCAGCAACAGTGTCACTGGTAAGAGAGGGCTGGTGAAGTGAGGAATGTAGGAAAAGAGACAGAAGAATTGTGCTGCTTGGCAAGCCTACTGTGAGGATGTGTTCAGCATGACAGCAGCTTCTTACACCAGGACTTGATCATGTTAGATGCACTGGTATCCTCTCTAATACTAGCTTTTTTAATCTACAGTGTGTTCATTAAGATACAATAAATAATTTTTCTCAGTCTTTGATTTGAACTGAAATCAATGTTTCTTTTATTCTTTCTTAGCCATCTGATGAAGATACTATCAGCTTTAATGTTCCAATGTCCGACATTGTAGAAGAAGATCAGGTTATAAAGGAAGATTCGGGTCACCACGCTAACTCAAGAAAAGGTTGGAATGTGAAAAAAGTGGAAGCTAAAAATATACATTTCTTTATAATTCTACATATAAGGCTGTAAATCAAGTTTGCAAAAAAACATGGCCCAAGAAGTATCAGTCAGTCTTCCAGAAGGCTACAAATGTCACCTTTAAATTAGATACTTTGTCTTTGCTACTCTTTTTCCTTGGAATGGTCGGTGTTCTATTTTGCACTGGATAAATGCCTTAAATTGTTTTTCTTGCTTATACTGCTATCAAACAGCAAGTATTTTCGTTATTTTTTTTTTTCAAATAAATGCCTACCCATCCAGAAGGCTTCAAGCATACCTATGAAGTCATTTAAAACAGAAGAAAGTTCTGCTTAGAATAGTTTTAACTACACTGAATCAAGATCCTTATAGTAATTCTTTGTAGCAGTTTCCATGAAATTGTTTCACCTTTCTCGAGAGTTACTCAGTTGTAGTTCTGACTGGGGAAAGAAGAATGAGAAACAGTTTAAACCATGCTTCTCAATCATTAATACCAACAAATAGCTTTTGTCAAGCGCTATTTCAAATTCTGAATTAGCTATATGTAAAAGTAGAGTCCATATCAGATGGCTGTACTTAATGCATGTACATATAAAATTTTTATTTATCAAAGCCAGCATTACATCTGGAAAGAAATAAGCATCTCTTCAGGTGCTGACAGTGTAATTTTATCTAAATATTGTTAGTTGCACCTTTATCAGCATACAGGTATTATTAATAAATAGTGTTTCTCTAAGGTCCACACATACCAATAAAAAACTGCAAGGTAATGTCAAGGAGTTGTACATGGAAACCATGTAAGCAGGAGATGAGTCTTTCACACTAGTGTTAAGTACTAGATTAAATGTACTTCAGATTCTCATCAGAATGTAGTAGAACAATAAGTGAGATAGTAAGGGTATCATATCCTATGGTGTTTATCAGTGCATCAGAGGGTAAATTATGGGATCAGACTGCCTTGATCAGAGGAGAAAATTATTATTGCCATGTACTTCAGGAAACAGTATACATAAGCAAGACATTCACGTTGTTTGGAAGGCTCTTTTTTTTTTTTTTTTTTTGAGTTCTGCTGAGAGTTTGTGTTACAGCACTCAAAGTTGCATAAAAAACCTGCTAGTCACTGGCTGATATATGCGACTATTGTAAAATCTGTAGCTTTCCCACTGTGTTCTTGTACTGGTACTGGCAAGGCGTTTTGTGTAACTCAAAACTGACACCATCAGTGCCTGTTGTGAGCTGATCTATGACCGTATGAGCCAAGGATATTGATTTATTACAGCTTTGGAATGAATTGGCATCGATCCCTAGAATGCAAAAGTCATAACTAGTTTGAGGTTTTTAATATGGTTTGAATTTAAACTTTAATTGTTTCTGAACTCTATAATCTGTATTCTTATGAGTAACAAATTTCTGAAGCTGAACCAGAAATCATTCTGTCTTCTGTTATTGTTGTTTTTAGTGGAATTCCATCAGGGATCTTCTCACTTGATTGTCAACGATAAGTCAAGAGAAACAGGAAACCAGTTTGATGAATCGGATGCTCTTACTACTGAATTTATGAGTTACATTAAGGCAAGTTTGTGATCAATTTTAAATGGGGGAAATATCTTCATGGCTTTCATAAGTATAGAACAAGCAGGAATAACAAACTGTAGACATCTTAATGAATAATGTACCACAATATTCATTGTCATAAAAGATGCAGAATGCAAAAATAGATGAATTTAAAATGATGATAATAACCTAGTAAATTATTATACCCATAACTCTTTTCTAGTTTGCAAGTTGTCCTTTACCTTGTGGCTAAGGCTTTAAGAAAACAGTGGTTCAATAAAAGAGGTTACAATATTGAAAGGTGATACGACAGTATTGCTAGAGTAAGCACTTTAATTTATTTGTGTTTTGTTATCTTCTCAACATTATGGCAGTTGAGATCAGCAGTTGGTGACAGGTAGCTCATCCATTCTATGCTGAGGATTTTGAACTGGGGGGGTATTCCCCTTCTGCTGCAGATCTCTGACTCTGTTGTATTCTCTGGTTTATACTTTGTCATCTACTAACATGTATTTTGGGACATCTAAAATTGAAATTCTGGTTAACCAAACCATACATTAACTCAGTACCACTTGCTGTGCCAAAAGAGGGCTTAGGTTTGGAAGATTTTGTGTTTTTCAAATATTCATCCTAGTTGGTATGGCTTTGTCTTATCTGTATAATTATGCCCAGAAACTGAGGTTTGCCTTCTAGAACAAGTGCTGTTCTTTTTTACCTCGTGATTTATGCCCTTATGGGAAAACTCAAATACTTCGTTTCTGTAATAATTAAAAAGGATGAAAAGAATGTCTTTATTCTACTGGGGGTTGTTATTGTGAAATGTGCCATCCCTGGGGAATGTTAGAGAAGCTGCTACACTCCTCAGTGGCACATCTGGCAGAATTGGATAGTGTTTACTGGTGGTACAGGGTGATGTGGCGTCTGTGCCAAACCCGTGACACGAAGAGGGTAGGCTTCTGTTTTATGCTGTTCATTCTCTACCAGTATAAATGCACGTCCACTCAGAGAGCTTTTGTCTGTAGCGGCAGCTAAATTACTTCAGTGTTCTGCCCATCCAAAATGAAGAAAAGAAATTTGGGGGATTCAAGTATTCTAATAAGTAGCAGTTCATAATTACAGGTAGGACAGTGGGAGCTCTGATTTATACCTACACTGAACCCAAAATAAGTGGCCAGCTGATATGAATTGTTGCATGCAGCTTTGTTCCGTTTTTTTGTTTTTTTTTTTAAATCAGAGCTGTTAAAAATGGTGAAATAGGGATCCTGTTAATAGTTATGAATGAAACACAGAATTGTTACTGTTTCCATATTTGGAATTTCCTTGCTCTGTAAACAAATCTGGCTGTTTGAGGAGAGCAAGTTAAGATTACAGTTAAGGTCATGCTTAACTGAAGCATTGTTTGCATACACCAGAAAGGCACAAATGAAATCTGGGACATAGAATAAAGAATTCTCGTGCTACTTGACTTTCTTTTTAAAGTTAAAGGAAGATGAGGGATGTTGGCCTCAATAAAATCTGATTGTTGAATAGAAGATCAAGTAATTAGTGTCTGAAAAGGGGGTAGAGTGAGGAGTGGAGCAAAAGTGTTGGATTGCTTCAACTAGCCACCCTAAACTGTTAAATAAAATAGGTCAGTGCTGAGCCTGAAAGGAAAAATTATCTGCCTACTTAATTGCAAAGTTCAGTTCTTAATCGCTTTGTCTGCGTACAGAGCAGAGCAGCGGAGTGCGATGAATTGTTGAGAATAGAAGAGGATGCACAATGGCAAACAGAGGAAATGTGAGTATTTTTGTGTGTGTCTATAAGTAATTAATTGTATTGTTTCATTAGATGACCAAAACTGGTCTTTCCTTCTCAGTTAATAATTTTGTAGAGTTGGAAGTGTGTGACAGAAGCACAGCCTTGCACTCTCTATAGGTGCTCGGTGTTTTATACATTATTGATAAACAAAGTGGATCTTATCTTGCAACTAATAAAGGCACTAATACAGCTGTATTGTGTTTTTTAACCTATGTAGAGGCCAAGCTTTTTAATTAAGTATTTTGTTATTTAGTCTGCTTACGGCATCGTTTTTGTTCTTGTTTTAGGAAAAAAAAAGATTTTATCAAAACTTATAAAATCTAAGATAAATGCAAATGAAAAAAAAATTTGAAACTCTATCAGTCTCTTTTCACATTGTCATAATTTTAACCTTGAAGCAGCCATTAATTCATAAGCATTAATTCAAGAGCAGTGAACATCAGTCAGTGACAAGAATGCATAAGAAAGGATGATTTAGCACAACAGTGTACTGCGAAGTTCTCACTAAGCAGAACAGTAGAGTCCTATGTGATTAAAAACAAATACTCGAAGGAGGGAAAAATAAGTACTTTCTGAAATAGCCTTGTTGGCAGAACTAATGGGTGATTGATTGGTTTCTAAACTCCAGAAAGCATTGCAGATATTGAAAAGCAAAAGAAAGCATGCTGTCCATTTAAAAAATCACTGTTTTTAGTAACAATATATGTGATGAAAGCAATTACTAAGAGTCAAATATTAGTAAATAAATTTTCAGCTTTAGAAGTCAGGCTACTTAACTGAGATGCAAAAGTTTTAGTTTACCACATTTGTTTACCTACGTATGTATTGGATTGGGGAGTTTTGTTAAAGGTAGAGTGCTGGTGAATTTTTTCTGAAGACACTCCATAAATTTAGCACTTTGTGTGCATAGAGGCTGTTCCCCCATGCCCTTACTACTTGCTGTATCCTTGATAACTGCTGTTTTACCCCTTTTTGGATGTTTTTGTTTTCTATTATAGAATAAATTTATCAGAAGAACAAACTATTGATATAGCAATGATAGAACAACTAAGAGAAGCAGTAGATTTATTACAAGATCCCAACAGGTATGCTTAAAATAGCTGGTGTCTTAATGTCATATATTTAAAATATTTGTAAATAGCTTTTGGAGTTCTTTTTAAACTGATAATTTAAAGTTCTCCAGAGTTACCAACTGTTCTGTTACCATACTAATAATTTTCTGGAGGCACATAGTTAAGGCAGCTTGCATTCTCTCTTGTGCATGTACAGTATTTCTAGTATGTTAATAAGGATTTCAGGTATAAAAATAAAATACATTTAGAGGTGGAGAGACAGCTATTAATCTCACTCTGTACACTAATGTGATTTTTCTGAAGTTTCCTGTAGGATAGTCAAATTTCTTTTCAGGGCTGTAAACTATCCTCTACTCTTGCTTGATGTATTTATTATGTAGGGTTTGTAGAAGGTTTTGTGGCCCAGCTTTGCCCTGCATTAATAGGACATATAAAAAAGGTGCCTGAACTAGTGATGGAGTTCCTTTAGTCTCCTTCTGAAGCTGGAATGAGTAAAAGGAAGAGGCAGCTAGAGAATGTGATTTAGGATTCCCTCTGACTGTAGAAGGCAAAGTTGTTTCTAATTCTTTATGCATGTTCTAGGTGCCTAAAGCCAGGTGAAATGACCCTGGGTCTATGAATAAACAAAAAGAATAAATATTTAAAAGAAACAAAAAAAAAAAGCTTGTCTGACTTAAAAGAACAGTTGAGGTTGTAGATAGCTCTGTCTGTATGCTTGCTATTGCTTTTCTATGTGTAATCCCTTCCAAAAACTGATTGAACTCATTTTAAAAACCAAGAAACTAATTCTTATTCATTGCCTATATGAGGTAGCTGTTTTAGAGCTTAGTTTCTCTGAAAATTAGACAACTCCTTATCTTTTCCAGTCTAAAATATCCTTGTTTTTCCTTCCTCCCTTGGCCAGTTTACTGTGTCCATTTGTTCTTACAACTGCTCTGTTCTTTAGTTTAAAAACTTATTTTGACATTGCTTTTTTTCACTTAGCATAACGTTTCTGCATTTTTAGGACAAAATTTCACTTCTGTTTAGTATTTAATGAGAAGGAATTACCTGGCGTTATTTTGAATCATGCAGAGAATACTTGAATTCTTGAATTGTATACTAAATACTTGATTTACGAGTATTTTTTCTTAAAAATAAAAAAAATAAAAATTAAAAAAAAAAAAATTAGGAAAGCTTTTTTTAATTCCAGTGGTTTCTGTGAGAAAGTATTCCATTGCTTCTGTACCTCATCTGAGGCTTATTACTTTGTGGGAGAAGTGCTGCTGTTAAACTGGAAGAAGTGACATTAAAAACTTTCAGTTCTTAGCCTTGTAAAACTTGTCACTTTGTTTATCAAATATTGCGTGATATTTCCTACATCTTTAGTTTTTGTTTTTTTTTTACCAAATTACAGAGAGCAATAAAATACAGAAAATTAATCTCTTAGTTTCTCCGTGCTTGTTCAGATGTGCTTTCAAGGGCACAATAGTATATATGAAATGTGGCTTTTAAAGATGACTTATGTCATGTATGTATTTATTTTTCTATGCCAGGTGCTAAGCAGGCCACTCATGTGTCTGTTTGTTGTGTGTTAACAAACAGACTTGTCCAGCATGACACACCTGGGTGCCTAGTATTTACCAAATAAAGCTGTTGACTTTCCATTCTTTGGGCCACAGGTTCGTCATCATTGCTTGCACAATTACTGGATGATACCGCAGTTTATATAATAAATACATTATATAAAGCTGTGTGATGAAAATTTTGTTTGTCATGCTGAGTAGTATTGTTATCTTCATCCAAATCCACAAAGGAGTATCAATGTTTGCATTGCTCTGTAACTTAAGATGCACAGAAGCTTTCACATGCTTTTAACTTAAGCCTACAGCATGGCAAAATTTTTAACTTTCCCCAGAGAAGTTTCCATTGTGCATTAGTATAATCATCTAATCAGGATAAATTTAATTTAAATAAGTGACTTTAGCTGGAATTATCCTCGTCTGACACTGAAAGCCATTTAGGATTTACAAAGTAGAGTCTGTAGGGGTTGAAGCAGCAGGTGATGCTGAAGCATACTTAGCATGCACTGACTAGAGCTCCATATAGAACATATCTACTAGAGCTATTTTCAATAACAAATATGACTATTTAACTTGTTAAATAAATAAATAAACATCCATTTGTTGTGCTGCTAATGGTCTGCAGAGTTTCATATCTGCCTATCTTCTGTGTACATTAGCAGTAATTCAGGAAAGGAAAAGCATTTCAGACTCAGTCTTCAGTATTTTTAGATGTTTCCTTCACTCCCTTTTCTGTATTCACTTCTTTCTTCTGATTTGTTGGCTATTGGGAGTTTACTGTTTTGCTGCTTTGTTTTCATGCTCTGTAAATTAAATGTGAATCTCTTAACTAGGGCTGTGGATTCTATTCAGACACAGGGTGCTAGAGGTTGGGTGTAGACATCTTCGGTATTACGTGTAGTAGCATGGTTGTTGGTAGTAAACAGGTCTTTTTGTTTTGATACAAGCTATTGTTCAGGATATTTTGCAGATGTTAATGTTGCTTTGACCAAAGTGGTGATCTCTTTTAAGAGGGAAAATTGATTGGGTTAATACCATGACTAAAAATATTTAATATATTCATTTGTTTGAAATTAAATACATAACAGAGCGATTACCAAAACTATATCCCAGTGCAATGTTTTTATTTCAAACCTTACAGATTAAGCATGGATATTTCAGAGAGCAGTGATGTGAATCTGTATCCCATGGAACCAGCAACAGCTTTAGAATTTCAGGAGTCCACAGTAAAGTGTGTTTATCTACCTTTTTTTTTTGTAGAAAAAATATTGCATTTGTTAGATTCATCATATTTAAGTTTCTACAAAATAAATTACATATTTGCATTTGTTTATCTTTATACATAGCGGTCAAATGCAGATGGAGATGTCTTCCCTTGGTCAGGTACGTTAATGAGCATATTATTACAAAATACTTGGGGATGAGGCAGGAAATGAGCCAGCGTCAACTATTAACCTACCAAGTAGGTAAAGGAAAACTGTACTAGGATGGAGGATGCAACTAGTTTTTTAAGCTATTTTTGTGGAATTTTATGTATATGTAAACACTTTTTTTCTGCATTCATCATCTGCTTTTGCATACCATTTTTTCCTTTTTTACCTTCTGTGCAGCTTTTCTGTGTGCAGAATGAGTCATCTTTCATGGGCCATTTCTTTCATGTATTCTGTTGGCCATGAGAATAAATTACTATTGTTAACAGCTTAGCTGAGTGTACTCTTTCTATGTTTGAAGTGAATTAGTTTTAGATTTACAAAATTATCTACCTGTTAGCAGTGGACCTGCAAGTAGATTGTCTCTTTATAGTTCACTTTTCATCAGTGTTTGTAAGAAATACTTCTGAGGTAATGTTATAACAAAAAAATAAATAAATACACAATTCTGTTTCTAGTGATTCACAGTCTAAAGTAATTCATCTTGCAGAAAGAAAATGCTGAAGAAGAATTAGAATTTCAGAGGAGGAGGGAATTAATAATGGAGAAAGCCAAGAGTGAAGTGAGAACATGTGAACAGGGTGAAAAATGGCCATTGAGTCAGGTATGTAGGTGTCTAGATACAATAAATACGGAAACATTTGGAATGGAATGGGTCATCTCATTCCATTCATTGGTGTATGGAATTTCAGACCCTTTAGTTTAGGCCCTTTTGGGATTTGTTTTTGTTGTTTTTTGTTTTGTTTTTTTTTTTTCCCTAGATTGAATCTCAAGGTTTGACTGTACATGGGATGTTAAGTTTTTACCTATGTCTCAGGAAAAAGGCTGATATAATGAAACGGATGTCTTCCAATAAATATTACAGTAGTTGTATTTCCCCTGCCAAAAATAAGTCTCATCAAAGTTACATCTTCAATAAAGTAAACCATCTGGTTCCTCTTCCCGTTCACCCCAAATACCCCAGTTCTTGTAGTACTTTAATAAACTGCTGAATTCTTGTTCCCAGCAGTATATTTAAGGCAAAACTGGTTGGTAAGATTTATTTCTGTTTATTCTAGCTAGTGCAGTGGCTGAGGTAATATTATGAAAAAAGTCAGTAGCTGGGGATTTTATTTTTCAAGTTAAAGAGGTGGCCAGGGAAGGTCATGTGGCAAAATGGGAGTGAAATCTTCCTTCCCATCTTGCTAACTTCTTGAAAATTCTGAGCGTTGGGATCAAGTGTTTCAAGTTCTGTCTTATTTTGGTTTCCGTTTTTGTCTTGATTAAAAAAGTTTGCCTTAATGAAGGGGTTTTGAATTGATATAATTTATTTTTTTACCTATGCCAGTGTTTCTGCTGACCGAGTTACGACTAATACAGAATTAATTTAATTATTTTATTTCATAGTTATTTACGTGATTTCCATGTTTCCAGTTTTAACTGTAGCAAAAGTGGTAACAAAAGGTATGTTACATTGCAATTATGAAATGAGTTGCTTGAAGAATGCTTCCCTCTTCAAATCTATATTTAAAATATCTATTCACATATTAAACTTTGTGATGATTTAACTACAAAATCTGCAAAGCAAAATTAGCTATTACCTTTGAACCAACAAAGATTCAAATCTTACAAATTTGCTTATGAATCAGTTAGATAAGAAAAAATTGTGCAAATAATTTCCACAAGAAAATTTTGAAGTAGTCTCTTCAGTGTTCCTCTAGTAGTAAAAATACATATTCATTAAGATTCTTTCAATACAGTGCTGAAAAACAAAAAATGTGAAGGTGGAAAGTATTAATATCAATGAGTATCTGACTGTCAAAAGTAAAGTACCCTGTGGTGGTATATGACTAATACAATTTCTGAAACAATCTTTTTCTTTCTTTCCAAACATGCAGAATGATCTAATTGTTTGGAATACAAGTGGCCAAACCTCTCACAATGAGGTAAGATGTTAGTGCCATTTGTTTGTCTTTTGTATATAGATGATCATTTAGCTCTTTTTTTTAATAAAAAAAAAAAAAAAAAAAAACTTTCTGCATGAATGATTCATAGACTAAATAAAACATGTAATTGAACTTCACAGAAAATATGAGCTTATGAGTAGTTGCTTTGGAGGTTATTTAGCCTGTTTCATTTATTCTTGTCCTTATATGGGTTTACTAGAATATAAATAACATTTTCTGGTAAGTTTGTTTCTGAGTTACATAGCTTAGTACAAAACATTTAATCTTGGATCATTCTCCTTTTCTTTTAAAGTTGTCTTTGCTTCACAAGGATTTCCACTGATTACAACAGATTTTTTTTTGCACAGTTGTGTGTCACATCCTTGATTAGTTTTTCAAGAAGCAGCTAATTTCATTGATTGTTTTGCCATCACAGTGCAAATTTCAGCAGAAGTCCAAAAGGGAGACTGTAGGGAACTCTTTATGGAGATTATTTTTATTCATATTTTCTGTGCAGGTACAGGATTTCTTCCTGTACATTGCACTAAGTATGAGCAGCGCACAAACTCATGAGCACCCAGCCTTAGTGATGGGACTCGTATTAAATGATTCCTCCCAGAGGAATCATTTTGTAAATAGGATTCACACTCTGGAGTTTGGTTATAGGACTCTTCCTGTGTTGCTATTGATAGTATCATGGTTATACCTCACCATTCTCTCTATGCTCCAGTCTATTCTTCGTGCTGCGACTGTTAGCCTAGTTCAGTGTCAAGGGTGATCCTGCTCTGAGGTGTATGATTAACTTCCTACTTTCTGCATTTTAGGCAGAATGCAGTGTCCAAGGGAAAGTAGTTTCATTGAATTTATTACCATTCTATGTAAGAAATATCTTAGGGAAAAAAATGGTCTTTATTTTGTTCTCATAAATGTACTGTGCCACAAAAAGTATGATTGGAACCAAGTAATTTTGTGGGAGAAAACAAAAATAATCATACTTGTTTGTAGCTAGGGGCAGTATCTTGCTGTCTTTGGTCAGAAACTTAAGCTTCTCTTCCAGGAAAAAAAATAAAAATTGAATAAATATGGGAGGTTGTTGCATGTTCAATGCTATTTTGGGATCTCATTGTGGTGAAGTAGTTGTAGTGTGTGGTATTTGTAACTTTTGTATTTTATTCAGTCAGTTGTGCTGTGATATTCTGGATTTATTCTTATTTGGATTTGTGTTCTTGAATTACACAGAACAAGGATAAAAGTCCAACAATGTCTCCCACTGCAAACAACGCAATCCCTTTTGGCCTGAAGCCACGATCAGGTAATATAGGAAAGAAAATCAACCAATTTGTGTATTTTTTTAAACATCTGTGTTATTAATGGATGTCTGTACTTCTTTTTTTAACCTTCAGAAGGCAATGATGAAACATTCTGTACAATAGTTTAAGGAGTAGAACATTTTAAGGTCATAGGTGTGACTTGAAATTAAAATTATAACAGTTATATATTTTATATATTTTACGTTCAGAAAACATGTATGTATTTCTTATCCAGAAAACAGCTATTGCTCTGAAAATTGCTTACTGCAGTGAGTCTCTCAGTAAGATTAAGGTTTACTGGAAGATTAGATGCTTACTTCAGTCAGGAGCTGAGTTTCATGAATTTGCAATGTATTAAATCTCCATAACCATCAATCCTTTAATATGCAGCAGTTCATTTAAAAAAAAAAAAAAAAAAAAAAAGGTGGAGAGACAAACTGAACTGTTAAAATATTTGAGGGCTTGGGTAACCACTTCCTTTAAAAGTAGGATAAGCCACAGGTAAACTTACTTTTAGCTTCTGTGTGCTGAGGTAGTCAGTAGTGATTTTCAATATTGTTAAGTCATCTCACATCACCTCTAAAGAATAACCTTTTTTAATATGCTTTAGTATCTGAAAACTGTAATTCTGGTTTCTCACATTCACCACAAATGCTTTTATTCAAATGCTGGTAAACCACAACAAGCTTCTAGCTTGCTTCCATAACAAAATATCTTGGCAATAATGGCAGCAGTTTCATATTTGAATGTATTTTAAGAAATTGTACCCATAGATTTGTTTTAAAAATTTTAAAAAGTGGTGTTATTTCACCAACCTTGTTCTATGAAGAAGACATTTTAAATTTCCTGTTTCGTGACATACAAATGTGACATCTGTTTACTTGAATTTTGTAGTTGGTTGGACTGCTAAACTCTGCCTTTATTATTTTATGTTCCTGATGCTTTAGAAATGTTTTCTTTTAACATGTAAATTATGGGTTAAATGATGAACAAACGTGTCCTTCCATGACTTGGGGGGAAAAAAAAAAAGTAATACCATTCAGTCCAGCCACTACTGGAAGAAAGGCATGCAAAGACAAATGGTCCCACGCTGTGTTGCTACTTTCATAGGAGGTAACCTGTGTTCAGCTGGGTTAAAGCCGCTTCCAGGAGATGGAAGCAACATTGTAGGACTAAGTGTAAGACTGTGACTTTGTATTCAAGTGTTAGTTAACACGTATGTCCCAATCTTGGTAATCTCAGTGTACCAAGATGTCCTATACTTGATAACTGTGATACATAATCGAAGAAAAAATGCTTTATGAATAGCCTAGTGAATCTTTTTAGACAACTTCTAGGACTGGACTGCAGTCTCTTGCAACATTCCTACAGGTGTAGTGATGGAAGACCCAGATGATCACAACTCCTCCAATTCTTCCCCCGTGTCTTTTGAAGCTATATGAAACTTCATTAAATACTAAAG
Organism: Anas platyrhynchos; assembly: GCF_047663525.1. NCBI lineage: Eukaryota > Metazoa > Chordata > Aves > Anseriformes > Anatidae > Anas > Anas platyrhynchos. The sequence continues at coordinate 177,682,090 of NC_092587.1, forward strand.
CCAGTTGGTTTTATGCTCCGTACCAATACAGATTTGTATATTTGCATTGCTTTGAGTATGCCAATGCTACGAAGCTGTTTGGTCACAGCTATGAGTTACAGAAAACTTGTTCATCTAAATTGAATTTTCCTTGCCATACTATGCACTACAGAATCACCAAATGAGAGCCATTACTGCACAATTTTTCACCTCATTGCATGCAGTTTCTGTCATGTTACCGCAGATTTATACTGTGGTAAAACAGGTGAATTTGGCAATAGCAAAACTTTCCAACATCAGATAAAGCAGCAGTATATTAGCTCTGTAGCACAACGGGGCAAAGCATTGCTGTAGAGTAGGGAGACTGCATGTTGTTTCCTCCCACCCTCCTGCTATAGAATTGCTGTAAAAGTAGTATGTAAATTTGTTTTGCTAACACTTCTGGAAAAAATTACAGATAATAGCTCAAAATACTGGCATATTTGTGAATCCTGAACATCTGTCCTCTTAAAGCTGGCTAGCCTGCCATGATTCTCTTGTTCCTTCCCTGTCTTTCTTTCAGTTTTGTGAGAGTTTCAACCACTTTATCACTGTCTGAATTTGTGCTTGTTAATTATATACTGCTTTACTGCCCTAAAGCTGAGCTGTTCTAGAGCTCCAGCAGTTCTGTGATCCAGGAAAGTTTTTCAGCTCAGTCTGTAATTTATTTTGTTAGCTTTTTCATTTAAGTTCTTCATGGCCTTAGGGAAAACTTCAGAACTCATTGGAAGTGATTTTTAGCTATTTACTTCATTAAGGCTTTTACTTGAATTACTTGCTCCTATAAATCTTTTAAACCTGAGGGCAAGATAGATTTTAAAAAATTCTGTGTACATCATGTTCTGTGGGGAAAAATGGCAAATGGTCAATGAAAATATATGCAAGCATACCTTTCTGAAATTGGAGAGTTTATTTTCACAACATTTATTTTCATCTGTTTTAAATGGATGTTGTTTTCTGTTTGACTTTTTTTTTTTTTTTTTTTTACCCTCACTGTTTCATAATGACATGTCTTTTGGAAAGATGAAAGTAAACCATACCAGGCTCCTGGTTAATGAGTCTAGTTTTTTGAAGTGCATGCACAAATAGAAGTGCTTCCAAAGGATAAACCACAGTAGCTTAAACGTCTGTGTTAGTATATACTATATCAGTATATACTGGTATGTGTTCAGGACTGAAGGCCCTTTTATTCTTTCATTTTAAAATGAAGATAAAACATTGGAAAACTCATATCTGATGGTGGTCTGGGTATCCAAAGAAAATGTTTTGAAAGGTAATGACTGTGTTTGACTTCTTGACAAATTCTTTTCAAGGATCAGTTGTTTACACAGAAGGTAAAAAGAGATTTTTTTTTCCAAATTATTTCCTCTTTTAAAATATTTTATAGAGTATGGCTTCTCAAATAAATATTCAATTTTAAAACCTTGTAATTATTGGTTCCTTTCAACAGTAATTTTAAGTTTACTTAGAACCACAGTTTTGCTCTTGGGATGTGCTTTGGCACTTGGAAAGGGAATCACTCAAAACAGATAATATAAGTAAATGTTTTATACGTGATTCATGAAGTAATTACAACTGGTATCATTCAACGTTTTAGAAACAAAGTATTGCAAAGTTCTTGCCGTAATCCTTAAAATGAGATAAGAACATCAACTAACACATCTTGCAGCATTCAAAAATATTTTATGCTTTTGTTCTGTGCTGCTTTGACTGCGTTATAGTTTCTGCTGAACAAAGTGGCAGCAACCCAGACAAAAAATAGTAATTGTACCTTTAGAGGATAAAAGAAGCACTGACATAACTTCAAACGACAATGCAGTTTGTAATGGGACGTGAAAAGTTGTTCCCTTGTTTACTTAGCATAATCTTACATGTGAATCCAAATTCTTCATTTTCATAATCTGTAGAGGATTTACAGCACGATGTTGGTGTATGTGAACATGCTTGCCTCGCTGTCCTTCAGTGTTGTTGGAGCACACGGTGATTATTAGAACTTGACAGCCTTTTTCCCTCTTTCAAGAGTTAGTTACTGCTTTTCTAATCTCTGAATATTTATTTGTTCTACTTGTTTTCTCCCCAAGAAGACCAACTGGATTATCTGTGTACTTTGGAAAATCATGCGAATCCTAATTGCCAGTGTAATTAAAGACTGCTTATTATTTTCCATAAATCAGTGTTCTGTTACCCCATGTTGAATTCTTCTCCGAGTTTAGGTTATGCTGACTCAGTTTTGGCTGACCCATTGTCCCAGTAGCGAGAAGCAGTAAACAGGCTTTGAAAAAAGGGATATCTAAGGAGAGAGAGCTCTTGAACCGTTGAATGTGAAAGAAAGTTTAAGGTGAAGTTTTACACAATGTTGTCTGAATTATCATATTTTTTTAGTACGGATTCCAGAGTCATGGGGGAATGTGAAAGTCTATGCGATGAATTTTCTTATTATTAGTTTGGAATGGTATAAAATGGGAATTTCCTTTACTTAAAGTAGTAGGTAGTATTCAGAGCAGAAGTAGTTCATTCTCCTCAAACTAAACTGGAGATTATAATGTGTACGTGATTGTAGATAAAAACGTGGAAAACCAAGAAGCAAGGGAAGAGCTCATTTTGATGGCAGAAGTGGTAAAGAACTGAGATCAGGTACAGGAAAAACCCATTGAGGAGTGACATTATTGTTAAGACTAAGGAAGGAGGGATTTAAATTCTGTGATGAAAAGGAAGAAACCAGTGGAAAGTTTTGGAAGGATGGATGGCGTGCTAAAAATAAACAGAGGAGATATTTTAAGGGTGTCAGTTTCCATTTCAGAGATGCTGTAGAATGGAGATTTGGAGAGAGACAAGTGTGGAGTAGATGTGATGGGGAAGGAATAGAAATGTCCAGTCAAGGATTTGAGGAACAAATAAGAGGGTGCAGAATGGATGGAAAATAGAGGCTATATTGCTGTGCAAGTTAGCTCTATAGTGAGTATCAACTCATTTTATCAACAAACACACCAGGGTGGCCATGACCATGGCATGCTTTTACAGTTGTCTGGTGAACAGGGTCTCCAGATTTACAGCATCTGTGGACATGTGATATATTTTATTCTCTAGGGAGCCCAGCTGGATCATTACTGAATTTGTGCTTGTTGTAATGCTACAGAGCAGGTTTGTCAAGGCTTGTGGCAAAGACTCAGGATCATCCTTTGGCAGTGTCACGTCTCTGTTCCTCATCCTTAGAAAGTCTGCCAAGGTTGGTGAGGATCAGAACTTCCCTAGGATGGGGGTGGGCCCATTGTAGATTTGGACTTACTGTTGAGGGAGTCGGCAAGAAATGTAAGCAGTGCAGCATAAGCTATTAAGTGATTAAACCAAAAGGAAAACATGTCTAGTACATGTGCTTACAGGGCGTATTTCAACAGAATAAGAATTATAGGGATAATAGATTTGTGACCTAGCAACATTAACTGGGAAGTTATTGTAATAATATTTTCATATGGATATACACATTATGTTTGGGGGGTGTAGTGTTCTTATGACAGTTACAAAAAAAACTCAATTCCTCTCCAAACTTTCTCCTGTAATTGCTGAAACTTCACAGCAGGTGTATTTACCTTCTGATTCACAAAGTCAAGGTTTTCATCAGGCTGTAACATAAAATCTATGGGTCCTTTTTCTTAAAACCTGGTTGTAAACAATTTGTTTAAAGTGCTATGGTTACAATGCTCCTGTTAAGCTTAACAGCTTTAACTGCACATGCAATGTATAGTTTGCAAGTACTAACATATAACTTTTCGCTCTTTTTATTCTGCACCATCTTTCATTCTTTTCTTCCAAAAAAAAAAAAAAAATGCATTTTGTATTGATCACCTTTGAATTGCATCTTCATCATTGCCATAAAACCCTAATGCCATGTATGAAATACTGCTGCCCGCCCTTTTCCCCCACCCCGGTCCTTACACCACTGTGTTTGGACTGGCTGTCACTCCCCCCCAGCAGACCCATCCCTCAGTCTTCCTCCTATCTCCTTCAACACACTGACACAGGCACAAACATGGGACAACTTTAGCTACAGTATACCATCTGAAGGAGACAGTGACAATGGTAGGTGTTCCATGCATAATTTACTTGATTTTATGTTTTCAAAAACCGCAATATGTGGAAAATGTCCCAAGTGGCTAAGGATGAAAGAAAGTACTCATAAGGGAATGTTTATAAGACCAAATGCCTCAAAGGATGCGTGTTAATTTTCTGCACAATATGTAGTATCGAAAGCAAATGCATTTTTATTCACAATTTTTTTAGATAGTGACTCTTAAAAATATCAAGCTCCACTTATTGAAGGTGTGTAACTAACTTACTTAAAGAGGAATCCATGATGAAGCAAAGCTGGAAGAATCAGATAAGCAAAAATAGTGCTTTCTGTTCGAACTGTTAGCAAGCTGTCAAACTTCTCTGTTCATACTGAAGGCCATACATTAGTGGATGTTGGTTTTGCTTCTTTTGTTTGTTTTTTCTCCAAGGTGTTACTGTACGTTGAGTCAGATGCAAAGTTGATCTTGTGTGGGCTAACAAGGTCTTACACTGCATTAATATTTCAATGTCAGATTGCATCAGATTGAAGAAACAGAACCTAAATGAAAAACCATTTACAAATCTTTGTTAAATAGATGTATCATTTAAAAGTAGGATGAATGTTCTTCCAGCTGCCTTAAATTAGAAGAGTGCTTATTGGAAGGCAAGGAAACTGTCAAAAGCATTAGACCGAAGCCAAGCCCACAAATCTTGAATGATAAATGCCAACATTTAGTTTAGAATACTTACGTTCTTATTTCAGTTCACTACTTGACAATACTTGCTATTGCCACTGTTTCCTTGACTGTAAAGTCCTAGCAGCGTATATAAGGAACCTGCTCTTTAAAGTAATTTGCAATGAAATACAAGTAGGATGGAAAAATGAATCTTGTTGCCACGATGATATGAAGCTATCTTGACGTATCGCCAATGACAACTCTAACAGCTAAAGGCAAGCTACAAGTACTTCTGACAATGCAGGGTCTGTTTGTGTTTTAGGTCAAAATAAATAAATCATTAGGTAGGTTACTCTTCCTGCAATACCGGTATATTCCAGACAAAAAGCAATTAGTGTATTGTTTATTCTTTTTTGTTTGTTTGTTTTGGAAAGGCATATCTTTTCTGACAGCAGTAATCTGTTGGCAGTTGAGGAAAATGGGACTCACATAGTTGATTTTATTGGACTTGATGTTGTGTGTTTCTGATAGTGAGAATTTTATAAAGGCAGCTCAGTAAAACATAATTATTAGGAAAATAATGCTTCTGCAGACCCTTTCCTGTTAAACAGGAAGAGAAGTATAGCGCTTCCTATATGATGAGTGTTCCAAGTAATAACACACAAAAATTGAGAGCATCTTATTTCAAGAATGTGGTAAAATCCAAGTTCTTTTTTCCAGTTTTGAGAAGCTGGTTACAGTCTCCTGATAGTCTTTCAGATTTCTCACCAACATCTTCAAGCTGTAGTTTCTGCAAGAGAATATTTTTCATTATTTTATTCAACATTGTACATAATGAAACCATATTCAGGAATTTAACACTTGTTCTTTGACTTCTATTGGCAGTACAAATGCCAATAAAGATTGTAACTAAAAGAGTAAGTCATGAATGTTTGGTGACTAAAATTGTGGTGACCTTGGGTAGAAGCCTAGGAGTCCAACTGGCTGTACACCATGGACATTGGATGTCTCTGAATTTATCAGTTAAGGGCACATGATAGTAACTTGATTTTTTTTAAGCAATTTAATACTGTTGCATCCAACTTTCTTGAAAATTAATACTGCCTATAGTTAACTTGCATTGATTTAAATGCAAAATAGATTTCGATTTGCAGTCTTTTGAGACTTTTGTAGAGTACAGTGGTGGCCATTCAGACTTGAGCCTGATTTGAGAGATATAGCTAGAAGCTAATATTACCTTTCCCTTTATACAGTGTTGTCCTGTTTCTTTAGTACCGTGCCTCTGCTTTCATCACTTCTGAAGTGGTGCAAATCTTGGAGTTAAACTAAAACATTCCCACATGAACAATTTCTTTCAGTGTATATAGGAAACAATTATAAAAGACTTTTATTATTTCATTGCTATTTTTTGCAACCTTTTAAATAAGTTTTCATAGTAGAAATCTTGTCTCACTGAAAATATTCACAAGGAAATTTGTTATGGTAATGTGTAGACTACATAGAATCACAGAATGTCCTGAGTTGGAAGGGAACCACAAGGATCATCGAGTCCAACTCCTGTGTCTGCAAAGGACCACCCAAAAAATCAGTCCATGTGTCTGAGAGCATTGTCCAAAAGCTTCTTGAACCCCGGCAGGCTCAGTGCCGTGACCAATACATACTATGTGCTTATTAATAATTAACCATTGAGCTTATTGAGTCTTGTAAAATACATAAATTCATTGGAACAACACTAATTTAATAACCTTGGTTGACGACGGGTTCAGAAAGCAGAAATTCTACTACTATCTGACAGGGAAAAACAGACGTTCAGGCCTGTGTGTGTGAGATACGGGCTCCCCTTGCTGGAAAATGTGTGTAATGCAGAGAAGCAAGCAATATTTCAGACTGCCAAAATATCCTGGTTTAGAAAACTTTTCTTTAAACTACAGTATGTAGCTGGAACTTGTAGTAACCAGGACTTCTGAGATTTGTGTGTGTTTATATACATTAGTTAACCTTACTTTATTTTTGTTTAATTTTTGCAGCTTTTAATTGCAGTTTCCCACTGCCTTGAGATTAGCCTTCCTGCTGCTGCTTAGTGGAATGCCTGTTTCATTTAGGAATAGGGTCGAATAACTAATGTTGCCATTTACTTTTCATTAATAGTCTGAAACCTGAAGGATCTATATTTGGGACATTTATACTGACTTAGCAAAGGCCTAAACAAAGACAGCTAGGGCCAAGCTGAATGAAGGCCCTGATAACATTCCATGCTACTTGCAAAATTGAACATAATATGCTTTCAAAGAGAATTATCTTTGAAATGTTGCTGCTAAAGCTAGGGTGGCATTTAAATACCATTTGAATAGGATATTACTCTTTGAGCATTAAAACTACGTCTGTGTGAGTCAAGTAGTGAAAGGAATCAAGTTTGGTAACCCAGGCCGTAATTTATTGCATTGTATTGTTTATTGTGCCTTGGGTGAGTAACCTAAAGGTATGTCAGGAGCTGAGCTCCATCTTTACTGTGTAAGTAAGCAATAATTGCTTCCTGCTCGCTGAGCTGCCTTAGGTAGTGTCTTTCTCCCTCCTTTTGACCAGAGAAGTAGCTTAGATTATTACCATTATTTATTATTTCTTCTATTGAAGCTTTGTTTTGTTTATGTTGAGCTGTGGATGCTAGAGAGTACAGTTTTGCCTGTTAGCCCTGTACTGATCTGGGAGCTTCATTAATGTTTTAGTTTGTCAGAATGTAGATGAAATTTCCTTCTACCAAGACTTCAATTTCTTATTTTCCTATGTATTTTAAGGACTGATTTTGACAATTCAGCCTATTAGCTAGACTGTGACCTAATCAAAAGTTACTGGGATGCCACAATTTTTAATGAGACATCAGAGTTATGCTGATTACACCCGTCTGCAACTACCTTACAGCAAAAGTAATTCATCATTTACTTCTGTAGTTGGAGTAAAAGTTTGATTTGACCTTTAGGAAATAAAAAGCTGTTCTCTTCCACTATTGACACTAAGATTATCCTCTTTTCTTCGGCAATATCAGCAAGCAGAGTCATCCCAGCTGTGACTACTACTCAAAGATGTAGAGAAGCCAGCTGCTGAATTTGAGATAAGAGTCTGGATTGGCACCTACTGTCTGCAACAAATTTAGGGAACCCCCAAAAAACCCAAGGCTGTTTCATAGTCTGTGACAAATTTCTCTAACCAGGCTGCTGTATTTAGTGAGCCGCTCCTTTCTAATATTGGATGAGCAGGAGAGAAATATGAATATTTAGCTGCCTTAAATTAATAAAATTGAGATGGAGCAGTAGCTGGTTAAAACCAGAGGTTTGTCTACACTTTGCACTTCCCGTCCCCTGGTTGGTACTTAAGAGTGTCCTGTTGCATTCGGAAGGAGAGGTGCAGGAAAGTGATAACACAAAATCCTCTCTCTTAAGCATCGTCATTGGCCATAATAATCAGGTTGGCCCTTAATTTGTCTGAGTGGTGACAGTTCCATTTTGTGAAATAACAAGCGAGCATACATCTTGCTCTTTAGAGCCATTCAAAACAGTCAATGATCACAAAATAAGAAAATGTACAGGTGTGTGTATATACAAAGATCTCATGTAATTATTCCAAGGAATTGTATGTTAAAATGCACACATACTGAATGGCTTTAATGTTCAGTTTCTAGAAATCAAACCCATATTTTTGCTTGTCTGGTAGGATTTTCTTTTTTTTTTGTTTTGTTTTGTTTTGTTTTTTTTTCTTTTTTAGTGTAACCTTATCTAGTAAGCAGTTATCCTGCCTAGGAAGATGCTTGTCACAACGTGTTAGAGCATCTGGTAGGAGAGGGTTCTCCTTCAAAGAATAAGAGATGCTCCTTGCCATGTTAAATGGGAAGTTTTCTATAGATCAGAATCTGTAAGAGACAGTGCAGGTGTTTAATCATCTGACAGATGTTGCCTATCACAATATGGATTTAGTCCAAAAAAAAAAAAATCCACTCCATTGATGGTACATGGTGCTGTTCAGAGCTGTCCTCCTGACAAAAGAGAAATTTTCTAATGCTTTTTGCTGGAGATGGTGCCTCAAGATTTTTCTTAATTTGAAAATGAATACATCAAGCTGTTTATTTTTTAAAACTAAAACCTGTCTTTTTAAAAATCACAGTGTTCTTAAGACCTCAAAGAAATTTGGAATCAATAGACCCGCAATTTACAATTCGAAGGAAAATGGAGCAGATGAGAGAAGAGAGAGAGCTTGTGGAACAGCTGCGTGAGGTATGTGAGCGCTGGTACAATTCTGCTAATAGAACATATATTTTATGTGTTCTTTGGGAAAGTTGCAGAAATATGATAATATTTTAAAATGTTAAATGAGACAGCATTACTTCTCTGAATTGTGTTGGTGAAACTTACCCTGAAGTGCCTTAACCCACTCAGGTGTTTGTACTTCAGAAAAGATTTTTTGAATGGGAAATAACAATGAGAGTTTCTGGAGTGACATATGGTTAAATGGTATGCCCTGCACTGGTGGAATTAATAGTTTATGTAATTTCATCAGAAAGGACGAAGTGATTATCTCTGAGTGTTAGAATTTGAGTTGTCTTTTAAGTGTGCTTTTGGAGCGTTTTTAAAATGGAAGCACAATTTAAGGAATTCATCATATGTAACAATCTTACTATAGCTTTTTGTTTTTAAAATTCTTAAATGTTTTCAAAATACTTTATTTTGAAATATCAAATTCTTTTCAATGAGACTTCAGGTTTACCTAAAAGAGATTTTTTGGATATGTTACATCTGAATGTCCTGCTTTGTTACCTGTCTTTTTTGATCACTAATGCTTCATAAGTAGATTTTAGACTCCTAGGGAATGATTACCTTTTACTCATTGTCAGTGATGGAAACAATATAATTCTGTTTGAAAGTACTGCTGATAAAATTTGGATAAGTAGAAAACTTGGAGGAATAGTGAAAGAAAGGAGCCACATGTAGTGCAATCACATGATTACATGCAGATATGTTTTTATGTGCTTGTGTACAAACATAAATGCATATTATGACAGCAGCATTTGAAGTGTTAAAGGAGTGTACGTAATTCTGTGACCAGCATGGGAGGAGGGTGGATTGATTTGTAGTTTTTAAAAAATCACTTATATGAGAAGTGGGTTTCTTGGTAAACTGAAACTGCATACATATCTAACACCATGGGAGGAGAAGATGAGATATAAGTGCCTCCTTTCCTTCCTTCGTTTCTATGTTGAAGCGTGTATGTGTTCTTCATTTGCAGAACATTGAAACAAGACTAAAGATTTGTTTGCCTGAAGACTTGGGGTCTGCTCTGATGGATGGTGTAGTTCTCTGCCATTTAGTAAATCACGTTCGACCTCGTTCGGTAGCAAGTATTCATGTACCTTCACCAGCAGTAGTAAGTTGAATGTTTCTTGTTGTGTTCCTTGTTTGTTTTTGTGGGAGCAGAATAGATGAGGACTTGAGGGTATTGAAAAAGGGGAAAAAGAAAAAAAAAAAAAAAAAGAAACAAACAAACAAAAACCACCTAGTTTAATGCCATATTGCCCTTCTTTCACATCTTGCATTGAGCAAGTAAAATAATTTTCCAAATTACTTTTTACTTACGTGTTTCCGTAAGTATTGAGTGGATAATCCTTAGTGAGACGAATTCTAAAAGTATTTGAAATTCTACTCTAACAAATTTATTCTTCAGACATGGAAAATTGAGTACTCACAAATATAAAACAGCTATACATAAAATATTAAAAAATATAAAAGCTCTATCACAGTTAAATCTGTCCCCCTTGTTGTAGGTTGAAATGCATCATCAGTTTACTTGCTCTCCAGAGAAATGTCTTCTGTCACAGAACATGAGGTTTTAGAACCTGACAAGCTGAATATGAACAAGTAGAGATCTAAATGTGTTGATGGCTTTAATAACTAAGTAAAAGCACAAGGCATCCACAGCTTCCATATTCAGATTATATTTATATAAATTTCAAATTAGATTGGTGGGGAAAACAGGCAGAATTTTAAGCTTTGTTTTCAGGAGAATTATGGAAATAGTGAATCAGTACAAGAATAACTCAATAAACTAACTTATTGACTGAATGAATTAATTGGCTTATTTTGCCATGATCTATTTTTTTCTTTTTTTACAGCCTAAACTTAGCATGGCCAAATGCAGGAGAAATGTTGAAAACTTTCTGGATGCATGTAGAAAACTGGGGATACCAGAGGTAATTTAATTAAATCTGCCATTTCCAGATGATCAAAAATGCAAAGCATGTGAATTAATTTAGAGTTTAAGGATAACTGTATGAAATAGCAGTTTTCAGCAATAAAGACATTACTTAGTTCTATTTTTTTTAATTATATGATTTAATGCTACTTTAGTGCGTTTAAGTGGTTGATGTCATAGCACTTAAGAATTGCTAACTTTGTCTTAAATTAGTAATTTAATATTATCCCCGATACCACCTTATGTTTGAATTGGACAATGACTAAGGAACGTGGTAACTGGGTAATAATAATGTAGTTAGGCAGAAATTTGCTCATTTTTCCATATACACCTATAATTGCATTTTTGCATATTGTTTTTAGAAGATAGACTTCATTCTTTTTAATTGATTTTCCTTTTTTTACCATATTAAGTACTCAATAGTATGTATTTTAAAAGGAGCTAACAAGTCACTCATGTCATGTACTCAAACACTTCAGCAGCGATGTGAAGAAATCCCTTCTGTGTGTTAAGGATGGAATGTTTCTATCAGTAAGGTTGTTCAATAGATAGTATTTTAGACATTGAAAGTAGGGAAATTGCAGTGCATGGTGTTCTCTGCTTTTCACTTAAGTATGGTAGTATTCATTGTGTAATCTATTCTGAAATTGAGAAGGAAAATGTCTTAAGTAATGAATTCTGGGGCTTCATTGGGAATATTTCAAATGTTCTCTTAGAGTCTAGACATATGTGTTAAGAAAATGTTCATTTAAAATATCTGACCCTGTAAGGGAAAGATGTTATACAAGGTCTTCTTAACCTGAAAACATGAAAATTGCATGATGTATTTTCTCTGATGTGTGCATATGACAGTAGGATTAAGACTGAATGCATTTTAGCCTGTATTTCAATAATACTGCAACAAAAGGACATTTTGATGTTTTCCTTCCTCCCTTGTCACCCCTTCTGGAGCAGATGGTAATGTAAAGATGTCATGTTGAGAAAGAATTAGTTTTGTTTGTTTTATCTATATTTTAGTACTTGATTTGGAGAACAGCAGAAGTAATGGTTCATTTTTGCTATTTGTAGGAATTTTGAGGGGGGACTTCATCTTACAACTCCAATGGATGGTTCATAATATATATAACCGAGAATTCATTGTTATTTGCTGGGCCTCTAAGCTGTAACAGTTGATTTAGTTGCTGTAATGAAATAATTCCAATATAATAAATTGCCTAATATTTTTGGTAAAGTTTCACTTCAAGGAAGATCAAAAAGAAAATCAAACTCTCAGTGCTGTGGGCTTATAGACAAAATAGTTACGGAGTGTTAAGCTGTCTAGTGATGCATTATAAATTATTCAGTGAGTTAGAATACAAATCATTTTTTTTCTGGATGTAGCCAGTTGGGAAAGAAAAGGCTGAGAGCTGTTGTTTTTAAGAGCTTTTTCAGAAACAGAATAAAACAGAAAAAAATTAGAAATCCTTGCAGTGCCATTTTACAGAAGGGTAAGCTAAGCTTTATGCTATTTTATTATTATTTGATTTCTATAAAGAAACTTCCTGAAAAATTCCTTTGTTTTATGTGAATAGGGATTTTTATATATTTGTTGCTCCTAACACTTGTGTTAAAATTAATGTAGAATTTTTGATGACTTTTTTTTGTGTGTTTTATTGAAGTATTTTTGTTGCAGAGAGGGCACGGAGCCCTAGGGAAAGGGTCAAATCTTACCAATCTCTTTTGTAAACTAACCACGCTTATGAATCTAAAGAAGCACTAACTTCTATTGAGGGGAAAGCTCCTTCACTTAAGTATCAAATGAACTGCTTAAAATTGTAAATTTATGACGGGTCTTTAAATGCTCTGAGGATATTTTTGATTAGGTGCTGGTAATGGCAAATATATCTTTGCAGTGTATGGCAAAAATCTGTTGTGTAGCAGAGCTAGGTAGTATGCTTCTTGGTAGAATGCTTCTGCATGTTGGAGGGAAGGGTATGAAGAACACAAAAGTAAAAGTGCATGACAGCTAGCTGTCAGTTATTTATTTTATTTTTTTAAAAGACCACTGCAGATGATGTCTTCACTCTGCTTCAGGTTGTACATTGCCCAGCCTTTGAAAATCCCAGAAAAGGAATCAGTGAATTTTTTCACTTTTTAAACAAGCATCTTACATATAGTGATAGGTTCCACTTGTGGAACCAGAAATACTCCCCCTTTTTTTAATACTTGTGTTTTCTTTTAATTTACAAGAAACAACTTGAAAAAACAACTGGACGTTTTGTTTTTTTAAGGATTTAAAATTGTCACAGCTCTGTTTTGGTTTGTTCTCAGTTACTTATGGAATAGAGTACACACAGGTTTAGAACAATACACTGTCAAGGGTAGGAACAGAAAATACAGAAGGAAAAGAAAACAGCAATAGTAATTACTGTGATGTGCATGGTCTCTTGCTTCTGTGGTTTTCAGCATTCAATTTTTAGGTCAAAATTGCTTTCCCCTGAATGATCCTGGCAAACCTTCTGCAAGTGTAGAAAAATGCAGTAGGCATCGATATCCAAGTGGGTCATGATGAGCCTCGGCATTTGGCATCTTGACCAAAGTCACAAGTACAAAATGACCCCATGTGTAGATGATTGTGGGATGACTCGTGCCAACTGACGTGAGAAAGGCATTACCTACCAGATAAGACTTCCAGTACGATGGGTGGTGTGTTGAAATCACTTTGTTAGTGCCCACATAATCATTCTGGCTCTCCCCTTTAGTAAGAAACGAAGTAGCAAGGCTCATACCACACCAGTCAGCTGTGAAAAGGGACAATAGCAGTAGGACAAGCAGCAGGTGCCCAGTTTTGCCACTAACTTTGCCTGTAGGGCCTTTTTTATTCCAAGGTATCACAGATCTTTGTAAATAATCATTTTTGTAGACAGAACTTTCTTGCTTGATATGAGAAAGTGATGGTGGCAGATAAGCATCTGAAAGCCTGATATATCGTGCAGTACCCCTTAGAGACACCAAGGTACAACCTTTGTTACTTAAAGTACAAACTAAAACTTTAAAATAAAACTTTATAAATAAAGCACTGCCAACTAAAAATTGTCAAAGATCTCCTCTGTAATAACTATAACAAACTCCTGATTTTTGACTGATACAGATTACATAAACAAGTGACAGTAGATGTGTGGTAAGTAGGAGTGCCTATCCCACTGCATTTTTCAGAATGACATGCAGTACGTGGATGGTGCCATTCACAGGAAAAGTTTGTTAATGTCACGTGAACCCAGTACTGACACTGACATTGCTTAGCAAGACCATCTGTGTTGCACCTCCCCTCTCACCCTTTCTGGTTTAAGAAATGAAGCTCTTTTGGGCTTCATTCATCTTTGCATGGTTGCAAGTGTGGTCTCTGAAATGTTAAATGCCCAAGTTCTAAGGTAGTTTTCTTCTTAATGGCACCTCATCTCAGAGTTATTGATAGTGATCAGGATAATCTGAATTACTATCACATGAGTATATATGTAAAACTATGAAAATATTTTGTCTCTATTTGAAAGAACACTGCTGTATTATAAACTAGCAATGTTTATTCATTTTTTATTTCATTTATTCAAGAAAAATATTAATACACATTTTTCATTATGAGAAGAAATTCTCACCTAATCGTTCATACATATTTTGAAAACACAGCTATTTTTGTCTGTTGCCACACTGGAATCAATACTCATATTAGCAAAGAAGTAGACTTTTCCATTTTAACCTAAGCATCAATAACATAATTTAGCATTAGCTTTCATTCCTTATAGCTGTTATTCTTGGTAAACCGCATTACAGGGAACTTTCAATAGTGTTAACAAATGTTCATGTCAATGTTTGTCAGCCAAAAAGCAGATGTTACCTTTTAACAAAGGCACAAATCAATATTTATGATCTGCAGTGCACGTTAGTGTAGTATCTTAACAGTGTAGACACTTGAGATTCTTTTGGCCCTTTATGGTGCCACTTCTGGCCACAGAAAATAAATGGAAGAGTTGCTTTTAAGAAAGGGAAAGTTAGGCTTTCCTACATATACACACCTTATGAATCTTCATATGGCTCGGGACAAAGATAGGCATAAGTTATCATGATTAATACTACAATGGTAATTTCTGGTGATAAAAGATAGCGATAAAAAAATCCTTCACAGCCAGGTGTCAGGGTAGGTTTACTGAGCTCTTGTGTTCAAGTATGTCAGTGATGGTGCAGCAGCGTTTAGTGAGGCATGCAGTTATTTCTTGGGTAGGAATGAGAGACTTCTGCCGTGTTTTCCAAGTTTTCAGGCAGCTACCTGGACTGCACGTACTGAACAGAAAGGAGTGATGTAAGAAATAAATTTTTTGATTTAAAATCATTATCTGAAAATTCAAGTTGCAAAAGACTTAGCTGTGACTGTTTCTGGGACTTCAGAATCTTGCAAACATGGTTATTACTGCATATGACCTCCTCTGGAAACTAATTCCACTTTGTTGCAGCTTTAGCAACACCTCAAGTGTGATTTGTATTAGTATAGGAGTTGCTACTGACGTAAAACAAATGGGAAAAAACAGGAGATTTTTAGTATGCTAAAACTGGCAGAACAAAGTAAAAGAATCGCCCAAAGTGGAGTGTCAAGTGCTTTATTTTCTACCCACGTATTAGTAGTTCAACTGGTAGTTGTGTTTCTCAGCTCACTGCAAGGTATGTTTTCGTTGCTGCTTATGCTCGTTTTCTGATCGATTCACATAATCAGTTACTTTTCCATAGTTTCATCATGAGACATCCATGAAGGTACAGTAAGTTTGATCAGGTATGACTCCTTTCTCCACCTGTTCGTTCTGTGCTTGGTAATGTACACTGTTTGCCCCACAGTACGGATTTAAGTGGTTCCAGAATTTAAATCCTAATTCTGAGGTTCCTTTCGTTTGTGTTTTGAGTACAGTGCATATGCACTACAGACTTCATTTATTCACCCAGTCCTGCAAACTTATCCTTGACCTTTTATTTTTTTAGGGTCAAAATCATAGAGAGTTGGTTTCGAAATGTGCTTATCTGTTTTCACAGTCACTGCAGGGGCATGCTGAGCGAGGGTGGGTTGTGCATACAAACAGCTGGTTATGCTTTTGTTGTTCCACATGGCTTTCTTACTGTTTTTATTCTACGTGCATGACTTTGGTAGCTGTATGATGTAATCATATAGCATCTTGGGCTTGACAAGACAGTCCATAAGTGTAATGATTAAGTAATACGGTTTTCTTTTTTGCTTCTTATAATTTTAGTCTCCTATAAATGAGAAGGGCCGTGCTTGAGGTGGGTGGGTGGTTGCTCATTTGTTTGTCTTTGGGGGTTGCACTGAAGTAAATGTCACGTACTATTTCACTACTTCATGATGTCATATTTTAGTTTGGTATTTTCATTTCACAGCATCTGTAAAAATTATGGTAACTTCTAGAGTTACGTTACAGAAGTTTAAAATGCATCAATATAAACATTTTATCTAAGGTGAGAAAGTAATAGCAAATTATCAACTGTTGCAGAACATACAAAAGTA
The DNA here is from genome assembly GCF_047663525.1 of Anas platyrhynchos. NCBI lineage: Eukaryota > Metazoa > Chordata > Aves > Anseriformes > Anatidae > Anas > Anas platyrhynchos. The sequence goes on from NC_092587.1 coordinate 177,698,605, forward strand.
AGCAAAAATCATCAGAAATTCCTCAGGCTTCCTCAGATGTCATTGAATTTCACTGAAGCACAGCATGGCAATTCTCACAGGAAGTTTCTTCAGCATGTGTTGGCTGGTTTTGTATGCTTTGGCATCTCATGTATACTTCTTAATGTGTTACTCTCTGGTTAGCAAGTTCTTTGGTCTTTTTTTAAAAAAAAAAAAAGGTAAATCAACATACCACTAGCTCTCATTCTCCAACTCTGAAATTACTTCCTTCTCTATTTGATGACAGTAGGGACTGTTTTCAGAAAAGTTTAGTTTTTTTTTCCTTACAGAAATTCAAAAAAAAAAAAAATCATTGTTGGAAAGTTTCTGATTTCTACTTATTTATTTATTTATTTACAAAAATTTGGTTTTGGAATTTCTTACATATTTCTTTTGGGATATGTTTGTGGCAAGTATGAAGTGAGACTTGTATGTCATTTTAAAATGAATGCAGCACTTATGGGGTTTATTAGTGTCTTTGGTACAAGAGTAGTGCTTAGTGAGAAAATGTAGTCACTGGGTAGTTTGTTTGCCCTGAAATTAGTTTCTTTGGTAAGCAACTTATGGATATAGATGTTCTTGAAGGCACTGCTAATCTTATCCTACTTTTAAACAAGATCGGCATGTTTTGTTCTGCCTGTGAGTTTTCATTCTTTATTTAAAAAAAAAACAAATTATTACAGTTGCCTTGGCAATTAAATAGCACTAGAATTTGGGGTCGGAAAAATCCTCCAAAATTACTGTAAACATGCCAGTCTTGTTACTGGGCAAGGTGTCTTTCCTATTCCACATATCCGCTGGTCTAAGAAACAAGATGAAAATTGTGCAGCTTTTAGCTCTTGTTTAAAGCTAGAACCAGGTATGGAGAACAACAAAAAGTCATTGTTATTGTAAATGACGGTCCTGATTTCCAGTTTCACTAGCCACTTTTCAGGATAGAAAAGCCTTTTCAATATTTTAAATGTTAATTTATTTCAAACTGGACATGGAAACTTCACGGTAACAGAAAACAGGCATCTGAATCAGAATGTCCTCATTTATTGAGTGCGCTGTCAGTTCATTAAGCAAGTGAAACTGAAAAGCTGTGTCAGAAACACAATATTCCTATGAAGGTCTCTTTCCTAATTTGTGTAATTTTATTTCATATGTGTGGACCTGTGATAGTAAGGCCTCATTTGCAATGTGAAATGGTATAATCTTTCAGATTGCTGCATTTTGGAAGAGCAAGTTGTTGCATGGGTCAAATACAACGTTAAATATTGGGGGGGGGGGGGGGGGGGCATATTAGTGCTGTTACTGCATATATCAAGCTTCATTTTGTATAGCCAGCATGACGGTACATGTAGTCATTGGTATTTTCCAAAAAGAGTTTACAAATAGTTTACAAATCTAACCTGTTAATATTTTCCTAAAGTGCTAATTATGGAATTAAGTGTATCATTTAAGCTTAGAAACTATACTTAAATTAATGATAGTCAGCCATTGACGTTCTCAGTTTCTATCCCAGGGTATCATTTAAAGTGATATTTGAATACAGGTTCTAGGTTATATGTTGTGTTAGAGAATTTTACATACTTCTAGTAGCTCGTTTTAGTACTCTTTCCTGAGACTTCGTATTTTCTGCTGCTTGTACTTTTTAACAGCTTTCTAACCCACTGTTTGCTATTATATAAATTAGATTTTTTAGAATTTGTTCAACTTAAGCACTTTAAGTCCAGAGGAATAAAGGTGTGCAGATCCCATTAGAGTAAGTGGATCACGTGCACCTCCTCACCCTTGTGAATCTGGACATAATTTGGAAGGATTTGAAGGGCTGAGCTCTTCTAACATAACACTCTGATGTTGTATGATAGCTTCAGTATTGAGGGGAAATCAAAGAAAGCTGGGGTGCCTACTGACAAAGGCAATACTAGGACAAAACTATTCCTACGTGTTTATGCTAGAATATTGTGATAATTTATCAATATCTTTCTATTTTTGTATTTTTAATTTTTTGCACTGTTTTTTTCTGTTCTAATGGCTGCCCTTCGGGATAGGCTGACCTCTGCTCTCCGTATGACATCCTGCAGTCGGATATTCGTCACATTCGAAAGACTGTTGACACTCTGCTCGCCCTCGGGGAGAAAACCCCACAATCAACTTCTACCTTTCGCTCCTGGGATCTAATAGGCTTTTGTCTTTTCCACATACTTTTTGTAGTCTTGATGTTTATAACTTATCACTGGAATGTGCTAACAGCATAACCTGTTCGCATGTGCACACACACTTTCTGCTTTGTCTCTGACAAATTACAGGTACTTAATTTCCTTCCTTTGTCTTACACTTCTCCCTTTCCCCTCGCTTCCCTTCACTGTAATATCTTTATTAATCTCTTGAAATAGGGGAGAGAGGGAGTAGCATCTTGAACTGCTCTGAAGGCAAATCCAGGCTCTTCTCCCCAACTCCAGCTCTAGTTTAAGAACTTACATACCTCTTTATTTATAGTTTGGTTTTGTGTATGTTGCCTGGACTACACATTGAACGTGTTAAAGCAGTGAAGCTACTCTTATCCCACTTATGGGTGTAGCCCAGATGTATATCACAAGCTAAATAGAAATGAATCTTTCTGTGAAAAGGCAACAATGCCTTTGTGAAAGGAGTTCACAAGAATTTTTGAAAACCCACGAAGGCTACAGATACTGAAGTAGTAAGGTGGCAGCTCCACAGCAGATAGTATTTTCTGAGTTGCTGCCAGTTATCTCAACATGTGTTGTGTTGGGAGCACTCAGCAGCAGTTTGAAATATAGTTCTCTATTCCAATCCTTTAGTTTAACAAGAGTACTGTATTTTTAAAGATGGTTGATCATCTCTACTGTTCTGATTAAATTCCATACTGGAGTAGTTATATTTTCCTACTTAAATTGTTTTCCTCCAGATTCCATGGAATAATCTTCTGTCTCACAAAGCAGTGTTTAGCTGCTTTAAAACACTTGAAGATGACTGTAGATTAGTACTGTGTATGATGAACACCTAATATGCGAGGGACTTGAAAATATTTTGGGGTGAAGATCGTGAAAGACAGTGTGATACAATGAGATAGTTTGAGGATAAACTGTTAGATCCCTGTATCTGCCATTCTTGTGTGTGACATCAAGCAAGTCATGTCACTATCTTGTCTCTGTTTCATCACCTGTGACGATGCGGGTAATGTTTGTTTGTGTATCAAATGTAGTAAAGAAAATGTAGCAAGAAAAATTGATTGTCTAAGAAGACCTTCGTTTTTGTCTTAGGAAGTATTAAAAAATAGGTTAGACAAACGTTAGTTAGGAAGCCTTTTGGCATGTTTGAACAGTCCTTGGTTAGAGCACTGGGCTGAATGACCTCCACTTCCCTTCCAATTCTGCTTTCTGTTAATTTATTTGTAAAACCTGAAAAAGACGAAATTTGTTTTTACTCTGTATCAACATAAAACATACAAATGAAAAGCAATTATAGGCATGTTGAGACTTGAAAACTCTAAAACCTCAAGTATAGACCTATATTTCCTATCGTTAGGTGCTATTGATGAGACTCGTAGTTCAGCATTAAGCTAGCTAACCAAAGCATCTCAGTCTTGTGGCTGTGAAATAAATATCTTAATCTCTCACAGGCTGGTTTATCCAAAAGTTGCCAACTGACTTTTAGAAGAAAATTAGCATAAGAGCTTGTACGTTACTGATAATTCTGGTAACATGGTTATGATTTAGTGCTATACTATTAATATCCCCATTTCATATATACTTGTAAAAGAAATGTATTAAAAAGCTTCTAAATGCAGTTCTATTCCCAGTTTCCATGGCATAGATATGTATTTGTGTGTGTGTGCTTGAGTGTACGTATATGTATAAAGAATGACATGTATAATTAGGTATTTTAAGATAGAAAAGTTACTTTCAGACAACAGGTTGAACTAATTTTCTGAAGGTTTTAGTCTTTAGCAGCTTCCAGTGCATATTTATAACAATTCTATTGTAAAGACTGACTTTTCTGACTTGGTGTGAGTTCAGGGAATGCTTCTAGGTTCCTAATCCATGAGGGAACTCTCCTAGTTATTTGGGTGCGTAGCTATGGACCTGTGCTCTCATCCTGCACAGGTCAGTCTTCTGTGTGCCTAGCTGCAGTGATTCCAATAGCAGACACTTGCTTAGAGTCTGAGCTTAATGTTTAAGATCCCACTTTCAGAGGGTCCTGGTCTTGATTTTGGTTGTCTTGTTTTACAAACCTTGCTTTTCAAATGAAACTGAAAGTGGCATAAAGTTTGAATCACTTCAGAGTCTATTAATCTATGACTATTTACAATCCAATGTATGTATCTGAGACAAAAGCGATGTCTTCTGCAGGGCTGGGATTTTAGTGGTAGCCAGGTCTCCTGTTAATGCTTTGTGTTGTGTAAGTACCAATCCACATGTCTAAATATTTCTTAACGTTTTTTGAACTTAGAAAATTAAGTGGCAAAAGTTATTGCTACCATCCTGTAGTTCCTATCTGTGTCACTGTCTGGTATTGTGTGTGATTATCCTCAGTATCCCATAGCTTTGGGAGGGAGGTAAGAAAAGTAATAGGTCAGACTTGCAGAGGTGTGCCAGTGAAGGCCAGCTGCACGTATCCCCATGACACTGATGTATGATTCTCACACTGTTGTGATGTTCTAACTTTACCTACGTTTACAATACAAACATCTTTTATTACATAGAGTACATTTTCTCAATATTCTCAACCTTAACAACATACAGCAATTAAAGTGCAACTTTACAAGAACTTTTTTGGAGTCACAGATTTAAAGCCATCTTGAACCAGACTGGAAGGTAACCATATTTGCTTCATGACACACACAGCCTTACCGTACATGAAGCTCACCCATTTTCTGTACTTTTTGTATTTTTTCTGGTCATAACAGTTCCAAATATGCATAAATCTTACAGGGAAAGAGATATTAGAATACACACATTTCTGTAAGTGTAGTAATGTTTCTCAAAATATATTTTAAAACAGTACAGATGTGAAAACTACGTGGTTTCTCCTCCTAAAAGCCAGTAATTAATTCTCCCTCTAAATGGGGAGGTAGAAACTAAAACAGGTATGTAGCTAATTAATCTGCTCAAATGGGTTCTTTAATAAATTCAGAGTCCTACTTCTGTGCTGTTGTTCCTGTAGCGTTAATTCTCAAGAAACCACCAGTTTTGTTGGCTGGTTGTTTTTCACCTCTTAGGAGATCCCGATACTGAGACCCTGTTATAGGGCTGGTACTTACCACTTACAATTAGTCACATGATTAAGTTGATGATTTAGGGTTTTAAAACCATCTATATTGTTCACTGCCACCTTCATTTATTGATAACATGAATTACATTTGTTCCCCCATGTGTTTCCCCATTCATTTTTTCCCCACTGCGGTGCCAGGGTGGTCGTCGGAAATTTTCAGACTGATTTCTTCATACATTGGTCTGCTCAGATGTACTTTATGTACTTCGCCCTTTATATTGATTTTGGATCCTGTGGAGGTAATCACATCCGTACTGCAATGAAGTAATAAATACAAATTGTAATGGATTAATTTAATATGCATGCAGGTAAAAAGTGCTTGCGCTGGATTACAGCTAATATTTTGATATGAGGATTTGGCTATAGTGCAGTGTAGTAGCTGTTCAAATGCCTTTGTTTCAAGTACATACTAACAAGCTTTTACAGCTGCAAGCCCTTTATGGATCCCATTGCATTCCTAATAAGCTTACTGAAAGGCTACAGTTACCATGAATGGGATCACGTTAGACCTGAGCAAATACATATTCAGTCCAGTTTTCTACTCCATAGCCACAAATAAGTTTTCTAATTATTGTCACTCTGTTGTTTTTCACAAAAAGAGCTGCTATTGGCATTTTACTCATATCACTACAAAAAAATAAAAAAAATCAAAGCACTCATTTATGTAGGTTTAGAAACAGTTTAGAGCAGGTTTTCTGTTTTATTTATTTATTTATTTTTTTATTGCCACTTCCTTCACATTCAGCACTCAAGCTGCATAAAGCAATAAACAGAAAGCAATATGAAAATACTTTCAGGTAATGACCCATTCTATGTGGATGATGCAAAACATTATCATTCCTTCATTTAGTCTCTTAGCATTTAATGTATATGGTTATGGTATAGCTGGTATTTCCCTGTAAGTATGCATTTTCTCTTACTGTTTAATGTGTGTCTGTCTGTAGTAAGTTTATAGAGCTTTCCATTCCCTCCAGTTTCAGGTGGTTGTTTTCTTAACGTGTTAGGATGAAACTGGCAAAGTAAGTGGTCTACCTTAAAGCTGTATGGCTCAAGGCCAGAATCTGTAAACTGGGTACAAAGCCATCATCTGCAAATGCAGTTTTGTAAATATTTGTAATTTATTGCATGTTCAGAAGATGCACATATTTAGATCTCTCTCCAGCTATAATTTGAAATACAGAATTGCAGCTGCAGTATTGAAGTTCTGGGTTGTTGGGATTTGTTTTGTTTTTTCCTTTTTCTAATCTGGTCACAAGTGTATGCTTCAACAAAACATACGAATCTTTCCTTTGGAAATTAAAAGAAAAAATGGATTAAAAATACCTATGGCCTGAATCACTTTTTGATCTGGTCTTTTCTGTTGTATTTCAAATGGTAATTTCAGGGTATTTGGGCATGTATGGATATCAGCAATGATAGTTGTTACAGAAAATATATTTACAAAGATACGATTTCACATTCCCTCAGATATGTGAAAAAGAAAATGTTTACTATATTTGTTCAGCTCTTTGGAAAGAAAGCTTTGCCTTGACCTTGCAAAAATTTAAGGCTTGTGTATTTAATATGTTTGCTTAAACGTAGGACCCTGACATTTCTTTTACTGACTGTCCATTTCAGAATATTTGGCCTCAAACTTTAAAAAATGAGCATTGCATGGACTTCTTTTCAATTCGTACTTAAACAAATTAATTTCTCTGTTTTGCTAACAGATGTAGTTGGGCACTGATGTTACTATGATGTAGTCATTTCACCACTTGCCCATGTGATATAATGGCAGCAATTTCTTTGATAACGAACTGCTTTGTCTGAATTGTCAAGCTGTTTGCCTTGGCATAATCCAAATCAAACAGCTGCTTGACGCTCAAGGCATCTGATCTTAAAGAAAATAGATGTGTGTGTGTCAAGTGTCACATATCCTTGTGGGATTGGTGTCCTTGCGTATTCCTGTTCTTAATTTTACACCACCTAAATCAGAAGATTTGTCCCAGGATTAGAAAACTGCTTTGGTGAGTGCACACACTCTTGTATGTTTGCAGGTGTGCCTGTTGTGCCGTCTTTTTGTGTTGCTTTGTGACTCAGCCTCCTGGCTGCTGCCTCCCTTTTCTGCTTGGGTGATTTGCTGTGGTTGTGTGTCTGTCCTGTGGTGTCCCCCCATCCATCCACCCCCCCCATAAAGCCAAAGAGGCTCGTTCTTTTGCTTCGTAGGAGTTTGGAAATGTCTTTGTCAATTCAAAACGGATAATATGCCTGTAGAAAGTGGTTTTCCTGCAACAAATAATTGTTTCTCTGCGTTTCTAGGAAAAATGCATTAAACATTTAGGTCTTGGTTCTACAGTAGACAGAGAAGAAAATGGTCTGACAGCCCTTTCCTCTGTGATGGTTTCTAAAGATCTGTAGTCTAGGGGTTAGCAGCCAGTTCTCCTGTCTTTCTGGGCTTTGTTCAGTGATGGTTTCAGCAGGGGTACTTTTAGAGAGGTGATTCGTATTCGGTATTGAAGAGTTACGGGTTTGATGCTACTGTGGAATGGACAGAAATCTTTACAAAGGTAGGGAGAAGTGGGTGAAGAGACATCTAAAAACCTTGGAGACATGGGTGAGTTCTCTTGGTCACATGAATTTTCTTAAAATTTGGCATTTTGAAATAAGTTCTGAAGTCTTGGTGGCTTTCACCTTCACAGCTCTAATGGCAGTGGCTTCCACTGGTCTGAAGGCAGCTGTTGTGGTGGGGAAGAGCAGAGCAAAGCATAGGAAATGAATGGACTGCCCTGCTGGGACAGGGGCTGAGCACAAGGTCTGAAACAACTGGGATCATGACCCAGCGTAACTGCTATGCAGAAGGCTGAGTTTGGTTATCAAGTTGATTTTTCTTATTTTGAGTTAAATGTATTACTCTAAATCTGGGATTTGAAAAATACATGAGGCAGAGTTGGTGCGAGCTGTTGGCAGAGCTTTTGAAGGTAGTGGGTAGGGCTCGGACAAGAGGATCAATGCATGACACTTCTAAGATGTAGGTCTTTGTAGCAGCTGGTATAGGTCTCCTTTGGCAGGTTTGGAAACTTCATCATAGCCACACATTTAAGGGCAGAATGATAAAATAGTAACCAAACTTCTCCTCAATAAGAAACGGCTGTCAGTTGTACGGCTTTCAAGAACTAATGGTGAATGATGCACAAGATAAAAAGTTATGTGAAACTTCTGACTCCAGGAGCACTGCTGTTTGCAGACCTCTTCAAATAGCTGCCCTGTTTGAGGATGTCTTGTAAATATGGCAGGGAGAGGGAGGTTGTCTTAGAGAAATGGGATTTCTGTAGGGTATTTAGAAGAGTTAGGTAATGCATTCTCTGTAAAAGTTGAAAAGTTTATGCTGGGTTGTTTTGTTTTTAATATGAATTCCTTTTCATGCTTTTAGTTAAAATGTGCTTATAAATAATTGCAAGACGAGAAGTCTGTTCTGGCAAGAAAGAGTTGACAGATAAAAGAATCGCTTTTTGAATGCAGGAAGGTGCCACAAAAATGGCAACTTTAGAATTTTATTTGTTAAGGAAACATCCTTAACTGTGTTTTTGCAGAAAATAATAGAAAAAAATATATATATATTTTCAAACATACATACCTTGCAAGGTAGGTTGCTTTGGAGATTGAATCCCAAAACCTATCCCTATCCTTCAGCCTTGTGACATTAGCAGTTTGGGTATTGGATTCAGCAGGCATAAATATTTGATGCCTTTTGTCTGAAGTGGAAAAGTAATGAAATACTGGTGTGTGTGCCACCAAATCTGACATTCAGAGCCTAGTTTGTTTGCAAGGGTGCTTACAAAGAGTAAAAGAGTGGAGAGCATTTCACTTTAAATGTCATTCATATTCTCAACAAATATTTTTTGAAAATTATCAGAATCGGAGTATCTTATTTTTTTTTTTTTTAAACTTTTTTTAAAAAACTTTAAACTTTTTTTTTGATGGGCAAAATACTTCTGGTACAATCATACAGTTGAAGTAGAAATATTTTTTGCCTTTTATTTGATTGTCACCATCTCTGCCTTCTTCTGTGGTTACTCTTTTAGTTAGGTATCAGTTTAGGAGCTTGCATCAGAGAAACATTGTCTTATAAAGAAATATATAAAGATTTTTTATAGTTTATAAAGTTTTATAAGATACCTTCTTCCAGGGAAATAAAAGGTAAGGAGAACTTCCTCTGAGAGTTTGCAGGTTTGCAGTATCTCAGTCACAGAACAGTGAGTAAGAGTTCAGTGCAGAATCAGTGTCTTAAATTAAATGACTAATTTGGGGTAGATTTGAACAGGAATCTGGGTGTCACTATTTGAAATATAACTATTTGGAGGTTATCTGTCTGTAATGGTTTCTTGGGTGTGCATGTGCAGAAGGAACCCACAGTATTTGTTTGGTATTTGGGGCTATAACCCATAAAGTCACAGAATGGTTGGAGTTGGAAGGGACCGTAAAGCCCACCCAGTCCCAGCCCCCTGCCATGGGCAGGGACACCTCCTACCAGGCCAGGTTGCCCAAAGCCCCATCCAGCCTGGCCTTGAGCACCTCCAGGGATGGGGCAGCCACAGCTTCTCTGGGCAGCCTGTGCCAGGGCCTCACCACCCTCTGAGTGAAGAATTTCCTCCTAACAGCTGATCTAAATCTCCCCTCTTTTAGTTTAAATCCATTCCCCCTTGTCCTCTCACTCCACTCCCTGACACAGTCCCTCCCCAGCTCTCCTGTAGGCCCCCTTCAGGCACCAGAAGGCCGCTATAAAGTCTACCCAGAACCTTCTCTAGACTGAACAACCCCAACTCCCTCAGCCTGTCTTCACAGGAGAGGTGCCTCAGCCTCCCAGCCATCTTTATGGCCTTCCTCTGGACTTGCTCTGACGGCCCCAGAGCTGAAGGCAGCACTCCAGGTGGGGTCTTCCAAGAGCAGAGCAGAGGGAGAGAATCACCTCCCTCACCCTGCTGGCCACACTGCTTTTGGTGTAGCCCAGGATACAATGAACCTTAACCCACAATCATTAATAAATATACATGTACATATACAGAAACATTTAAATAGTGATTATAATATTCATATCTTATGCTTATCTTTTATAATTTACCAGTACCAGATGCCGTAGTTGTGGAAAAAAGGTTGGCTCTCACTTTTCAGGTTCTGTAGTTAACAGAAATTGTACAATTTCTCTTAAGTAGGCTAACTTCAGGTGTTTAACAGTCTTGGGCTGCAATAAATCTCCCTCAAACTAAACATGAAACTTTCTTGATGAAGGTTTTATTAGCGATTTCCATAGACTCTGGAATTTTTCCTTAGAGACTATTTGACACCGTTGTTGATGGATCTCACTTTGGGATTTTGATGTGTTCAAAGTCCAGAACCCACCAGTTCCAGTTCACCATTACAGGAAGGGAGCAGTCTGAGTGAGAGATGAACTTCTGTGAGCTGGAGGTTGGCTGGAGCCGTGGCAGCAGGTGATCAGTTTTCATCACCCCAGAGAGGCATCAGTTGGATGCCTCACACGTCGCTTTTAGGCCAACAAAAAAAATAATCATTACCTGACTCTGCTGATGGTCATGCAGAGATGCTTAGGGAAAGAACAGGAAGTTAGATCACTTATATGGTGCTTTTTCACACTTAAAGCAACTTGACAAAGAGTTTAGGGACTTCATGAGCCAGATGTTGTATCTACATGTTTGTGTTTAATAGCATTTGATTTTTTTTATCCATCCATGTATTTGTCATCCCATTTACACTTCTGGCTTCCATGTTGTGCCAGTGAGTCTCCCAGCTGTAATTATGGTTTGTGATGTAGACATTTATTTATTCTAAGCCTGGTGCCTGACTTCATAATCTCACCTATTTTGTTAAGATGAATCCAGCTATGTTAACTTTCTTAAAGACGGAGCGAATTGTGACACAAGGCTACGTCTCTAAGGAAGGCTTTCTGTAATGATTCACTGTGGGATTCTGTGTTGCCTGTTGGAGAAGCAGTATTTGTTATCTGACTGCCTTCTGATAAACAGCTAGTAGCTTTCATCCTGGCCTTGAGTGCTGAGTCCTAATGGTCAATGAAGTCGATTCCTTGATATTTCAGACTAAGCATACTCAGAACCAACTGCTTCATCCAGTGAACGCGCACCATTACGCACACTTCTCTGTAAATGCTAAGGGGTGACTTCTACGGTGCGTATCCTGGGACCAAGACCTCCCCTCCTCGAGCTCAGTGGTAGAACTTTTTTTGGCTGATTAAAGAACAGCCTTCTGTCCTGTGAGGCCCAGAACATGACCAGATCTCGTGCTAATTCGTAGATAAAATGAGAGCAAAACGAGATACTTCCTGTCAAAATCACGGGAAAAGTTTCAAACTGCAAACAGCAAATGGTTCCTACTTGTTGGGTGTTCGTATAAAGTGACACTTTGCAATCAGTACTGAATAACCTAATCTCTGCTCCTTTGTTTGTCTTTTTCTAGGAGAAGCTCTGCCTACCACATCACATCCTAGAAGAAAAGGGCTTGGTAAAAGTGAGCATAACAGTTCAAGCCTTGCTAGATGTAACCACAGTGAAACAAGCTTTATTCACATGAAACTGTCCCTGCTGTTACCAGCTCCACTGTGCCATCAAAGAACGAAATCACTGCCCATCTTTTCAAACTGCATTGACGAAACAGTGCTCCGAGAGTATTCTTAGACTTCTGATTTTGAAATAATCCTTGAGACTGTACACGTGCGTCGAACTTCAAACCTGAAACTAAACAGAAACATTTTATAGAGCAAATTGGCGCTTCACTGCTTTTATAGTTCACTTTGTACAGTACTTAAACAGCCACCTCTCTGCCACGTATCAATGTGTGGAGTACACAGCTGTCTTGCAGCAAGATACCTTCGTATTATTAAACTAAGAATCAGTGTAATCATTTCTGGGGGGAGGGAGAGTAAATCCGACTTCTACCATGTTAGGTTTTTCTGCAGTTGCTTCAGGCTATTGCCTTTTAAAAATATCCAGACATAAAATATTTATATAAATATTATTTATTAGTGAGTTGTTATTCATCCTTTGGATGCAAAATGTAAATTAGGAAACTGTATTTTATTACTGCTTTTTTGTGGTTAAACACTTTATTTTAATATAAATATTTAGTTATTTTTTATTCAACTTGGTGTGCAGTAGCTCTAGATCTCCATAAATTGTATTTTCTAATATGTAAGATAAAAGAAAAAAACAATCAAAATAGGTGCTTTTATTAAAAGAACAGCTAGCTGGAATGGCATTCTTTATTTTTCAATTAGTGGAACATTGGTAAAAAGTTTGTCTGCATTCCGTTCCGTTTCCTACATTCCAGTAGCACTTCTCCCCCAGTAGGCTCAATTGGCTGAAACCGAGAGCACACCCATTTTACTTGTATATAGATGTTTAGAGAAAAAAAAAAAAAAGGAAAGACATAAACTTGAAAAAGAAATGTGAACAAATATTTTTGATCGCTTATTTTACTATGCACAAGACATTTTAACTTTTGCCACAGCAGGATGATGTGCATTAGGATCATGTGTCTTGAAATATGATTTTTGCACTGTAACTTCTTGTAAAGACTACAGCACTACAGAACGAGTAACGACAAATAGCACAAGGACGTTAACAAGGTTTACCAGGTAGCCAAAAACTAAACCAACCGACCTTCAATAAATCTGTCGATAGGAGATAAAATTGCCAAAGGCAGTCTGAAAGACCTGATCTTCCAGATGCAAGCTGCTGGGTACAGTGCTTCTCCGTGTGGTCATCGGAACGGCCAAGTCCCGTAGCTTCCCAGTGAGTTAAGCACAATGTTCTGTAGGATCTGACCTCTAATCCCACATCAGCAATAGGAAATAAGGTTCTTTTTCTTACTTACTACTAAAAATTTTGGAAGAGTTTTCTTAAAAGCATAACTTATCATTGAAACATCACATGTTGTAGATCTAAAAGTTCCAGCGCGGTGATTGTCGCAGCAGCTGGAGCATCCATTTTTCTTTGGTCTGAAAAGCTAAAAGATGCAACGTGAGCAAGCAGGACAGGGAAGCAGCACGTGATGAAAAGGCTAGCTGGTAGGGGGTCACTGTTGCATATAAGCAAGTAGTTTGAAAGGCATTAATGGCAAAAATGAGGCAATGTGGTGGGAGAATTAAACAGCAAGAGGATGTGGAGCAAACCAGTGTATAAAGACTTTTTGGAAGAAAGAGCGATGCGGACTTGTCACTACTGCGTGTCTAGGCAAAGTTACACGCATGTTCACACACTGCATTTAAAAACACCACTATTTCCATAGCAGATTTGTAGTCTTTAATACAGTATTTGGATGCAGACTATGCATTTTAACACCACAAATTGCCAATTTCCTCATCTGTAGTGAGAGTAACATGTTGGGAGGAGAAAAGTGGGCTTGCAGACAGTGAGATGTGGAAGAGCCAGTCACTTCAACCAAAGCAAAGCGTTTCTTTTTGTAGAGGGAACATTGACTTAAATTATAATTTTGATTGGCAGCTAGCGTATTGTTTCCTATAAAAATGTACTGTGCACTTTAACACTAAATTAAAAATGTATTTTAATATTTTACAGAGCTGCACAAATTATCTGTTTTGTCAAAAAGCACGCGCAATGTAAAGAAAGTAAGTTTTCAAGTTAGAGTTTATCAAATTTTAAAAAGCATTCAAAGATGGAGTATAAAAATAGGATTATTAATTTCTGCATCTTGAGGGATAAAATGCAGGTTTCCTGAGTATTTTTTTACAATGTATATATTGCAAACATGAAGCTTTGTAATTATTATTTTGACAAATCTTGGTTTTTCATAATTAAAATTTTGTTTTTCTCCTGATAGTGTCTTTCGGTATTTGCTTAAAGTTGGCTGTAAATAGCTCTGAATATTTTGTAATACAGCTTTTTTTTTTTTTTTTTTTTAATGCAGTCTTAACCTGTACGGCTAAAGAGAGAATCTTCATGGCTCTTTGTACACTATTTACATGTGCAATAAAACATGCATGGCAAACCTATAATACCATAAGCAGTGAACATAATGTATATAGGAAATCTTTACTGTAGTTACAATTAAACTCTATTATTTGTAGAAACTATTTAATGACTGCCCCGTCATTGACAGTTTATTGTACAAGAGATGGTCCTCGGAGAGCTTAACCTTGTGAGTGGTGGATGAGGAGTTGGGGATGGAGAGGATGATTGTATGACCCAAACACAGCAATTTTACAGCTAAACTAAGAATTGGGATCTGCTGAGTAACTGTCAGGTTGTCTGTTCAGTGTTTTCGTCAGCTAGGAAAGCTGCTGGGGTTCTTTAATCCAGGCCTCTGGTTTTATGTACTCAAAGCTGAACAGGGGGCCCAGCAGGGCTATTTTCTCCAGTCCCTATGCTTACAAAGGGGCTTGCTGCATTTCCTTCACAGATTCAAATCCCTGCTTCAGGCTCTGGAGAGAGGAATTAAAATTCCTGCAGGTGAGCTTCCTCTGAGGCTTTGCTGCCCCTGTTGCCTAAACTCTCCCGTCATTTAGTGAACAGCAGCAGGGGGCTGAAGTGCCCTGGGTTCCACAGCTCAGCTGGGGGTGAAGGAAGACTTTTATTCTAGTGAAGCCAAGAAATAACACAGTAACCCTTTCTGACCTGAAGCTAGCTGAGTATGACAGGAGGAGCCAAACCGCTTTGTCTGGCTGTAGAAATGGGCAGTAGAGACTGCTGCTCGAAGCGTATGGCCTTTCCCATGCAGGTTTCTGAAGTCACATAAATATAGTCTGCTGGTTTCTCATTCTTCGAAGGAAATCTACTCTTTGCCTTAGGACATGATTTTATGGCTGTATTTGTTCACTTCTGGTAGCAGACTTTTTATGGCTGTTGCAATACAAAGCCAGGACAGCCCAATTTCATAATTTCTGGGGGCAGGGGCTTCCAGAGCTCCTCCAGTGCAGCTCCCCACAGGTGAGCAGAGCCTATCTGACAGCAGGCAGCTGCTGGTAGTGCCCAGTTGAGGCCTGAGCCTTGCTAATGCTGCATTTCACAGCCTCACACAACTTCTCATCAAGGTGGTAGTGAGACCAGGTGCCTATAATCACCCACACAGATGATTCAAGTACCTAAAGTCTTCTCTTGCTCTGTCCTGGACTTGCAGCCTGTGGATAATGGCAGATTTGATGCCTCTTCCTTGTCAGCCTGCTACTGTCCCCAAAGTCAGGACAGCTTCTATAAAACCTTGAGGTTGCTTTAAGTGCTTGGGGACCTGCATGAGAGCCCTGCTGACACTCACCTGAAGCTGCTCCCATTCACAAGCAGGGCAACTGAGGGCCACTTGCAAAGAGGAAAGCAGCAGAGTGTGGAAATGCAAAGTTTTATCACAAAAACAGTGCTGAGTAGTGGCGATGAAAAGTATTTTCAGCTCCAAAACTGTAGCTGTCCTGTTGTTTGGAAAAGCCAACATTGCAGTTGAGCTCCTGGAGGACTGTAGTCTAAGAGCAGAGGAAAAAAAACCTCCCCACCCCTATCCACAGAAGAATGGGAGACTTAGAATGACACCATAAAAACGTATCAGGTACAAAAGGGCCTTTTTTCCTCCCATGCAGGGCAAGCTGTTTCCTACCATTAACCCAGCAGCTCTGAAACAGCAGCTAAAAGCACTTAAATTACAGGGTTAAACCTGCTTTTTAATCACCTCTAGTGTAACGTGCAGGTGCTTGTACTCCTTAGGGAATGAGAAAATGGCACAACCATTTTCTTTAAATACAAAGAAAGTCTCAGAGTAGCCTGGGATTGCAGCTAAGCAAATCCAGACAGCACACCCTTCCCCGGGGAAGCAAAGGCTGCCTTTCCCCCTCTGTGTGTTACAGGTGGGCTCAGCTTGACCTAGAATGCATGGTAGTGGGCAAGTTTTCAAAGCTTGCAAGAAAATTCAAAATACTTACTCTAAAACACACACATCAAATCAAGTGAGACTTTATTGCATTTTCAGTACAATCAAAAGAGCTCCATTTTACAGATGCTGCTTCAGCAAATGATTTCTGTTGTGTTCACCTGTACCTCCGGATTCACATCAGCAGATGACACTTCCATCCATGTAGTTCAAGCATTAAGGTATTTTGCATGGTGCTTGATGTGGTCGTTGATAAACGTAGAAATGAAAAAATAGCTGTGATCGTAACCCTAGAAAAGAACAGCAGAAAAGAGATCAGCAAACATACATAGTTGGTGATAAAGCAATCGTGCTACACTGTCTACTAGGGAAGTTAATGTCTCTTAGGTTTTAATCTGTTTTAAGAAATCAAAAACACCTGCCTTATATATAAAAACTGCAAAACATTCCTAACTAACAGGCTGAGCATGGGAAGGTGAACAACAAATGTACCTTCACCTGCCCTAATTGGGGTATGTGAGTTAGAGTTGGGTAACAGCAAGAGTCAGCTGCAGGGCAGGATGCAATCAGAGTAGTTCCCCTCACTGGCATTGCCCTACTGGTAAAATACAGGGTATAAGAACACAGCCCAAGTCTGAGTTAATGCTCCAGCACTATGTTAAAATTACAAAGAAACCTCTGAACTGTTCCAGTTTGTCAGCATTAACTTATCTTGTGGCACAGGGCTGTATAAAAGCCCTTAGGATAGATCAGTGAGGACGTAACAAAGCCCTCACTGGGTCTGGCCTGACGTTGCCACTTGCTTACAAAGACCCCAGTGCCCTCAGTGTGGTGCTACTCTGGGTCACTGCACTGCAGGAAACGCTATCCTTCCATCCAGGTCTTTAAGTGAATGTAAGATTTCAAGCAATTCCACAACTTTCCTGATTTCCACATACACAGGCAAGCTAAACCACAAAGCTCCGCACTGAACACGATGAGGATACAGCACAGATAAGGAATCCTGCAAAAACACAACTTCTGTATAGCTTTACAGTGTCTGTGATACCGGTTAAAAATCACAAGTGCTGCTGCTTCAGCCTGCTGCTGGCTGAAGATGATCAGATCGGTTCGTTGAAAGTAGAATCCTGACCCCACCTAGCGGTAAAACGCAGCTGGGCCTCACGGATATCCCACTCCTTGACAGATGAGGTACAGCAAAACCTAACTTCTTTGACTACCTGCTACACACAGCCAAAAATCACCAAGCACCAAGCCTGCTGGTGCAGCCTTGCCTGCTGCAGCCTGAAGACCACTGGGATTTTCCTCTCGGTGCAGGCGGCAATGAAGTTGTCCGGCAGGAGCTGGCCCGCTGACAGGAACTGGTCGTCTTTGCCTTGGTCGATCAGGATGTCCAGGCGAGAGTCTGGATAGGACTTCACAAGTTGTGTAGCATCGTATGCCTGCAGAAATAAAAGAGAGACAATGTTCAATTCTGTGTGTTAGACTGGGTCAAGTTTGCTGACCACAAGAAAAGAATCAGGACATCACGTTGAACTTTGGAAGAACGATCAGGCTCTCATGCACTTCTCTATAACGAGAGGTTGGAGGAAGAAAAAAAAAAACAAAAAACAAACAATTCTGCTTAATGACAAAAGAGGAATTTGGGTATAAATCAAAGTTAGGAAATTAGCAAATAGAGTATGCAAAAAGTAAGGAGAAAACATTTGTTTTGTTTCAACCACTCTAGTCCAGAACAAATCTTTTTTTACATCAGTAACAATGCTGAAAAAAATATATATAAATATCTCTGTTCCACACTTGAAAAGCAGCCAGCTGATGGATTCATACGTCACGAATTTTCCCCGTAGACATAGACTCACCTGAGCGCTGTGTCTATGGCATAGAACAACCCTTGCACATACTACACGGTGATTTTAGGCAGAAATACAGAGATGAGTGGTTGCATATCTGTGTCAAAGGCATGCCTGAGTCTATTCCTGATGCCTGCTGGTGATACACCGGACTGGGTTTGCAGAGGAGCTTCAAAGTAAGTTAAGGAGCCAGAAAACACACTTCTAGCAAAATAAATCCATTCTGCTAAATTTAAGGAAGTTTAATTGTCAATTTTAAAATATATAAACTATTTAATTAACAGCTAGTGCTCTTTATTCCTGTAGTATTTATTTCGAGCCTGAATATCTTCCCAAGAGATATTTTAATCCAATTTACAAGGGATTTATCTGCAGCTTGGGTTTATATATAAGGAAACTGGAATACCTGGTCACAGTGATCCTTCTGACTTAAATCTAGGAATAGCACAAAAGTTTCTGCTGCAACTAAAAATACTGAAGGTATTTCAGTAATACCTTTTTTCTTTTAAATCTTTTAAAATTCTCACTGCTTCCATGCATTACAGAAAGTCTCAAACTGCCCGTACTTCTTCTAAGCCCACATTTTAAGATCTTCATAAAACAAGGAAGAATTAAGTCAATTTGATGAGAGCCTCCTATTTCATTACATTTGTTATAATCACCATCAGGCAACAAATAGCAAGACAGACCCGCCAGACATGTGCAATGCTTATCCATGCTTAGGAGAGCAGTAAAAGAGCAATACCAGCTCAGGAGCACCCCAGAATTTTGTTGCAGCCTCCTGCTGCATTTACAGATCACTCGTTGATGCATTTTAAAGGCCTGTGAGTTCCAACACCTACCTCCCATTTGCTTGCATCCGATCCCAGATATCCGCCAAGGGCTTTCTTCCCCCACTGACACTGAATAGGGTTGCAGATAGGAGCAAAAGCCGACACAGACTGTTGAGAAAGAAAGTGCGAAATAAAACAACACATGAGTTAAGAAAAGTGATTTCTGATAACCTTTAGAAGCAAACCAAAAACCTTTTCAAAAGCTGTTTGAAGCTACAGCCAGAAACCAGGACTGCCACCAACCATCTGAGCTAGGTGTCCTAACCATTGTACTACTTCCCCTTTTTTTTTTTTGTCCCTGTATTTTATAACAGTTAAATTGGAAGAACTTCATCTTCAAGAAGAAATTGAACTTAGCTTTTAAAATTTGCATTTATTTTATTTATTTATTTATTTATTTATTTATTTATTTTCAATTTCACTAATGTCAAATACTCACACATTCCAGAGTAGTGTTTCTGGCAATCTTCCTTATTCTAATAATAAGTTATCAATGAACTACTACAACTAAAACTATGCATGTATTTAACACTGTAACAGAACTTGGTATCAGGTTTTCTTTCTTCACTTGTATGGAAGTCTGTATAAGCCTTAGTATACTGCATATAAGCTGGACTATATCTTACTTTGTACTTTCCAGGATTCTTCAGAGCAAGAATAAGAGCTCCATGACCTCCCATGGAATGCCCAAAAATAGACATCCGTTCAGGATCAGTAGGGAAATTGGCATTGATTAGTTTAGGCAACTGTAAAGGAAGAGTGGAATAAAAACATTAAAGCACCTTGAGTGCGTTTAGACAAAGTAGTACACAAATAACTAACACCTTTTTACTCAGGCAAGGGGGAATTATTTTAACCTACAAGAGGAGAGATTCAGATTAGCTGTTAGGAGGAAAATCTTCACTCAGGGGGTGGTGAGGCCCTGGCACAGGCTGCCCAGAGAAGCTGTGGCTGCCCCATCCCTGGAGGTGCTCAAGGCCAGGCTGGATGGGGCTTTGGGCAACCTGGGCTGGTGGGAGGTGTCCCTGCCCATGGCAGGGGGGTGGATCTAGATGATCTTTAAGGTCCCTTCCAATCCAAGCTGTTCTATGAAACCAAAGGCACATCTTTGGTTCTACCTGACATTTGTGATCATGACCTGAAGGCAATTTGAACAGGACTGCAAAAAACAAAGAAAACATCTCATCTAACAATAAGCAATTTGAAAGATCTCTGCAGAGATTTATCATAGCCCAGTAACACAAGATGCACAGTCTCCTTTTAGTAGATCCATACATATGTATGTGCTTCCATAAATGACCAGAAAGGTGAGTTTTCTTGAAAAAATTATTTGCACCATTATTGGCGTACCCCCAAGACAGATAGTGGAAGAAGTCGAAGTGAGCAACACAACTGAAGCACTGGTGCAGTGAAATGCAGGGGGTTGTTTCAGAATCAGCAGCGCAGAGATTTTATAAGAACTGAGATTGCACAACTAACAAATCAGGATTAGAAGTGCACAACAATCCTGTGACATCTCAGGCAGGAAAGCAGACTCAAGGAGTTTCTGCTTACTCCCAGTTAGGTGTTATCACCTCTGTGCTGTTCTCTCCCTCTTCACTTTTACCACAGTAACTGTTTGGGAAGGAAGAGCCTGAAAACTTGATAAATTCAGTCACTGAAACAATCAAGAATTGAAAAGAAATAATAAATCCATTTAAAGAAAAAAAAAAAGACTAAAAAATAAAAAGAGGAAAGCAGGAAACAACAGTCACTTATAGGCTATCAAGATCACCTTAAACAAGCTTAAGTGCTTGGAACAGAGAGCACTCCTTCTTCAGCTTACCTCATCCTTGACGTAGGAGTACATCCTATAGTTTGTTTTCCAAGGTTCTTCGGTGGCATCCACATAAAAACCAGCACCGGTGCCAAAATCCCAGCTTTCTTCTTCTCCTTCAATATTGCAGCCACCTGCCATGAAAATTGGTTCTATAGTTACCACATCATCTTTACTAGATGCTCAGAATCAAAGAAACTGTCGTTCAAGTTAGACACTCTGGGCATTAGTTGCTCAATCCCGTGTCTCTAGCCCTCCAACCTGCAGCACAACTCAGATTTCCTTTCACTAATACCAACTTTTCAAGTGTTATTTCAGTAAGGCTTTCAAAACGCCACTTAGACGTTACCAACAGATGTAGCAAAGCTCTAACTTGTTTCGGTATCCCCTCATAAATAAGCACAGCACACAAATCCCTCTTACACTAAGCCTGTAAAGCTTCCTCCAATTTACCCAGGGACTTCTTAAAAAATTTTAATCTTTGCTTGGTGTGATCAGTTTATCTCAGCTATTAGACTTCATCCTGTCACGTACAGGAAACTGTGACAAACAGAAACTGGAAAATTTTGTTTCCCTTAGAAAAACAGAACTACCTGTCACCAGAGCAGCTTATGTGCTTCAAACAGCATCTGGTACAGCTCCAGTTCTTCAGATTCCACAGCACTGACTGTCCCTGCCTTTTTTTTAAGTATGTAACTGTACTTTTTCTGCAGTCCATTTCATTGCTCCCACCTGTAACTTGCCATAAAACTTCTGTAATTTCTCCTCTGAATAACTGCAGGGTTGTATCCTCTTTTCCAAGGCTACGCTTCCAAAGTAAATTTGCAAGTATCTCCTTGAAAGTCGATGCAACCCATCTCTTACTCTCCCTTTGATTAGCCTGTGATTTACAAGCTTCTTTTTCAGAAGAGAATGTAATTTTTCTAGCTCTGATAGGAAATAATGGCCTTCCTTTTTCTAAAATGTTCCTAGTTTTAGCAACCCAAAATTATATTGGTTTTCTAGCCCACGTGTAATTTGACCATCCCCATCAATTTGTTCAGAGCTACCTGCCGCTTTGCCACAATATGAAATCGGATTTTTGCAAGGACCAAAGTTGAGTTTGCTCCAGTGACGTGCCCTTGAGCACTCACTGGTTTTGTAACTTAAGAGTCCAGCAGTCAGAGGGAGTTGGGAGTGCTTAGACAGTATGTTGGATACAAAATTCTCTTATCTTCAGACCCTCAGACATGAACAAAGAGTCAGAAAGTCCTACTGGGCAATGAAGGCAACATTTTTCTTAGAAAGAAACTTAAGGGAAATTCTGGAAAAAGAAACTTGAAAAAGAAAACAAACACACAAAACACACAACTGGTCAGTAAACCTGGAAAACAAATCTCTACAAAGGAGGAAAGGTAAATTCTGCCAGAACCTGACAGAGAAGTTTTAACTACAGGTATGTCAAGTTTTCATACTTAAAGATTTTTTTTGACCTGACACAATTTCAAAGCCTAGGTATGAGAACTGTCCTCTGGAAAGAACATCACTTCATTCCCCTATTACCTGCATTCAGATCTGATGTGCTAAAGCTTAGGAAATGTACAAAGGTGGCACTCTTCTCATACAGCAGCACTGACGAGACTTCAGCAGAACCCAGCAAATACTGAACGTTGTACCCCAAATCCCCCAAAGTTACTGTATTTCCCATAGATCCACCATTTTCAGGTTTCTCCTATCACACAGAAGCTCAGCCTTGCAAAATAACAAGGCATCATCTTAAAACAGTATTAAAGAAACATTCTATTGCACTTGCAAGGGGAAAGTGTTGTGGTTTGCTTTAAACTTTAAGTACCAAAACACTCTGGAGACGTGGATTTAATAGGCTTCAGGAGACTGTATAGAATCAAAAGTAAACATTATAGCTTTCTGACAACAGGGTTCTCAAGAGCTTTTTCTAAGCCTCAGCAAGCCATAAAGTGCAAGCATTTCTGGTAACACACGCTTCTTGTTTTCCCTTTTTTCCCTCTCCTCATTCACACTGAATTCAATGGCCCCTTTGTTCTAGCTGTAGTAACCGAAACCATAAAAGAGTTTCAAATGCCAGACCTTTACTAGCCTGTTATTAAGAATACAGATGATATAATCCAGCAAACGATACAGAGGCAAGGTCAAATTCTGACTCAGGTGGGCAATACACTTTGTAGCAAACTGCAGCACTCCATTCTTTGAGAATAAAGACAGTGTACTAACAACTGAAATATCTTCAGTCATATTTTCTGTTAAAACTTACGTGGGCTGGTGTCTGGTGCAACTACAATAAGGCCATGTTCAGCTGCAGCTTGCTGAAAACCAGCTTTTGTTATAAAGTTCTGTTCTGTACAAGTTAACCCTAGAAGAAAGAAAAATATAGTCCATTACATACTGTCCACAGCGTTCCTGTTTCCAAAACCTTTCTGACAGAAAAGGTTTTGAAAAATAGTTTATCTATTCTATTTCCATGAACATGCAGGCCACAGTAGCCTAAATATGCTTAAGACTCTCTTTTTAAATTCCTAAAATTCATGTTACTTACCTGAGAGCCAATACAGCACAGGACACTTCCCAGTCTCTGCTTTTGGAGGCAAGTAGATTCCAAATTTCATTTTGCATTTTAGCTCTGTACTGTATCAATAAAACACTCCTTGTTATCAGCGCTACTTAATTAACAAGGTCCATAGCATTAAAAAAAGAAAGCAGAATCAATGCATTTCATTCAAAACCAGGTTTACTCAGTGAATTATAACAACTAACATGTTAAATTAAGTGAAATTCAGTTTAAAAACCCAGCCTTAGCCAGTTGAATTGGCAACAGTTAAACTTCCCACCTTGTTTGGAAGGCATCAAAACCACAGGCTTACAAATAAGCCATATTTTGCAGTGTTGCTAACACAGAACAGCTTGATAATAGAATTTTGAACCCCAGAAATATTTAACTTGAGCCTTGCATATTACACTGGAAAGTAACTTTTACTGAAGAACATACCACGAGTTACAGAACATGCTCCAGAGCATGCTCCACCAAGAGAGAAGTGTTTTCAGTGTGCTAAATCTACAGACTGAATGCCCAATTTATGCTAAAGCCTCAGATTGTCATGAAAAGCTCATCTAAGAATAACGGCTTTTCGTTTTGATTAGAAATTTAAAAATTAATTCCTCCCTGTTCACCTTCATCAGACAGCTCGAGCACATCTATTGTGTCTCTCTGTTCATGGCATTTTGTCAGAGTACATAAAATCAAAATATACAGTAGAGTGAACCGAACTTTGTACAGACTGACTCTGTACTACAAGCAGGAAAACCCAAAGTAATGGGGCCCTTGTCTTTAAAGGTGAAAATGCTGGCTTCCCATCTCAGGTCTGCAGCACTAAGCACACTGAACATGTTAAATATTAACATAGAAATATAAGAACACGGCCAAAACAGTAGAAGGCAACATTCCTCACTGAAATATGGATAACAGTGAGAAAACATTTTCCCGCAGGCTAAGAATACTGACATAAATGATACCAAGGATTCACTGCTCAAAAATAAACATTCAGATCGTTTTTGTAGTGTTTACCTGTCATGTTCAAACACCTTCTGGAAACCCTCGAAGCATTTATTGCTAGAAACCTGTTTCAGAGCCATGGTCTGTTAAGAACAGAAGAGCAAGTTAAACTCAAAAATAAAACACCCCATGAGTAAGTTACAGGAACAGAAAAGATGAATACAACTTTAATCATCTTTAACACCACAGTCTGTCAGAAGACTCTCTTGCAAACACTTTCTGATCTTCCATTAACTTTCTGCTGCCCTACATTAGCATCAGTTTTATTGCTGTCTTGCAGGAGAGCGCCATAGTAGCTAACAAGGATGAAGTCAGAACACAGAATAAAAGTTAAATTTAGGGCTTGGAAATACAGAAGATGGGGAAGAGTGGAGAGGGAGAGTTGAACTCTTGAACACAGCACTCTCCAAACTTCCCTACTTTCTTACAGACCTGCATCCTCAATTCCTTTACCTCTGCAGTAATTTTAGCTTTCTGTTTGCATACCAAAGCTACTATGAAACAAGAAATAGAAACCGCGGCGTGTTGTGGTTAGCCTGGAGCCACACATGCTGAGTGGCCTGCTACCTGCCTGATGAACATGCAGGAGAAAACCTGCCCTGCCTTTGCTTTGCTGGCTGTCAGTACCCAGCCACTAACTGTAATTATCACAGCACTGAGGGCTGCGATCACCTTTAATTAAACTGCGTTGCTCTGAAAGCCTGGGGGAGCACAGAAGTGGACACAAAAGTAGACATTGTGAGTTTCATGGCTGGTTGCTAAAGGGGTAAAGGGT
Organism: Anas platyrhynchos; assembly: GCF_047663525.1. Lineage (NCBI taxonomy): Eukaryota > Metazoa > Chordata > Aves > Anseriformes > Anatidae > Anas > Anas platyrhynchos. The sequence continues at coordinate 177,723,623 of NC_092587.1, forward strand.
CGGCACTGCCACAAACCAACCCCAATGTCAAACCAGGTAATTGTCCAAAATAAAAACCGCCCTGTCCCTCTCCCTGGTGCACTCCTGTGGTGCGTGAGGGGCAGAAAGCCGTCCCCTGGGGCTTGTTTACGCTCCTTTACCACCCCGAGGGGCTGGTGTCAGGCAGGGTCCCCACAGAGGAGGCCGCCCCAGCACCTTGGGCCGCTTAGGGGGTCGGATTTTAATTTCTGGGCAGAATTTCTCCACAGCCGCTGTATTTAAGCGCTCTCCTTCACCTCCCTTTCCACCCTCCCGCCCCTCAGCCCAGGCCTGAAGGCCCGCCCGTGCCCCACCGCCGCCCCGCGGGGGGAAGCGTGGAGCCCCCAGCCATGTCGTGCTGCTCACCCCGAGCCTCTAGCCCCCAGCCTGGCTGTCTGCACCCCTTCACCCCGCTCCCTTACCTCGGAGGAGCTTTGGGGCCCGGCTGCGGAACGAGCGGGGGAAGAGGCGGCACCGGGCGGGCGCCACCTCCCCTCAGCCCCGCCTGCGGGGCCCGCCATGGCGGCCGCCCGCCATGGTGTTCGCAGGGGGTGTCCCCGTCGTGGCCTCGGGGAGGTGGGCTCCGCAGGGAGGAATCTCCTCCATCCGTCGTCGCTGTTTAGTTTCGATTCTAGAGCTGAAGAGAAAGCCTCTTAGGAACCTCCTCTGCTGCCCTGTTGAGGAGAAAACCTGTTACAAGTCTCCCCAGCTTCCCTCTACTTTGAGGAGAAAGCCTCTTACAATCCTCCTCAGCTTCCCTATATTTTTAGGAGAAAGCCTCTTATAACCTCCTCAGCTTCCCCTATACTTTGAATATAGGGAGAGCTCAAACGTGCTTGAGGCAGCCAGCCAGCAGAGCCGCAGGGAGAAGGTGCTCCATGGTGGTGGCTGCCATTTTGCGCCCCAGTAAGGGCTGTGTGGTTTGGGCACGGTGAAGCCCAAACTTTAGATGCCCTTGGTGTAGGCATCTTCTTCTGGAGGGACCTGCTGGAGGAGCAGGGCATCCCCTCAACTGTCCTGTCTCTTCAGGCCCTTCTCCAGCTCAGCCAGGAGGGGAGCATCTATGTGTGACTCTGGTGTGTTTGTGCCCCAGTGTTTTAGGGACCTACCCGCGTCTCTGATGGACTTGAAGGTCTTGAACTCTAAAATGTCAATCCAGAGACTCTGATAATGCTGAAATATTCAAAACAAGTATTTCTGTTAGCACTACTTTCACTCATCCACCAAGACCTTTCTAGTTTAAGTAGTTTTTGTCGTGACACCTCCGTTGGGAGATCACAAAATAAATAAATAAAAAGTATTTGGAAGTACTTTTATCCTGTTCCTATCCCAAATTCTTCTCACTTCCTGCTGTTAATATTTTATTTTTTACCTTGCGATTAAGCATGCCCATCAGATGCCAAAAAATGTCCTCAGCAAAGCACTCTCCCTCTTTTTAGCCTTCTAGCGTGTAGTTTATTAGAAGCAACTATTTTTGCCCATAACATTTTGAAGTCTGATTATCTGTTACTTTGTTGATGTGACAATAATTCTTTTCTATTTATAATCCCTCGTTCTAGTGATGCACAATAACACCAGCTTTGTCCTCCCATTACTTTGCTCCAGCAGAGCTGATAGATCCATTTGTAATGCAGCTGTTGGACCTTGGACCTTGGCTACCCATGCTGCATTCCAGACTGCCTTTCCTATCCTGTCCCCGTACGTTGATATATCTCATACAAATAGTTTGTGTCTGAGCTATTTAAATCTTCTTCTCTTGGTTTTTCTTTCGCAAGCCAGGTTCAACAGCCCTTAAGCAAATTGATGTTTCTTCACTAGCATTTCTAAAACACTCCCCAGGTCATTTCTTCCATCTGTATCTGTGTGTATTTTGTTATTTACTTAATGTCCTAGTCTCATTAGCAAGATATTGTCCAGTTAGTTTGTTATTTGATCCAAACTTTAGCCAGGCTATTTTCTCTCTCATATATATAGTCAGCTGTCCTTCAGCACATCTCATTTTGCATGGTATCTGCAGTTGTTTTTAGCTATTTCTCTCTTGGCAGTATAAAACCTGCCTATCTCAGCACTGATGCTGAGATTTTTATTTCCTATCCAAATCTCTTAGATAACCCCTGTTCAGTTTGTTCCCATCTCACAGTGACGTTCAGAAGGATCCAGCTCACAGCCCACTCATGAGTTTCCTTGCCTTCCCCACATCTCCATGACATTAAGATATAATTATTATTTTGTATGTCTTTTCAGTCAAAAATGACAAAATAAGTGCCTAGGTCAATAACGTGAGGATTCTGTTGCAGCCCCTCCAGAGAGCTGTTTTCATGGCATAGTGCTTAGTGTGTGTTGTGTGTAAGAACATGCGAAGTGGAAAACACACCAGGATAGTGTTGTAAACAGTTGCCAAGCTGGTTCAATCTCTTCTTTGCTTTTTGTTTATATCTTTTCAGTATCTTAGATTATGCACATTTTTTAACCTCAATGCCATTTCTGAATCCTTTAAGACAGCATCTGCAGCTGTCACCCGTGAATTCATTTTGGTTTCATTCTGCCTTTCACTTCAGACTATCTATAAATAAAAGATATGAAATGGGCTTCCTGTCCCTCATCATTAAAAGGCATTTCTTTATATGTTGCAACATGGCAAACAGTAGAAACGAGGATATTAAAAAGAAAAGAATGACAGAAATTGACTTTGTAAATTCTCGTAGCTTATGTACTCTTGCTTTATTACTTTATAATTGTATTCCAAGCACAACACATACTTCTCCAACACACTTGCTATATGTTCCCCCTACAGACAGTACTTTCAATCATGTTACTACTGATCTAATCCAGTAGGGAGATATGATTTCATGTAGTCTACCTAGCATTTATTTTGGCATGTTTAAGGATGGCTTTATCAGAAAGTCAGAAGGATTTTTGCTTTTTTACATTTTCAGTACCATTTCTGTACTTGGGGAAACCTGCCATTACCTTCATCCCAATCAAACAGATTTGCAGTAAAGACTCCAGCAAGAAACTTCCACATTGTAGGCAAGCAATCTGTACGTCTTAAGCTTATAGTACCAAATTCTTCCTGACTCATTGTCTTTTCAGTAAACACAGTCCTTCCCCCTGCCATGCACTTGGGTGCATGCTTTTCCAGTGGTTTGGTAGTGGCAGATTAAATGAAGAATGTTAGTTGCTAACTCGTTTTCCCTAATAGCTATGAGTCCCATCTCCTGCTAGTGCTTCTCAATCCTTTTTATTTATTTATTTATGTGGGCATATGGTTTAATTTTCACTTTGGTTGTTCAGACCACTGCATTCACACTTCACTGCCTGCTTTGCCAGGAGATTATTTGTATGCAGTTCTTTACTGTAAACAACTTTTCCAATGTTATTTTCAATCAAAAATGACGGAAATATATGCATAGGAAAAGTAACATGAGGGCTGTGTTTCATCCCTACAAAGAGCTGTTTGCATGCCCTAAATAGGGCAATTTCTTATAGCAGTTGTCCATAATTTTGTAATTTGTTGTTGTAATGCCATACTTTTCTAAAACATATTACACCATTATCTTATTGGCAATTTTGAAGCAACATACATGGCTGCTAATATTCCTCAGTGTATTTCAAGCTGATTGTACTGACATGATCTGCTTCAAGACTTCAGCTTTTCAAGGGAAAAGCCATACACAGGGAGGAGGAAAATTTGTCTGCTGCTTCATTATTATTGATTTCTTTTTCAATTTGCCCTTGTTTATCACATCCATTTATCTTATTTTTTTTTTTTTTTTTTTTTTTTTTGGTGGAAATTAGATTTTTCAAAGTTTATTTCTTTTTATTTCCTTCCTTACTGTCAAGATTTCACCTTGATATAACTTGTGATATCATTTAACTGCTACCCATTCAAGGCAGTTCTTTATTTTCTCCATGACTTGCCTAAGGTGCTTCTTCTTCACCAAATCCCATGGCAGAGGCCGGGAACTAGACACCCTCCCTCACTTATTTTATCCACCTGCATTAAGTATTTTTCTTACTTGCTCCATTTCTTGCTTGCATGGTTTCCTTTTTGTGCATTAGAAACTTAGTGAATCATATGAGTCCTTTTTTTTTTTCTTTTCTATCACTGTAATGCAAGTTACAGTGCTGTCAATGCTGTCTCCTCTTTATGTTCTACACAAGATTTCTCATTCAATAGGAAAGACGTAATCGGTCTTTACTAAGAACCTGATTTGATTAACCATATTGGCAAATGGAGAAGTTTCCCTGAACAGTTTTTGTTAATTTGTCTTTCATCAGGTTACACAATCCCTTCTGTGTCCGGAGATGATGTCTAAATCAGCGATTGTCTGTGTCATGTGATATCTGTATAGCTCCCCTGGCTTCTCTATTAGTTTGGCCATATTTTGTTCTGGTGTTTCTGCAGTACTGTACTGGTGAGCTGCAATGCCCTCAAATAGCTCTGAAGTGCTATGAGGCTGGGCATGTTCATGAATCCTTTTGGCTACAGGAAATACATAACACAGAAGACTTGCAGTTGCAGAAATAAACCGTTTGTGATAAAAAGCTAGAAAAAAAATAGTGGTTTTATTTGTTGCTTGTTTAGTTTTTAAATCTTTGGGTGTGGAGTGAATAAAGCACTGAAAACTTCTCTAGAGAAAAAAAAAAAAGAATTAGCATGCTTCTTTTATTACAGTAGTACAGTAAGAAATATTATTTTTTTCTCATTAATTTGGTAAAATGCAAAGTAAGGATGTGTTTGTATTGGGTTTATGTGGCAAGGGCCTGGTAGCAGGGGGCTGCAGGGGTGGCCTCTGTGAGCAGAGCCCAGCAGCTGCCCCATGTCAGATCAGAGCCAGCTCCAGACGGCTCCAAAGGGACCTGCTGCTGGCCAGAGCCAAGCCAGGGACCAAAACTGTTTGGGCCTCTGTGAGAACAGACTGAAGAAAGAAACAGAAAGCCTGCTGTGCAACTGCAGCTGGGAGAGAGCAGCAAGACCCAGCCCTGCAGCCCCCAGGCCAGTGCAGCAGGAGGGCAGGAGGTGCTCCAGGCAGGCAGCAGCAGTTCCCCTGCGGCCTGTGCAGGGAGAGGCCCCTGGTGGAGCAGGCTGTCCCCCTGCAGCCCATGGGTCCCACATGGAGCAGATCTCCACGCTGCAGCCCGTGGAGGAGCCCCGGTGGAGCAGGGGGCTGGGGGTGCCAGAACACCATGGGAGGGACCCCACGGAGAGCAGGGGCAGGGAGGGACCATGAAGGAGCAGCAGAGATGAAGCATCAGGGGCTGACCACAGCCCCCATTGCCCATTCCCCTGCACTGCTCAAGGGGAGGATGTGGAAGAGACTGGATAGAGGGAAGGTGTTTTTAGTTTGCTTTTAGCTTCTCACTGCTCTAGTCTGTTAGTAATAAGCATTAAATTACATTAATCTTTCTATGCTGCATTTGTTTTGAACGTGACAATAATTGGTTGGTGATCTCCCTGTCCTTATCCCTACCCTTGAGCCCTTTCCATCATATTTTCTCCCTCTTCCTGTGACAAGGGAGAGTGAGTGAACAGTTGTAGTGGAGCTCAGCTGCTCAGCCGGGTAAAACCACCACAATATTACAAATGATACCAAATCCAGTGAGGTGCATATATCTGGTAATTCTGCTAAAAAGTATTTTTTTTTCTTAATGCTATACAATTAAGAAAATGAAGCTGACTTTTTTTTTTTTTTTTTTTTTTTTTTTTTTTTTTTTTTGGGAGATTGACTGTATGTATTCATATTACATCTTTTGTTTTTGCTTCTTTCTAGTATGGATTAATTTCGAACTCACAAAGAGTGTGCCTGTGAAATTTTCTGCTTACAGGTTTAAATTTGCTATGTTGAGCTTACCGAGCCCTTAAAGCTGGTGTTTTGGATTCAAATATCACAGTAAAAATTGATGTTTAATCTAAAGAAGGATCACAAAAGACCTGACAGAGATTGTCAAAGCACAAATTTAAATTCCATTTCAGCCAATAAATAATTCAGTAGAACATTAGGGCTTTCCTCATTTTGGGTGCCCCAAGGAGAAGTGGAGACAAAAATGGTATTTGTTTTGACTCATGGGAGTCCTTCCCCAGAAGATAAGCTTTTCTTTAGGTTTAGGGAATGAGTTAAAACCAGCAACACCAGCTGGCTATCCTAGCATTTCTTGATCCCTATATAAGCCATGAGGTACAGTTAGTACAATGAACTTTCTTTCTTGGTCTTGGGGTGCAGTTCAGGCCACAGACTTTAAGTCATTTGACAAACCGAGGATCAAAATAGTAGAACGGATCTTTGAGTTGAGTATCATAAAGTCTTCTTGTGAGGAGTAATTCTGTTGCTCATAATGATGTAAGATGGAGAGTCAAGTAAATTATGGTGAATTGCTTCTGCTCTCTATTTTAAAGATTATTTTGAAGAGTGTGGCTTTTGAAAAATGCTGAGGAAAAAGCAATATTTCAACTTACTCAGCAGCAGACTTTACAAAATGAGCTGTTCATAAAGTTGTTTTGTAACTCAACAACCATCATTTTAACTACTGTTTTCTTTGCCTCCATTTTGTGTGGCCCTTGTGTGGTTGGTTGTATGAACATAATTTTTATTACTGGCTTCCTGGGAGCACTGAAGAAGTGCATAAGGATTTTCAGACTGCAAATCTTTTTTGTCATTACAGAATACATTTCCTATAGCAGGAAAAATAAAAGCAAACTCAGGAAATACTGGTATTTGTGTTGTCAGTGAACCATGACCTAAGAATTTGCAAATTGATTCCTTGAGGTCTTTTAGATCAATCACAAATGCACTTGCACAAATACTTGTGGAAGAACAGGAACAGAAAGATGAGGAACTGTTTAATTAAATTCATACCCAGATCACTTTTTCAGTTTGAAATCTAACATAAGAGCAGCTGTAGTTGTATAGACCAGAAGTCCATGGGGTGACTCCCTTCAGAGAATACATCCATAGGTTGGTTTATGCCCTTTACGTAGTCTCCATATGTTTTTCTCTTTTACTTCATTATCCTTCTGCTAACAGTTTTATTAGAGGCAAATCTAAAGGAAGTCTGCTGACATAGGATCATTCCCAAGTGTCCTCACTGTGAACACTGATTTTTCATTTTTATTTTTTAAGTTTTTCTGCTAATTTATTAGTTTCTCTTAGTGAAAGATCCCAGGTTTCCATTCACACCCAGGGTAGCGAAGTACTCATAATTAAAATATATTACCTTACCCATTTTAAATAAAACCTGAACAAGTCAAGCATTTGACAAATTACAACACTTGGCTATATTGAACTTGTTTTTTTCTCTGCAACCACCTAAAATTCTTTGTTTTAATTAGTAGTTAGTTTTCTATTTTGATAAATTTGCCCGTTAAAATGTACAACAATAACTATCACACATTTTGCCCAGATTGGTACTGGTTACACAGCAATACAATCCAAGCAATTTAGATGCAGCTACTCCCAATTCATATCCAGCAATAGCTAAGAATATGGGTAACTTTACACATATAACATGACACACTGATTTTGAATAAGACTATTGAGTTTGTCAGATTTTCTTTACCCTAAAAATTAGCTTCAAACCAACTGAAAAATTATAAACTTATGTGTGGTTAAATAGCTTTGAACATAATTTTGGTTTGCAGAACCATTGTTAGAACCATTTCCAGTGTAAGATAACATGGTATGTCTTCGATTAAAATAAAAATAGCAAAATTGAACATAATATGATTTAATCAAGGAACTTCATTATATAAAATTTCCAAATATCCTTTTGCCATATTTCAGCTAGCCTCAGGAGATGATGCTGTAAACCTGTAGACCAAATATCTTCTTTTCCAAATATCTCCTTTGCTTTTAGGGCTTCGAGTGCCACATGGATAAGCTAGATTTCCTCTTTTAATGGTCAGTGAAAAGTATGCCAGAACAGGTAAATCTGGAAAGGAGCTTTCCTACTATCATGAGTAATTATGCTGTCCTGGAGCCTATGTCCAGTGATTTAGTACTGCAGAGGTTAAATTGAGTGGTAATGTGCCAGGAATTTCACTCTGTGTTGCCTCACAGGTTTGTAGCTAAAATAACATTTGCCTTTACTAGGTAACTTCTGAAAAAGATGCCTTTGTATATGCTCCTCTACACATTTTAAAGCTTGATGAAACTTTAAGACTGCATTTAGGTTTGTCAGGGGCTTCTTATTAACAGCCCTACTACTCTAATACATGTTGCAGCTGCGAAGAAGAGCGTGTATGCCACAAGATCAGTTTAGAGGGATACATTTGTTTTGGGATTAGGATGGAAAAGAATCGAGAAGTAAAAAAATCCATTTTGAGTTCTTGTTAGAATACTCTCTATGAAAGGAAACAAATACCAATAGATGGCACTGTGGTTCTGTGGCTCAGGTGTTACTTGCATCTGTGTAAAGTGTTTTGTTGCTATTTATTTATGATGCTTGTTAATTTTATTCTTATAGTGTGACTTTTTAGGAAAATTAATGTACTTGGCTTATACTGTTGCAAGTACGTTGTTTCTGGGACTGAAATGTTTTAAGCTGTATGTATTAGTCCAAAGAGTATAAAACTTTCCATGAGAACTGCTGTCTTAGGAAAAAATGATTGCAACAGCTCCTTGTGGACCGCAGTCTTCTGAGATAAATGGTTAAATTCTGCAACACAGTCTTTCTCTTTGTTGGTTGAGCAAGATCTGTAACCCAACTTTAGCTTTCAGCAGACATACTGTGGGTATGTAACGGGGAAATTAAACCAAGCCAAAATTACTACTTAAGACAAACCTCCAGTTTATAAAACAACTGATAGCATTTGAGCATTTTAATCTGCTTTACTAGCAGTGGGATGTGACAAAACAGTAAAGCATTAGAACACCATTTTACATTAACATTTACAAAATACAGCAAACATTTTTTTTCTCTATGTATTTACATAAGCAAACATACAGGTATTCAAAATAGAATGCATCTCACCATTTGGCAATAATTACATAAGTACAGTGCATGATAGGCTGAATGGGATTGATATAGAGGATTTTTATTTTTTTTTACCCTGAAGTTTATAAATATGCACACCAGCTTAGGAGATACATGGTGAGCTTTATGTCTTTGGACATTTTCAGATGCAGTCTTAACAGTAATAAAATGTAGATCTACTTGAAAAGTTGTTGATTAAAACATTTCTCAGACGAAGCGGTTCGTTCGGAGGCGGATAGGACAGACTGACTCATGCTTTTCCTGTAGGGCAGGAGAAGGCCCTAACCTCTGAGCTAGTCCGTGTGAATGTTTTCCTTTATTTGCCTGGAAGTTTTCAAAAGTTTTCATTCCAGTCTGATGCATAATGAAAACACTCACTTTTATTTTTTTGCAAGATGGAGTTGTTGCCTGAAGCTGGTCGTGTTAAACTGTAGTGTTCGTCCCTACCATAGGTCCAGTGCTATAAATCCTGGTTGAAACCAGCTGAACTTTGTCATCTGTCAGCAGTGTAACAACTCTGTTAATTGCTATCTACTGATTAGACCTCCCGCAGACCTGGCACGGTGAGTATTACGTATTCAGACACTGACTCTGTCATCCTCACTAAGGCAAACCATACAAAAATCTATTAAAATTTTGGTGCAAGGTGGCAGAATCAGGCCTCGCAAAACTGTCAAAGGTGTTCATAAGGAGCTGGAGATATAAGTTTTCATCTGCTATGCATGCTTTGCTTAGGTTTCTTGGGCAAGAGCTGCTGCTTACTCAGTAACACCACCTGAGTGACCACAGTACTAAAATCTCAGGCATCATCCCTGCTTCTAACCGAAGAAAATAAAAATAAATGTTAGGTTACTTCCAGCTGTCGACTGAAGAAATGCTGCCCAATCTCTTAGCCCCAAAATATAGGTTTTATTTTAATAAGCAGGAAGGATTTTAATGTTCAGAGTCATCTTCTAATGAAACATCAAGCGAGTAATTGACACCCTTTCTGTTTGTAATGAAACATTCCCCGTCAGTATTTGCAACCTGAGCAATTTGACATTGTGGGAGAGGAACAGAAGGTGAAACGAGAGAGAAACGGGAGGCTGATTTGTTCTGCCACGTGGGTGAAATGCAGAGAGTAAGCAGAGAGCACAGACATGTTAAATGTTCGGTAACAGCTCAGTAAGTGCAGCCGAGTGAAGGAAATGGTGCTGCACACCAACCAGACCCTCAGGAATTTCTGGAAAAACTGAGCTTTGGAAAAGTGCAGGGTGCCCATATACATCTGAAGGTGTGCAGGCCAGCTCTGCTGCCTGGCACAGACGGACAGTGGGACTGGGACTGTTTCTTCTTTCTGCTTGTTTCTTTTGCAAGGACAGGGATGCGTCAAGGTGGGAATGAATGGCATGAAAGGTGGCAACTCCCTCCACTTTTGGAAGCACCTGTGTTTCCTTTCCCCTGACTGCCCCCAAATACAGCAGATTTAGCAGTCTCAGTGGCAACTGGTAAAAGAACAATAAAAGGGGTTGCTTGGAAAACAGCCAAATAACCAGCCAAGTTCTAAGTCTTTTTCTACCACAGAATTAAGTATTTTAACCTAAAGGTCTTCCTCTTCTAGTCAAATACCCCAGCTGGTTGGCTAGAATCAGATTTATTTTTCTCTCTCCCCTTCTAGTAGATATGTAATTGTCCTGTGAAAACTGAGCAGCTTCAAGAGAAGGAGTTACAAAATGATGAAGGCATTGGACTTTGGCTTCTGAACAGGTTTTTTTCTAAAGGGACAGGATCTGAAACTCGGATACATCCTACTTCTCTTCATTATGGCTGAAAAATTCATGTAAGGAATTGAATGCTTGGATTTAAGTTTTGCAGATGGATGCAACACTTGTATCTCTGCTCTCCAGCATGGTCCCACTGGCTTCAGTTGAATTGTCTATGATGCCCAAAAGCAAAAGTTTCATGACTAGGCATTTGTTCAGACGATGTGTTTGATATTCTCTGTGTAATGTTTTTTCTGCCCTTGGAGCTATGCAGGTGAAATATGGTGCTGTTTATAAGTCCTGTTATTTTCAAGTGGGCCCAATTTGCCCAAACATATTTCATTAAGGCTGAGTCCTAATAGTGCAAGCTACCTACCGTTCCTGAGCAATCTACCATAACAGCAAAACAGCAAAAACAGGGAAAACAATTTTGAACAAGTAACAGTTCTTAAATAATCCTGACTCTACAAGCACTAAAACAAAACCTGAAGGACACCTTCATAACGGCCTTATTAACCAAAGAGAAATGGTGAGAGAGACTCTGCTGAAACCTTTTACTAAAGGATTTGTTCATGTAAAACTTCCACCGATAAGTGGAAGTCAGGCTCTTCTGGAATCAAACAGAGGCATAGAATCATTCTTGAAATTATTTAGCAATGTTATGCCTGATTTTCCACTCTTTTCTCCCTTCACTTCGCTGTCAACACCAGTGGGAAGGAGCAGAGAATCACGTCTAATAATTACTTTTGAAAAAATTACTTTCAAGTTTTAAATAGAACATATGAAACTTTTAGAATGGAAATAAAGTTCCAGACAAGAAATAAAGATTAAGAATGGTGGTGGAAACAAAGGATCGTTCAAGTATAATTTACTTCTGAAGATTGCTAATTTGAACTATAGAGCAAATGGCAGGAAAGTCCAGTAACGTATCTGAATGGTCACTCAGAAGAAAAAATAGCCATAAAAACACCATTACCAAAATTTCCATATAATTCATCTATACAGGTTTTAATAGATTTTTCTTTAATGCTTTAAAATTTATCTTAAATATATATTAGTAAATTAACCATCATTTTATTTAAAATTCCGTAAAGTGCTCATTCAGTTAATGATAACAAAATTCCATTGCAGCAAGGCGAACTAGCTGGAACCTACTCTGCGAGGAAATCAAAGGACAGCTTAGCTTTCACTTGCAAAGAGAAAAGAAATGCGTACATTTCTTCACAGCCCATGTTAGAATACCAGAAATTGCATTTTTTTTTTCTTTAAGAAATATATCCTTTAGAATATTAAAAAAATAAGTTTAATAAAGCCTGTGCTTAAAACAGCCAAAGTACTGTATGAAAAAAAATTGCACATTGGATACCGTTTCAACCCTGCTTTTCGTCAACAGGATAATACGAGGTGTATGTGATGCTATTGGAGAGTCTCTCGAGCAGGGCCTGATTTTCCTACGCTATCAGAGCTCCTCACGGCGCGGTGAAATTTTCAGCGTACTCTTGGTGGTTGCCATGGCATCTGCCGATGGGCTGGCAGAGTCACACGCCGCTAACCTTTTCGTTCCCTGGACTGATGCTTCCCTTTGAGGTACCATCCACGTGACGTATTCCTATCGTGACCATTGAATAATCCTTAGTCACCATTTTGGCCTCTTTTTTCAGACTCTTCATCTGCGCCAGCTGGAGCTGGCTGGAGTTGTACGCGAGCGCTGGGATAGTGTTCACTAAAATCAGCTGGAAAGGTTTCTTCTCCTCCTTGTAGCGACACTGAATGTAACGAGAGAAAGCTGAGCGGTAGGTCTTATTGAACAACGTATACACGAGTGGGTTGACAGCCGAAGAAAGGTAGCCAATCCAGACAAATACGTTCAGCAGTCCACCGACGACTTCTTCGTTGCATGACTCCTTGCAAATTACGGCCATCACATTGGTGATGAAAAAGGGGCACCACATCACAACGAACAGAAAGAAGACAATGCCAAGGACCTTGGAAGCCTTCTGCTCGTTGCTGATGGATTGCATGGTTCGCCTCCCAGAAGTCCCCACGTCCCTGTTCAAAGAGCGCTGAAAGAGTTTCTCTGAAGAAAGGGAACTCTGAGGGAGGAAACTAAATGAAGCAAACTTGGTCTTTGGGCCAATGTCATTCACACACAACATGGCTTCTTTCTGCAGCGACTTGATAGTTAAAAAGTAAGTGACCACCATGATAGTTAGAGGGATGAAGAATGCCACAAAAGAGCCTACTAGGACAAATTTTTCATCCGCTAGAATGCAGCTGCCCTTCTTAAACACTTTGGAGTCATCTTGTAGTCCAAAGACAGGTACAGGCATGGAGATACCTGAAGGTGGATTAGAGAAAGAGGAGGTTAAACATGATAAGAAAAAATACTGCTTCCAGTCTCTAAGAAAAAATAAACAAAACACTCTGAACTGTACAGAGATCATTTCTCAAAGAATTACCAGTTACAGGACATAAATGAATGTTAACAGATAGAACCATGATTGACAGGCATCCCAAAACAAATTGAATTTACACAGGGGAAGGAAAAATACACTGTCTTATGTTTCAGCAGCAGCAGGATACTAATCCCATTCTTACGCAGTTTTTACTGGGGCCACACTGAGAAACCATGCGGTGTGAAATGTTGGTCTTGCACATGTTGAGTTTGATGAAGTGAGCTGTGGTTTGTGCAACACAGTTGTTCTTTCCCAGCAAAGAAGGGCAAGGTGAAGAGCAGCGCTGGCATTACACAGGATTCTGCTCTAATCTCAATTCCCTCTCTCCAAAAAACCTCAGCCACAGGTAAGATACAGTTGCTTCCATCAAAGGGTCACATAATACCTGGCAGCAACGAAAGGGTATCTTCTTCTGCTCTTGGATCTTGCAATGATCCCTACGCTTTGCCCTTGCTCCTGCCACCCTGGCAAAGGCTTTTATCAACTGTGATCAAGGTGTGTTATCTTGTCTTTCTTTTCTGGGGTGGCTGTCAAGAGTGGTCCTGGGCTGTTTCTTGTAAGAGGATTAAAGGTGTTCTCAGTACTGGATTCAGACTAGGCTGTGAAATACTGATTTTAGGAAAAAAGATAAATTATTTAGCCAGTCTGAGAGTAATCGTCCATTGGGTCTTTTTCTGCTCTTCCTGTAGTCTCCATACAGTCGACACAGTCTAAATGCTAAAAAAACTTCCCATGGCAACAGCTGGAGGAGAGAAGGGGACAAATTAAGCACTGAGAGACACTGATACGAGACAGCCTGTGATGCGGCTCACCCTCCAGGATTGCAAAGGTCCCTTTTTGGTACTGCCAGCCCTACACGCTGCCCTCCCAAAGCACAGCTCAAAGGCAACGGCAGTAGTGCAAATCTTATCATCCCCTGGAGAATGTGCTATGTCCTTGCTCTGTCATGAACAGCAAAGCCAGGTGATAACGTCCATTCTCCCTGGACTGCTCCTCCTGATTCAAGCCCACTCAGACATTTCCCTGGGGACTTCTGCAAATGCTGCTAGTGCCTGTGCAAAGTCAAACAGCTGCTGGGTTTTGCTCGTTTGCTTTGTCATTGTTTGTTGGTTTGTTTGTTGGTTTGCTTGTTTGGTTTAAATTTCTCTCCTTGCCTCCCGCCCAGATGGATGCTGTCTGCAAGAGAGGCAGTATTCAGACAGCAAAAGGGACAATGTTCTGTGAAGACAGCAAAAGTGGAGTTGTGAAGCAGTAACACAGCCTTGCTTAGACAAAAGCTGCTGTGAGTCTGACTCCTATGCAAAGTTAACATCACCTGGGAGCCTCACTCCCCTTTGTATCTTCAAAGAGAATGGATGCTGTGTTTGGCTTCTGGGGAAGAAAATGAATCAGAGCAGAATTTCCTATGACAAGACTGACACGACAGAAGGATGCTGTACCCTACCTTACCCCTGTGTGTCCAAGGTTGTCCTTCCTGGTTTACAGATGAGTCCTGACACGGAACCTCCTGCCACCAGCACTTTAATGGCACTCGGCCTCTACCTCCCTTTCATTCCCTTCCCTTCTTCTCACTGTGGTGCTTAGATGGGGAACCCTTTGAAAATACAAGCTTTCACTTCATTTCATGCTTGTCCAGTGCCTAACAGAGCACCAGTCCAAGAAGAAGGCCCTGAAGTCCAGGCACAGTGCAAAATAATAATTAGAGTAATAATATTAAGCTATTATTCTCTTCAAATCTTCTCTTCATTCTTTTGGTGCTCCTGGAGCTTCTACAAGGCTCTTTCTTTTTCTAACAACACTGTGGCTTATTTTATCTGCACAGCTTTGAACTGAGTCATGGCAGTGCCTTGGGCCAATTTACAACAGTACCCTCCTTATCTGCCCAGGGCAGAGGGTGATGGAGAGCCTGTGGTATTGCCCTTTCTATTTCTGTTCCAAGACTGCATGAGCCTACAAGCTGGAGCTTTGGCCATGAGAAGCCGGCGTGTGAGATGCAAACTCATACAGTGTGGGACAGCTCCTGGCTTGAGCTGTCAGAAACCTCCAGCAGCTCCAGGAAGGGTCCTGCCTGGAAAAGCCCAGGTCAGTCTGGTTGAAGGCACTGAGGAAGAGGTCACCTCCAGGAGCCTCGTTGCCTGAATAATTCAAGGTGATGAACACTTCCGAGGGTCTGAGGAAAGTTTTGACTCTTTTTTTTTTTTTTTTTTTTTTTTTTTTTTTTTGATGAGTTGAAGGGATACCGAAGGCACTAAGTGCCTGCCAGCACGCATTTCAGCCTCATGGAAATGCAGCGCGAGTCAGAGCAACACCACAGGTTTTCCGTCCGTTTCTGCCCAGTATAGATAACGGCAGGGCTGTTTTTTCATTTCATTCAAGGACCTAATGTGAGCTGCAGAGATAAAGTAAACAATGGTATTGACAGAGTAAAAAGATGCCTTTTGTTACTACCAACCGTACGGTTCAGCCACATCAAGAGTCATGGGAGGAGAGTCAGCATCACCAGAAAGAGGAAAATTTTAGTGTAATTGCAAGCTTTTTCAAGGGAAAGGCCAAAGTCAGTTACAACTCCTCACCCGAAACACAAGGGCAGCAATTTTCCATCTGCTTTGTTTTGTTGTGAACATGTTCTGAAGAACTGGCACCTCACATCCACATTTCTGGCTTTGAAATGTGACTGAATGGAAATGAGCTTCAGCTTGTAAGCTGGAGTTTTCACATCTCCTTGTGATTCCTTCAAGTGCAAAAGTGCTGCTCACAGCAGAGCTGCACCAGTCACTCCTAGTCCTGTATGTTTTGTTTTGTTTTGTTTTTCTGAATGACCATTCAAGGCTTCCTTCTCCTACAGCCACAGGTAGCTGCTGCCTATAAAATCTGAAAGTACCAGAGGTAGCACTCAGTTTCGTAGCAGAGAACATTGACAGCTGTAACCTCCTTTTTGTGTACATCCCAGTTCAGCTGATGTAAGGGATCCCGCAGTTCATACTGTGGCATGGAATAAGTTAACTTCCAGCCCAAATCTATCTTTTCGTATCTCTACAGAGACTAAACTTATTGTTCCTCATCCCAAAGGAGCAGAATTTGTCTCTCTTCAATGGTTAGCTTCTGGCCTCTGTAGCATGAAAATGGCAAATGTGTCCCAATGAGGACACAGGGACAAAATTCGAAAGCAGTCAGGCTTAAAATGTAAATATAGAAATTTCCGTGTGCAAACCAGGCTTCTACTCTGATGGGATTTTTAGGAGGCATTGTGCAAGGCCATGAATGTCAGCCACATAACAATGACGTTTGGACAAGATCAAACTCATACCGTAGGCAGAATTATTAAAAGGTCCTGGTCTAAGCTGTATTCATGTGTTCACTGATATGTGAAAAACTCATGCTGATATACCAGTTAACCTCTTGATAAAACAGCAGAGCTGACAAAGGTTATGTTAAAATTACTGTACCCAGGTACCGCGTCCTGGCATAGGACCATAGAATCATTAAGGTTGGAAAAGCCCTCCAAGGTCATCTGGTCCAACCATCCCCTGCCACCAGTGTCACCACCAAACCATGTCCCCAAGAACCACATCCAGCCTTTCCTCGAACACCCCCAGTGACGGTGACTCCACCACCTCCCTGGGCAACCCGTCCCAGTGCCTGACTGCTCTTTCTGAGCAGAAATGTCTCCTCATTGCCAACCTGAACCTTCCCTGGCACAACTTGAGGCCATTCCCTCTGGTCCTATCACTGGTTACCTGTGAGCAGAGGCCGACCCCCAGCTCCCCACCCCTTCCTTTCAGGCAGCTGCAGAGAGCAATGAGGTCTCCCCTGAGCCTCCTCTTCCCCAGCCCAAACACCCCCAGCTCCCTCAGCCGCTCCTCACAGGCCTTGTGCTCCAGGCCCTTCACCAGCTTCATAGCCCTGCTCTGGACATGCTCCAGGCCCTCGATGTCCTTCTTCTAGCAAGGGGCCCAAAGCTGAACACACAGTCTTCCAGAGAAAGCGCCTGAGTCAGCAGACCAGCACTTCCTAAAGGGCCCCATGTTCAGGCTTCAAAGAGACAAGAGAAGGGGAGACAAAGCTAGGCTCCATAATTCCTGTCAGCCGTGGCAGCAAGCATCATCTTGCTGATCCAGATGCAGGACCAAGGTGCTGGGTCTACAGGGAAGGCCCCAGAGCCCCACACACACCCAAGCACCCAGCCAAGGATCTGTATGGCTTCACTGGAAATCCCCATACTCCTTAAGAGTGTCAGCCACAGCAGCCTATGTCACTCAACAAACAGCTGGCATGGCCCAACAGTTAGCTTTTATTAGGCTTTATAGCAACTGACTGAATTAATTCTTTAAAGAGGATTGTTCTATTTCTCCTTGATTCAGATACGTGCTTTGCTGCTGTTTATACAGTCCACACTGTGCAAGTGTATCCAAACTTCTAGAGAGGACCAACCAGTTGGTATTCCCATTTATATCAGAACATTTTCCCTTGTGGACAAACCCTAAATATTATGTTCTTCCAGTATAAGGTGATTTATTCACATATTTTGATTTATACACAGGTGGCTGTTTCAAACTCTATAGACTTTAATAAACCACAAAACAGAACCCAAACAATAAAGATGAGTAATAAATCCTGCGTTAAACCTCAACCGTTTGGGCACAACTTCAGAGTGACAAAAGGCTCTTAAAAACACCAAAGGTTAAGAAGTAAAGCAATGGCATCCTTCATGCTGTTCTCTCAAAAATCCTGGTAAAACTGACAGAGGTTGATTTAGTGGTACATGCTGCTGGCTTGCAAATCTTCAGAGATACACAGCAGCCATAAAACCAATTTAACTGGACAGGTAAACTGGGTTTGTAGCTGCCTTGAGCTGCTGAGATTATCAATGATTCAAAGCCAGAATTAACAATATGCCCTGAAGACTGACAAACTGGGGATATTTCGGATGTAGACAAGGAAGGGGAATGAACCTATAAAGTCAAGGTTCCTTCTGTCAACTCTCCTTCAACTGTCACATGTTTTCAGCCCATATACACCAATTTCAATTGATTTTAATATAAATGAGCATTACCATGCACCTAAATAACTGTGCATGGGTTAGGAAATCCCTTTTAGAAATGCCATTACAGTTTCTTGACAAAATTCAGCACCTTTGTTCACCTTTGCATGAAAAAGAAACAAAATCTTCCTGCCTCAAATTTTAGCGGTAGCATCGATTCTGACATAGTCGGGTTATGGGCCAAATCCTGGGCCACTGCACAGAGATGTGCTAATAATTTTATTACTGCCCAGATTTTGCCCGATAGCAAAGTTGTGCAGTTTGCTGATGGGTAGCAATGCAGAAGCAGAAATTTTCACCAGGGGAAAGCATATGTTGAAAAGCATTGGGTGGTTTGGGAATCACCATTGGAGGCTCCATCTAGTCAGCATGAATGTTAGGAAAAAACTCTGAGCTTTGCTGTCAGCAGCTCTGAAAATCTTTCAGAAAGCATATTATTTAGCCTAGTAGGAGATATATTCAATTCTTTTTACATGAGAAAATTATTGTAAATGATCATTTACAATAATATAATGATGGAGCTGGTCTATTTCACTTTTGAAAAATAGAATCAGAAAAGTCTCAGTGTCCCCCTGATATATTTGTCGTTGATATGAAGCCTGTTTCTTACAAGTGCAGAGATTTGCCTGTCCAAGTTAATTTGCAAGACTGTGGTAATAATTGAAACAGAAACAAATCAGAATCAGTAGGGCATTATAGAGAGGGCAGAGCAAGAAATGAAGGACGTCTGCACCTTGTTTGACCCAACTGATTAGAAATCCAGGGCTCCCGGGTTGGCTTATTTATGAGAAGAAACTGCTGATGGAGTTGCTTATTGCTGTGGTATAATCCTGTTCACTTACAAAATGTGCATGCAGTCCTATTTCCTGGGTGCAGCAGTTTCCTTGCTCTCATATCGAAGTGCCGCTCTGTCTATACACACTTCAAATCCCCTTTCTTAGCTATGAAGCAGGACTTATTAATCGCAATTCTGTGTCCTTCAGGTCCAGTCTTTCCTACTTCCTTGCCGAATTTTCTAATCCTTCTCAGTATCTGATGAAAAGATGCTAATTTTTACACTGCAATTTCCAGTAGAGTCTCTCCAGCAGTACACTTGTTGCTTTTCATCTAGTGATGTTATCTTTGGTTTGGGAAGAGGCTTCTGCCAAGGTGCGTATTGGCTCCTGACAGCTATCCCAGATCAAGGGAAATTGTTATCCTCCTGTGTAATATGATTACCCAGTCACCAAGGGCACTAACAGAGGCATCTAGAAGTCTACACTTGTCAAACAGCTAGAAAGAAAGAAAGATTTATAAATGCCCTAAAGAAATTTAATTTGATAAAAGATTTAGAGATTGTGGATTTTGGATCATACCATGTATGCAGCGAGGAGCAATGGTGAATGGACCCCAGTGGTTTCAGCTGAATAAGCTGAAATAGTGAGCCTTGCTATTGCAACCAAACCCAGCTTAGTGCCAGCACAAGGGCTGCCTTCACCTTCTGCTCACTCAGATGGACAGAAAGGGCGGTGTCAAAGGAGAAAGAAATTGCTGGAGAAACCTGTGCTGTTCTTAACTAAATAAGAAACTGCCTAGTAGATAAATTTTTGTACAATATGGCTAAGGAACAAAAAAATGTGGAGCACAGGCAGGATTCTTCCTCGGATCTCCCAGAAACTTGATGGATCTTCCTGTTACCATGCTGGGCTAGACCTCAGAGTCTGGTTCTGAATATCTGAGTTATGTTAAGCTTGGAGAAAGTTGTCAAAGACCCCAGCCCTAGACTCATTGAATGTGTCAACTTTTAGATAAAAAGTAGGTCTCATTGCCTTCTGTAGATTACTGTGCACAGTAATCACAGATTACTTGTGCCGCTCTCCCAGGAGGAGACCCCACAGCCTCTCTAGAGTTTGTCAATACAATTTATATTTTTCTATGGGTCTTGTGAGGTCTCCTGGGAGCCCTCCGCCTGCCCCTTGCCCTGGTCCCCATCCCGGCTCTCCCTGCTGGGACAGTGGCATTGCATTTCAAGCGAGGTTGGCAGGACACGTGGCCCTATGTGCCAGCCTTTCTGCATGGACTCCAGCTTGCTCTGTACATCTGCCTGTGCTTTAATCCCTGCCTCCAACCAGGGGAGGCCTGCCAGGAAGGAGAGAGGACTCTGTGTCACATTACACGGTGCCTAGAGGAAATTGTAAAGGTTTCTAATGCAACAACAGCAAACTTTTAAGACCTCCCACCCTGCAATTTATCTGCAATATTATTTACTCTTAACAAATTATTGGTGAGATTGCAACTATCCCTGAATCTGGAAGGAGTGGAGAGTAAGGAGGTGCCTGGCTAAGCATGGACAGAGGACAGAGGAAGGCTCGCCTGGGGGTGGCTAGCCAAGCAGCCTCTGAGCCCAAGGTAGCCAGATGGCATCTGCAGTCCTGCTGTCAGCTGGGATCCGGGAGGGAGCTGGCCGTAATATTCTCCTCTGGGGGACTCAGGCTGTGTAACCACTTCATCTGTGATGATTAGAAATGATTGGAAGTGACTGACCTTATGATAAAGAGATGAATGTTTCGTCTGAAGAATTTCAAGATGTGCCATTGGTCTCCAGCCTAGCTCTCTGCAGAGGGGCAAAGTGCTCCACACTCTTACTTAAAGCTCCTTGATGGACAAACCTGTTGCTGCTGCTGCTCGGGAAAATGCATGAGAGCAGGTCAAACATCCTTTTCCCTTTCTGTGTACACAGCTGGTGTTTAAATCACATTGGTGTTTCTAAGTTCCCTGTAGCAATGGCTTAATTTCTACTTGAAAGAAGTAAGAAATTTATAGTTTTTGCTTGCTTGGTGAATGTTGCTGTCTGAAAAGCAAAAGAACCTGTAAGTGGGATCAATTCCCACCACCTGTGATGCTCCTCTTTCCTAGCAAATCACCTTTTTGTTTTCCATGATAGATGGCTTCCTGCAACGTTCATTGTTCAGGCCCCCAGGAGAATAGGTCTGGGCATAATCGTGCTTCAACATTGAAAAAAACAAACCACCACAATACATTTTTATCAGGACCTCCTCAGATCACAAGTTATCAGTCTGCCTTTTTAGCTGTGAAGCTCCTGAGGACTCCTCAGGGCTAACTTATGCTAAGTACACGGTAACGCTTCATAAAAAAGCAATAGTAGCAATAAGCGAGAAATTATGGACAGATCTTAGATATTCCACCATCATAAGCAACTAATGCGATGGCTCCTGGAGCAGTTTAAGTGACAAGATCCTCTACTATCCCAGTTTTTACACTTCTGGGCTTTTAATTATTACTTTAGATGATTTGTTAGATGCTGGTAATTTACTTAACTCTGGCATAATCCTCCACTGGACTGAACAGAGATTTCTGCTGGTATCCCTCTGAGATTTCTCCAGCACTGCTGTTTGATCTTGTGTAGTTTAACACAGCATTGAAGGTAACCGTGAAGGTAACAGATAAGTTTTTTTAGTATTTTATTTTCTTTAGCTACACTTTTGCCCTGAGACAGACAACCATCCCTGTACCTCTTCTGGACTTTCTGGTCCAGAAAGTTGAGGCTCAGGCTGAGACACATTATTTTTGCTGCCTGCTGCCTCCTTAGAGCCATGGTCTGCACCTCATGACCCCAGTTCTAGCTGCATTTTTATGTCTAGATCCCACTTGTACCCAGATCTTTATTTTTTGTAGTTGCTTGCAGAGACTGCTCATCAAGCAAATAGTCAGCTTCTTGTTAGATATACAAGCAAGTTGCACCAGTGGATGGTTATTGGGGTAGATGTCCCACCATGATGTATAATTTGCAAAAACAAAGACAAACTACTACTACTACTACTACTACTACTACTACTACTACTACTACTACTACTACTAATAATAATAATAATAATAATAATAAACAGGATGTAAAGCAATTTACCAACAGGTACTGGTCTGAACATAATGATTCAGGATACTCTGCTCTATGCTTTGCTGCCCACCTGGTGGATAATGCCCTTCACACAGATTGAATTGGTCTTTTGTCAGATCAGGCAGTGCCCTTTTCACATTTGGAAGATGTCAGAGTTAAAGAGCAGAAGGAAAAGCAATAGATGGTATCTGCCCATATTTTCCATCTACAGGCTGCAGTGTAGGTGATATGCAAAGATTGCTAGGCTTATCTTTTTGCTAAACATCACAAATCATTGTCACCTTGACAATGTAAAAAAACCAACAAGAATACATGAACTACCTTTGCAACTAAAAATAGTTACTCTGCTTGCTGAAGTAGCCTCCTCATGTCGTGCAGTAGTATGAAAACCAGGGCTTGTTTTACCGTGGGAGCGCTCAACCCCATACTTTGGGGCACACAGCTGTAAGGATGAAGTTATGCTGCTCACTCTGTGAACCCGAGACCTAAAAACACACAATATTTTTCTCAGGAGTCTCATGGTTCAGCTCAACCTGAGGCTGTGGGGTCTCCTCCTGGGATAGTGACACAAGGTGCCTGGAGGGGGTCCTGGGCACCCTGCTCTGGGGGACCCTGCTGGAGAAGGACTCGGGGCTGGGGACCTCCACAGGTAACTTCCAGCCTCAGCCATGCTGTGGTTCTGTGATTTTGTCATCCTAGCAATAGCTGCCCACTTGATATTTCAAAGCTTGGGTCAAATACAAAATTGTAATGAGGGTTATGTTCTGCCCAAAGGAAAGAAGTCTTCCCAGTGGGTGAGATTTCCTTGCAAGAGAAATACAGGACTGAACACTGTGACGTGCACGGCTCCAACTGTGATCAGCCAGAAAAGAGAAACCTTATTGCAGTGTTTCCACCTGCTTTCAGAAAGTCGTAGGAGCTCGGCAGGCTGTTTTCCACTGGTGACTCTGGAGGACAGAGGAAAAATCAGCTGACAGGTACTACTAAATTTTGTTGCAGGTAATTAGCAATATGTTGTCTCAGCTCTGACAAACCCCGTGACTTTTATTAGCTGGGCTTCTGCTTAGGAATGGTGCCAACGACATGGGCAGGGAAACGCATGAGGGAAGTTAATTGCAGCCCAAGTGTGCCGTAGTTTGCAATGTTCATGCTAATTGGGGCAAATGTATGGGTTTCATTTTAAAGCAGAATCCTGTGATACATTTATCTTTCCTAACATTATAAAACGCAAAATCTGGCTTTAACAAATTCTAATTCTTTAAAACACATAAACGAAGCTGTGAGATTGCTCTGTGCAATTTTAAAAGGACTTCAAGTTTCTTTTTCACGACATTTTTTCTTTATGCAACACAGTGCTACTTCAACAACACTATTTTTAATTTATAAGGTGATTAAATGCAATTACAGTGTACAAATGACAGAGCTTATAAATCCCAACATGACTCCTTGTGCACTTCTTTCCCGCTCATTTATACTGCATGTGGTTTCTGCTGTGCAGAAGTCCCTGTTCCTCTGATTAGAGACGCTCAACTAATTTCTTGGTCAATATAGGAACCCCTTTTGGCATTATGCTGTTGTAGAGATCCACTAGATCTACCAGATCTACCAGAGAGGTCTGTGTACAAATCCCTTCTACACTTTGCAACACCTTACATAGCACTTTTTGGAGAAATGTTAGCCTGGTGGTGGGACCAAGACTTCCCTCTCCAGTGGGGAAACACATCCTGGATTCTTGTGTGTGTTGCACATTGTGCTGGGCACACAACTGGCCAAAAATACAGCCTTTCAAAGACAGAGGAATAACTTATAATAGGCACTGTACCGTTACTGCCCTTTTTTTCTTAAAACACCCCAATTACTCTGAAATGTCCTACAAAAGAGAGACTGGCTGATTATAGGGCTTATTCATTCAAAGGGACTTGATAATAGGACCAGCCTAGTCCAATTGAACTTAATGTTTCTTTTGCCAGTAGCTTCAGTGAGAAGAGCACAGTCCTTATGGTCTTCTAAGCAAAGACAAGTTAAAGAAATAAAGAAAAGGACAATGAACAAATTCTGTCATCAGTACCTTGATCAACCTTCCACATAGCTATGCTATTAAAAATACAGCTTGATTGTGTAAAAACTTGCCCTTAAAATAAAACCAAGCAGAAAGAAAAGACACACATTAATGGTGTGACCACTCCTCATTCCTTTTTTTTTTTTTTGCCTGTGAAGCAGAATGTTTCTTGCAAAGGAGAAGTATATAAAATGAGTGCATATGACAATTTCATGGGAAAAGAAAGCCTTCGTCTTGTCCTGACAATCAGGTAACTACACAAAGAAAATGGTAAATATGTATGTGATAATGATTACATATATTACATCTCTATTTGACAATACATATGTACTGGTAGAATATATTCTCTCCCATTTAGACATCTGCCAGGTCACACATGTCTCTGCTTCAGAAATTTCGCCCTATGGATCTTTATGATGTTTCTTTATCTCTGTGTTTCCAGATTTGGAGAATATAGACATCAGCTCAATGAGATTCAATGGCATGAAGTTCAACAAGGAAAATGCTGGGTGTTGCAGCTGAGATGGGGTAGTGCTGGACACAGGCACAGCAGCTGGGGAGCGTTGCTCAGCCTGCAATGTCCTGAGGAGGGGAAGTGCAGGGGGAGGCACTGGGCTCTGCCCCAGGAACCCATGGTAGGACACATGGGAACTGCACAGAGCTGTGCCAGGGGAGGCTCGGACTGGACATTAGGAAACATTTCTTTATCGTGAGGGCAGTCAGACACTGGGATAGGCTTCCTGGAGAGGTGGCTGGTGCCCCATGCCCATCAGTGTTCAAAAAGCATTTGGTCAATGCATCAATAACATGCTTTAACTTTTGCTTAGCCCTGAAGTGCTCAGGCAGCTAAGTTAGATGATCTTTGAAGCTCCTTTCCAATTGAACTATTCTATTCTATTCTATTCTATTCTATTCTATTCTATTCTATTCTATTCTATTCTATTCTATTCTATTCTATTCTATTCTATTCTATTCTATTCTATTCCCATTGATTTAATCTTTTCTTTTTTAATTTTATTTTCAAAAAGGTGAAATATAGGGTTAGTAACACCTCCTTGTCAGCTACTGAAAAAAAGATACAGAAGCTCAAAGTGCAAGGTTTTTTAACCTACACACTCATAAGAGGGAGATAATTGGTAAACTGTTGCTCTGATGGGTGAGATACGTTCACTCTTCTGGGAGGACCAAATCAAGCAAAGGATTCTGTTACACATGTACAGTAAAGACAGCAATAATTTATATCAATAAGGAAAGTAAATATGATATTTACGTGTCTTTTTCAGAAACATCGTGAGTAATGTCTAATAACCAGAATGCATGTGCTAGTCAACTTGGAAGTGTGCATCACAGCACTTCGTATTAGCGTCTCTCAGACAACTTGCACATGAAATGTTCATTTATTTATTAGTTGTCATGGCTGGTCATTAGGATGGCAATGAACTCCCTACTGGCACAACTGTTGCTGACCGCTGAACTTCATATATCATGTGTCTATAAAGCAATACAATGAAGGTCCTATATTTGTGAGATGATGATGAAGCTCTAATGCTGTGTTTACAAGATTTTGTGTAATCACCCTTCACTATCATTAATTTAATTTTCTCTGCGTGTTGTGTCACCGTTTTTGATGTTTATGGTAAAGACTGTAGTGTAGCAGATATTTTAAGGTTAGCTTCAGGGCTTACAAATTTAGGTGCTCACCTTTGAATCTTTATTAGTGGAGTTTAATGTTGTGGTAATTATTTGTAATTTAGGCAAGTATATTCCATGTAATATCAAGTAGCCTTTTCCTATGCTAAACCATCCCTAAATGAGACATGAATGAACTGGCAAATTAAAAGAAAGACATTAGGAAGAAATGGAGGATGTGGTGGAGCCAGAAGAGGGATACCCAGCCTGCAGCCCCTTGGCTATCTGTGCCTTCTGAAAACAGTAAAGGGACTTTCAAGTGAAGGCTGTCCTTGTCCTAAGTGCTCAGTGAGCTGAAGGAGGCCAAAGCTGTCGACAAACCACAATCCTGAGATGCTGGTAGCTATGCTCTGCAAATCCCAGCTGCTTCCCTGGCCCTTCGTACTCTCCAGGACAGCTAGAAGTCATGCAGAGAAACTGCAGGCTGCCTGAGAAAGAAGTGTAAAGCCTCCGTGCCAGCTTAAAGCCAAAATATCAGAGGGCTGAGTTGCCCTGGACCTCTTTTATACACCTGGAGGTAACTTTTTGCACCCTGTGGTTTGCAGAATGTTGCTTCATATGCAGCACGATTTTCATGGTTTTGCAACCTCGAAAGCAATGGCAAAATTATGGAGAATTTTGTTATGGGGAATATTTCACCAGCTTTGTCCAGCTCCAGTTTATACTTTTTTTTTTTTTTTTTTTTTTTTTTTTTTTTTTTTTTTCTGCCTGAAAAGCACTGAATAAATCCAAGTTGTTAGTGACTGGGGAGAGCAGAGACTGCCTGAAGGCAGCGAGCAGATGTGTAGGCTGAGTGAGAAATGATAAGCAAAGAGAAAACTCAGACTAAGAGGATTTGAGCTTCATCAAACTTCACCATTAGCAGGAGAACAGAGAGCAAGAAGGACTGAGGGATGATATATATATAGGGGCTTAACATTCATGACTTTAACTCTTTTATGTGGCCCTTTCAAGGATTTTTAAAGGAGAGAATGCTGATTTTTGGCCTTTTGCAGAGCAATACGTTTCCTAGGCCCACTTAGAGGTGTGTTACCTGCATTTTTCAGCATAGGCTCTATTCGCACATCTATAGATCCCAGCTAAACACTATTGAACACATTTTGGTCTAATTTTTTCAAGGAAGGTAAAATGCTGGGGCTTTTTACACCTGTTCTCACTAATGACCTCTGTGCTTTAAAACAAATGGAATAATTTTCAGGGTCTAATGGGCTTTTGCCTTCAACAGCTACAAATAATCTAATTATCTAGCCACTCTAGGTACTGGATGATTTAAGAATTAAAGACATGATTAGAATCTGTTACAGTAATTATAATCCATTTTAAGCCAATTGCCTGTGGCATTACATGGTCTAGTGAAAGAAAGGCTGCTGGCTAAATGCTCTTCTTCCACTAAATGCAAAAACAAATGTTAGTAAAATATATTTTTTTTTTACAAAGAAAATTAAGATTGCAGAAGTCAAGCAAATCATATAACCTGTCATTTTTTATGCTATTTTTTTTAGTTACTTCCAGCATTACTGAAGAAGACCACTGATTGACTGGTCCTGAAGACTAACAGCATGGTAGGACTTACTAAGTTGGGAACTGAGAACAAGGCAGAAACATTATGAAACAAGATGAATTATGGTTTGTCCATGTCTTCAATATTATGGTCTGTCCACCTGCGTCTCAGAGAGGATGCAGAAGTAATAGAAGAGATTCAGAGAGGTTCACAGGGCACCAGCTGCAAATTTCAGGAGCAAAGGGCAGCCAAAGGGTGTCTGAAATGAGGCTGGAAGGCAAAACCCTGAGAAGCTCCCACCTCTGTGAATTTGTTGCTGAAATCACAGCCCCACTGTGCACTGGGGAAAGCGTGCTGTGCCTGGCACTGGCTGTGCCTGTGCTAGCTGGACACATCTGAAGGTGCAAAGAGTTAAGTAATTTATAGCACTGCCACTCTAAGTAGCCCTGAGAGCCTGCAGATTGGTAAATGATACATAGAGCAATTCATTCTTCAGAAACCATTTCCTATTAGCAAATGATGTGTGAAGCACCTCATTCTTCAGAAACTATTTCCTATCCATTCTGAGTCGGACTAGGGTGGACCAGGACAGAGTCACGGACCAACTGACATTAGATTGCACAGGAGACCTGGCATCTAGCAAGTTTGCTCATAACACCAGCATTTTTATTTAGCAATGTGCCATGGTGCAATCTCAGTACAGATTTCCAATGGGCAGCTCAGGAGCTCCGTTATAACTTTTTTGCACACCTGCACACCTCAATCTCCTTTTTTTTTTTCTGAGTTCTTTTGCATTTATTTAAGCCACATGCTGTGTTGATGATATGTGAATGAGATAGAGTTTTCTGTCAGTCCAACTATCTTTCTAACATCCCCCATTGCCTTACGCGTGTCCTTATCCCATCACAGTAAAACTGACTCCGTCCTCCTCATTCATGCCACACTTGTGTGCTTTCCAATAAAGCCAGAAGTTGCAATTTTCAGATTTATATAAATAGGGACTGTGTTGCTGTCACTTGCCACAGTGATAACAAATAAAATCTGTGTTTTAGCTGATCACTGTTAGAGGAAAATCCTCTAGAGAGCAGAAAAGGTGTTTTAAAGTGGTAAGTTGTTACCAGCTATTACTGCAAAGAATGTTCCTAACTTTTGAAATTAAATATCAATTTATCAAAGAACTAAACCCACCTACTAGAGTACATGAACCATATTCTAGACAACAGGGCCTAAATTATAGATTATTCTGAATTCGCTCTAATAGTGATCTAGTTCAGACACTCTGATAGCAAATCACTGTCTGAAAAAAAGATGCTGAGGTACGTGGAGCACTAGTTTGCTCATTCTGATCCTTCTGTGAATTTATTAGTGTTTAAAAAGCACAGTAGTTTCACATGCTAAGAACAAGCAGCACACACAAATACAGAGTACAGATACACAATGAATACTTTGCTTTTTTATGTTATAGAGAGAATGCTTATGCTTAGCGGTGTCCAAGATTGGGAGAAAATGAACGTAGAAATTAATGTGTTTTCTAGTGCAATGGTAAAAAAGGGGCTGCAGGGATAGAAGGTATGATTCATCTTAGCTAAATGAAGACATCTACACCTGAGTGAGTAGCTCTAGGCTTGTGCTAGACACCTACATCTGATCGGCTGGACACACCACATTCAGAAACACGTGTGGTGCTTTTGGACCTTGCCAGGTCTGCGGTACTTTGGAGGATGCAGAACTGCCCTCTCGTTGAGAGAGGGCTCTTGCTGTTTCTTGCTGTGCTGCAGAAGATGCAGCTACTTTAAGCCATAAATATCCTGGAGTGTTTTTTTCTGACAGGGCTGAAGGGAGGCCAGGAGACAATTCAGAGCAGCAGGCAGGTGGCAGTGTTAGGCATTATCTCCTTCCCTGGTAATGGATTACAGTTACCACTTGCACTAATTTATATTAGTCAGGGAAGTGGCTAATTACGTTTGATTGCTGGCAACATTCCTCTATTCCAGAGCAAGGGAGTGAATTTTTCCTGCTTCTGAATAAGCGAGCTGCCAGTGCTCAGAGAGCTCTACAGAAATGGATGAGCCGAAAGGGAGTTGTGCTTTCAGCCTGCTTGAGAGCCTCTGTTCAACTTGCAGACAAAATGCCCCGACACCCTTATGGCACCAGACACCAAACCCTTTCCATCTCCCATGCCTTGAAGCAGCTCTGGACCCAGGGCACTGCTACCATGTAAAGGAGCAAGTGACACTGCCATGGCTGGTTTCAAGTCTCTGGGTTATAGCAGTGCAAAGAGAGATTCATCTGGTGAGTCATTCAGGGCACATATTTAAGGCTGCAACTCTGGACTTTCCTGTGGGAAACATCTCTGGTTTATGGGGTATGCAGAGCAGTAATGCCTCCTAATCGGGATGGTGTAAATATCCCACCCTGTGAACCAAGAAAGCCAGAAAAGATCTGCCCGTATGAAAAAACTCTGAGCAAATTACCCTAATGAGAAGCTGGGAACAATTGATTTACGTAAAACAGGGAAATCTTCTTGTAAGTCAAGATTGTATTTTTCTTTTCAGATGTTAAGATAGCGATGGATAATCAATATGGGAAATAAACACATCCTTAAAGCAAACCTGAACTCAATAGACCTATTGCTGATGCGCATTCTTCCTGTGACAGTGCTGCTCGGCTTCTCCTCCGTTTCCCGTTGTCATTGTTGATTGTCTATTGCTTAATTACTACATTACAGCACTTCTTTCACTGTGGCAAGCAAAATATTTCAGGCAGAGAATACAGTTTTAGGCTGCAATATATATGTCAAATCCTCTCAAAAGCTCGAAATCTGCAATTGCATGCTGAGATATTTCCTCACTTACCAACTGATATGGTCCAAACAACGATTATTTTTGCAAAAGCTTTCGTTCTTGAGTTAAACCGGCTGTGGTGGATGGGGTTTCGAATAGCAATGTAGCGGTCCAGCGAGATGGCACAGAGGTGCATGATGGAGGCAGTGGAGAAAAGCACATCCAAGTAGATCCAAATGGCACAGAGCTTCGTAGGTAGAGGCCACGTGTATCCTGCACAAAAGAAAGTTGACATCAGCTCCAAATGTGACATATTCATGGTTATTGTTGTGATGCATTTCTCTTAATGCATATATACTTCTAAGAAGAGCTGGTAGCGAGTGATGCCTTCAGTAGAAGCTGCCTGACAATTTCTGTTTTCAGAAACCATTTTTTTTTCCCCCAAGCTACGTGCTGGGTATGTATTTTTCTTTTTAATTCTATATGAGTAATGCTTGGTGTTGTAATTAACCATTTCTGGCAACAAATATGTGGAAAGAGAAATAATTTGTAACTCTAAGTGTGGAATTTCTGAATTTTCTTGTAAGATTTTTCTTTGGTGTGGTTAATGTATTATTAACACCAGCTGATCTGCAACGCCTAAATTCTGAAACTGAAACTTCAGGTTTAGTAGCAGCTAGAGAAGCATATGTGTTTGGTTGCATATCGGTGATATTTTTATCACCTATCTTTAGATACCTTCCACATATTTAATAAGGAGGGCATTCTCTATATCGTCAATGAACACGATAGGCTCCCCCAGAGAGAGCAATCCCAAGTAAGTGCATTAGTGTTTACCAATATGCAGTCTACATCTTCTCTGTTGCAAATTAAGCCTTTCTTTTTGCTTGTTCTTTCCAATGGCAATGAAGAATAATTGATTACTGTCCTTTCTGAAAGCTATTGGAAGATGGCTATCGTGTCTTGTCTAGCCTTTTCTTTTTCTCCTCCAGACAAAGCAAAGCCAATTCCTTTATCTTTTGCTTGCAGATGATGTTTTCAGAACTTTTGTGCTTCTTGTTTCTCTGCCCTGGAATCTATTTAATTTATCTTGCTTATACTGCAGTGACCAACACTGGACTCTGTGGTGTTGCAAAGACTTTCTGACTGCTAAGTGAAATGCAAGATTGCTTCACAGGTCTTGCAGGGAATGTCCCGACTTATGCAACCTGGAATGATGAGGGTGTTTTGTATTAAAAAAAAGGATGCTATTGATGCACACTGAGCTTATGATTCATTTTGACAGCCAGATCTCGTTCAATATTCCTGAAGTCTGGACTAATTTCCCCAGCAGTAGTTGGTTTGTTATCTTTTTCCTAAGCGGATATCTTTGCATTTATCCTCAGTGAATTTCATTTGTTCATTTTAGACTTTCTCTTCAGGGGTCCAGATCATTGTTGATGATTCTGATCCCGTCCCTCTGAGTGCTTGTAACCTCTCCCAGCTTGGGACTTTTGGAAAACCATGCAAGCTCATACTCTACCCAAATTGTTAAGAGCAGTATTGAGCAGACCCAGGATAAGCAGAGCCCTGCAGGACTCTCATTCAAAGGTCCCTCTAATCCTGCAGGGAACCACTAATAACTCTTCTTGGGGCAAGTTCTGCAATTAACCTTGCCCATATCTTGTGGTGATTTAATTCTGAGCATATTACTCGAGCTGCCCATAACAGTTCTGCATGGGGCAATGCCAAAGCTGGTGTTGTGAGAATATGTTAGTGTTTCAGGGAGTGCCTGGCTCATTTGGAGATACAGTACAGCCTAAATTGCAATAGTAGGAACAAAGGCAAAGGAGCTAGGTCTGCCCCTAATTAAATGTAGTCTCCGTAAGCACTGAGACCTATTTCCAGATGCTCTTGGACTACTGTAATATGACTGACGCTGACAAGCTGCATGGTATTTATGGATATGTTTTATCTCTTTCTTGTTTTTTAAAAGGGGAATCCAGTCTCTGGAGTGTCAAGTGAGGGTTGTCTTTCAGGGTTATGTCTTCCAAGCAGCCTCTCTCTGCCAGGCAAGGCCAGTTTACACAGGGAAAAGGCATAAACTACTTCTGCACTTGACACCATGCATCTGTTCTCTGTGGGAACACATTTGTCATACCCTCCTAGACCTCTTGTCCTGGCTTTACCTGGATGGGGAAGGGAAAAACACCACCCTTCAGATAAACCACCTTGGAGACTACAGGACCACAAAATAAGAAGGTAGATGAGAGGAGCCAACTGCGGATGAAACAGAAGTCAGGAAGGGTGTAGATAACATCCTCCAGGCTGGCCCAAGGACATGGTAAGTGGCGTATGGGATGGGGCACCTCTTTCTTGTGCTGTGCTCTGGTCACTGTCTAATGCAACCCTCCACATATCCAGGGGAAAACAAGAACAAACAACAAAACCAACAGCGACAAAAACATGGCTCCAATTTGAAGTTTGGTTAGGGAGGAAAAGGTCCAAGGATTTGTGTGGTTCATGAGTCCTCTTACAAAAGTCCCCTGTTCAGACTCGGGACTATCAGTATGGGTGGCATAGAGTTGTCTAGGTTGGAAAAGACCTTCAAGATCATCAACCTCACACCACACACCCATCACTACATCATGTCCCTAGGCACCATGTCCACACATTTCTCAAATACCTCCAGGGATGGGGACCCCACCACTTCCCTGGGCAGCCCCTTCCAATGCTTGACGTCCCTCTCCATGAAGAAATTCTTCCCGATGCGCTGTCTGAACCTCCTCATGCACAACTTAAGGCCATTTCCTCGCATCCTATCGCTTGTCACCATGCGATGACACCGGGCTGATGCTGCCGGGGCGCTCCCCCCGCGCCACCTCCGGGGGGTGGCGGAGCTTTGTGCCCGAAAATCCGGCGGTTCCCCCCCGAAATCCCCCCTCAGCCCTTCGGGTTTCGCTCCTCTCCTTCCTCGGCAGCAGAGCCCGGCCAGCAGGAGTCCCTGTTGCTTGTCTCAGGGAACCAGGCAGGGTTTTTGTTCAGCTCAGGCACCGGACGGTTTCTGCCCAGCTTTACACCGTCTCCTCCACCACCGAGGTAATTTCACCGTTAATACGACAAATCACAACGCTGCACCCTCACCTATGCCCAACACCGTTTTGGGGTGCAATCTGTGTAAAAACGCTGAAATCGGTTTTCTGGATGAAACCTCTCGTAAGTTACAGGCTCACACTCAAGAGCTATACTCCCGAAATCGTGCAGCAAGAGAAATCTTTGCAAACAGCCTCACTTTCCTCCTGACATTGTCTGGCTTCTCCTTCAGCTGCAGCCACTCAGTTGTGGCACTGGAAAATGCATTTCTCAAAGTTTAGGGGTGATAACAGCCTGGCAGTATTTGTACCGAATGCACAGGCTGCTGCTTTTTCCTACGTGAGCTGTGCTGCAAATAATTTGGTGAAAAGGAGAAGAAAGGTCTGCTATTAATCACCTACACGGGTATGAACTGTGAGTCATAATCCACTTAATTCTTAAATAACTTCTCTTAAGAAATCATAGCCGATATTTAGCTTTGCTTCTGTAAATGTTACTAAAAAATAGGCAGAATTAACTCCCATCCTTTTTTTTTTTTAACTCCCACAATATTTATTGCAGCCTTTGCCAGCAAGTGGAGGTCTGAGCAGGATGTTGGTGTTAAGAGAATTATTAGAGTTTGAATTACTTCGTTAAAAAAAGAATTAAAGGGGTTGCCAACCTTTAATCTAAAGGTGGTCATTACTGCTTCTGTGCATATCTGCAGAGCAAAGTAACTGGCAGGACCATAAATACTCATCAGAAAAACTGGAAATTATAAGTCATGGGGAAAAATGAAAGAATAAGGAGAACAAAACATCTTCATACACATTTTGAGACAATTCAATCAGCAAATGAGTAGTAAATTAATGATCTGGGCTGAGTTTAAAATGTCTATAACTAGATATATAAAGTGGGGAAAGGCATTTCACCTATTCTTACATCCTTTAACCATTTACACATATTTCACCTTGCATGGAGTAACTGCAATTTCTTTGTGCTAAGAGACTGAAATAAGAACAACAACTACTTGTGCATGCAATGTTTAAAGCTTCTCTATACATGCAGCAGATTACATGGTTAATACTCACCGTACAGTATGGTTAACATTGACACAGGCATGACAAGAAAACCCAGCAGCATATCAGCTATTGCAAGTGACATTAGAAAATAGTTAGTGGCATTCTGCAGCTTTTTCTCCAGTGACACAGCCATGATGACAAGAATATTCCCAGCAATGGTTAAAACAATCACTATCACTGTCAGCAAAGCTGGCCAGTTTTTCTGTGAAAGCTGTAACAGGGAAGGGTAGCATGGTGGACTCATATTACTTTCACACGAAAGATTAGTTAGGTTTTCGGAGTCCGCAGTCAAGTTAAAGAGATGTGATATATTAATCTCTCCGGGTCCGTAAACGTTTCTGTAGAGTCTTCTCTCATGATTTATTTGTATTAAGGAGTTTGCAGTTGGGTTCACAGAGCTCTCCTCATCACAAAGAATATCCATTGCTAAGTCCAAAACCGGTGAGATAAATAGTGAAAAATAGGAAATTATCACCCTTTGTCACCATCAGGCTTTATATTCCTCAGATGTCCATGTCAGAAGTTGATGGAGCACAATCTTTTGTCGACTGCATTTTTGCCAGTAGCATGATGTAGAAAAACATACCAGAATTACTCCGAATGCTGAAATGTTTTGTTTTCTGTTCCATAGGAAGTCCAGCGTTGGCACACATCGAAAATCCAGCTGAACAGCAAAGCCAAACTGGAGGCTAGAGACTGTGGACTTGAGGCTTGAGAGAGCAAAAATGTTGTAGAAATAAAAGAGAAAAAAACTTTTGCAACCACTAGGACTCCCCTCTGGAGCTACATCTTATTGCTATTGGTAACTGTAATCACACAATTTTAAACACAGCAGTATTAAAATAGCTTGCCATACAAAACAGCAGAGCTCTTGCTTCCCTATTAAGAAAGTTGATTAAAGATTCCATCCAGCATCTTTCTCTTGAAATAATTAGATATGCTCTTATTTATAGTACATCTTCCATAATATGGCTGATAGTCTCTGACTTCTGTTGTATTTCAGTATCATGTTCAGGCTGGTATCAGAGATCGCACATTCTGCTCCGCGTTGGTTTTCGTAGCTAATTGTACCTTTTGGCCCAGCCTGGCTTCAAAATGGAAATTAAACTAGATATTATGACTTAAAAAAAAAATAAAAATAAAAAAATAAGGAAGACTTACATTGCACTTCAGAGCCCATGCTCAAACTGCGTTTAGGTTCGCTTTGTACCCTGTTTGACCGTATCCTTCACTGTATTTAGCCAGTTTGGGGTCCTTTTTCTTCAGCGTCCTCCAAAATGGTGGTGTTTGGAATAGGGTCTTGTGTTTTTGTTGTTGTTGTTGTTATTGTTGTTGGTTTTTTTACTTCTAAACTGCACACTTGAGTGAAGCTAGTTCCCGTGCTGCGAGGCTTGCTCTTTTCTTCTGAGAGATAGGCTGCTTGCTGGCTCTTTCCTTGTGCATTTCCCCCGCCCCAGGGCAAGCTATATTTAAAATAATAATAATATCGGAGCCCTTCACAAAGTGACACAAAAGAAAGCACACACACACACACGAGCAAAAGCAGCCTGCACGGAGGAATTACTGATTTCCACAGGAACGGAATTTCTTGCTCACTGCCTTGTTCGGTTTGTCAGACCTCCCACTATCCGGATGTCATAAACTGCAAGGTAGCAACGGCAGGGGAGGGCAGACCAAACAGGGTCTTTTTCTGGTAAGCCAGCAGCGTTTTCTTTGCGTGTTGTGGAGGTCCTAGGCTTGGGTCTTTTTCAGCGCACACTTCCCATTTGCGGAGGGTTGCAAACACAGCTGCATGCAATTACAGTGTTTTACAGGATGCAGGCTTAAAAGAGACGAAATCTAAGGCTCGCAGTGGTAGTTACTAGTGAAAAAATATAAGTGTGAAGCTTTTCCCATGTAGAGAGGAAATCATGCCATCCTTAAAAGGCAGAAATAATGATCAATCCCTGCAGTTTTAACTCTGAGTCTGTGTTGGCACATTAATCAAACTGGCAGCAGATATTTATAAAAAATTTGAAGTCACCCTGATGTCACTCCCATTTGTCAGGAGGTGGATGCTACTGTTAACCCCAGCAGCCTGTCCCAGAGAAGTGTCCCAAAGGAAGCAGTGCAGCAAGGCAAAACCGTAAACAGCAGAGAGGGAGACAAAACACACACACATACACACCCAGCTTCCTCTGCTGCCAGAACGTGAACCAAGAAGTAGGCAGCTCTTAAATTTTCCACACAATACAAAAGCTTCTCCCAAATTCACCGAGACTTACCATTGCCCAAAATTGAGCTGAGGGGTTCAGTGTGTGCTCCCATAGCCCAGCTCTACATGCAGCATCCCTAACCCTATGGAGGATCACAGGAGGCTGCAAGCATATGGAGACTTGTTGCAGCTCAACTGGCATGTGCTGATCTTTTCAGGGGTCAAAACTTTATTAAAGGAAGTCTTTCCTTATCTGTGAGGCACTTTTACAGTAAAGCCTTCCATAGTGAAATTGCTCTGTGGATGGTTTTGCTACCAGCTATGCCCTGGCCAGCAGCTATCATAGCAGGACAGAGCAGCCAGGAGGCAGCTCCTACACAGTAATCAGAAATGAATCATCCCAGCACTGAAGTTTCCCAGCCCCATAGCTGAGCCCAGGAGACTTCCAGCTAAGAAAAGCTGATAAAAAAAGGCTGATAATGCTGAGTTTAGCAATAAATGTTTCAGTCCTGGCAGTGCCTTCTGAGAGCCTGAAGAGGCCCTTTACTTCCCTCCTTCAACATGATAACCGAATTGAGTTACCACATTCACCAAATGAATTCAGCACCTCTGCTCGAGAGGGTTTGGCAGCTGTCCCCAAGAAGATGCCCTCAATGTGAGAGTGCAGATCAGCTATAGGTGTTGTACTCAATTATTGTTGAAGATCACTATTTCAAAATTGGATGCAAGACCCCCAGGCTAGTGCTAGGTATAATCCTTTGTAAGGAGATCAGGAGTCCTGTTATTCTCTTAGATGGCTCCTTCCAAAGCTCAAATGACCTTTTAACATAACAGCCATGGGTGGGAGATACTTTCTGCCAGGTCAACACCTAAATTGTGGGTCAGAGGCTGGTTATGCCAGCAAAGCCCAGGTAGATCTGTGCACCTTTCTCCCTCTTCAAGACTGGGAGGGAGATTTAGGACCTGGTCTTCCACTTTCTTGCATGAATACACTAAGAAATAGGATGTGTATAAAAGGTTTGTGAACCCTGAATTCACATCTGCAGCTCCCTGTAGGCCTGAAGTGTAGAAAGAGGCAGAACTTTGTCACCCTCCTGTTCCATCCACACCGAGTAGTTTTATCTCCCCCTTTCCTGTGGTGAGGTGGCTCACTCAGATACTTCCTCCTTCTACTCTGGGCATCAGGAATTTAAAAAGTGTGAACAAGCTGAATGTTGCTATGCCTAAGACCTGTGCAGATACAGTCGTAAGCTCTTCAGGTAGGTACTGCATCATCTTCTTTGGCTGTAGACAGACACGTCACCGTACCATCTGAGTGCCTTCTGAATGCTCTTCTATCCCACTTGTCAGATGTGAAACTGAGGCACAGCCGGATGAAATGCCCTTCCTTGCATGTGAAGCATGGATGAGCCAGAAAATGCTTCTGTATAGTCCAGTATGTTGAAAACAATGTCCTACGTTGTCCTACAATGATCCTACAATGTCCCTAGCAAAGGATGTTGGAAGTGCTATTGAGCAGAAGTGTATTGTATTATTTACCTCAGAACCCTTATTTACTACATCCCCCCCCAACCTTAAAACGGCTTCTCTTCCATGTAGTATCATTATATGTGTCAAGCAATACAAAAGCATCCAACCTTTTTGTGCTGAACCCAGTGACAGGAGGGGACCTAGGCTTCCACTATTGTGTGCTCTTGTCTCCTTGCAGAATTGAGCATGTGCTATGTGTTGAAACAACAGTGAAACACAACTCCTGTATTATTTGCAATGTCTAACGCCATTGTTGATTGTTGTTTTTCCTAAAAGTGAATAGTTCTGGAAAACTGTGGGTCCTGTGACTTTCCATTTTTTAAACAAGTGAACTTGCACTCTGATAGCAACAGAGCCTCACACACTGTGACCTGCAGTCCCAGGCTGTATGTCTGCATCGAAAACAAAGACAGCTGCAGTTTGTCCAAATTAAGCGAAATCTTAGGTTAAAACGGTGATAATATGCCCTGCAGCTAGATATAAAGCATTATTTGAAACAAAGCTGGCACTGGAGCGTACAGCTTCCTACTTTCTGGAAGACACCGATGTATCAGATCCAGAAAAGTCCCTCCTCTGCACCCTCGTACTGCTTGGAAATATTGTAGGACATTTACGCGTCCACTTGGGCAGGGTGTTTATGATCGGTGTGGTGCACATTACTGCTTTTCAACAACTTCATCTGATAGAGGAAAAGTAAAACAAACAAGTTTTAAACAGCTGTAAAACAGCTCATTTTCATAACTCAAACCTAGTGTTCTCAAGATAATTCCAGGCCTCTGAGTTTGTCCTTGCCTTCCTTGATGTTTTGAGTGTATTGTGTAATCAGTAAATGTATAAACTGCTGAGGTTAATTGTTCACTCTGACATCTAAAAGTCAGGCAAGGGGAAAGTGAATAATTTTTGTTGTGGTTGAACCTGCTGTTATTTGGTACCTCTGTTTACATTTTCTGGGGTTTGCTGGAGCGGTTCATACTGTGGTGCCTGGAGATGTGAATCAGAGCCTAGTTATTACAAAGCAGAACAAATAACTAAACAGCGCTGCTCTCTTTTTGTCTCACACTCCATAGTTGAACACATTCTGGATCTTTTGACTTTCTTGACCCATGCTGTTGCAGTGGGGTCAAAAAAGTTTGTCATGACCTTTCCAAAAATCACACACAAGCAGCATCCCTCATCCTTGCTGTCCACAGGTGAAGATCCCAGGCAAGTCGAGTGCTGTGGCACCAGCATCTCCTCTTTACGGGCTACAAGTCCTGAGGGCTGAAAACCTGTGGTGTGTAAGATGGTGGTTTGCTGTGGGGGTCTCTGCTGTAAAATTTGTCTGTGTTAACTTGGTCTGGAGTACTTGTGATGACCACACTTTTGAATGAGAACTAGATATCAGAAGTTATAATTACTATGCAATCTTTAGTTAACAAATATATATATAAAATATATACAAAAATAACAAACTTTCTAAACTTTCATGTCTATGCCCTCACACAATTGTTATCAGTCACTGTTCAGTCCTAGGTGGAGCTGTGGTTTATTTCTTACTTCTAAATCCTCACTGTCTCATGCATCTATGAATTTTGGATGGATGTACAGTGTTCCTAGTGATTTGTAGCATGCCCTCCTTTCTCACTGCATGTTTCTCTTTCAGGATCTCCAAGCTCCTCTGCATATTTACAGATCCAACAGGGAGGTAAATGTGAGAGAGAAACTGCAACACTTCACGGCACATCTTTTATCTGTCCAAAGATTTGCACTGGGATCAGTATCATTGCACCTGATGCCACTTCTAGGCTGACGTGATTTCAGTGGAGCTTAATGAAGTTGCCATATTATAAAACTGATGTAATGATTTGTGGGCTGGAAATCACTGCTGAAAAAAAAAAATCTCTCTTGTGAAATATTGACTATTTAAATATTTTTTTTCCCTATAAAATCTTTTTTCACAGGAGGAAAAGTTCTGAAGAAGTTCACCTTGGAAGTATCCAAACATTTTTACTTCAGTATTTTTGAACTAAATGTAGCATTTTAATATTTTTGAATTAAAAATGTTTTCTTGTGAGCCAGCTAACTGGCTGTGATGCAAATTGTCTTATTCCCTTATTCTCCTGGACAATTTATATCCACCATAACAGCAAGCCCAAAGGCAGTTTCACGTTGAACTGAGTCGAAATCAAATATTCTTGTTCAGTTAAAAAATAAAGTGAAACATTTGATTTGGGTTAAGTCAATGTAGTGGAGGAAATATTTTGTTTTGATTTTCCCAAAGGAAACCTGAATGCTGTGGGCAAAATTAATTTTTTCTTGCATAAAATATTGATCCTGTGGAAACAATTTTCCACTAGAGACCACACATCTGGGAAGTGTCCATTAAGCTGTTGTGCTGAAGTAATGAATGGACCCCAATGCTTTAAGGATGAACTCTGCGGCCTTATTTAAGGAAACCCCTATAAAAATCTGTGGTTTGTTTTAGTGAGACCTGAAGGTTTGGGTCCTTCATGTCTTTCTCTCGGGAGTAAATATTAACTCTTTATACATCTGACAGGAGCTTTGATATGATCAGAGGCCTCTGCAGACATTTGGTTTACTAAAACACATTTGGCTTTGGAGATTTCCATTTCAGTGTTGCTGGGAAGAAGCTGAAAGGTTGGTTTGTTCTGAGTCAATGTTATGCTGTGTTCTGAACACCTGATTTGTAAATTGGGCATTTCCTCTACAGGTAAAAATGTATTTCATCCAGACAAACATCACTGCAAATCCTGTGGCATACAGTTCTATACTTCAGTATTAGTACCAAAATATATTCCATTTTTTCCCCCCTCAATTTAAACTGCCAAGCAATAGCAAGCATTTTCCATTGGATTTACTTCAGTCTACTTCTCAAAGATGCACTGTCTTCTCCTTTTGCCCCAAATTAACACTGGTCGTCATCCAAAGCCTGAATCATCTCAGCTGTTATCCAGCGAAATAACATCTTTTTAATGGGGGGATCAAAAACATACACCATATTGCAAAGGTGACATTGGGGGAACTTTGAGTCAAGCCAGTATCATATCTGGGGAGTCTTGCATGACTGTTAAAGGACATCTTATCACTTCTGCAGGTGATAGGTGCTGCAAAAATTGGGTGCACTTCACCCTTCCCCCTGTATTTAACTTCCAAATTTTTGTTAAAGCTGACAAACTTGTGGTGTTTTTTGTTTTTTGTTTTTTGTTTGTTTGTTTGTTTGTTTGTGTTTTCTTCTATTCTTTATTCTTGGTTGATGCTTACTTGTAATTTTATATCCTACAATATTAGAATTAGACTGTTTTTCACCCTCAAGGTCAGTATGGTACTACAAAAGGAAAACAAAAACTATTTCAATTTTTTCTATGTGTGTGTTCCAGGCACTGATTTGTCAGTAATTCTCTGTTTTTATTTTTTTTGTGTGTGTCTGTGTTTTTGTTTTGTT
Organism: Anas platyrhynchos; assembly: GCF_047663525.1. Lineage (NCBI taxonomy): Eukaryota > Metazoa > Chordata > Aves > Anseriformes > Anatidae > Anas > Anas platyrhynchos. The sequence goes on from NC_092587.1 coordinate 177,765,079, forward strand.
TTGTTTTGTTTTGTTTTGTTTCATTTTTTTTCTTGTTTTTCTGGTAGAACATAATCAGAAAAGCAAGTCTAAGCTGAAGCCATGAGGACCATGCTACATTTCTACTTGGACATTGATGGATGGAGAACTATTTAAAAGAAAAAAAATCAATCTGGAATCCAAAGAGGTGGGTCACTCTGTGGGTTACCAGCATTATGTGGCAGCAGGTCCTAACCCAAATGTGTTTGTTCTTCCCGTATCCCCAAAAGCTGGTGGATCAAAGGCTTCATCCGCATAAGGCAGAGATTTCCAGAGACCTGTGAAAGAGAAGGGGACTTGCCAGACCAGCATGAGATAAGACTACAAATATTTTTTCTTAGCATGCCCTTCTTTCTCTTTAAGTGTGGCAGAACCAAACAGCTGCAGCTCTGAAGTAATAATCTTTGATATAATATATATACATTTTATATATATAGCTGCTATTTGTTACAGATGTCTATTAAAACTAGCAGGTGACTGCTGTTGTGTCTTCCCTCTCTTACGCCTGGGATAGCACATTTTCCAACTTGTTCAGTTACAGAATGTAATTTATAACCATCACGGTGGAAAACATTATGCAGCACACGAATTAGCATCAGTATGAATGTCTGTTATTGGATGACTGTTATATTTCTAGCAATATGCAGTTATACTCATTCCTCCTTGGCAAACCTAAGATTTTTGCTATCATGTTTTGTTTAATTATATTTGGCTGATTGGAACAGCCTTAATTACGCAATAGGTCTATAATGCACAGTCCCCAGCAGGTCTTATTTTGTGAGGAACTAGTCAAAGGTGTTGACTTTTGGCAAACACAGTCCAGCATTAAATCAAGGTCATTTGGGCAATACTGACTGGCAAGAAGGTGCAGACATGTAACAGAGAGAAGCATTTGGCTGATTGACCCCTTAAATATCGGTCATGATATTGTGACTGTGGCTTGTCAACAGTGTAAGAATTTTAGGCTGGAATCCAGTCCGTTTGTTTAAGATTGATATCCATCCAATTGTAGGTGCATAGAAAGCAGTTGTTTTAGTGCAAAGTCAATTAAGTCTCTCCACTGAGAGAGTCAGTGAAAAATATATGCAAAATATATTTTTTAAATTGTGTTACCTCTGAGATTATAAATATTTTTAACACGTAGATGCAGCAGGGTCTGAACTAGTTGACTCAGCTCAACTGACTGAGCTGAGTCTTTGCTGCTTACTCCCAATGTTTTAAACGTTGTACTTCTTGCAGACTGATTTTACTATCATTTAAGGTGTTCCAGAGAAAATGTATCATTCTTTTTTCTTAGTGGTGCAACCAGTTCCTAACTTCTTTTTGGGCAGTTTGTGAGGCAGTAAGTTCAGAGTCCATAAAATTCTGCTGTGAAAGTCCTGGGGAGATCACAAAAAATTTGCAATTTTATTTGTAAAAGAAGCTATTATTATTTACCCAGCTCAATAGTCACGGCATTATCTGTGCTCTAGTTCCTGAATATCTCTGGAATTCAAATGCACTTCTTTAGAACACTTAAGGCAATCAAAACTATTTATTTAAAGCAGCAAGTCACTTAGGAAATAAGTGGAATACTACTGAAAGCGAAAATATTTTCCACTGGGGTTTGATATCTCTGTAAACATTGTGGCTTTCATTTTCTTCCCACTCATTTTTTCAGTCCACCAAGGACCCAAAAAATCACGTTTTCTACCAATTTCCACCAAGTACTGTAAGTCAGAAGACAAGTGGAGAACCTGATCACTTTATGTAGTACAATTTATACCCTCTCACTCTCTAATATATGGGTGAACATCACTGTTTTGTGGAGTCCAATAAAAGCCTATTCTGTTATATTCTTTTAGGAAAATCCATGCTGTTGGCAAAGCAAGGGCCCATGCCTGTTCTCCAGACACGTGGGCCACCTCCACGTCTTACATACCAATACCACGTAAACATGGGCTACAGCTGACCATCAAAGCTGTGCTGAGCGGGCTTGGGAATCCTTGAGGGCACTTCTGATCTGAATGTTAAATTAGCTTTATTGCAATATCACTTTCAAATGAACCGAGCCTGATGTCTCTCTCTTACAGGAATATGCCTTCTTAATGATGCTTCCTTGAAAGCTGTTGATGAGAGGCAGGAATAAGGGAACAGTCATTACCATTAAGAGTATTAGATTGTTGAATAGTGAAAGTCATTGACTTTCTTCCAGCTGCATGGTTTTATAAAGTCAATTAGTAGAATATAGGGCACAAAAGCTTTCTGTGGTACACACAATGAGTCACTGGACTAATGCATAGGTCATCCCCTTGCACACCACTAAATCCCAGTTAACAACTTGTCTGCTTTGGTCATCTATAGGAATGTCCTCAGAGGCATTTAGAGGCAACCCACTGTCATAGTATGTGTCTAACAGAGTCCCAGGACTGGGACAGATCAGAGCACTCCACACACCATACACAGCCCACATGGAATGGCTGATAGCCTATTATGTGGCCTAAGCAGCTATATGTATGTATACATGTAGGATACCATCAAGGAAAGACTTCATGAAGGTCTCCAGTGCTACTTCAGCAAGGGCAGGGAGGATGTGTGAGCACCCTTGGGCTGCCCATGGGATGGGTGAGAGGCACCCAGAAGAGCCCTTGGGCTGAGAGTGTTCCCTGGGATGTGTTGGCTATGACACAGTGAGTGGAGGTGAGGGTGGAAAGGAAGGCATTTTTAACGCAGATGTTAAAGCAGATGTTCAGGGTAATAGGCAGAAGATATACCAGGACGATGGGCTGCAGCAAAGTGTTAGGACCTATGTAACAGAAAGCCAAGGTTATATAGAAGGATAGGAAGGGATTTGGTATTTGATGGATGAAGGGAGGAAAAGAGAGGGAGAGAAGATCTATGGGTTATGTTATGAAGATTCTTATGACCCAAGTATCAGGCAAGCAGATTCATAGTTTTTTAGACAAAAACTCTATTCCATCTCCTGCGGCCATCCGGAGTCCTTTGTGAGTCCAGGAATGACCTTTTCCTACATCCATGGTTTGAAGTTTGTTACTTCAAATGCAAAAACTCACAAAATAATAAAAAACCCCGCAAGATTGTATTTCTGTCTTTAGGGTCTTAGAAGGCTCTCTTTAAATTTTTGATAATTTTTTGGCTTTCATACACTGTCAAACCCTTATTTTAATGCCTTTTTAATCCTTCAGTATTCCTTGGGCTATTTTATCTTCGTGCGTTTGTCAGGCATACTATAGAAGGAGAAACTTCTCCACATAACTTAGAACCATATCCCTGTTTGGAATAAGAAAACGAGAGCTTGGCATAGGAGTACAGAAGCTTTTGAGCCACTGGTAAATCCAATGTACGTGGAAAATCTTACGTTTTCTCTTCAGTGTATTGCCAGTTGCAGAACGGAAACCATTTGTCCAAGCAAGGTTCTGTAAAACCTGGCCCATCGGGATCTTCTTGCTACCAGTTGTCCAAAGTGCCGTGTCAGTATGCTTTCCTGTCTAAGACTGACCCCCTAATGCCTCTGACACTGGAAACCCAGTATCAGTTTGAGACAAAACAGCAGAGAACCTGTCTTTGTGAAGGATGGCTTGAAGTGGGCAGGAGATCTTTCAGTACAAATGATGTGTGTGCAAGATATCATTGTTTGTTGCACAGGTTATAATGGGGATTAAATTCAGAATAGGGATTTGTAAGATTTTTTTGCAGAAGAAGGCTCCTGGTGCTACTGGGAGTCCCACCATGGTTGGCTTGGCAGAGATTCGAAGCTGCATGTTTATATGTGCCAGTTTATTCAGTTTATTAGTAGAGAGCTTATGAATTTCACAAGCTGCAGAAGAACAAACATCTCCTTTCATGGTTGCCTTGTGGGAAGAGTTATCACGAATACAACCCATTTGTCAGCCATATATTGCTTATTACTGTTAGGAGTTGTGTGCAGGGCAGTTTGGAAGTGAGGCAGACAAAAGTGCCGACAGCATGTTGACCTTGGAGAGCTGCATTTGCTGCAGATGCCACCTTACACCTTGCTCCTAAAAAGTACACCGGCAGGGGAACAGAAATCAAACTCTTCCACGGTGCTGGAACATTTCAGAGCTATGAGGCCTACCTGGCACATGTGGGTTGGAATCAATAAAACACACCAACTTGCTGCTCTGATGCCCTGTCCGTAGTGTTTAATGTAACGCCTGGCATTAAAAAGCAAAATTCGAGCCAAAAGTTTGCCTCTGAACATAAATCAGGCACAGACCCAAAAGCCTGACAGGAGATGAGCTTTGTATTCTTTTCTGATGGCTGAAACCCACGGGGCGTGCCAACCTGGCAGAGTCCAAGTCCGGCTGCTGATTGAATGCCTTTTCCTGTAAATATGTGTTTAAATACCAGGCTGATGAACTGCCATGTCCAGCTCGATTTATCCTGTGCTGGTGATAGGGGAACAAAGAAATTAGCATGATCCAAGACAAATAAAGGAAGGCTTCAATAAAGGAAGAAGTTCTCTTTAACAGAATACCAGAGACGCTGAGGTTGGGAGGGACCTCTGTTCCCATCCAAGCAGGTCACTGTTTCCTAACACCAAATTCCCTGAAACCAACTGTGTTTCCACTAATGTAGAGTGATTGACACCAACAAAATTTAAGCTGGAGTGTAGGACAGAAGGACCTGGATCAAAATACATGAATTATCTTCTAAATGGTAAAAAGAAGTGGCCCGGGACTATTTTACCTACTGCACTCTGCAAAGTGCTTTCTGATATGGGAACAAAAATACTTACAGGGACCTGTGTGTGGTTCTCCAAAATAAACAAATCAGTGCTATCCACCTCACTATTCAGAAGATGGAAAATTAATTATTATAGAGAGTCACAGAAACTAGAAACCGCGTGGTGCTCAGTCCTTCACAGGCACAGGCTTTCAGGCTGACGAAATTACCCAAGATGTTTAGATCTGTTCTGCCAAGTTCCCGTAACATCCCCAGCTTTCATGTGTGCTGGTAAGTGAGAGCAGTTATTCCTGTAATGTCCAAACAAACCAGCAAATTACTGCCTAAACTCTGCCTTCTGTGTGTCCCCCATGGCTTCTGGGACGAGCTGCTGGCCTTGGTTTGCATACGCTGAGCTGATTTTTGTGAGATAAACAGCAAAGAGCACTCACCTCACATCTCTCACATATGCACCTTTCCTGGTAAAGAGCAGGAACAAGCCACTAGATTAAGAATTTGAAAATCAAAAATGCTCTGGGGTGTGTCATCAGCTGGAGAAAAATCCCACCATTGCTCTGCTACTAAGGCATCCACCTTGTTTGCGCCTCCAACTCAAATGCATTAAACTTAATTGCACAGTATTACAACTCCAGGACAGATTTACCATATTTGGGTAGGAAAAACTTTAAAAAAGCTCTCCTTCATTAATAATTGAAGCTGCGCTTGTGCTGCAAGCAGAGGAAAGCAAAGTGATGCCGGCCTGTGGGACACGGTGCAAAGAAGCAATCTTAAACTGTTTTAATAAATGCATATAAATCCTGCGTTCATGGTCATTTAACCCAGAACATGGAGACTACAGATGGAAAAACCCAGTAGGTGATCTACTGCGTGTCCCTGGCAGTGCAGAACTGCTGCTAGCAGCATGTTTCCATTGAATAAATCTGATCCTCTGCATCCCAAGCCCTTCCTGGTGTATCTTCCTATGATAAGAATTTTTGATTTTTCCCCTCCACAATGGATAGTTTATATTTGCCTTGTGATTTCATCCACCCCTCCTAATTGCATCCCTTCTGCTGAAGGAGGTAACTCCCCTTGGTGTTCAGACCCTTCAAATATTGATTTGGAAAAAAAAAATTTCCATGCCCCTTTTCTTTTGCAGAAGTGTTTAAGGCCTGCTTTGTGCATATTTAGCCTGTCAAATCTCTCTTCCTGCATTCCCCCGCATCCTTTTTGCTGCTCTGCTTTTATGCTTTCTCACTGTGCCTAAGTCTCAACACTTCAGCTTTGGTGGTAATAGAGCAGTCAGGACAGGTTTGCCAAACCCTTGCATCCAAAATGCAAGATGATTAATCCTATTGTTCTTCCATTTTACAACTGGGGACAGACAATTTGTTTTTGCTTGGACTGTCTTCCCACTGCCTTCTGGGCTGGAACAGATTGTCCCCTCCAGTGCAATTTCAGCCACATTCAGTCCTTGAAATTGTGTTTGCAGCGTTTATCCTTAAAAATAGGAGGGGAAAAAGAAAATTAAAAAAAAGAAAATTTAAAAAAAAAAAAAAAAGAGGAAGTGAATCCGGAGCTTTTGTCCTCCCCTTTCCTCAAGTCTTTTGTTCCATTGTTAACCCTGTCAGTGCTTAAAAGGCTTGGGAAAAGCCAGGCAGGGGAGGAGGATACTGGGAAGGGGATAAAACAAGGCAGGTGCTCTGGAGAACTGGTGAGGATCAGAGGGAAAAAGGCACTTTTGAGCAGGATGGTAGTAGAGGGTGTAGAGAGGATTAGATTGGGAGGTTGAACTGGGGAGGCCAATGAGGCAAGAGATGGCAGGAGGAAGAGATATGGCACTGGTGGCTGACGGGATGGATGGACAGTGGTGGAGAGGGTCGTGGTGCAGCCGGCTGGATTTATTGCCTGCTGGATGTGTAGGGTGAATAAGAACAGGCTTCACGGTGCATCAGAGGAAATGGGAAAGCTGGAATTGTAACCTCAGAAGAGAGCTAATGCTCTGGGAAAATATTCTGAACTGAGAGGAAGCCTTGATTTAAGATGACATGTTATGATAAGACGGAGCAGATGGGAGAGACATTAAGACAGAAAAGTCTTCCACCACCATGCACCTACCTCTTTGAAGTCTCAGGACACTGTAACAAAGGAGATGTAAAAAGTGAGGTAAAAGCTTTAATGATAAAACTCCCCTTAGGCAAACTGTGACCTCAAACTCTAAGGGTAAGCTCGAGGTAGGAAGTTTTGTGTTCACAGTCCAGGTGGTAATTTCCATGGTATATGGACAGGCAGGGTTAACTGCAGGCCTTCCTGAGCACATGAGCAAGGGTTTGGGCTGATCCTTTTTGTGAAGCAATTCAACAGCCAAAGCTGAGGGTCTGTGAGTGGTTGCTGTAAAATTTGACCAGCAAATATTCCCCTTCCTGCTCCTGGCAGGAAAACATTTATAGGTGCTTACCCTGTCCTATACATACAAATGAGCAAAACAAAGCAGTGCTGCCCCTGAATGTGATTGTGTCAGCTTGTTTGTATCCAGCACCTCAAGATATTGTGAATTGCTCTTCTCTTGTGGAAGAAAAAAAGATGTATATTTGGGCAGACTTCCAGGGCAGGTTTCACCCGAGGGATGCCTGGCCAGTGGCATGTTTTTAACTATTTTTCATGTACCTGATAATCTCATCTCATTATGTTTTATAAGTTACTGAATGCATTTTCCTTGCATTTGACCGCCCTAACTTTGACTCTTTCGCTCATTCACTTGTTTTTGCAGGTTTTCTGACTGCGAGCACTCCCTGCCACAGATGAAGCTTGAGAAATTGCTTCTGAGAACTGAACTGAAATTGCAAGGAGTCCCATGTCTCTGCTTCACAGATTTCTTTACAAGATATTACATTGGATCTAGTACTACATTTTACAAGCCACACTGGAACAGCTCAATAGTTTAAGCTTTGTCTTAAATAAAATAAAAAAACATCCCCTTTTGGTTTGAAAACAAACAAAACCCAACAATCTCATTTCTCACGTAAGACAAGGAATAATTCCTTTATCTGCAATGCCAACTGCTCAAGTTACAGAGCTCTGATAGCAGCAGAGAGCAATTTTATGCCTAAAGTTTTACCTGGGAGGCAATCACTTTAACTAGTGTCTGCTTAAAGATTTAAAATCCCCATGCAACTAATTCTAGAGCATAACTTGATACAAGGGACAGCAGATGCTGGGTTGCTGCCACCAACAGAGATAGAAGAGAGGCTAGGAGGAGGCAAGACCTCCAGCTTTGACCAGTTTTGTCTGCAACACTGTTGGCAAAAGATGTACCTCTCCATCCAGTGGTGTTAGCTGAGAAGTTGCCCATCCTGGAAGCCAGGTAGGGATGACAGGGGTGGATTTGAAGCACCAAGGAAGGCAAAAGGTCTTGAGAAACAACAGTGATAAAGCACTGAACATGGCCTGAGGAAAGACAGGGAGGGTGGATGAGAAAGATTTACCAGAGAAGAGATGCTGACTGGATTAACTTTGCTGGATAGTCGATGCAAAAGCACTTGAAGACATTTTTTGTTAAGCCTCTCCAGAATAAAGATGTTGGAAATGCAGTGCCTGGGCAGGTCTGCTTTTATTTTCAGCTGTGCAAAAGGCAGGTTCTGCAAAGTCTCTTGCTGAAAGTGAAAGCGAGGTGGGAATCATATCAAGTTGTGGTCTGGTAGGGTTTTTTTCACCCTGGTTGGTTTAAATAGTAGTGGGTTGTGGTTAGTTTCTATTCCTACCTGGTGAAAAAATGCAGAGTGGACAAGTACTCTCTGCAGACATGTACTACTTTGGTGCTATTGTATAAAGATAACAGAACATATCAGGGGTCCTAGAAACAAGTACATGCAGGGGCTTAACTCAATAGGATAGATTCAATTAAGTTGATTATTGTTGTAGGTGTCCATACAGGCAGGCAGCATTTGTAATATTCTACAGAAAGGAACTGTAAGTATCAAAGGCTAAGCAAGGAAAAGGATGGAACAGAAAGAGGATGAAGAGGTAATTTTTCTTCCAATGCTTTACCTCCTTCCCTTTCTGGAATAATCCACCACAGAGAACCACGTGAGTGAGGATTTTAGAAAATATACGGATGACAGCAAATGTTTTGTGTTGAATTAGACTTGATGTCCAGAGAGTTTTTTCTCCTTTCTGTCATCCACTGTTACTGTCTAGAAAATGACAACAAAAGCCTAAATCCTGCTGAAACTTTTATTTGTACAGTCACAGTGAAAGTTGTCCAGAACAGTATTGGACTGAGGAAGTACAAAGAATACCAACTTCTGACATTTCTTCTTCCTTCAAAATCAGATGCAATGCTGAATTCAAAATAAATGTACCAATAACAACATTAAGCTATGATTTATAAAAGCTACAGTAAGGTCAGTGTAATGTTATCCTGGTTTGGTAATGTACATGCCCAAACTGTCTGTATTTTGCATAACCCCATAACCTCATTTTCAAATGAAGTTCTTCACAGTTTGTAGTATTTCCAGCTAAAACGTCACCCCCTGGTTTAGAAGATTAAACTAATCTTCATCTCATCGTGACATCCCTGGTTGGCATCCTAGCACCGCTGTTGACAAATGGTTTTGTGATGTTACACGTTCGTGTTAAGCCAAATTAGCAGTAGGAGTCCTACAATGAAGTTACACTATGTATCATCATCATGTAGTGAGAAACTGCTTGATTGAAACAATTTCCTATCTAGACACAGTGGGCAGCTCCTAAGTGGTTTAGGGCTTTGCATTTAAAGGAATTTAGTATTTAAACAGGGCTACCTTGACAACTACATCCTCATCTGGTGTATAATGCCCTGATCTGAATGGTGGAAGGAAACGTATAAGACTCAGTGCATTAATTATTGCAGGACCACCTGTTGGCATGGACAGAGAGCGGTGCAGTGCTACAAAAATTCTCAATGTTTTGCAAAATTCACTGCATGACCATAACTCTTTGGACTTCAGAAGAACTAACCTGAATTATAAAAGATTATATCTTGACCCGGATGGATAAAAAATTATATAACTAGTCATTGACATATCTATTAGAATTGCTTGGAAAATATCTTTAGAAAAATATTGTCAGGAAAAAAAAAAAAAAAAAGAAAAAGGAATATATATTTGATTAAGAAAAAAGTTTTTCCTCAGATCTTGAAGAATTGGAAAAAGAGCAAAGCAGTCAGCAGAAAGCCTTTGTTTAAAAAAAAAAAAAAAAAAAAAAAACCACTCAAATTTTCTGTTTACTTCAAAGTACAAATGGAAAAGAGTAGATGAGTCTCAGTGCTTGAGAGTGGATGACCTTAATGGACTGCTGTAGAATGCAGAAAAGCAGAACCTTGGGCTCCCTTCCCTCCAGGGTCTTTGCTCAGGAACAGACAATGAGCAAATCACAGCTGAGGTCCTCAGATGGAACAGGGCACACATGTTCTCACTCACCAGAGAGGACAGCATTTACCCCATAGACGTACTTTTGGGCACGTGGCCTAAAACAGCATTTGCCTCTTTTTCCTTTTTATTTCCCTCCTCTGAAGCCATTTCAACAGTGCACATTCACATCTAGATTGCTTTTTTATTTTAGAGGGAATGCTCTATCATTGTAATCCACAGGGCTCAGGATCTCACAATAGGTACTAAAAACATTTTTTTGACCTTTTTAGTATTATACCAAATGCTGGTAAGCAATTAAGTGCAATAAACCTGTGTAAACTGAATGTATAATTTCTCTTAGGAATATAAATGTGAGAAAAGTAAATGTCAGCATCTACCTTGTTGTTTACAAGCGGTACAATAGAATGTAAATTCTTTGCCTTTCCTGAATTCCAATTTTATATATATTGCCATTAGAGGTTTTTGTTTTGTTGCTTTTGGTTTTGTTTTGTTTTGTTGTTGTTTTTTTTTGTTGTTGTTGTTGTTGTTGTTGTTGTTTTGTTTTGTTTTTTCATTATTTGTTTTTTAATGAGTTCAGATACATAGTCTCTTTGGTAGCACCGAGTATCCCACTTGTGAGGGACTTTCTCTGACACTCTTTACTACTGATCCCATAGATGCAGGTGCACCATGTCCAGTGAAAACCTGTGTCTGAAAAGGCAGGGGTGTAGAGACTGTGAACTGAGTTCAGTTCTACAGCTGCAGACCCAGTTAGGCAAAACCATCACCAGGAAAGGCCATCATTTGTACACCCGGTAAAATTGGGTTCCCCGTGGATGTGATTTTTTCTACTTTCTGATCTCTGTACAAAGATCCTGCAAGAAGAAATGTGCCTAAGACAAAAATACAAAGTAATTCAGTTCCCTGGTCTCAAACTGGTAGGACTGAAGCTGTGGTTTGGACCCAGCTCTTTGATAAATACAGAGCAATCACTGCCAATATCTTCTGTGGTCAGTTTTGAATTGCAATTTTGATACCCACAGGACTCCTTTGTTATAATCACTTTCCAAATGTCTCTTTCCTAATGACTTGCCAGGTTTCTGGTTGTTCTAGCAATATTACTTGAATTTGTATTGGTCAAAATTCTCCAAGAACCTTCCCAGCTTGACAGACAAAGCTGAAGTTAAGGTAGTATCATGTTTTCTTCACTCACAGAATGTATCTCCTTCCCCTTTGCACAAGCTCATGAAACTAGGGACATCCCAACTTTGGATCTCTCTTCACTAGCATGTTTTGTTTCTCATCAAAGATGATTAAGAGTTTTAATTTTGCTGATGACAGTCCCTCCTCTCAAGTGTAAGGCATCCTGTGAACGTTACCAACAGGAAGATACTATATGATAAGAATTTCATATCGGAATAAATGAGATGCTTTCTTACACTTTTAATGTTTTTCTATTAGATACTATTAAAAAATTTATAAGCAGACTTCTGAAACTTCTCTCAAGGGATGATAATTAATTGAGACACTCCTGTGCACAGATATGTTATCCTCTGCTCAATGAACTATACTATATTTAGCTACACCCAACACAATTTAGAGCTTCAAGTATTGGGGAAAGCAAGAATAATTGTTACCTACTTTATGCTTCATATTTTGCATAATACTGGGCAATGGCAATTCCCCTTGAAGATAAGAGCAGGCTTACACTGCATCTAAATCTTCTACACTTCTGGCAACATTAACTTTTAATAATTGTTTACATACCCCTTGGGTGGAAAAGCAGCACTAGTGTCTGGCTCAGTGGGTGGCTGGTCCCCTCTGACCTGCTTGGCCTCAGACCCCAATCCCCTAATGATAGCTGTAATCCTGTATTCCAGTGTCTGGAACAGGATTTATTGGGAAGAAGATGCCCCTTTTGGCAAAGGTCTTAGGTTGTACGAAAAATGCTTAAGAGACTAATAGAGTTGAAAAAAGAAAGCCTGTGAATCAAAAGCTAACTCTCCAGACATGCAGTCCCACCAGCTCTTGGGAACCACAGCCAAATTGGAGTGTAGAGGCACTGGGATCAAATTTCTTTCTATTACCATGTCCTGAGTAGTGCTACCAGCAGCTCATGGGAGACGTAGGTGTTCATTCTTTTCTTTCCCTGCCTATTTCTGAGCATAGAAAGGAAGATTCTGGTGCCAGGAGAAAGACAGCTAAAACCATGTTGTATCTGGCACAGCAGAAGTTCTTAGAGTGCTGGTATCTTCTCTTGGGAGCAGTCATCGTCCTTTATTACATGGAAGCAGAAGCATGTACCTTATATTTTCACTGTAAATTTTTTAGTTTGAGAATGTCTGGTGCAATATTATGAAAAAACAAAATCCTGTCAGCTTTCAAAATATTTTTTTTCTCAGCTGTTTTCTTTCTCAGCTAAAGAAATAACATTATTTTTATATTTTTCCCCAAGAAAGAAGGCAAATGAAAACTAAAATTTACTTCTTCAGAGAATTAAAACTGATTCATGATATATTTTAGGTTTAGCACTGTTTTCATTTACTATGTTGAGGGCTGCTGCTTGTATAAAGAGAAACATAAGCCCATCACCACACAGTTTGCTGACACTGGCTAAGAGAACATATGCCCATGCTTTGGCTGTGGGATGGCAGATGTCTTCCTGTGGAAAGCCTGGGGCAAAAACAAAGATGTGACCTCAGACTGTACTTCTGCCTTCAGCCTGGCAGCACAAACCTTTCCCTGTGCCCACCCCATTCTATGTTGTGTTGAATACCTGCATTGCTCAACACTGAAGATGCTGTGGTCAATGAGGAAATTATACAGATGGGGTTCGTTGGTTTTGCACTCCCAATGCTCGTCCACTACAGCGAGCTCCTCATGAAGATGCAGGTTTCATAGGGAAAAGCATGAGCAACAGGGTTAAATTTCTGCACTTTGGGCAGGAATGGACTCTCTAGTGACCCTTGCTCTTCCAGGGTTTCAGATGCTTTCACACTGCAACCACTGCAACTCAGTCTTAAACACAGATGTAGGCATCTTCTCATTCAGCACAATATGTGCTGTTTCTGTGCTTGTACAGAAGCCAAATATCCTTTTAAAGTACAGAGGCCAACTCCTGGGGAAGTTGTGTTGCGTTGCAAAGAGCTGAGGGCAAGCTAAAGTCAAGAATGGAAACAGGCAGAGGGTAAAAGCTACATGAACATGTAAGGTGGGGGGATTTATGCAGAAGTCTTCATTACTGCAGTCTCAGCTGTAAATAAACTGCCCACAGCTGCTGTTTCTCTGCAACCTTTGGAAGTGGAAGGTGCTTTAACTAGCAGAAAATCCAAAGGAAAACCTTAGGTATACAACCGAAGATCACAATTCTCTCACTGCCTCCTAGGAGAAAATTACTTTACCTTGTTACTTTCCATACATCCACCATCAGTATCAAATAAACTGCTTTACTTTGAAAAGACTTTGAAGCAAATTGTCTTGAAGAGGTGAAAAACCACCTTAATTTCACATATACGTGTTGGTGGCTTATTCCCTTTCCCAGTGAGAAGGGAAAAGGAAGATCAAAAAGAAAAGTTTCAGGGCTATCAGAGTTTCATTTACTTTCGTGTTTTCTACTTAAATAGTGTGCTTGTAAGAGAGAAAGGGAGGGAAAGGAGGAAAATAGAGAATGAGACTCTTTTGAAGAAGAAAACTGAGGGAATTCTGTCATTCTTCCTATTTAAACTTTTACCCTACCTCTTTCTGGCAGAAGGAAAGAGAGAGAAAGGGAATGAAAACCACCAAGTGAGGAAGGTAATGGCAAGGAATCTATCACCACAGTTTTTACTTTTAACAGTATAACTAAAACAAATTAAATTTTTGATCAATATTTTCAAAGAATACTTTCAAAACCAGCCCTGCTTATTACCAATAGTTATTTGTGTATATGGCACTTTACTTTTCTGCAAGAAGACAAAATCCTTCGGAGATGTTTGCCTCAGTGCTGTCAGATGTGGCAAGAAGTCTAGCTTTAAGACACCTGAGTAGGAATGGATGTTATTCTTGTTGGCACCAGATAGGTCCTTGAAGAAAGAAGATAGGCAGGGTGCTATAATGCTGCAGAAATTATTTGGGAATAGTCAGCTAAAGAATGGACTGAAGCTGAAGTTAACTCTGGGAAGCTTGAATTGAATTTCCAAGGTAGTATGTGAATAGCACGTCTGAAGAACAAAGTCTGCATATAAGAAAAAAGAAGGATTGTGGATTTGCACACAGGAAATAAAAAGCAAATTGATACCCATGCTGTAAAGATTGGGATATAAAGAACAAGCTAGAACAGAAGGGAAGGAAGCACAGACTGTAAGAGACTATTATCTTTGAAGGAAAGAATGGCAGTGTGGGAAGCAACTTTTTTTTTTTTTTTTTTTTGGTCTTTTAAAGAAGCATTAGATATAGGAAGACAAAACAGTAGCCTGAGGGTAGGTGGGATCCCCAGGATACAGGCAATGTTTCCTACCAGCAACACAGTAAGCTCTTCCAATTACAGACCAGTAAGGGTATAATTCAGATGCACACTTGCACACTCACAAATTTCCCTATAGGAAATGACACCAGTATAATATGCATTTGTGATATGATTATTTTTTAGAGGCAATCACAAAAACTGCATTGCTAAATTGCCACTTTCCTCCTGTAAATATTTCTTTTTTATGTGTCCTGTTTCTTCTTATGAATTTCCAGATGGGACAATTGACATTTTCTTAATTAAAGATACCAGATCCAAACATGATGCTTTCAGGTTATTAACTTTATATCAGCCTGTTCTTCAAATGCTGTACTTTGCTTCTTGAGGGATCCTGCAGCAAAGTGAGATACTATGATCTCCTTAATCAGAGCCTCTAAGGCATCAGTCAAAGCTAATTAGGATTTATGAGGCTTTGGAGAGAATATGATTTATATTCAAACACTATAGGTGATAAGGGGTTGCAGATGATGACTTCGCATCTCAGCTGAGCTCTGGTACCACTGTTTGACAGGATAAATCATTAGGGGTACGTTACACATTATTCTTCCACTTCATCTTATTTTCCCTCAGAGGGCTAAGACAGGGAAAATATACTGCACATGTGACAGAAATTTGTGGCTCACTTTTTGTTAAGATCCAGGTTGGGGCTGAAGCAGCAATCAACACCTCCTGCTTAAAAAGCATTTCCGAGTAAAGTGTCAGCCACTGGAACAGGCTCCCTGTTAGGATGTCTATCCTGCTTTCCTTTTAACACCTGGATCATTTCACACCAGGATTAGGCTTGTGCTTGCTGAGCGCTCACTAGGGTCTTTGTCAGAGGGATATAGACCTGCTCCAGTGATTTCAGAGTAAGTGCCCTTGAGAGCTCTATGAGCGATCCCACCAAATCCAAGGCACCTGTTCCATTGTAAATGCCTGCTTAACATATGGTTTATAGACTTCATATGTTTATATTATATGCAATATAAAATAAATGAAAGGTGCTTGAATTATATGAAACCAGCAAATTGCTATAAACAGAAATGGAGAGAGAACTGATTATACACAATCCATACTAGACTAGCAGGAAACATTACCAGTAGAAGGACACCATGAAAGGGAGGACTTCACTACTAGGACACGCGTCTCCTTGGTGGCTAATATTTGATAAATGAAATCCCTTCAGCAGGTTCTGGTGCTGACAGCAAAATTACATTGCATTTGTCATGCTGTTCCATGTTGGGGCAGTTTGGTGGGAATCACTTTAAGTTGACTGTATAGGATTTCTGTTGTGCTCATGTATGAATTTATGAATTACAAAAATTATTAATTGAGACTTCAATTAATAATTCAAAAGACTTCTTCAAGAGACTTGAAGAAGTCCTCTCCCTTCTCTGAGAAAGGACAAGTTTATGTCCTTGGCACTGTGTTGTAGCTTTGTTAAAAGTGCCAAATATTCCTAAGATCCATGTTTCCATGTTATCACTACCCTTAAAAGGGTTTTGTCATAAGTTTGGATTATTTATCTCTTGTGACAAAGAACTTCTTGTTTCACACCTGGTGCAAGAAGAAGCCATTTATTACAATCCTCTTTATGAAAACTCTGTTTATCTTTATTGGAAGACACCTGGTGGATGTGGGAAATACATGACCTCTGTTTCTTTTTTAATAGATTTTCATTTATGAGAGGTCTATTGTCAGGTCCTTCCTCAGATCTCTATTAGGGATGAAAGAAGCAAAATTCTTGACAACCATTTCTTACCAGTCTATTTTCTAAAGCTCTCACAAACTGTTGCCATTTTTTTGTGATTCCCCCTTTTTTTTTACATCTTTGTACTGCAGAGAGGTTTTCAACAGAGCTGTGCAAGGCAGAAAAATTGTATTCTTTGCCACTTATGAAACTTCTGTTCGTACATCCCACAACTGCATTAAAGATTCTTGCAGCAGCATGTTCTTGACTCACATCCAACTTCTAATCTTTTGTAATCTCCAGATATGTTTTTTTAATACTTTTTTTTTTTTGCCTTTTTTATAATCTTTCCTTTGTTACCAGAGGCAGTGATGGCTAACAGAGATACAGCTCAGAGGTCCGAGCAAGTGGTCTGCTCACAAGCTGCTCCACAGTCTACATGGCTGTGCATCCTGGTGTAATCTCCAGTCAGGATCTTAAAAGTAAAAACTGTAACTAAATCCTTAGACTGCAAGGAGAATTTGTTTGACAGGAAATTCTAAAAGCCGCAAAGCAACAAAGAGAAGGAAATAATTCTGGAGTCAAGTTTAAATACAAGGCTCACCACATCTTCTTCTCATACTTCTCAGAGAATAAAACAACTTATATTTAGGACACATGGCCAAAAGTGGCAGCAATAACTTTGGGGACTCAATTTTGAGCTGTTAAAGACATTTCACTCATCTGTAAATTACCTGAGAAATCAAAGTTGTCAGTTCAACAATAGTAGGCGCTGGCAGTGCTCTCAGCTTGTTTCTGCACTATTTTGGGGTAGGTGTGGAGAAGTGGGGATATCACACACAGAGGCAACACTAATGCTCTGTCTCCCCATATGCAGCTCTTTATTTCTCCCCAATGATTGTGCATGAACCTCAAATTGCTTCCAGAAAATTACAACTGTAACTCACCAATTTAACTCAGTTTCCTGCCATGACAAGGAACTGAGCAGTCATAACCAAAGGAAGAAAATTATGAGCTATTTTGAGACAAGAACAAGGCAATGTGGCTTTTTTTAATGAGAAAGGCATCTTCCAGTGAAGGAAACAGACTTTTGTGACAGAGCTGTGGAGCTGCTGTTTCTTCAGCAGAGTTTCAGGCTGCATTTCTATTTAATTGGCATCAAGCCTAGCATCAAGCCCACCTTCAGAGTTACACTCTCCTCTGAGCTTTAATTTGCACTTAAAACTACACTCCACTGACTGAACTTGCTATTCTCTCACCTACTACTTTTTCTTTTAGAAAGAAACTCTGCACTCACTTAGGTGCCCTCACCAGGCTGTTTCTCGCCTGGTTCCTCACCGTTTCTTCCCTGCTTCACTGCCAGCATTGTAGCAGAAGGGATAAACCCAGGCAGCAAGCAATCAAACAAGTGGTAGTGGAGGTATTCCAATGGAGAAGCTTACAGGGCACAAAAATAAATGTGCAAAACTCAGCAGTGATATGCAGTTGCTTTTACTAGCATCTGTACACTCTGTTGTCAAAGGAGCAATGGGTATCTAGGGTATTTGGGTACTGAGGGGTACACGGGACACCGAGCCACAGGTGTTACAGGCACTTTGTTCTGATCACTCTTTAATTTTTTCTCATTCTTATGTTGAGTTTAGTAATGCTTACATTAGGAGCTGCTTTTCCTCTAACAACATTTATACTCCTTTTATTCTTTTGTCTTGTTTAGGGAGTGGTAAATCACACAGTTACATGTACTTTTTATTTTCCTTTTGAAGGTCAGGTTAAGTATAGTTATATATCTGTTTTTGGTGGATAACAACAAGGTGGTTTGCACAACCTAAGGGCTGTTGGCCTATACCATTGCTCTCTTGACTATTTGCCATCCTTCTTCATCTTTCCTCTTTATTGCTCTTCAGCTGGGCAGCATTTCCTAATCATGAGGCCTCATTTCCATGAGGCAAATATAGGGATACAGCTACCTAGAACCTTTTCAAGTAAACATCTTTCTGTTCAAATGAGTCTCCATAAGTGTACACACAAAACAACATCATACATCCCAAGGCTTGGGAGGTATTGCATTTCCAAACCATAGCTCCACAAGAAAACATGTCAAACGGAACCCTAAATTGAAGTAAGGTCCCAGCCCTCATGACTGCCTCTCTGGGTACCAGGGTAAGCCCAGGTTATTGGACTACTGTTACTGTCAGTTCATGTACCTGAGCTCTCCATCACCAAGTTAAGCCTCTCTTACAGGGTGCTACTCCCATTTCTTGTCACTTTTGCTAGAATCCTGTGTCACCTACAGCAGGGCAGGCAGAAAAGCTTTGTGTACGCTCCCTGGGCCTGACACGTGGCACCAATCTGTCCCAAGCCATTGCTGGTGGAGTATGGCTGTCAGATGGAAGGAGCCTGCTAATACCTCCAGAGGGAATAAAACTTGAAGTCCAAGGTCAGATCTTTACTTTTGCCTATTTTGATTTCTGAGAAATACATGTACATACACATATCTTTATGCGTGTATGTGAAGAGTGTGCTAATGTGTGTGAAAGTGAGGGAGAGAAGTTGGAGATGGAGAAAATGATCTTATTTGTTGTTCTTATCTCATTTCCTACAACAAAAGTTGCTGTTTTCTTCTCTCCTTGCTGCAGCTGCATGGCCAGTACAGTGTCTACAGTAATAATGTGATAGTGTTACTAGCAAATGTTGCTGTAAACAGTGATTAAAAGATTGTTGCACAGAAAAAGGTGATTTTGTGCACAGCTAGTTCAAATATATGCACATTTTTCCTAGCCGTGTGCTAACAAAATAGGCACACATTTAGGAGCCATTTTCAATTAACATTAGCTTGCTTTTATGCCTGCACATTTCACATTCCATTAACTGTCAGTACCTTGTACGAAAACTTGTCAATATAAAAGTTCTTCTTTTCCCCCATATGAAATGAAAAGCTAATGAAGATACACTACAGAGACAAATAAATAAGTAAGTTCTTCTATAAAAAATTCTAAGTTTACTGAAAATATTTGTAATTGAGAAACTGGCAGCTAAGTGAATAAGTTACTGATAGTAATCACAAAAATCAGACTAGGACAGACAGCTTTACGAAATGGGTCTCTAAAGAACCAATGAAAAACTAGCTCACTGAAACAAACCTTTCAAATTTAGGAGAGGAAGTCTTACAGCTTAAGTGGCTTGTGGTCATGAGCAAGCAGCATGTGGCCAGGAGGTGTGAGGCTTGTGGTTTCTCAAGAACAGGGTAAGTCAGAGTATAGCAGATATGACAGCATCTGTGTTAGCAGTGATAAGCTTGGATGGACCTCATGGAGCAGCATGCAACTTGAAAATATAGGCACCTCTATGTAGGTGCCTAACGATCCCTGTCCTGAGTACCTTTGTGTAGAATCCTACTAGTGAATATGTGCTGGAAAGCTACTCATATCTCCCTGATACAGACACCCAAATTTGGTCAGCTGAATCACCCTGGGGACTCTACTGACCATAGTGACCAGTGATTGAAGAAGTAGCCCCTGCACAGAAGGATGCCCCAGGATATTTTGGCTTATCTCCAGCTGCAGATCTGGTGTCATGCCTGCCAGTCCTATGTGGGTGCCTTGGATGTGCAGGAGTATTTTAAGTGACAATAAACATTTGCATTGTGGCAATTACATTGAGGTGCTGGTGTCAAGAATAGCAGCTCTCAGTCAGTTCTTTCTGTCCATGAAATGTTTTCATGCACTCTTCATTTTCTTAGTGCCTCAGAAACTTTAGAATAAATATTTTCATACCTACATCCGGAATATCTTTGGGATTATACTGACACCACATCATGATGCACACCTAGCAGACTTGCATCTACATTGCTATCCAGCTCTGCTAATCTTTGTTTTTGCTGTTTTTCTATCTTTCACCCTTGATTCACCTGTTTAATCCTAATTCATCTAAAGATGATCATGATAATAAAAGCATGGTCATCTAGAAAGAGGCACACTCGGACATTCACACTGACAGTTCGGTCTCATGGAGGCAGTGGCTGAGATGTTCCACTCTTTGTCCTTTCAGTAACAATTATAAAGGGTACCAGAATATGCCAGCTACCATCTTTGAGGGGAATAAGGATAAATGGCATGAAAAACAAAGTCAAT
Source organism: Anas platyrhynchos (assembly GCF_047663525.1). Classification (NCBI taxonomy): domain Eukaryota; kingdom Metazoa; phylum Chordata; class Aves; order Anseriformes; family Anatidae; genus Anas; species Anas platyrhynchos. The sequence goes on from NC_092587.1 coordinate 177,785,476, forward strand.
TTATTATTTGAGGGAAACTTTGTGGAAATACCATTATCTTCCAGCATGTTGTCTGTATTTTTCACTGTAGTGTATATTTCAAAATTTTCTTAAATATACAAATAAACTATTAAAAACTTCAATTTATTACTTAAATTATACCCATTAATAGGTTCCATATTTCAATATTTTTTGTTTTCTGAAATCGGTTCATTAAGTTCTTCATACAAACAATGGAAATTAACTTTAATTTGAAGCTTTGCCAGAGATTATTAATATTAAGCAGGATTCTGCAATCTGTCCAGTGTTTTTACATAAAGAAAATATCAGGGTTGCATATGAGTTAAACTGGACGTAATATGATTTTTAATAATGTAGTTCTTCAGCCATATGGTTTAAGAAAATAAAATAAGCAAGATTAGAAGGTAGAATACTACCTATTTTCTAATACAAGATTCCTGAAATATGTATAAATAGCTCATAGAATTGCTCACTACGTAACAGTTTTATACATCTATATGTATTTATCATCTAGCATTTTGTCAAGTTTCAACCTTTCAGTAATGCTTACGAGTTCCTAAACACATCAATGCATCTCTTTTTCTTTCCCTCCCAAAAAAGAGAAATATATCAAACTAAGGTATTTTTGTTTCCTCAACTCAAACATAAGCTCGTTGAATGTAACTTAATATATGTCCCTATATAAAATCCCATTCCACTTTTTTCTGCTTTGCAGTTTCAACAGGGAATTCTCAAACAACCTGTAGGAACTTCTCGTAACAGAAAACCATTTTCTTTCAGTTGCAAGATATAAAAAAGCTGTGGAGTAGGCCAGCCGACAGAATTTCCCTGCTTCAGACTGACAGAGTGTAAAATTTTCAGTAGTTTTGAGACCTGGAAGATAGAGAAAATTATCAAAATTGTAGCTATACAGCCCTCAAGATTATCCGTTGATTTATCTTTCGAATCCTTTTCTGTATTGTATTGACAAGGGCAATGACCAAGGAGCAGCTATTCATTCTCCTTTTTCATCTGTCTGTGGTCAGAATGGTGTATCCCAAAGTCAACATTAGCATTACAGTGCCCTGTTGTCACAAATGATGCATTGTCAAATTCCAGCTACTTGACTGCAGTACACGTTTTGCATCTGTAAGCATTACTTACAGATTTACTGGTGTCTTGAAAATAACAGATTATTCCCCTTTCAACCATGCAGTAACAAACACTTTATCAAAAGCATTCTTATATCTTCATGGTTTGATTCATCAGTGGCCACAGAAAAGTGTGCAATTTTCTACAGTGGCTTTAAAGTCTTCCCCAATTGAAAGGTAAGTTAATATTTTGTGAATGATGCCTGAAGCTATTGTCTAGGGAAGATAAAATATTTTAACTATTATAAATCTTGGAATAACACTATTCACTTTTCTGTCAGAGTGATCTGCATAAAAAAAAAAAAAAAAAAAAAAAAAAGTATACTATGTGGTAGGGTGCTGCAGAGGCCATTTTCTTTTCTGAGGAATAAATATTTCAAAGGTTTTCTTTCTCTCATGATTGAATTATTATGATCATTTACATGTTTACAAGCTATTGAGAAAATGTGTCTGTGAAGTACAGTAAGTCTTATGAGAACTATTGCTTTCTCTGATGAACCATGAAAAGTCATTTCTGTACTCACTCCAGGAATACTCAGTTCTGTTTCATTTTTGGGACTGTGTCTTGATTTGTTGATAAAATACTATTATCATAATCTCTACTACATCATCAGCCATATAAAGGCTTATTGTGATCAACTACTTCTAGACCACTAATGCTCCAATTCCTGCTTGGATGTAATCAGTCACTGTAGCCTGAAGCCATGAAGTGTTGGGCTAATAGACAATTTTTGTGATACAACCAGTAGTTAGCTCTGCTCTTGGTAAACATTTTTGGATAAAATCCTCTTCAAATATGAAAATATTCTGTGTGCAGTATAACTCCAGCTGCAGTTATTCTCTTTTTCATTGCCATGGCAGGTGGAATAATTTCTGTAAACAAGTTAAAAGGAAGTTCTACATCCTTTGTTTTTAAATGTGCTCTGTAGATGTAAACAGATGCCTGAGATCCTGTCCACAGGCCCTTCCCTAAGACACCAGAGTGGCTTGGGGGATGAGAGCTGTCTTCAGGAAAACACAGTTCCATTGCAGTTGTACAAAGTCCATATGGTGCAATACTTCCCTCAGCTCTTCCCAAATTTTTGATGGCTTTCTTGCTTTGCCAGCAAGATTCTGAGGCACTTTCCAACTTTTTTCTTCTTCATAGCATCTTCCATCCCATTCTTTCTGTAAACTGCTTCCTTTAGGTTGAATGTGAAAGGAACATATTTCATTCTCTTCCTATCTCCAGGTTCAGGAGCTGGAGTCTTTCTCTTCTCATAAACTGAAGAAGGTGGATGAAAATATCCAGAGATTTCTGGTAAGACACCTGCCAAGGAATTCTGGCTTCTGTTTAAGTAAGAAGGCTTAATCCAGGATTCAAAGCCCTACCTTGCATACACTCTGTATGAAATCTTTGCAATAAAATTTGCTAGTACCTATGTAGGACAAGTGTTCTTCTTTATATAACCATTCCTTCACCATTCTAGAAGTTTCTCGCTTGTTCACAACCTACCCAAGTTGTAAGTTATATACATAAATGCCATACAACATTTAAAAGTTCACAAAATTAATTCTCATCTATACATTTTTTTAGTTTCAAGAGTGAATTTCAGAGCAGGAGTAGAGCAACAAAGATTTTTATTTTGGAGTCTCTCAGGTTATTTTTCATTAGAAAGCTAGATTTTTTTGAGCCTGAATTCTACGATGAAAACAACATTTAATCAGTAGCTACATGACTCTGTGTCGGTCTCGCCAGGTTTGATGATTGATTCAATCTACTTTTCACTCATACAAGAAAGGAAGGCATCTCCTGAAATAAGGGCTCACTAGCCATCTCACTATTGCCTATAACAATCTTTTATCTGCCTTTACATTTTTAACAGCTGTAGCAGCTTGCAGTGGTACTCGGCTGTAAGAGAATTGAGGTTTTTGTATGCTCTGAAGCTAAACTCTGCAGCTCAGATTACTTGTTCATTAGCATTCAGCAGTATGAGAGACCCTGCAACGTCACTGCCAGAATGCCTGATACAAGGGAGACAATCATAGGGGACCTTAATGTTTTTAACTTGCATATTTATTGTCTAGCCGAAAACTTTACTACCTGCAAATACTTGACTATTTTAAGCAGTGACGCTCATGAAGGTTTTCAAAAGACATACCTAGTAACAAAGGCAAGGAATTTAGAGCCAAAATTGGGATAGGTGAATATTAATAACACAAAGCCAAAGAAACTATTTGTGTCAAGCAAAAATTTGCAGCAGTAGAATCTGAGGGAGGAGAGTTATCTCACAATACAAATTCTGTTAGCTTGTCACTTAAGAAAACTGCAACAATTTTATCGTTGTTAGTGGAGAGAAAAATGCAGTAATAATAGCAGCACTGATTAAATGGTGATGCATTTTCTAGATGTAATGAAGTTTGTTTGTAAACAAAATTAAATTAAACAAAATAACTCTGTGGCACTATCAAAACAGAAAGTTACAAAAAGTTCAGAAAGTAAAGAATTGGCTATCAGATCCACATCCATTTACCGTCATTTCATCTATGTTGTATGTGGGGAAAAAATGATCATCATTACAAGGCCACAAAAAGAAAGAAAAAGTCATATTGTGGTTGATATGTAATCACTATTCTCTCCTCTCTGCAAGGAATATCATTACACTATGTGGGATGAATCAGATCACAACAGGAGAAAAAATAGCACGTAGGGTTAGAAGGAGACAGTATCATGATGGATACAGAGAATTAATCAGAAAACCAAGATAGTTCAGGTGGTTATAAATTTAACTTTTTTTTTTTTTTAAAGAAGAAATAGCTTGAAAGAAATCTGTCTTCATGGATTTAAATATTTAAATACTCTCCTCTTCAGGAGCAGGTTAGCATGAGGAGCTTTCAGTGGTCCAGTCAGCCCAACGATCTTGCACTTCTGGTGATGTATCAGCAGCTGGTCAAAGAAGACTGTACATATTCCATACTACATATTCCACAGGTAAGACCCAGTGGAAATATGTATAGTATGGCCAGATCACCAAGACCAGGTTAATTGTCCCATTTCTTAGAGTCTTCTAGAGATCATGAGAGTTGCTTGGCAGTGTAATAAAGAAATACTCCAATGTTTTTTTCCTATTTTTAACTTGTTTTGGCACTTTACCAATAGTATTTTTTTTTCCTAAGGATTTCAAGCTTTAGTGGGGAGTTTGTGATTTTCAACAGTTTATAATGCAGCCAAAGTTAAATGGAATTTGATAGGACAAAGTATTTCTTTAGCTTGAGGGCTTTCTCCCTGCCGAATTTTGAGAGTTATTCTGCGAAGTGCAGGAATGAATTAGATCAGCTTTAAAAAGCAACAAGAGTCTTGCTAGAATGGGATGTGTTAGCTTCTCTTATGGGGGTTGCTACCACTTCACTTGGAAAGAGGCTGGTGGTCAATTTTTGTAAGGTCCTCTTTCAATCCGTGGGTATTGTGATGTATCCCTATATATGGAACGCCAATGTAAAAAGAGCACTTCCCAGCAGAAGGAAAACCTGGTTTCCTGGCCTCTGTATTCACCTCCCAGAAGCTGTGTCCCACACTAGAAACTGTACAGGCCACAAAGGAAACAAGGAAATGTTGTTCTGTAACCTAGCTGGGGTTGGGAAGGGAGGTGGGGTGGGCTTTTTGCCTCATTTTGGAAAAAATATATATAAAAATCATCCTCATTAAGTGTTTTTTAGTAGATTTGTCCAGTCTGGTTGTGTAGGGTGATTCATTTCACATGTTTAGTATGCCTAATTACTCTAGGTTCTCTTTCCAGTCAACAGAAATAGGCACTTTTAGGGGACAGTACATCTTGCAATATGTCCATGCACACTAAGATGAGATGAATTAGACCATGGCAATGTTATTCCTCTCTGTTAATTGTGAAGGGGAAGTTACTCTGAGGTGGTCATCTACAAAACAAACATCAACACTAGGCCAGAGGAATTCCTCTAGGGTGTAAACCAGCATAAATTAAGATGCAGTGTAAGGGTATGTCCTTCCACTTCAGTCAAGATGGTCCATAATGCCAGGGGCCCTGGGCAGTAAATCTGTCAGACCCCATAGAGACAGGAAACCTAAGGGCTTCCACTTGCCCCAGGTTATTGACAGCATGAAGGACTGGGACCCTGCCGAAACTGCTTTAGCCTTGGGCTGTTCGAGCTGCTACCTGGAACATTAATTGGGGGCCTAGGATATGTTTTGACAAGAGAGAAAACATGGCAAAACTGAAATATTTCGGGGTGTCTGTTTCTGTGTTTCTCTAAAGTACCAGGGGAATCTGCAGGTCAAGATCCTAGCTGTTGGCCCCTTCTGTTAAGTGTGTCATCTTCATGGAGAAGAGAAGGCTTGATGGCTATCCTGACTGTTAGGCTTTGTCCTCAGTAAAGTGACCCATTTCTTTGTCTTTCCTTGCTCTCTGGCAAAGGGCTCTTACACTTTTAAAGGGATGAAGCACAGGGCTTGTCAACAAAGGGCCACAAAACATGGTGGACAGATATCTCCTTCTGGTTGTGTCTACCAAAGTTTGTACCTTCCCCATCAACTTCTTACATCTTCTCATCACTAACCTTATACACAGCAGCAGAATGGTTGGCATGGGTATGCTGAAAGAGTCTGATGGGCAAAGAATAAAATTGCTGTCCTTTGTTAAATCTGGTGACGTGAGCTAGGGAGTAGCTTTGCCGGCAGATATGAAACAGCAGAGGGAGGGTTATGAACAGCTGGAGGAAAGATCCTAAGCAGTCTTACATGCCACAGGCACAGCTATTTGCTGAATGCACATCTGACAAAGAAATACTGGTAAAATCATACCACTATTGCTCCAAGTCAGGTCATTTGGATTTCAAAGCATACACTTTGGGATATACTTTAATCTAAGAGTAATATGGACAAATCTCTTTTGCTTTTCATGCCCAGCTAATGAATAACTTAAGATCTTATCTGGCAGGTCAATTGGATGAACTGTTTTCTCTGACTTTACTCATATTCAATTGTTTTTCTTAGAATAGTTATTATTAGAGAAAGTTGCTGAATTTTCTGTTCCTCAGGGATGCAGGTGCTGCTGGAAAGTGTACCTTTGACACAGTGTGATGTGCTAGCAGAAGAAAGCATCTCTAGCTGGTTCCACAGCCAGATAAACTGGAAATGCATTCATAAATAATATCAGAATAATACCGTTTTCAGAGCTCTGGAAGAGCTACATATATTATTTAGTGTGTTGCCTCAGCTGTGATTGTTGTGACTGACTGTGACAACATACAGAGATGTATTTAAATCAGTTGTTTACACGAGAATATCTCAAAAAAAAAAAAAAAAAAAAAAAAAAAAAGAAAAGAAAAGAAAGAAAAGAAACATAAAGGTGTCGTAAGTCCCAGTCCATCTCCAGCAGAGTTTCTTTTTTCCACACTATTCAGCTTTTCCTTTTAGAACATCACTAATTTCTAGTATTTGAGGATACATGACTTTTAGCTTTTTGTAATGCCTCTTTTTGGATACCTGTAGGTCATATTTTGGTCATAAGACTGCATTTACTATTATAAACAGCTAATAATATTCCAGTCATAGTAGTGAAAAAAGGAATCAGAAAGCAATTAAAAATCTAATCTGCACTTACTTTGAGAAAAGATTTTCTTCCAGCTCATCTTATTTGTACAGAACTTTTAAAATTCTTATACCATGAATTAAATATTCCACACATAAACAGACACCACTAAAAATAACTCAAAATGCATGTAGACATTTGTGCCCTATGCCTTTTTTTCTTTCCTTTGTTGGGAATTACAGTAGTAGCCTGTCCTTTTATGAAACATCTGACTATCTCTTCTTTCTCATATATTACATATTACTATTTACTGAACCATCTGTAATTTCATAATGCTTCCTATTAAATCATTTTTCTTTATCCACTGTTTCTATTAACAGTTCAACAATTCATCTTGCATGGTATTTCTCCCACATAATTATAATATATCTGACAGGACTAAATTGAAGGCTTAATAACTTCTCATTTTGTTTACTTAGAAGATATTAATGACACTAGATCTCCAACAATGAGTAGCCTTCTCTATGATAGCCTTCATTTACCTTTGAATGTCCTTTTCTGAACAATTATATATGAAAGCATTTTCAGAATTAATAGTGTGCTACAACATGCTAATATATTTCAAAGATATGGTTAGTAGCTTCTTTATGGGACATCATAATAATGTAAATCAACATCATTATGCCTGTTCTGGTCATTTTATCTGGTTGCTCTTTTATCTGAGGATTAAAATGAATGGCAGGACTTTATACTTACGAGCCAAAGCCCCTGCCTAGAGAAATTCTAGGCTTTGCGCAGGTATCTCTCATTTCAGTGCTCAGTCCCTACCCACCTGCCTTCTCTTGTAAGCTCCACCATGACATATAATTTTGGAGGGATCACTTAACCTCTCCATAGCAGGAAGCTAACTAGGAATATGTCTGAGCCATCCTCAGCTCTGTCAGTAGACTTCATTGTTTGAAGATGTAAACTGCCTGCTACTATGCAGTTTCTCAGATAAACAGTGTTCATTGCTAACGTGGGTACTGGTATATATCTTCCTGTGGTTTACAATACTACAAAGTGTACCTCCTTTATCTGGTCAGTAATCTGAACTCTCTTCTCTTCTGACCTGGTGAAAATTGGTGAAATCTGATGTATCTTCTTGTCCTTTGATCAAAATCAAATACTAAGTATGACATTGATCTACTCCTGGTTAAAAAGAAACCCTACTGACATTAGCTCCCCTCACAGCTTTCTGTAATTTGTGGTATTTCTTTCACTACATCATGGTCCTTTACTGTAGACAAACACTTCCTGGAATTAGTTTGTTCCATAGTACAGAAGGTTCATGAACTTCTGTAGTAAATTTTTGTGCTGTGGTAGCAGAGAAGATACCTAAGGATTTGGGAGCAACTATCTCTGTGTGTTAGATTTTTCAGAATAAAGAAGATGAAATACTTCTGGAGATGCTGTTGGTAACAGGATGTAAATTGTCAGGGACCATCTGCTGTGAAATCGATTGACCATGATTCAGACAAATATCATTTAGAGATTTCCTAGCAACATTTAGGAAATTGTGTAGAAGCTTAGTTTCTTTTTTCTTTGCTTCCTCAGTGGTCACCTTTTTTACTAAATTTTGAGTGAACTTTTATTTAAACTCCTGTTTATACAAAAAGGAAGGCAATGCAACACTGACCCTTTAGTTTAATGATACTAATATTATTTTTTTCAGTATGAGGCATAAGTAAGCTCAAAATATCTATTCCAGGCATAGCATTGCAAAAATAAGTTTAATCATATGGAATTATACATACATACATTGGAACAGGCTGCCCAGGGAAGTGGTGGAGTCACCATCCCTGGAAGTCTTTAAAAGACATTTAGATGTAGAGCTTAGGGATATGGTTTAGTGGGGACTGTTAGCGTTAGGTCAGAGGTTGGACTCGATGATCTTGAGGTCTCTTCCAACCTAGAAATTCTGTGATTCTGTGATTCTGTGATATATATATATATATGTAAATTTTTAGACGTTTATTAAAAGGTCTCTTGTTTTTGTGAACTGCAGAGATGTTTCAATGAACCTGATTTTTAAAACCAAGTTTGTGATTCTAGACTAGTTCCCATGTACTCAGTGCTGGTGAGACACACCTAGAGTGCCGGGTCCAGTCATGGGCTCCTCCATGCAAGAGGGACAGGGACATGTTGGAGAGAGCACAGTGACAGACTCACTGGAGCATCTGACATATGAGGAGAGGCTCAAAGAACTGGGACTGTTAAGTCTGGAGAAAAGGAGGCTTAGGAGGATCTTAGGATCTTATCCATGTGGATAAACACCTGATGGGAAGGAATGAAGAAGAAAGAGACAGACTCTTCTCAGTGGTACCCAGTGAATGGAAAACAGGCAATGGTCATGAACTGAAAGACAGATTTTATTTTATTTTATTTTATTTTATTTTATTTTTATTTTATTTTTGACTGGGAGGGCAGTTAACACAGGAACAGGTTGTCCAGAGAGGCTGAATATTCTCCGTCCTTGGAGGTATTCAAAACATGGATGGATACTATCCTGAGCAACCTCCTCCAGGTCGCCCTGCTCTGAGCAGAGAGATGCAGCCAGCGATCTCCAGACGTGCTTGCCAAGCTCAGGTGCTTTGTGATTCTGTAATCCTTTAAACTTATCTTCTTCTTAGGTTTTATCCAAGATCTCTAATTGTGTTTATCATGCTTATCAAGAAATGAACTGAACAAAGGGTTTTGAAAAGTGTCCATTCATTTGTGTAAATATTTGAAGTATTTTTTGGCTAGTTATTTGGAGAGAATCTAGGAGAGCATTTGCCATGTGACTTCCAGCTTGGCACTATGATAGTCTTCAGTAAACTCAGCCATGCTCAGTTAGTGGTTTCCCCTCCATATGTTGATGTGTATCTGCAATTTGCAGAGGTACCAAAAAGGTGCACAGAACATGGTAACGCAGGGCTTGCAGCCAGTCATATCTGATGTCTGTGCAAAATTTCTAGGAGTATCCAGGGGATCTGGGAGGATTTCCCATACACACACCTGTACATCCTATTCAAGGGCCAGATACATTCACTAGCTGTCCCAAAGGCAGCAAGTGGATCCACGCTCCAAACTGTACCACTGGTCCAGCCATGTGTCTGTGCTGGCTCCACAAGCTGCACCTTTAGAAAGTTAGGTCCTTGTTCCATTGACATCCTCAGTAATTCCCCTTCGAAAGACCAAATCCCACTTGTCTGTCACTTGGCTTCTCCACCTCAAGAGCAACACTATCGGTTAATTCCAACACTTGTTTGGAATTAAACAGTTAAAAAGACAATTCTAGAAAGATATTTTACCAAACTGTAGTTTACTTTCTATGATTGTGTCCAAAGCTGGTCTGTTTCAGCATTACAGTACTTTATTTAAATCCTTACTTCCTTTTTCTTTTTTTTTTTTCTTTTCAAAATGCAAGAACAGTCAGTTGAATTAAATCAAATCAAAACAAAACAAAACAAAAACATTTCATTCATTAATCTTGCTGTCATGTTACAAATGGTTTCAGATTTATTTTACCTAACCAGACAAGTATAAGGAATTTGGATCTAATATTAAGGTGAGTAATAATCACAGTGGCAGTGAATAAGTTTCCTATTTGTTTTTGTATTTGTTCACTAGACTGCAGCCCAAGTCCCAGACAATTTGGCTGAGTGCTCAGTTTTAATCACATCCCATTTATGGAGTACAACACTACTGAGGTACACTGGGTTGAACATATACTTGTTTCTGTGTTAGCTTTGGTACTTTCCTCCTTCAAATATTCACTGATGGGAAATATATGAGAATGTAATATAATCTGGCAAGTGTAGGTTGAAGCAAAATAATCGATTAATCTGTATGAAGTGGTAATTTCTCAGAAAGATTCAGAAGTAGTAAATAGAGCTTAATAGTTCCTTGAGTTATTACAGCCAGAGCTGAGGGGTAAGCCTATTTTCACAACCCAATTTTAAGGACTAGCCATCTTAACGAATGCGAGTTCTTCAGCTTGTAGAAATCTTACTTATAGAGCAGAAATCCATGGGCTTGGGTTTAACATAGAGTCTAAGGCTCCATTGCTGAACAGTAATAATGCAAATCCTCCTCCAAAGAGCCACTACAGTGTGCAGTATATACTGAATGTCCCAGTCATAGGAACTGCCTGATCCATCCAGGGAAGGAAAAACAAGAGTGACTTCAAGGGTTGGATCTCCCTCTACTCTCCTCCCATCATTTGTTTTCCTCTGTTAGTGGGCATTCAGTCTCCACAAGAACTGGAAGGAAAACTTTTTGCCTGGACAAAAGCTCATGTATCTTTTGTGCCCACAAAATGGACCTACACATCTTCATCTGACCAACAATGCCATTCTGACCAGAGAAGGAGAGACCCTCTTCCTTCCTGGGGTTAGAATAATTTTATCTCAGAGACCTGTAGATGTGCTTAGTAACCATCCTTGAGTTCAATCCTCTGGCAGGTGTGTTGGACTTGTCTGCCTGTGGTAGGATTCAGTACAGGCAGACTGCCAGCTTCACCTTCCCAACCCCCTTTTGGTTCCTCTCCTGTCCATACGGAGAGAAAACGCATCTGCAGATAAAGCCCTATTAAAGCTCTACTTTGATAAGGAGTATTGTGTAGAAAGCTGTACTCCAAGTAGAGGGTTTGATATATACCTGAAAGTCCTTGCAGATAACTTCAAAGCTGACTCTAATAATCAGTGTAGTTATATCTTTAATGATCACTCTGTGGGTTGTTGTTTTATTTAAAAAAATCAAGGAGTAAAAAGAGCCAGAAACAAAATTCATATCACACAATTTAAAGCTGCCTGTATTCCTGCCAGCAAAATTTATATCTGTTGAGATGTGAACAGACAGCAAAGTCCAATTTGAGTGAAATTGGAAGCTGTAAGAATTGAAAACATCATTTATATTCCCTATCATGGAGGTATGGCTACCTCTAAATACAAATACATATGCAAATACTTTAAAGCAGGGCTTACGTATATGATTGAAATCTCTGTCTGAGCAAGAATTCAGATAGTTGCATAATTTGTCCACAAAATAAGTCAGGCACCTGAGCTTTTGCAAATATATGTGCTTCTAGCATTTCAATATGGGCTTCATTTTATTTAATTATTATTTTTTATCTGCCCCAGCCAGCTTCCCTTGTGCACAGAGTAAAATTTGATCACGTGATTTCATATTAAATGGTTTGCACAAGAAAAATTTGCATTTGCCTTGAAGAAATAACGATTTTATGGCTGTATTGAGAACTGTGGTTGTAGCAACGACGACACGCATAGCTACCTGCTCCCAAACCTAAGCATAATATAACAATTAAGCCTTTCTTACCCAGTGCTGCAAAACTGTGGCCTCTGATAATGAAGGTGTGACAAGAAATAGATGCTGCCTATGTTCAGATCTCTGTTTTGTGTACCTTGCTTTGGTGTCCCAACAACCATCCCTCACTGGCTGCATAGGGAGACTGGATTTTGGAGCGATAGAGGTCTGAAGCTTTTCCCTGAATTAACATGCCAGAGCATTTTGTGTGACGTGGCCAAGTCCTGGGTCACTTGAAAGAGGATGAGGGGACAGGACTTTACAGACCTCATTGAAGAGTCACGACTGCTGCCTTGTGTCAGCTATATACACTCACTCTTTACCCTGCAAATACGACAGCACTGCAAACCAGTTTTTGATACTCATACTTAATTAATACTTAAACCAATTCCTGCCAATGATTTAGCACTATTTGGGGATGAATTGAAGTCAGCTGAAGCTATGGAAAATCAGATAACATTTTTATTTTTATTATGTTTTGTTGATGTAATTTGAACAAGGAACACCTGAAGGCTCTCAGTCAATGAAGGTTGGTGTATTCTTCATTATTATGACACATACAAGGTGAACTCCTTTAAAACATGGGGAAATCATTCTATCTAGTTTAGCCTGGACTGTGGGAGATACTTTGGTTCTGCATGAGAGCAGCAGGTAAGGTAGGAAGTAAGATGAACACTAGGTGAAAGGTAATTTTTCTGTTGTAAAATGCATTGCTAATTGTCTGATGGTAAGAAGAAAGGATTCCTGTGTGCTGAGATCATGACACTTCTGCTGGAAGTTCACACCAGGACTAGCCAAACTATGCTTAGAAAGAGGAAAACTCAAGATTTCTCTTGATGGACAGGGCTGTAGTGCAGTTGTGACTGATGTGCACAAATGAGTAAATGAACTATGCTGGGCCCATAATGAGGTATTGTGTGTACCTGGGCTCCTCTCAGTTAGACCAAAAAACTGGGGATTCAAACCTGTTTTGACAATTCATTCTGTTTTTACTAGCCCTCACTTTGCAGCACTGGTGAGACTGATTTTAAACAAGCAGACACAGATACTCAATTTTAATAGACTATTTTAATAGACTATTTTCCAGCTATATCAAAATCTTCACACATTTTAATGAACTACAGTGTGTTTGGATATATCTCTACAGTCAAGTAAAGAAGACAAGGTGGGAAGGGGGAAATGCTACTCTCTATTGATGGAACAACTAGTTTCAGTTTGTACTTCACTGTAAAGAAGTCATGCATTTGACATCAGCTCTAGAGATACACAAGTTTTCAGCATTATGCCCTGCACTGCTGATAAAATATCCACATGAGCTAAATGTGGTGATCCAGGACAGGTCTTTCCAATAATTAAACAGCATTGCTATGTGCAACAAAATGAGTCACTAGTCCAGTGGGTCAGACCTTCTCATGCTTTTCCACGGTGTCCCCATTCAAGGGTGAGGATGAAACTAGAAGATGACTGAAGGACATTTTTCTAGTACCCCTCAGTGATGCTGCCGTTGTTTTTAGCCTGCAACAGCTCACCCTACATTCTGCTACTTCAATCTGAAGCTTCTTGTTCTTACAAATCATGTGTCTTTAAACATCTGCTCCTTGATATTGACCTCCTCTTGCCTCTCATGAATGCCTCACTTTTCTCTCCTGTGCTGCTGCTCCGTTTTGAAGCTACTGTATTTGGCTGTTTTTTTCCCAGAGCCTCTCACCTTTTCATACAAATTCCCACCTTCCCTCAACCTACATTTCTTCTACTTTTTGCCACTCAAATCCCACCAGTTCTTCTGTAGTGGCTACACAGCATTATATTATAAATGATCACACTCATCCGGAGAGTAGCAGCCACTGGGAAGTACAGTAGCCAAGCCATAATCCAAGATCTCATCACGTTTTTCTCCTTCTACTGCTGGCAATCATAGTTTTCTGTTGTGCATTAGAAGATAAGCCAAGAAAAGTGAAAATGATAAGATTGCTTTTAGTGGTAGTAAATGCTGCAGACCTGCATTGAGGCAAACCACGGTCTGTGATCTAGAAAGGCAATAAGGCTCAGCAGTTTTCTGAGGTGTCCACCCTGAAGAAGAAGAGGTAGAAAAGATGTCCTAAAGTTTACCTTTACCTCCCTTCACATGCTGGACAAGATCAGTGTCTAATGGACAATCCACAAGAGAACTGATCAAAATTAAAACTAGTTCTAGTCATGAAAGTGCCAATCTGCCAGGGAATCATTAAAGCTATGATGACTAACACTCACCTGAAGAAGCAGGAAATGCGTTTGTGTTTTACAGCTAAGAGCATTTCACCAGGAAACTTCACTTTGTGTTGAGGAATATTGGCTTTGCAATAAGAAAATGGAATAAGAAAATAAACAGCTAGCACAAGGGTTCTGGAATTGAATGGTTGCCTTTGGGTACTAAAAATGTGTAGTCATATAATTTTTATTTTTTAAAAGAAAAAGCTTAGGAACAATTTTGGTTTTTATCTGTTGTAGCTATCACCACTCCCTAAGGATGTCCCATGTAATTTACAAAGTAGGTCAAGAAAGAAATTTACTTGGGGTCAGAATTACACAATGCAATGGAAGGAATATTTATCACCAATGGGGACAGCAACTGGGGACAGCAATCTGAGGTGCTGTAATACCACAACAATTAAGACTGCGCAAGTGTTCAGATTACACCTTTACTGTAAAGAGGTTTATTTCCAGATGTTTCCTTCTCTCTGTGCTACTCCAAAAATGATAACTCATTGCTGATGAACTAGAACAATAAAATGTGCATCTATACACTCTCAGAGTTGATGGAAGCCACGTTCCCAAGGCTTTTAAGCTTATTCAACAAAGCGTAAAACTTCTGACAGTAACATGCACTTTTTCTGAACCTGCTTTAGGATCTGCAAAAGAATTCAGCAAGAGGGATATTGGAGAGCTAGTGGTAAGTATGTGCTCCTTATGTGAGGAGAAGGGAGTTGGACAGCCTGAATTAAGCAGTTCCCAGAAATACATAATGTGTCCTGGGGCTGATGCAGGATGTTGGTGCAAGGTGTCAAATGAAGAAGGATTTAAATAGAGCCAGTAGAATTGATCTGAGAGGGGCTTTCTGGCAATATTTCTTTGCCCTCTGGCCCTTGGTTTTAATTGCTTCATTCACACTGCGCTCACACAATTACCCACAAAACTGACGAGGGGATTTCAGAGATAAGTAAGATAACCACTTAGAACATACTGTGGTCATATCTGATGCATCATGTGTTAGCAAGGTAGAGGAGGGACCTCTAAAGAGGTCATGCAGTCTGTCCATCTGCAATGGAGAGGAATCAGATCTTCTTAAATCTTCTCCAGTAGCAGTTTGGTGGGGACACAGCAAACAGTACAGTGAATCATCACCATCCCTACAGCAATCTTTTGCATAATCGAAGACTCCTACAACAAACCCAATTCTTTCTTCCTAAATTATGTTTTCTATGTCTCTTATCTCTCTTGTAAGCTCCAATAATTTTATTTTTTTCAGTGAACAAGGATCACAATTGGACTCACTATAGATTAATTACTTCCTGTGTCTACTGTGTAACTCCCCTGTTAATAAGGATCTAAAGCTGTCTGATTTTTTTATCTGGCAGGGTATCATAATTGACTCTTATTTTCTTTCTGATCTATTACATCCTGTAGTACTGCTAACTGCTACATCATTTCCTATTTTGCCCTAGCTCATTTAATTTCTTCCTTAATGGACCACTTCACTCTCCTCTTATCTGAATTCTACCTTGAAAATTTCAGACTATTTTTTTTAGTTTGCCAAGATTAATTTGAATTTTGAACCTGTTCTGCAGTGCTTGCACACTTTTCTGCTTCACTTCATCTGCAAATTGATATGCACTTTCAATTCATTAACAGTCCATTAAAAATATATAATCAGTGGGGTCAGGGCAGGTTTCTGCAGGACTCTGTGCTTGTCAGAGTGACAAAAAGACACTGATAGCTACTCTTTCAGCACAGCTGAAACATGTATTCTTCCAGCTTGCTGTTACAGCTACCTTCTTTTCGCAGCCCTCACAGTTGTTTTATTTTTAATTCTTTTCACAGATTGCTCTGCTTCATGCGCAATCCCAAAGGATGGTGGGAAGGGACTGAATAAACAATGAAATTCAACAGACATTTTTTGTTAAACAAGCAGATCTTCAGCAAGGTGAAAGTAGTTTTACATCCTTACTGAAGTCACCACGGCATTAGGCACAAAGACCGTCACTGAAATCTAAAAGGACACAACAGCCTCATGATATCACTTCGGTTGAAAGCATTAGCCCAGCAGTGTGAGGTCTTGATGGAGAATATGTGATGAGTACCTGAGGATCCCCTATTACATTAAAAAAATAAAAATAAAGAAATAAAAAGGGGGGGGGGGGGGGGAAGGAAGAAAAAAAAAAAAGAATGAGAAGGTGTTGTCTACTTACGTGATGCTAAATGTACATTTCACAGAATCATATAAATGTTGGAAGGGACTTCTGGATGTCACATAGCCAATGCTTCCATTCAAAACACCACCTATAGGTTTATACAAACACAGAATTAGCGGTTTTGGCTTGATCCAACTAAGTCTTGGAAATCTCCAAGGATAGGAATTTCACAACTGCTTCAGGAAGCTGTTCCAATGCTGCGATATTTTTCTAGTAATAGCATATTTCTTAATATCCTGTCCAAGCCTCTCATCTGCTTGGATCCTATGATGTTGATCTCCTATTGCAGATAAGCAGCATGAGGACACCAAGATGGGGATGTCTCTTGGTCACTCTGAGCAGAAACAGCATACTCACAGATGGTAACAGCTCGTAGGGCCAAAGATGTAACAGCAGGCATAGCAACAGAGGCAAATTAGTTCATAGGACTCCGTGATAAATGGTGATGGTTGAGCATTGTTCCATACTATCTATCTTCTCTACAGCCCCTGAGCCTGACTCATCTATACCCACTATCGCACTCTTATCTTTGACTGCAGGAAGGTCCTGACACCATGAAGATGAGATTTGGTAGTTATCTGATGGGTGGAAGCACACAGCAACATCTTATAGGTGATAGCTACAGTGAGTGTGGATGTAATGTGCTCAGGACAGTGATAACCCTGTTGCACTGCTGATTTGGGCATATCTAATTTCTAGAAGCAAAATCCACCTTAAAGGTAGAGGGTTTTAAGAACTGTGTTATATTCGTATGTGTGCCCTTGAGCAGTATTTGACATTTCTCTATCATATCTTATTGTGGTATCATTGATGTTTACAGTATGGACAGTGCTGTCAAGGCCTTTACTCTAAAATTCCTATAATCCTTTACTGCAAGTTCATCCCGAGATGAAACAATTAGCAATTGACCAGCCTCTTTTCATCAGCAAAATGCCCCCAGCTCCTTTCATTTATCTTCTTCGGTTTTCTTCCCCAAGGCTGAGGAAAACAACTGTGACAGTGGAAGTGGTAGAAATAATACATTCCAAAGGTAGAATAATAATTTTAAAATATAAATATTACATTTTTAAAGTTTCATAAAGACAACCAAGCAATTCCTATGGCTTTTGGGTTTTATGCACACCATATATAGCAGAAGAGAAGATATGACTTGATCATACAGAATCAAAAAAATTCATTTTCAAATCCAATATAGATACTACCCCAATATAGACACACCATTTTTCCATTTTCTCCAAGAGAAGGAAAAAGTTAGAGTGAAAATGGGCTCAAATATTTAGAGGCACTGATTTTTCCTTGGAAGTGTTCAATGCCCTCAAATATTACTTCTGGCAGTAGGTGTTCATGGGAGCTTTTTGTCTTATGTGAAATTTGCTCTCCTCTTCTCAGGATTTTCCTAATGTTTCCCATACTGAAAAGGATGTTGTTTCTAAGGAATTTTGCAGAGGCTGGTTGCGGTTTGCTTTGTGGGGGTTGGAAACTATTATTCCCCAACACCAGGAAAAAGGTAGGAATGAAATAAATAAATTAATTAATTTAAAAAAACAGCAACAAAGAAAAACATTCACTGCAGTAAAAGGTTTACTTTTTACAACAACAAAAATCCTATTAAAACTGGTATTGTATCAGGATTAATAAATTTAATTCTCTTAAGTTTTGGGAAGCAGAAAGAATTATAAATTGTCTTTTTTTTTTTTTTTTTTTTTCCTAACAAATAGGCTAACGCTAGGACCAAACTTGCTTTTCCTCTGCCAATTGCAGTGACAAGACTGGGGTAGCTCTGTCAAAAATCCAGAAAATGACAGTCATACCATAGTGCAGGAGGACAAGAAGACAAGGGATCTATTCCTTGATTTTAATTTTAAAATGCTAATGTAGTGCGGATCTGTCTTCTGCCTGTTCTTCTCTGCTAGTTATGGGTGGAAATTCAGCCCTCACCCTGTTTCTCAGGATACTGTCATTGCAATTGGTGTAAGCGTGATGAGTATTTAAACTCTGAAGAAATGCACTGGTTCTTCTTGTGTATGCTGTTCGTTAACATTTAGAAAACTGGGAAAGGTATTGCTGTGTGGTTGTTTTTTTTTCCCATTAAATGCAAGGTAAAAAACATGTATTTGATTTCTCCCTTGCAGCACACACCACCCATCCTAGTATTTTGTGCTATAATTACACTTCAAATGAAAACGTGGAAGAGGTCACCATATTGAGAACACCTCCTCAAAAATCAATGAGTGTTTCCTATTCTGGATTGCATTACAGATAAGAATGCTGCAGCAATTCTTTTCATGAGGGAAAAATATAGAAACCTTTATATAGCACTATAAATGATGTCTCTCCAGAGTGAGCAGCAGCGTTTCTCAAATAGCTGCTAATAAGACTAAATATGGTTGAGCGTTGCAGTGAATCACAGTGTTGTATTGGGTTACGCAACCCTCGAAGGTCACTTATATAAAGAAGTGAACAAATGAAGTGCAAGCAAGCTCCTCTGTTAATTAACTTGTAAGGTGAGCAACTGGCATTTAAAGAGGATACTTCTTATGGCTGGCTGTTGGAATGCAATGCAAATCCCTATTGCAATTGTTCTGTAAGTTTCCTGAGCTCAGCTGAAACGTAACAGGTGACTCCATAAATTGTCAGGAATAACGCTGGTGGAACCCACTCAAACCCTTCTTTGGATCCCTTTTGGCCTCAAGCAAGAGGGAGATTGCTGCAATTGCTCATTTTTTTTGGCTCATTTTAAAGTTTGTCTGTTGGGGGGATGCAATGCATATGTCAAAACTCCAGGAAATAACATCCTGTGAAAGCTGAGAGCAAGAGGCTCTTCCAGTAAGTTCAGAAAGCCCCCCTTCCTCTCCCTGAATACTACTGACTTAGCTGCACCTCTAAAATTCATATTGCTACCTCATTTGTGCTGTTTAATACCAAGAGCCAAATTCTGGGTGGTTCACAGTGACTGATTTGCCTTTCTGTGTTTCCTGTGCTTTCAAATCCATTCAGCATTTTCCACTGGAATGGGGAAAGAGGACCCATAACATCCAGTAACAGATATAACTTGAAAAGTCAGTGTGCAGCAAAAGCACTTCAGAGCTTATGAAATGAGGGAATATCTGTGCTTGCAACATTTCATTTTTGCCCTTTAAAGAATTTTTGCCATATACATATATGTGCAAAATCATTCAGATTCTGTGTGAGGAAGAAGTATATCAAAGACCAGCTAATCACTGAAGAAGAACAAGTTTCATCTCACATCGATTACTTGCAGCTAAGCTTATAACAAATTAGCCAGTGAGTTAATTACTGGCAATGCAGATGACAATGCATATTGAATGCTTGCTTTGCAGACACTGTGGTACTTCCCCACATGATCAAAAGGGCAGAGAATGGCTCTGCAGAGTTTAGGCTCTGTACTCACAATCTCTCTAGCTTCTAGAGCCCTAGAAGATTCTCAGAAGGACTGGAAGAAGGGTTTGTTTGTTTGGCAAAGATCAGCTAAAGGTCAGAACTCACTTGTTCTCTTAGAGGTGTTGAGGAGGACACAACATACTGGAGAGGAGCTAGATGAACTCGAGTCATAAACTTGAATCACTGAAGTGTTGTTTTACCAGTGGTATTTCCATGATGGACCAAGGAAGAGGATCCTTAGATCCCAGCTCTGCTCTTCAGAGGGAAAGGGGTGACTACTACTATTGATGGAAGTCACGAGTGAAGGGTGAACACAAAACAGCTCATGGGACATTATCTCAGAGACACCCTTAGAATAGAAGAGAAAGGCACGAGATGGACTTCTGCTAACCCTTCTCAGGGTATGGATATACTTGCTGTCTACACAGCATGCTCTGCCATACTTTCCTTAGTTTCTGGATGTGCTGTCTTTCACTTGGTTTGTAGAAAGCTTCAGATGCTTGTGAGTGGAGGGACTGTAGCTGCTGTGGGTGCCCAGAGATAAACTATTTTGTTCTCTCGGATACTGAGAGATGGGACAGCCCTGGAGAAAGAGGACAGCCCTCCACGGAGAGATCCTCAAAACGCAGTTCTCAGTCCTTTTTGCTGCTGACAGCCACAGTGGAAAGTTTCTGTGTGATTTATTCAGTGACTGCAATTTAGATTGACCAAAATTACTGCGAGCACCCTCAGAGCACTTCTCTGTCTTCCAAAGTACTGCATTGCTTTCCTTTTACCTCAGGGGACTTTGGAGAGCTTGTGGCTTGCTCTCTTGATTGAGGGTCCCCCCAGTTCTGTCAGTCACTCAGGGATTTCCCTAAGAAAGTTTGGCAAGTTTTTCACTCATTATTTTCACCACTTCAGGAAGAGAAAAGCTAATCATTCAACAGTTCAAGGAAACAATAAGGACGCCAAGTTTTAAGATTTCTTTCTCGATGCCAAATCTAAGCAATTTATAACAGTAAATTTGCATGAGAAAACCCAAAGAAATGAGAGCACAGAGTACAGGTTTCATCCCATTCAGCAGGATCAGTAATTTGTTCATAAGAAGTTATGGCTTGACGTATCTCTGTTTTGTTCAAAGGGTTTTATCATGAATAAATTTGAGTACAGCTCTAGTGAAAACACAGCCGTACGTCAGTGTGGTGGTTCACAGCGCCGGGGCAGAATTTAAAATTGAAACGTGTATCTTGCACTGTAAATTCAATACAGACTATAAACTGTTTCAAGTTAGAGGCTGGCACCACATATCCCTGATCACGATACAGACCAGGACTGCACAGCAGGCATTATAAAAAAAGATAAAATTATAAAAAGAAATTGTTTATAACAAAATGCCTCGGTAACACAAGGAAGACTAAAAATAGCCTGAAAATATTGCAACATAGCAATGGACTATGACAAATTGCTTATGTCTGTGATCATTTATGACTGTACAACGATTCACAGAATTTTATCATGGGGCAAGAGATGGTTGCTTTTTTCAGTATTTCCCCTTGTAAGAGTTTTAAGAGGGAAGATCGTCTGTGCATGGGTCTCTGGGAAGGGAACGCTGTAAGGAAATCATTTTAGGCAGGATGATGGAGATGCTGCGGGAGGTACCTTTTTCCAGATTTCTCTTCTGCTGGAGTTTACTTAGAAGGCAGGATCTAGCTGACTTCTTTCCTATAAACATCCTGCTGGCTCTTTACCAGGCCAATCGAAATATGGCTTGAATCATTTATACTCTGAAAGGACTGAAGAAAAGTTTATTTTGGCAAAGTTATCCCTATGAGCAAGTGCAACAGTTTGAGTGATTTGTCTACTTACATTCTGAATATAAGGTAGTACAGATAGAAAGGGGAAATTCAAGAGAGGGAGCTGAAGAGAGGAGAAATAAATTGCACAAGCATTAAAAGGGCAAGAATAAATGTAACTAGTTTACTCAGCTCCTTTTCATTTGAAAAAGAGCTTTTGTTTTGATTTTCTGTTATCTAAAAACTGTTGAAAGGTGGGAAACAGCATGAATCCATTTTTGCAATTTTGTGTTGCCTGAGAAGCATTACAGCAGCAGGTCTGAATGGATGGGAACAGGAAAGTAAGTGCAAACAGTAGAAAGCAATCAGGGGGTGACCTAAAGAGAAACAATTGCCAAGGTATGCAGCACCAAAGAAGGCAAGATGAAGAATGGGCAGGACAAAAGAAGGTATAGTCCCTTTCTTCTCCCAGGGAGCAAGTCTAGGGGGTAAGAAATCATGATTGTTTGATTCAAACCACACATTATTAACCCTGAATCTTTGAAAAATACTTGTGATGAGGATCACCTGTAGGTATGTATCAACACTAGCAAGGAGTATTTCCTTCATTTTTTCACATCCTCAAAGAATGCTATGACGCAAATGAGAAAAAAAAAAATAAAATCAGTAGTATTCTAAAGTTCTGCAGAAATACAGAGAAAAAGTCTGCTTTTACCCCTGGAAAGTAAAGTAAAAACACTAAGGTCAGACTTCCCAGAGTCTTGCAAATAATGAATAAAAGATTAAAAAGTGCTTGGCAGAGAGTTTGTGTTAATCAGTGTCTTCTCATGTGGGCATGTTTCCTCCAGCAAACCTGTAAACTTTGATTTTGTGTAATTGGGAGGTTAAAAGTTCTTCTAATTAGCATCCACTTCGATGGGGAATGTAGCACCTAGTTTGCAATCATAAAGGTGAGGGCTTTTTGAAGTGCTGCTAATTATGAAATAAATTTGCCATTTGAAGCAAAAATCAAGTATGGAGACAAATGAAGCCTGAGAATCCCCATTTTTGTCAGTGTAGAAGGGAAGGCTATGCAGCTACATTTTATAACAACTTTTCTTATGGCTGTGGAGATTATGAAATGAAAGTTAAGAAAGAGTGGTCAAATGTTTATTTAAGAAATTGTTTCATGATTGTGACCAGATTTTTTCTTGGTGTGATGTTAGTTTCTTTAGTTGCCATACAAATTCATGAGAGAAACCTTTAAAATCAATCACTTTAAAATGTAAGGGAATAAGGCTGAAATTGCAGTCTCTTTTGGAGAGCCATCCACAAGGCTGTTAAAATATGTAGTTAAAGATGATTGCCCAAAACACATGTTCTGACTTGTACTTTCTGACTCTGGCTCCTATGGACAGAGAAACAGGGACTTCTCCATGAGACTCCAGAATTATTGTTGGATAAGTGGTAGGGTTATTGAGGTTCACTAGAAATAGCCCTCAACAGAGATTTAACAGCTTTTATTTCATATATTCAGCACATCAGTGGAGAGCACTAGCTCTCCAGTACATAGAAATTTATCATACTGGGTTTTTCCTTTCCACATATTTCTCCTGTCTAGAGTACAGATGTAGGTGAAAGTGTTATACTTTAAATCAATGAGAGACATAACTATTTTCCCTTTTATACATTATATAGGCTTCTGTGCTCTTGACTCATACTTCATAGAGAAGAGCACTTTGTTACAGAGAGTAATATATAGCAGTACTGTGGTTTACCTACAGAGTCTCTTGATGGATCTGGCATGGAGTTAAAATATAATTTCAGAGCTGAAGAACTGAAATCTGAACACGAAATTATGGAGTAAACTCTGTCAATCACTAGTCTTATTGATTCTGACAGATGCAGGGTTAGACAATTCCAATAGCTTTTATTTTTTTTCCTACAAGAAAAAAAATAGAAGTTATATTGTCAAAGCCTATTTTTCAAGGGTAGAGAGTTTGGAAGACAGAACTACAAAACGATGCCACCTTGCAGGTGGAATCTTACACTGGAATTTTACAGTGGAATTTATTTCATGTACGTATGACAATTGCAACTTAAATGACCAAGCAATCCACCTGTAAATGAAAAGTTAATGTTACATCTTGTTTCAAACCCCCCCCACCCCCCCAAAAAAAAAAAAAGAAAAAAAAAAAAAACAGGAAAAAAAAAAAAAACAACAGGCAGATAACAGGCTCCACATTTCAACTGAGTGGTGAGTGGTGATAACATGCTTTTTATACACGGCTGTATTACCTGTGATCTGAGTATAGTAGCATGCTTTGGTTGATAACAAAACTTTCAGCTGTCAATAGCAAGAGTTATACTAAATGCAGAAACACTCCTTGCCTGCAGTTGGGGTTACCACATTCCCATTGGACCTATTTTCTGTCCCACTATATTCAAGGTCTCACATCCTGACCTTTCAGGAGCTCATTCCCTTCAGTCAGGATAGGCCAAACCACAGAATGCCCCAAAACAGGCACTGTTGGTGCCTCCATTCTCATGGCACATTGGAGGTGCCTAGAGTGAGATCTTCTTTATGCAGAAGACAAAACTCTTGAGACAAAACTCTTGAGAGGGTGGGTAAAAGCAGTCTCAAGACAGATGAAAGTCTGCAGGAAATAAGACCCAGTGCAGAGGACACCTCACTCAATTTCAAGTGCAAAGCTCAGTTCTTTGTTCTTGTCTTACTGACAGGAACAAACAGCAGACAAAAAGGAGGGCTAGCAAAAGAAAAAGAGAGAGCACGGTCTAATGGGTTATTAGTAGATCATCACACCTGAGACTGATGCCTTATATAAGAAAGTGAAAGGATATTTGCAGCTTTGGGAAGATCAAATGAACTTAGATTTAGCCCTCCTTCAAGTCCATTTTGTTGTTACAGGAGATAATTTGAAAATCATGGTTTGACAACTGAAGAACTGTCAAAGGCTGTATTGGAGAAAGCTTCATTAAATCAATGGCCTTATTGACTGAAGACCAAACTTTGGTTTTAATGAAATTGTCTTTTTGACCTACATCAGCTGCCACAGTACAAAGAGAGAATTGAATTTTTAAAGTCACGGGACTTTGCCTCAATCTCTTAAGTGCTACTGCATGATTGAATGGAGCTGTAGAATGGTAAAATCTTTAACACTGCTTTTATCTTGGGGGGAAATGTAAGTAGCTAAAATGTTTCAAAGCATATTGAGAAGTCTTAGTCAAAAGAAAATACATATTGTCACTGTGAGATGGAAAGGTTTCAAGGGACTAGAGAGATCTGTCAACCGAAGTTTCTAAATTCTGCCTATACAGTTAAAAAGCATAATTTCTGGCTCAGAGGACTAGCCCGTCTTGGCAATTAGCTCAATACGAGAGGACAAGATTCTAAATTAAACATAAGAAAATAGAAAGCCTCAGTTCCAATCTGTCATGAAGAAACTAGAATGGTGAGATTCAGTGCAAAATCAAGACACTTTAATTTAGCTTCCATGACCAAAACACCTTAATTTATGTGTGTACCTGTAAGTCAGATGCCTATGCTCCTGCTATAGTGAGTGAAAGGATTTTACAGCTGGTGAAGCCTGAAGAGTGACTCACCAGAGTGACCAGATACCAGGGTGAATTCAATTGCCTGAAGAGAATTTGCCCAGAGAAGTGGTGGATACCCCATCCCTGGAGGTATTCAAGGCCAGGCTGGATGGGGCTTTGGGCAACCTGGTCTGGTGGGAGGTGTCCCTGCCCATGGCAGGGGGTTGGGACTAGGTGATCTTTAAGGTCCCTTCCAACCCAAACCAAAGATTCTAGGATTCTGTGTATGCATATGAGGCTGACGGACAATCTTTCATAACCTCATTGAAAGAAAAGATCCAGGCACAAAATTTGTGTGCCATTTGCAAACTATGCATACTGTGGCAAGACCAGGAAACTGGTAGAAAGTGGTCAGCATTGGAAAAACCTGTTTATGTCTGAATTTAGAGGACAGTCAGAGGAACTAATACTTTTGAAACAAAAGAAGCCCTGGCACTGGTATAGATGGGAATTTTAATAGTGATGTTGAAAATGCAAAGAAGCTAAAAAGTATTCTCCAGACTCTGCCCAGAAAGGGGCAGATTAAGGTGTGTGAATTATGAAAAGCATGGCAGAGGTATGTTGCATTCTGTTATTTAATGGATGACAGATGACCAATATTTCTAAACTGTCAGTCCTGTACTACTTGCAGTCAAGAGATGGCAACTGGATTTTATATTCATCAGCGGTGTAATTTCCTAAAAGATCTTGCAATATCAGTGAAATATGCAAGACCACGCAAGTGCTTCTTCTGTGCTAATATTTGAAAATGCAATGGACTGACTTGAAATTTGTATAGCCACTGAAGTACATCTGCTACAGGCAAAGTAACAGACCAGTAGACCTAGGAATAAGTACATACAGAATTAAGATATAGGAATCACAGAGTCACAGAATGGCTGAGGTTGGAAGGGACCTCTGAAGATGACCCAGTCCAACCCCCCTGCCAAGCAGGATCACCTAGAGCATGTTGCACAGGATGGCATCCAGGTGGGTTTTGAATATCTCCAGAGAAGGAAACTCCACAGCCTCTCTGGGCAACCTGTCCCAGTGCTCTCTCACCCTCACAGTAAAGAAATGCCCCCTCATATTGAGCCTGAACTTCCCGTGCTTCAGTTTGTGCTTGTTGCCTCTCATCCTGATGCTGGGCAAAACTGAATGTATACAGTAATGTAATTAATGACAGTCATACATCTGAAGGAGCTAGCTGTTATCAGACAAACCTGATTTCATTTTTTGTTATGATTACAAGTTCTTCTGACAATGGTAATTACCAAGATGTGGTATAATTCAGATCTCTACAAAGTGGCTGGGTTAGTATCACACAACATGGTGATTTACAAAGGAGCTCTATATCAATAAAGTGTACATGGAGTAGCTTAATAGCTGGTTGTCTCAAAAAAATTATTGTCATCAGGGATTTCTATCAGACAGTTACTTCTAGGAGTTTCTGTAGAGCTTGGCAAGAGATTTGATGATGTTCAACAGTCTCATGAGAATAAAAGGACTGCGAAAAAACAGAGGGAGGTTCATTGCATGGCATGGTAGGCTAAAACCTAGGCAAAAGCAAGGCTATTCATTTAAAAACTAGCAGCACAGACCATTCTTAGAGAAAGGAGCTTTGTACCCTGAAAACAGCACCGGCTTGTAGGGGGGAATGAACTAATATGAGCTCCTGCATGATACAGAGACAAAAAGTGCTAATTCAATTCTTGCCAGTATAAACAACAGAATAGTGTGTAGGAGGAAGAAAGTGACTTTTCTTTGCATGTGACATTATTGGGACTGATGCGGAATAATGTATACAGTCCTGATGTCAACATTTTAAAAGGGATGTGGAAATACTACAGATGATATAGATATAAGACAGAGATATTTTGATGACTGGAAGGGAAAGGAAAAAAAAAAAGAAGAAAAAAAAAAGAGAGAGGGAACAGTGAGAGCTCAATCTGTTTATCTTATCAAACAGATCAAAAGACAGTTTGATTATAACATGTAAGAACCTTCATGGGGAGTAAATACCAGTTACTGAATGGCTCTTTAATCTAGCAGAAAAAGGCACATCAAGAACTAGTGGCTGGAAGTGAAGCCAAATTCAAATGATAAATTAGACAAACTTCTAAGAGGGAGAGTGATTAGCAGCTGGGTACAAAGGAGCTGGTGAATTCTCTGTCACCTCATTTTTTTTTGCAGTCAAGAGTACATGTCCTCCTCAAAGCCCATGTTTAATTAGATCCAGGGGATATGGCTTAGCATGGAGCTAACAGTGTGAAAAATGCTAGCTCAGGATGCAGATCGTGCTAGATGATCAGATAGCGTCCTTCAACCCCCATCACTACAAATATTAAGGGTACAGCTTCCAGCAATGAGTCGAACCTTACTCTTAATTGTTCTATGATTTCATCTATAAGCCATGATGAGCTCCATTTTAGTACCCTTAGAAGATGTCTGGGTCTTACACATCCGCCTCAGGAAAAAAGCAGAGAGGTGATGCAAGAGAAACGAAGCAGGAACAACTCACCTAAGTGTTCTTCCTAGGGAAAGGGAAGAGCAAGGAGACAGGCTGCAACATATATCTGACCATTTAACAGTGCTCACCGGTACAACAGACACACTACAGTTCCTAGTTAAATATTGAGCACAGTATAAAAGAGAAGAAGCACCATCTCTGAGAGATGCTGCAGCACAGGAATATACA
Source organism: Anas platyrhynchos (assembly GCF_047663525.1). NCBI lineage: Eukaryota > Metazoa > Chordata > Aves > Anseriformes > Anatidae > Anas > Anas platyrhynchos. Next base: position 177,813,394 of record NC_092587.1, read on the forward strand.
GAAACACTCTTCACCCAGTAAGGAGGATTTATTACCTTTATATTAAAAGTCTTTTCATCACCCTATACCCCAGGACACATGCTTTGCAAGCCTGAAGTGAGAAATATAAACATGAAATATAACAAGTAATTTTGAAAATTTGACATCGAACATATTAATTGTGTTGTGACAGTTATCTAGTGCTTTAATACAAGAGAATTCCAGAGCTCTTTATATTAACTCATGATCAATAGCAGAGGAATTGATTCTAGGTCAGGTTCTGACATTTTTACCAACATTCAGTGTACTTTCCTCTGTGCAAAGTTCAACTAAATGAAAGGGAGTATTTGCATGATATAATGGCTTCCATGCACTTATAGCAATACTAGGCTTTAAAACCCATTGCTTGGGATATCTTGGGATTTTTCTAACCCTGCAAGTGTTGAAAAAAAGATAAAAAACTGTCTAGAAAGCTACTTCTAGAGCAGTTTTCATAGCCTTGAAATCCCCTTCTGCTCAGCATGAGAGTTCTTCCTCTCCTCTTAATGTAATTCCTTGGGCTGAAGGAGAGGAAACACTATCAAGTCATGGGCATGGTTTGGCTTCTTGAAATGGTTAAAGATATGCTTCCTCAGAGAAAAGAAAATCCTTCTGAACGTGGTGTGTGATACCCATCCAACATAAAATCTCAATCTGGAAAGTCTATCACTGAAAGAGCAAGCTGTTCTGATTTCATAAGGCAATTTGTTTATTCAGAAGAAAATCTCCCTAAATTAACATCTGACAGATGTTACTCTCAGAAATGTTTTATTAAATCCCAGCACCTTGAAGATATTCCCACTGAGTCTTCCTCACAACAACACAAGCTTTGACACCTTGGTGGATAAAGTGCCTACAGCGAGAGGAAAGCAGATGTGCCAAGTCAGCTAAAGCTCAACGTGCAAAGAGAAAAGGCAACAGTTGGCAAGTATGCAGATATGATGTCTGTTAAAAATACCCTCTTAGGATTGCTTGTATGCAAGGTGTTATATCCTCAGGACTGCCTTTATGATTAGAAAACCTCACCAGCATTGCTACAAACTACAAAATCTCTTTCTTATGCAACACTGAATCTTAATGTGGTGGCTTTGTGGCTCCATTTCATAGCAATTATTTAACAGCTTTGGATCTAACATGTAATGCAAAAGAAGATGACTTACCTCAGGGCACGTTTAAAAGATTTCTTGCTAATATGGTCTGAATCAATACTGTAGCACAAATTAGCATGAATTGCAAAGTAGTAAACCAAACCAAAACAAAAACATAATATTGAGAGGGTTTTTTAGTATTAGTCAACAGAAACAGGATGGATTGTGATGCTTTCTTGAGCTCAGTACTGAATACTCTTGGAATCAGATAGCAAAATATTCAACACAACTTTTAGTCATACGTTTAATTTATAAGGATTTTGTTGGACAAGCATATCATAGGATTTAGGGATTAAAGGGATTTATTAGATTATCGTGTTCACACATTTCCTTATTCTTTTGTAGTGTCAGGGTAAAGAACTCACAGTTATTGTCTGCATTTTTTTCAGTGTTCTGTCTAGGTATTTTCTATATTACTAAACTATAGAATTTATGCTACCTTCTCTAGGACATTGTTACTCAGCCAAGTGAACTTCACCATTAAAACATTTTTTCCCAGACTCATCCCAAACAGTATAATAACAAGTGCTAAATGTCAGCAAAATAATTATGAATACCATCCAAAATTTAACAAGGAGTAAGTTGCAATACTTCTGCAATGGATGTGCTTCCATTTTAACTATCAGTTGTTAGCAACACCACTGGGAATAGCAAAGTTATATTTCTGCCCACTTAGTTATAATTTCCTCCATTGCTGTCTAAGCTGACATTTGGATTTATTGACAGGTGAAAGAGAATAATCCAGCTACTTCAGCTAGCAGACTCTAGTGGGAGAAGGTCAGCAGAACATCTGCTTTGCAATTTGCAGTTGTCTACTTATTCATGCATGGAACTCTGCTGTCCCGGGAATGGTTCACTCATATATTATATGCAAAGTTCTAACAAAAAAAAAGAAAAAAAAATCTGTTTTTATTGAGTTCTTCAAAAAAAAAAAAAGTTTTATTTCACTTAAGCTGAGAATTTATAATTTTCCTCTATAACAGAGAAGTAATTTTATCATATCAGAGTTACTGAAAAGAGTCTTGTGACATAACAAGTATTATCTCCTGTTATTGCATAAGTACAGATTTTATTTCCCCCCCCTATGAATTACTTGTTGAAATCAATTGGATAACAGCTGCTACTCAAGCTGTGGCTAGAAATTGACTGAATCAAAGTCTACATCAGAGCATCCTTAAATGGCAAGAAATCTCAGACGTGCATGTGAGCCTCACAAACAAACTTTCTCTGTATGTTAAGGTAATGCAGTAAACAATTGCTCATTTTCCTCCAGTCCAACAAGCCTCCAAATGCCCGAGCAAGCCCTGTCTGAACCTGAATTTTTTAGTTCATGACCCTTTGCAGCTCTAATAATAGGATTTAGACATCTATTGCAGCTGTAGCAATAGGGCTATACAACACAACATTTGTCATTTTGAATTAGTCAAATCATCTGTCTCGTTCTGGATACTGTCTGTGGCACTGACACATATTATGTGCTTGAGAAAAAAGGGGGGGTAAACGAGCTGTCAGAGAAAATTAATTCTTTGATAAATGCTTTTTATTCTTTGGAAACTGAGTGTTTATCTTCTGACCTCAGTTGTGTTTTTATAAAAATGTATTCAAACTGAACTTAGAAAATTTATCTGCACAGAACAGTGTACCAGTACCTGAGCTCCCAGGTGCAGTTGCAGAAACTAAGTGTGAGATTGACACCTATGTGAAGGTGCCTATGCATGTGGCCGGCTGTGTCTAAGCTCCCTTATAACCTGTGAAGAAGTGGGTCCCATTGTGCTGTTTGGTTTTAGGTACATGAGCATTATCTCAGATAGCTGAGGTGTCCACAACCATTTGAGATGCCCTAGGAGGTATTTCAGATACTTGAGATATCTCCATGGGGTTGGGAGATATCACACAAGACCTCTGGGAAACCTTTGGGACTGGCAAATAGATGGAGAGGCTTGGATTTTATTTTTTTTTAAATATATATATGTAAGTTGTTGTAGGACATAGTGACAAAAAAAAAAAAAAAAAAAGGAAAAGACCAACATAATGTCTTCCTTGTCTTTGTCCTTTTGTCCTTGCTGTGGAGGCTTGCCTTCAGAAATCCCAGGGGAAATTCTGGAGCAATGAAAACTTCTTGTCAGAGAATGAAAATAACTAGAGAACATTTAAGCAGATGGAAACACATAAGTTCATATGAGCTGTTGGGATGCATCCACGATTACCATGTTGCTGGCTGAAGTCATTGCAGACCACTGTCAATTATCTTTGAAAGATCGCGGTAATCAGGTAGGGTTTATGAGTACTGGAAGAAAGCATATGCCACTCTATCTTCAGGAAGTGCAACAAGGAAGATTTGGAGAGGTACAGGCTGATTGGCCTCACTTCTATCATTGGGAAGTACCATATACAGCTGCATTAATGACCCAGATGATGGGACAGAGTGCAACCTCAGCAAGCCTGTAGATGATACAAAACTGGGAGGAGCAGCTGGTGCACCATGTGTATGCCACCATCCAGAGATCTTGACAGGCTGGAGAAATTGTCTGACAAGAATGTCATGAAGTTCAACTAAGGGAATGCCAGAGAAGGAATAATGCCATGTACCAGTGCATACTGGGGGCCAACAGACTGGAAAGACTTGGGAGTCCTAGTGGACAACAAGCTGAACATAAGACAGCAATGTGTCCTTGCAGGAAGGAAAACCTAGAGCATCCAGAGTTGCATTAGGAAAAGTATTGCTAGTAAGACAAGAGAAGAGATCCTTCCCCGCTTTTTAGCCCTTGTGAGTCCACATCTGGAGTGTTGGGTCCAGTTCTGATGTCCACAATACTGAAGAAATATGAAGAAATATGAACAGAGTGGAGAAGGTCAAGCAAAGAGCCACAAAGATAAGCAAGGGTTTGGAACATCTCTCATACAAGGAGAGAGTTAGGACTGTTTGACATGGAGAAGAGAGGGATTGGAGGAATAACATCTGTGTATATAAATACCTTGTGGGGTAGGAGGGAGTAAAGAAAACACACCCAGCCTCTTCTTAGTCATGCTCAGGGACAAGAGGCAAAGGGAGCAAACTGAAACAGAAAATTCCACTTAAGCAAAAGAAAAATCTTTTTTTACTGTGAGGGTGATTGAAAACTGGCACAGGCCAATCACCAACTGATAAGACAAGGGGAAATGGCCTCAAGTTGCACCAGGGGAAGTTTACATCGTATATGAGGAGAATTTCTTTCTTGGAAGAGTTGTACAGCGTTTTAATAGGCTGTCCAGGGAAGTGGCTCTTGGATATCTGGCTATCCACTGTATCTTCAATATCTGCTTATCAAAACCATTTTTTGTTGTTTTAATCTTGAACTGAGTCCCAATGAAGGAATTGCAAAGTAAAAACTGAGTCGAATGGGGGAGACAAAAAGCTGACTGTGTGTCCCATGGAATCCAGCAAGTTTTGTCCTGTGAAAGTCTGAGAAGAGCTTTCATACTCATGAACGCTTTGTGCTTCTCTCCATGTCATATTGACTTCCACAGATACTGAGCAGCTGATGGAAACCGTTGCAGCTCTATTGAGTATGAAGCACCAGCACCAGCGTATTCAAAGCTGGCCTATTGGTTGCCTAGGCTCTCAGATAAAGACTTTAGGATCCCTCTTTCTCAGAGTTTTCTGTGTTTATTAGATGAGCTCAGGGCACAGGCAGGATTAGGGGATCAGATAACAGCACATCCTGCAGTAAAATGGACTCTGATAACTTGCCTAAAAACATTCAGATTTTCATTGCCTGGCTCTCTGTGTCATCCTGAACTTTAATTTAATTACATCTATTTCCTCTGGCTGTCTGCCCATGCATTATTATCCTTTATTTCATCCACTACTTGACATTTATTTGTTCAAAATGAAAATGACCTTTGCTCTTAAAAGATAATAAATTATTTTTAGATTTATAGTAATTCCCTGTCACTTGAAATGATGCTCACCCAGAAGAACATGTTAACATCAAACATCAAAGGTAGAAGAAGTAAAAGCAAGAGCCTTAGGCATTTGAGCAACTAAGATTGACAGATGATGTGTATTGGTGACTCTCCATTGTTTCTTTTACTGTACAATTATATTTAATATTTACAATATTGTTTAGGGAACAGATTCATATTATTATAAATGAGAGCTCTCCTTGTGAATCTTCAGGACAAAAATAACGCAGGACTTACAGTTTTACCCTGGCAAAGATTATTTATTAACTTGAAAGGATTTCATCTTAGAGATACCTCAACCCTTCCTCTTCTTCCAGCAGCTCTGTAGCTCACTTTCTGCAAGTGTACGAGTAGGAGATATTTCTAAGGGTCCACATCAATCACAATGCACTTACTGAGGGTCTCTAACTCATTTCAATACTGGATACCAGAGACTGCCTACATTGAAATAGGAGCTTCACAGACTTGGCTCCTTCCCTGTTTTAGAAATGAAACTCTCCTAATGTCCCCTAAGCTTCTTTACTACTCAATTGCTATTGTTTTTGGAGCTGTATCTGTAACTGCTGCACAGACTGCAGTCCATGACCTGTTGACCAGTCAGCCAGCTTGCCCACACTCAGGTTTGCCAAGAAGACTTGCTGAGGCACACAGCCAGGTGCCCTTAACCATTATGATTTTATTGCAAAGCAACACGTGTCAATGCAAGTGGGACATTCCATTGTAATGAATACTCCTCATACAAACCAAGACATGACTGAGGTGGCTAGAAACATGAAAATCAACCCAAATCAGAGGGGGATTATTAGAGACTCCCATTTCTTGTCCATCACTATGTATGGGCACGCAGCCTTAAGACCAGCTTTCCTGTGTTCCTGGTTGGGAATTGGACTTTTCACAATGGTCTGCCTGAGCCGTGACACAGACTTGCATCCCACCTGTTAAAATGGCATAATGCCTGCATGAAATGCATTTGTCATATTGACTGTGAGTTCTAGGTTCAAAGAACATCCAGATTTTCTTCTCTTGTCTAAGTGAGGAAATCAAGCTTCCAAAACGTTTGCTTTTCAGAGCACTGGAAAACTTGTAAGGGCGGATTGGTAATAAATCCTCTCTGTGCCTGCTCTAAGGGGTCCCATGATAAACAGTAAATGCTGAAGCCAAGTGGCTCAGCTGTTTCTGAGTCTTTCTGGACCGTTCTCAGAGGCAAATCAGGAAGAAGTAAAGAGGGAAAACCTGTGCACAGAACCTCTTTAAAAAATCAGGCTTAATATTTCGTGCCATCAAAGGACTTCAAGCACGATTTCCCAAGCACTTACTGCAGGAGATAGATGGGGGAATATTTGGAAGCTGTTACTCATTATATCCTTGCTGTAACAAGGAAAGCTTTTTCTTGGTGGAGCAAAAATGAGTCAGAAGGGGCTGAGAAAAGTGAAATGAGGGAGGGAGCACAGCAGTCCATAGGCTCAAGCAGAACACAGCTGATGCCAGCTTTCCACCTGTGCAAACCCTGGAGGGAAATAAAGTCCAGCAGCAGCAGCAGTTTTAACTTTATGTTTCAGCTTTGGCACAAGGCAGATCATTTTGACACATGTACAAAACAGAACCTGTGCAGATGGAGAGATTATTTTTTTCTAATGCTATGCAACAAACATGGTTTTTTTGTTTGTTTGTTTGTTTGCTTGTTTGTTTTCTCATCCAGAAGACATTTCTGACCATTCCCAAGGCACAAAGCTTTTGTTCCACCAAAGTCCCACTTTAACATGCAAAATAGGATTTACATCATGCTCAAGAGCTATCTGCAGTTAAAACTTTCTTCCTCTTCTCTGTTTCAGAACCAACTGGTGTATGCAAGTTCTTCTCTTTTCATTTGACAATAAAGGCAATAGCTTTGGGTAGGAAATGAACACCATGGCTCCCATGGAAGCAAGAGCTAGCAATCCCACTGAGGTGTACCAGACTAAAATTTTAACTAATATCAGTCTCACAGTCCCCCTAAGGTTAGTGAGGGGAAGATCCAAGGGCTCCAAGATAGACATAGATCTGGAGAAGCATACAGAAAACATCTGGAGCCTGGACAAAACCCAGAAATGTGTTTTTCCTTAGTCTAGTCCCAGTTGCAACAGTCAAGGGCTGAGAGACATGTCTGTTTTCTCAGCCTGTCAGGCAAGTTGGGGTAAGACTACACCCTCTTTCAGAGCTGGGGAAGGCAGTTCTAGGAAGATGACTCTTTCCCAGGCTGAAGGGAATGAACTGGCATTGTTCCAATTTTGCCTCAAAACTCCCAAAGGGCACTGGCAAAAAAATGTCCCAGAACAGTTCCTGAGAAGAAAGGCTGCATTTCTTGTGTGGGTGTTTACTTCAAGTCTTATGGATTTGAAGCAACTCTGGTTGGGAGTAATTTAAAGGCCTAGATAAGAGAAACCAGCTCTGGGTTTAAGCCTGCTGGTGAGTTCAGCCCAGCCACTTTTCATGGCACAGTGGCAAGCAATCACTTTCTGTGTGTATCCTTCACATTCTGTGTGTATCCTTTACTGCTTTTTTTAGTGTTTTTTAACAGCTGTATTTTTTCTCCCACTACTACAAATATAAAATATTGAGGAAACTAAACTCATGATTAGATGACAGAGTTATGTGGGTCCATGTGAAGAAGTTTGGGAGACACAGACTTATTCAGGAAGAGTGATTGTATTGCAACTTCATATTTTAAAGGGCAGTATTTATTTAACAATTTTGTCTGACAGATTACAGTTAGTCTAAAATATTATTTCAGTATTACATTTTTACTCATGGTGCTTTTCCAGAAACTCTGTTCCTACTAAATCTTTCTAAAAGTCTTCACAATAATGCACAGCCCTTCTCGTTCAGAACCTTTTCTGGGAAGTTTTTATTCCCTAAGTCAACAATACCTGAAAAATCTGACATGCATCTGTTTTTCAAAATGGCAAGGTAGCCCCATCACTCAGAATACCTAAAAAGATTCTGATGTGTTACACTGGGAATACTTCATGCTTAGATAAATTGCTAGTTTTAAGGCAGAGAGCCTCCTTGGAGAATCTCACAGGCAGGGATTAGCCTGACTGTAATTTTGCATTGTATTTCAACAATATACTCTCTCCTTTTGCTTGAAAATATTTGTCCTCTTGCTTCTTGGTATATTGGCAGGTGCTGGCAATAACAGATAAGTTACTACACACACTGTGGTACACACTTGTTACTACAATACACACTTGTTTCTACAATACACACACTGTAGTACACACTTGTTACTACAATACCAAGATTATGCAAAAGTTGACATTCTTGGACCAGCCATGGGAGCTAACCTCACACTCCCATAGTGGTTGGATCACAGCTTTAAAAAGGAAAGACAGTGCTTCAGAGAGACTGGTTCTTTGAAGATCCTCAGTTTCTGATCCACAAATCTTCAGACTTTGCCTGCTGAATAGGCAGAGTTGAGGGAAGAATCAGGTTAGCATCCCAAATAAGGCTGGAATAAGGCTTCCAGCCTCAGTTGAGAATCACAGAACCATAGAATTATTAAGGTTGGAAAAGACCTCATTCACTTTTATCATCAGGAAACTGGAGTGAAAGAGATGCAAAAGAACACATCTCTAAAGGCACTGCTATCCTTATAAAAAAGAAGAGGTGCACCCATAGTGTGAAGGAATGGCCATCAGATAATCTAACTTCCAGAAGTAGTACCAGTCCCTACAGCGGTCACAAAATTGACAGTCATAAAATGGCTGTAAACTAAATCAGACAGCTACAAAGTAAAAATGACTTCTACAGAATAATTCAGGCTGTTATTAATGTAGAAGCACACCATCAGTATATATGTTTACTATCTTCTTGGTCCTTTAGGACATCATTGTTTTCAATACAGATAAGGAATGTCTGGCATCTAATAGGAGCATCATCATTGACTTTGGTGGCTACATGTAGGCACATATAACTTTTAACTTTTTTGATCTATTCTTTTAATTCTTATGGTTATCTTCTATGTACCAGAAAACAATTCTGTAAATGCAGAGCAACAGATTTGCTTTTACTTGTGCAAAGTCCGTGCTGAAAGGAAACTCTCTTCTTCACATGGCTTCTCTGCCTTAAAAACTGCATGGAAATGGAGGAAGTAATGTATTGCATTAGTTACATTATGAATACATTGACTACCATTAATCATCTTATATCACACATTCTCCATTAAATATAGAATTGCAGGAAGGCCTGAAAATACCCTCCTGAAATAATACCCTGTTGTCACATGAATTAGCCCCAGGATGTGCCTACCAAAGCAACAGAGGTTCAAACATCAAACCAACAACTTTATTTCACATATAATGACACAAAAGCACAAGGAAAAGTACTTTGTAGGAAATTTGTGCTGGTCTTGAATGTCATCCTGGCCTTATTTTGGACAGGCTGCTTTGTGCCTGAGGGATGAGTCAGGCACCTAACAGTGACATTTGTGGGAGCCCTGTGTATGTGTTAAGATCAGAATATCAACTTGGAGGTAGGTTGTGCTGTTTAGAGGGAAACGTGCCCTTCAGTGATATGTTTCCTCCTAAACACATGCATGTATTTCTCTGCTTTGTCATGAGAATTGCAACAAACATTTGTAGATGCAGAAACCTTGGGAGAAAGCTAAGAAGACAGAGAGTAGGACAAGATATTAAGGGGGGAAAAATGGCACAGAGGCACCGACAAGCTATTCTGGTTTATACTACCTGAAGATTTGGCCTTGTTTGGAGATGAACAACACTTCTGAGTGACACACAGAGAGAAAAATTCTAACATCAGCTACGGTAAGGGCTGAAACTGCCCATGTTGCACAGACTTCAGAAAATCAATAAATAGTACAGTTAATAATACCCAAAACTACAGATTATAGTATATCTGTAACTGTCAAATTATTGATGTTATTAAAATATGTGATAGGAAGATAGGAAAACTCCCTAACCACTTCCTCACCTCTCAATTTTTTTCACATCCAAAGTGAAACATAGAAATACATAAAATAAACTGACTGCAAATACACAGTGTATTGAGGATAAATAGAAGAGGGCTCTTGGAGGGAACTATTATGTCCTGCTACTTCCTTTAAAATCCTGTATTTTCACAGATTCAGTTTTAAGGAAAACCACCTGCTGCTGCTAACTGTGGCAATATCTGACTACCCCTTTCAGGCAGGTAGTAAGGAGCCATGAAAGGCATTTGCTGGTTCTCCACCTCCCAGGGCAAGCAGCTCCTGAGGTACTCTGTGCATTCTGCTCCAAGAATGTAAAAGTAACTTTGGGTGGCTTCCTAGGATGCTTCAAAGGGTGGTATTAGCCCCACTTACTTGTTACTATGGAGATCCATTCTGCCATCCTACTATAATCATTTTGTCAATGACATTTTGTTGTTTGCTGATGAGCCTGCTGTTAGGAGAAAGCATCTTTGTCAGAGATTAAGAGCTGTTTGAGGCTCCTGCTTGCACGTCACACAGAAGTGGGCTGAATCGTTGAGCACAGGAGAAATACGTCAGCAGTGATCACCCTCTGCTAGAAGAAGAGCAGAGCAGGGCTACATGTGGCTGCCCTACAAAGGATCAGTTTCTGATCCATACAGAAATCGGGGGTGCAGCATTCACAGCATTCATTTACAAGTGACTACAGTAGAGGTCTGTGATAACCAAAAGCAAATTATATGATCAGCTGTACCCACATCAAAATCAAACAACATCAGGTGAGATTGAAACCAGGGGGTTCTTCTTTGTATTTTGCTCATGTTCTCTTTTTTTTTTTTTAAGTCTTGAAAAATAAGCCAAAAAAAAAAGCCAAAAACAAACAAACAAACAAACAAACAAAAAAAAAAAAAAAAAAAAAAAGGAGGCTTTCTGCCCCTTTCTCACCATATAAATTTAACATTCCTGGAAGGACCACGATGGGATATTAGTTCTAATTGCCAGAGTTTGGAGAGGCTCCACTGGCATTGCAGGAATTTATAATAAACATATGAAGATTGATATGAATAAAATAAAAACAGAAAAATACGTGACAAAACACCAGTGGAAGCAGCAAAACAAGAGATAAAAGGAGATCTGTGTGTTAATTGCCACAGGCCTCCCTATCGGGATTTCATTTCGATGGAAAGGAAGAACAAACAGATAAAGATGTCAAGAGGATGAAGAACAGGACTGGAGCTTACCAGGCAAGGAAAAGAAGAGTCATGAAATTCAGGAATTTTGCCTAACATTTACAAGGGATGAGTCAAAATCATCGGGCTAAAGACCCAGAACAACATCCAAAAGACAAGTCCAAAATCCAAGAGATATGATGAGGCCACAGCTGCTGATGTCCACGTTGTACACAAGTGGGCCAAGACTGGCTGTTAGGGAAAGGTTCTGCACCCAGAGGGTGGTCAGGCTCTGGGACAGGCTCCCCAGGGCAGTAGTCACAGCACCAAGACTGTCAGAATTCAAGCAGAATTGGACGACACTCTCAGACATATGGTTTGATTTTGCGTGATCCTGTATGGAGCCAGGAGTTGGACTCGATGATCCTTGTGTATTCCTTCCAGCCTGGGACATTGTATGAGTCCGTGCTTGAAGCCAGCTTGGGCATGGGTGGCTTGGTACTTGTAAGTGGTTGGGTCAGAGGAAAGGGTATGAATAAAACCTGTGATTTGGAGTGGATAAAAATGGCTTGTTTAAAGATTATTTTTTTTTTTGCAGAATTACCTTTCCTTCCATAAGATCCCTCACAGAATTCTGTTACAGTAATCTCTTACAAAGTGGGTAGAGTAATGTGAGTAGAAAGGTCTGAAACAAGATTAGAGATTTTCTAAAGACTAGGATTCCTGGGATATATTCACAACTCTGTCACTTTTCCACTGAGCAGGAGAATCTTTTTTTAGACTAAGCAGTATAATTGGGAAAAGAGATACCAGCTTTTCTGCATAGTATGTCTTTTCTTAGGATTAAAAAAAAGGGGGGGGAAGGGGGAAGAGAAAGAAGTTAAGCTCTTTGCAGGTAGGGAACTACTGCTCTGAATTTATCTTAATTATGTTAATCACTTAGACAACTTCAAAGTACAGCTACATTAACATTTGCTCACTAACAAATTTATTTGATGTAGGTTCAACCCCAACCCCTACACAGCATTAGTATGTGAGGGCTGTGCCATAAAACAGATCAACGGAATGAGATAGGGTTAAAATAGCAGCTGGCAAGGGGGGGAGGATTTTTTCTTTTTAGTACTTTTATCTGCCAGAACATTTCCATGGTCTGATTTAGAGCATCCAGACCCTCAGAGAATCAGCATGTCCAGTGGAGGAGAAAGGGAAATGCATCATGAGGAGGAACAAGTGGGCTTTGAAGGGCACCATGTGCTATCCTGCTTTCCCTTACTCCCTCTGAAGCAGAGCCGTCCTGCCCAGCAGACTGTACCTTTTCCCTTGGGCTCATCTTGATATGGGGGTGCTAGAGAACAAAAAGAAGTCAGAGGGACAGAAACCAGGAATAGTTAATTTGGGGCATGATGCCAGTGAATTTCCTGACCAAGGTCTGCCAGGCACAGATAAGCTCTAAACACTGCCGGCAGGAATCAATCATAGCTGAACATCTTTGGAGACCAAATTGTCTCAATTGCTTGCCCAAGGGAATCCTTAAAACTCTCATAAGGACTTCCATGATGGAGCGGTGTTTGCCACTGTGGCAAACCTTAAACCTCCTGGAGATACTGTCACCTAAGGTGGACCTTCTTCAAAAGGATATTAGCAGGGCTAATCAGTAATATAGAATTATTATTCAACTTTGATGACAAGGTAGCAAATATCATATTGCCACTGTGTTTTTGAAAAACACAGTATCTTTGAAAATCCTCGGAATGGCAGTGGAGAGCAGAGCAGCTGAGGAAACTGTACGCGCAGATACAAGGCAAGAGCAAGGGGAAAACAGCACGGTGTGCTCCTCATTATGTATTTTTATGATAGACATAGTAATTCATTTTTAAATGATAGTTTAATACTGGATGACGTTAACAGTGCTGGGATTATTTCTCTGTATAATCACTGACAACTACACAAGGACATCTTAACATCTGTAAAATGAATGCAGGCAAGCTGCGAAAAGGGCTACATGGCATGACAAAGGCATGGTTTCTGCTCCGACCATTTTCTAGACAATGGTTAAGTCAAATATCTCTTTCCTGGTCACTAAAGATCCTCTAAGATTTATTGGTAGACTAGAAGGTATAGTCAGTCTCAGGTCTCTCTGTGCATTTATGCATTCCTCTTCATCAAGGAAAAAAGCCTTTGCATGAAGCTGAGCTCCACACAAAATCTATAGCACTTTGTGGCAAGTAAGTTCACCATCTTCTAGGAAGGAGCCCACTGACCTATGTACCTGATGTCAGCTATGGACCCCAATGCAAGATGTGCAAGATGCGTGTTGGGGACGTGTGGCTTTGACCAAAGTCAAAGTCTAGCCCACGTCCCATCTGTACTATATCTCATACAAAGCCTGCGTTTGTATGGGTATGGTGATACAGATGCTTTAATTGGAAAGTACTTTTAACACTGTCCCAAACCTAGGAGTCTTTAAGTGGACTATTTCCTGAATCTACTCTGCTTTTGTTGTCTCAGGCAGGGATGATCTGGTTATATATGATTCAAGAGAGGTGTCACTGTTGCCTTAAATCATGGAAGTGATATTTCCCTCTGTTTTCCTTGAGACATTTCGCTTGATCCAGCTTAGCTTTGAAGTTGTCTTTGAAAAGCTGGGCACTGCACTCTGATCACTGTTATTTTTGACTGGTGCTTGAGGAGCTCCATCAGTAACCCCATCCAGGCAGAATCTCCTCTTAGGGTATCCCTCTCACTGTGTCCCATGTAGCTTTTTCCTGTCAATGCTTGCAATAACTGCAACCTCTAATTTCACTACTGTATCCAGTGCTTTGCAGAAGTTCAGATGCATGAGATTTATTGCTTGTCCTTTTTGAATTGAAATAGAGATTAATACAATATTGTGTAAGAAAAAAAAAAAAAAAATTTATGGTGCTTTTGCTATGTCACGGTGTTACCTATGTCAAATTTATAGCTAAAGAGTGGTTGCCAAAGGTTTACATTGGAAAATTAGGTTTAGTGTAAGCAAATTTTAGAAAACCCAGATAATTACACTTAATGATTCTTGAAAGATTTTAATTTCCTACAATGTTTCCTTGCTCACACTTTGTACCAGGCTCATTAACTTTCAGCCCAAATATATAAATTACTTCCATCTGATCGTAGCTTCTGTTTTATCAAAAACATTTGTGTGTATGGGTATCAGCTCTATCATACAAACCACACAGTTTTCCATGATTAGTGCATTCTTTGCATGCTTTGCAATCAGGTGTGATTTTCAGGCCCATTAGCTGTGTGAGTGTGCATAAGTCAGGAAGAGACCGCACAATCAGCTAACACAACTGCTGGTGTATTTTGTATCTATTCCAAGTGTTATTCACTGCTGTACCTGTCTGGCTTTATGAACCTATGTTGCAGTGGAGTAGCACCCTTATATCAGTAAATCCTGCAAGAATTCAGTGTTAACATGTCTGTAGAGAAGGATCACTTACCCATAACTCTAGTAAAGAGTCTCATGTCAATGAAAGATTTGTCTCCTCTCGATGAAAGTTTTCAGAAGAGATCCTCTGAAGTTCTGAGATATGTGTTCACTGACAGACATGTGCAACACTTCAACTCAGGAGCTTTGCTGCTGGTTTGGATTAGGACCCTCTGCTCCCTCCCCAGGGCCTGGGAGAGCTGAGCTGAGTTGTGACCACCAATAAGCAGGACCAGGAACAGCTTAAACCTGACAGCAACAGAAGCCCTGGAGCCCAGAACTGTACACAATACTCAAGGTGAGGAAACAGTCATCCAAAGGTGATGTTTGACAATCATCCAAAGGTGATCTTTAAAGGTCCCTTCCAAGCCAAAACATTCTGTGATTCTAGCATCTTAAAGCTCCTGCAAGGGAGTGGGAAGCAGCACGCTTCTTCCTACTGAGGTTACTCATGAAAGAAAATGTGGCTGAACCTTGTACCCTAGGGACGTGCAACACCAGTGGGGTTATTTTTCAAGAAGAATCCCATATACTTTGTTGTTTTGTGTAGTGGATTGCAGAGCTGACTCTTGTGGCAGCAGTTGGGTCGGTAACCCCTTAGACACCAAAGGTTTGCACAGGACTGGCAGCTCCATGTTATGTTTTTATTCTAATATGAAAAACGAAGGAAAGAGCAGGAGTCTGTTAACAGAAAAAGTTGCTTTCTCAAAAAAAAAAAAAAAGTTGCTGCTCACACTCTATCTGTGGTTTTCTAAGAATAACGCTGTCTTTAAATTATGAATTTTTCATGCAGGGAAGACAGTCTTCGTGCTTCAAAAGTCACCATGTAGAAGATATTCATGAGAGGTTGCCAAAAAATTTCAATAAAAAAAAATTTTTTAAGCTTAATATTTTTGCAAAGTGTTGTTTGCATGGTCAGCATTAGAGTCCTGCCAAAAAAAAAAAAAAAAAAAAAAAAAAAAGATTAACTTTGTTTAGTGTTATTAATATTATTTACTTGCTAGAGATGGAGTTTTGATCACTTCAGTAACTCTTTTTATGAAATTTTGGATACCAAATCCATCAAAAATTGTGAAACTGTTTAAGAAAACACCCCCAGTTCTTCAAAAAGCAAAGACAAAAAAAAAAAACTTTCAGAAAAATACACTTTTTTTATGTTTTTGCTGGCTCTTCACTGTAATATTTGTGAGGTTATGGCTGTCACCTCTTTTTATTGAAAGTCCCAGATTGTTTTCCAGTCAACTTTTTCCCATCAATAGTTTCACAGTTTATTAGGTTCCCATGTCTCAGCTATGCAGTAAATACTTTGTGCAGATGACTCTTATATAGATTTCATAGATGGGTAAAATGAGTCTTAAGGAAACAATAACTTTTCCAAAGTCACAAAACAAGGTCAGAGTAAAGCAGCAAAAGTGTGATGGCTTGTCTCTGTGGAGAAAAGACTGTCACAGTAATTTTCTGGAGGATTAATCTTTGTCACAAATGATTGTCACACAAATGAATCTAGAGCAGAAAGAATTAATCAAAGATCTGCGCCTTGTGACAAGAATTGTCACTCATCAGCCACAAAACGTACGCCTTGCAATAGTAAAATTAGTAATAATGAGTCCGGGAAACCCAGCATATAATTAATTATTGGCAATTTAATGGCAAATATTCTTGTCAAACTTTTTGCTGAGAACCTAGGAAGAGGGTCGCGGCACCAATGGAAAAAGTCTGGGAGCACAAACCTTCCCTGAGCAGGGACAAGCTTCTCTGATAGCCCTAAACCCATCTGTCCCCACCTCTGGCTGATGGAAAAGTATTTCTTTAGGATGGACCAGATCATATAGAGGAGTGTTTATTTCTCAACTGGTGTGCACAGCGGTGCTGTGCATGTTTTACATGGACACTCTGCAAGGTAGAGGGAAAGAGTTTATTGGCGTCTTCTGGTATTTCCCATTTCCTTCCTGACACCTTCTGCTCACAAAGCATAAGTAGAAAGGGAGATACTTGGCTTTCTTGGAGTGAGACACTCACTGAAAAATAAAAAACTCACTCATACATGACAAAGCCTATTTGAGCTGTGATTCTTGATCCCATTATGTCTAGCTGAGATAAAGACTGAATGAATGGCTAGTGTTCCCTCCCTGAGGATGCTTACAGGAGAGTATCCGAGATCAGAATGAGAGCTTCAAACTCCAGATCCTCTCCACCTTCAAGCAAAGCACTACAAATCTTATTCTGGCAAAAATTCCTTTTCAGTATCTGTGGGTTTAGCTGAGTCAAGGCCAATAACTTACTAGAAGAGACTAAAAGATCCTTGAGGTCTCCTGCTACTACAAATAGCCACATTACAAAATCACTTGGACATGCACTTCATTATTCTTTGTAAAGGGGTTGCAATACCTGTGACTTTGCTACCTGGCAGTGCGACCCCAAGAGTTTCCCTGACAGGGAGCACCTTGTAGTCCTTATTTATTTATTTATTTGGTGGTTTTTTTGTTTGTTTGTTTGTTTGTTTTTGTTTTGTTTTGTTTTGTTTTGTTTTGTTTTGTTTTCCCCCAAGGCTTTTCAGCATCTTATCATCACTGAATCTTACTCATCTGCAGCCTGAATTTCTGTGTCGCATTTTTACCTCTTTCTTCTTTGATCAACATGGTCTCTCTATCTTCTTTTCCCCATCAGTATTTATAGTGAGTGACCATACAGAGTATAAGTGACTGGATTTGTGTCATACTCCAGGTATAATCCTCTTTGATGTATAATTCTCATCTGTCACCGTCTGCTGGAAATTTCATTCCTGATACATCCTACAATTGCATCAACCTTTGTGTGGCTGAATCATGTTGATGACTCATGGCCATACTGTGAATGATTATTTCCAGCCTGGGCTTTCTCCTTGCCTCACATTATCATGGTTCATCCCCCAGAGTACAGCAAATCTTTTTATTAGTCTCTGTGTGCTTGACCTGGCACTTCGGGCTATTAAATTTAATCTGATTTTTATTGCTTCATTGCTCAAGATTACCAGATTCTTCCTATGTGGTATTCTAACCTTCCTCTCTATTCACATTGTCTCCCAAATTTGTCTCATTAACCATTTTTATTAGTGGTTTGTTTTTTTTTTTTTTTGGTTGGTTTTGTGGTTTTGTGTGTGTGTGTGCTTTTTTTCTTGTGTGTATTTTTTGTTTGTTTGTTTGTTTTGGTTATTTTGTGTGTGTGTGAGTGCACTTTGGTGTTATGAACAACTGACATAAAGGCTAGTCCTACACACCTTCCACCACTCAGCACCTGCCCTTTTCTGGTTTCTTCCTCCATCAGTGTAAGCTATTTTGCCTTCCCTGGAGACAGATCTTTCCCTGAAATTCTCCTCCTCCATGCCTTAAGCATTAATAATTTGCCCTTAGAATGTCTGTGACACTTAGAAGAAGGCCAACTTTGTGTTTATCACATTCTTTTGTCTAAATATAGACCAACATATCACCAAAAAAAAAAAAAAAAGTATCTATCAGATGTTATTGCTATAAATTCAGGTTGCATTTTATCACATTTTCTGTTATCCACAGTGTTATCCACACTTCGTTAGGTAGTCTTTTTCTTGAATTTTGTTCCAGTATCTTGTATACACTGGACACAAGGAGAACGGTCATGCTACCACATTTTTTCTCTTTTCAAAATGTGAGTTTCCTTGTTAATTTCAAATGCTAATGCACAGCCACGGATGAATAGGTTCATTTGGAAAAGCTTTGCTGTAGGATTTATGATTTCACATGCTAGTATTTCTTGGTTGAGGGTCAATCTGCTCCGTAAAGTTCAGCATACTGGTTAGATTTTTTTTTTCCTATTTTTGTAATTTTCCTTTTGCATATTCATATTAAGCCTCCTGTCATGTTTCCTCTTATTAAAGGCAAGGATAAATAAGCTATATAAATAAGCCTAGTTATCTTGCATCTCAAGCATATGTTTTCTATATGGATCCACCCAACTTCAGCCTTTTCCTTTTTCTGTAGGTTGATATAACAGTAGATTTTTGCTACAAAATTAAGATTTATAGCTATTAAAATCTAGATATTTATAGAATCATAGAATCATAGAATATCCTGAGTTGGAAGGGACCCTTAAGGATCATCAAGTCCAACTCTTGACACTGCACAGGTCTACCCAAAAGTTCAGACCATGTGACTAAGTGCACAGTCCAATCTCTTCTTAAATTCAGACAGGCTTGGTGCAGTGACCACTTCCCTGGGGAGCCTGTTCCAGTGTGCAACCACCCTCTCTGTGAAGAACCCCCTCCTTATGTCAAGCCTAAATTTCCCCTGCCTCAGCTATTTATCTAAGACTCTATCAAAATTTTCATGTAGCACTTTCTCCTCCATCTGTATGTCCTAGTCCACAAAACTTTAGCCAAATATTATAGTTCTGACAAGACGTATCACCTCATCATGGATCAGTAATACTCATTTCATGATTCACCTAGTATTTTTCCCAAGTCCTGTACATTCATGTGTTTATATTTTTGTTTTGATCAGATCCAAGTTTTTCATCTTTTCAACTTTTTAGATAGAAAGTCCATTATCTTTCCTTTAATGAAGTATGTTATCTTAAATTGTTCCTTAACCTTCATTTCAGCTTAATTTTTGTCTTATCCCTTAACAAATATAGAGCTAACTTTGCAATATTGGTTTGCATAACAGATGTCTTTACACAGTCAAATATCTCTCTGCATCTGTCCACTTTCCCCCTAAGGTGAACTATACTTAGAGAATCTTCCATGCCAGATGTTGTGCCTAATTTGGTTAAAGTGGAGACCTCTTTTCTGTGCGGACTTGCTATTCCTTTAAAAGATCATTGAAAGGTTACTTAGAAAGATTTTCAATGGCCAGTTTTTGTTGGAAGATTCTGCACTGGTAAAAGCAATATTGTTTAGGAAAGAATGTTAATATCTATGCATTTCACCTTTTGAAAGAAGACTTTACATTGCGCCAATGTCAGATTTTGATACATAAACATAAAAAGGGAAAAAATTCGAAAGACTTATTTTTTTCAGAAGTTCAGCTAATTGCAATGGTATAAGTAATAATTATGAAGCCAAACATATCTGAAAATTAACGTCATGAAATCTTTTTTTTTTTTGACTTTTTTTTTACATGTCAGTTTCTGACAGAAAGGAGAAAACATTTCCAAGCCTATCCCATTTCCTAAAACAAATAAATAAATAAAAATCTTCCAGTCTTCATGTGCATGCAAAAGCCTCTTTGAATTCCCTCCTTTCAAGCATGTACAAGGAATCAGAAGCACTTGGAGCAAGCAACATGCAACACTTTATATGAATCCTGCGTTGCACAAGTGCTGCATAGGTACTAATACAGATTGCTAATTGCGGATTGTCACAGAAAGTTGCCCTGATGTTATGAGCTACCATATCTGCTGAGCACATCCCAGGGCCATTTCACATCCAAAGCCATAAGAAATCTGCATTTTATGGTTCCTCTCTCCTAGAATTTCTCTTCCTAGAATTTACTCTGTTTCAGCTAGTAACAGTGAGGAGCTTCTCTCTGAGATGTTTTTCAGTAGCATTGGTTTATTCCTGTTCTCAAAGGGGCAAATTGCAGTAGGTCTGTGATTGGATCAGACCAGAAAAGGTAAACAAATAGGAATAGTAAACAAACTGAGAGATGGATGCAGGCACACATGAAATGCTTTAAGGCATGAAGGAATGACCTGCAGGTTTTTCTTTTTTTCCCTCTGTCATACATATGTAAAGGAAGACAAATTCTTTCAAGCTCAGTTCTCCCTCCCAGAGCTCACTGACTGTTGCTTGTCCTTTTCTTTGCTCTTGTACAGCTCAGTGCTCAGCTCTCTAAGCAGATGGCATATTCCATATGACAGCTGTGAACTAGATGTTTCTGACAGGTACCATCACGGGGACATACCATGCAGCATTGTGGCATGCATTAGGGCACAGTGGATAGCTTGGCATGATCAATATATAAAGAAATAATGAAAACATAGTGGCTTTCAGCAGGATCTTTGCCCCAAAGGAGCCTTGATGATCTGTAGGCATACAGAGGCAAATGGAAGAACCTCATCTCCATTTCTGAATGAGAGTGCTAAAGGGATGAGTGGTGCAACTGCAGAGTGACTTGACACTGGGCAGAGTGTCAGTGCTGTGATGAAAATTCACCTAGAGCGGTGGAGTTGACATTGATAGACAGCCTCTGAGGAGTGAAGATGACATCAAACACTCAGGATGGGAACTTCCTGCTTCATCTGAACAAACCCACCTTCAGCAGCCAGTGTTCTCCTAATGGACATCAACCAATACTATCCAGGTTTGGAGTGCAGCATGCATTTTATTTTTACTAAGGCTCCTTGCACCTCATAGGTTCCCTTTTTCAGTTTGATTCTGATGGTGATATGGAAAATTTGAGTTGCTAGCATTTTTTCCATCAGGTTGGATACTGATCCCTCCATCCTCAACTCTCTACAAAATGTGTGGCCACAACAAAGGAGTAGTCTTGTGTTGTACAAAGCTAGGATCTCACTTCCGAATGGCACTCATGTCTGCACTAATGCCCTCATTTTAAGAGTAAGGAGTGTGTACTGTGGGTATTAATTGACAGGTATTAAAAGATGGCAAATTCCCAAAGGTGGTCCACAGATACCACAGAGAGGAGTTTTGGCTGGGCTGTGTCACGTAAGGCATTGGTTTGGCTTCTGGATTAGAGATGACGATTCTACTGGATCGGTCAGCTCTCAGTGGCTTCCTTTCAAGTGGAGACCTGTAGGGCTGATTTTGCTTAGCTTAGGGTGACGGTGAGATAACAGCCCAAAGTAATATGACAGTAAATTAATGCAAACAGAATGAATACAAAAATTAGTAGTTAGTAATTAGTAGTTAATAATTAGCAATTAGTAATTAGTGCGTACACTCCTGAGCATTGCAGGACCTATATGAGTCACTACTATCTCTTATTTGTGTGTGAAGTTGTCCCACACTGGTTGGCTGATGGGATGCTCTGGTTGGAAAGGAAAAGGCTTTAGAGCCCAAATGAGTCCGACTGTAATTTCACTGCCTTGCTGCCAGCATCTCCGTCACACACAGTCCCTCAACTCCAATTCTGAGCCTGACAATTGAGTTCTCAGAACACTTAATGTCATTAAAGTAGGAATGGACTCATTAGTGAAATGACTTGATCTTTTCCAACCCATTTCTCCCCTTCTTTGCGCTTTGGTCTTTATGTGTTGTCTCTGTGTTTGTGTACGCAACTGAAAGCAAGAGTGTCATCCCTTCTGTCTAACTCATTAGGTGGGGTGCTTCTCTGGCTATGGTAAGAAAAGTACCATGTGCTAAACGAAGGAACTTGAAGGCTAAAGGCAGTTGCGGTACTGAGGGCATGGCGTGACATGCTACATGAAGTTTCTGGCACTCACGCTACTGCCCTTGGACTCTGCATTACCATATGCACAGGGATTCATCTCAGCTGACTAGGACAGCCCAAACTGACCTAAGACAGTTATTTAGTCTCCTTCTCCTGCTTGTGAGAGTAATCTGCTGGCAGCAGCTCATTCCTTTCCTCTCATCCTGATCATTCATGTTCTTCTCTACAGGTGGCTTCAGGAGATGAGGCAGGACGCCTTAGGCTATACAACATGGTAATTAAATTTATTTAGGCAACTGAATCACATTACAGACCAGCTTTAGCCTAAACACTGCACCGTTAGTTGCCTAAATTTATTTAAGTTCAAGCCAGCCCTAAAATTCTCCTGCCTTTACCTTTGGAGCTTTGTCCTTTCAAATTTAGTTTTGTTGGCCAATGTTTCAAGCCCTATGATTTATATCTGGAAAAAAAAAAAAAAAAAAAAAAAAAAAAAAAAAAAAAGTATTGACTCTGCTGCAATACCTTGTAGACAGACCACACGAGCTTTATACTGTTACTTGGGTCTTGTTTCCACTTCTCTGAACTTTGCTTGGACTTCAGAGAGAGAATTTGGGTTATTAATGGCATGTCACTTGCGCAGAGCTCTTAGAAGAGATGCTGGAATGCTACCTGAATTGGATGATATGAATTGAGCACAGGTACCACTGTGCTCCCCAGCAGTTGCCTGAATTGCAGATACATCCACTGTGATTTCCTATGACATGTGAATGTGTTTGACTGATGTTAGTAATCATTTTGTATAATGCCAGCTTTATACAGCCTCTTCTTTAGAAATACCAATTTTTGATATGTGCTCAGTCTCTCACAACAGTCTCTCTGTACGTGTTGCTAACAAACATGATTTATTTATTCCTGGATTACATACCTATGTGGGTGTGGGAATGGGGTATTTCCCAGATGAAGAATGAAGGGAAACGCACTAAAGGATTCATCTCACTTCCTTTTCCCCCACGCCCTGTCCATGTATTCTCCCTCTCCCACTAATTTTGTCTCTTGCCAGCAACTTTCTGAGACTGTATTACTCAGTGGACTAATTACATCTCATTAGTCATGCTCACTGTCTCTCACCAACTCTTCTTGCCACATGTTGGCCTAATATATACATCAGCAAAATCATAGTCTAGGTTATGCATACTACTGAATATGCACCACCATGCCAGTAGGGAATGGGAGCCTCACTGAAACATAATGAAACAGGTTAAGCTTTACTCCAAACATTGATTCAACTTCAGTGGAGATTCCTATTTGTGTGCTTAAAGGCAAAAGAGGTGTCCCAAAAGATAACCACTTCTGAGAATACAGGAACCAGGATCCTGTTGTTGAAACACACACAATGCATTAGGGCAGACATGAGAATCTTACTAGTTTTCTCTACCCTGGATAATGACGGTCTGTAACGGGAGAGGCCAACATCTTGTTGCTGGATCTGATTGAGACATTTATTCCTGGAATAAACTTTTGGAATTCTTGGAATAAAATCTCAGCCAGTTCTCAGAACAAAGAATTTGTCAAAAATACCCTTATAATATTTTAGCTCTCAGAGATTTATGAAATAAACTGTATTCCAGCCAAGCCTTCTGGCATGCTGCTTCATAGGTTGATGCCGGGCAAAGAGGATGGTGTGGGGCTCTTTACTATCAGAAACTTACCACTCAAAGAAAACTGCTACCAATATGCAGAAATAAGCATATGCTAATTCCTCCATTTCTATGTCACCAGCCCAGTTCTGAATCAGGAAAAATACAGGCATAAACCTATGTGGGGCACTCTAAAGATCAGATAAGTCCTACAAACTCCATATCAAATGTGGTAAAAGTCAGTGTTCAGTTTTCACACTTGGGGCAGGAGTGTGTTTTCCTTGGGCAAAACAAAGAGAGCAGGTGACAGCATTGGAGCACATTTGTGATGGAGAGAAGGGCTCAGAAAGGTGGTGTATTTCCCCATGAGTTCTGCCTCTTGTAGGACAGACACACACATGCATACATACATGTATACACAGGACACACACAAAGATCCAAAAGGGTTGTCGATCTTTCAGAAAAATTCAACATTGCATTGCACACCCTTGCCTTTGGGCAGAAGAACTTTGAAACACTGAGGGCCAGATTCCATATAGGAAAATATCCAAGTACAGCAAAAAGCAATTTATTTTTCAGCTTGATTTCCTAGGAAATAATGGCTTGCATAATATCATGTTCAACCTATGTCTGTCTTCTACTTGGCAATATTTTTTGAAGGAACTGGCTAATTTCAGCCACATAGGAAAGATAAGTGGAACTCCTGAGGTTATTAATGCTCTAGGTGACCCTGCTTGAGCAGGGGGGTTGGACTAGATAATCTCTGGAGGTCCCTTCCAACCTCGATCATTCTGTGATTCTGTGATTAAATTTCACCACGTTTCATGGAAATAGGCAGCTAAGTGAAGCTATACTTTTAAGGATTTCAGAAGGAAATTTCTGGGTGAGTTCAGCTCTGATTAGAAACCAGAGCATCTACACAGGAGTGTTTTCTTCAAAATTTAAATCCTCAATAAGCTCAGTTTTAATTTGTTTTGCTGCTCACAGGTCTGCATGTTTTGCTTTAGTTGTGCAATCCTTATCTCACTCCCCTCAGCTTCTGCTTTTCTTTACCTATCTGCTATTCCTCTGCAAGGGAGGGAGAGCAACTCTTTATTTTGTTTAGGCACCAAGTCAAAATCTGTGAATAAGAGCCGCACATACCCCGGGGCAAGGCAGTGACAGCACCAGTGAGGAGGGAGAGGAAACTGTCAGGAATTGCTTAAAAGCTTTGAGTTTGGGAACTTCACAGACACAGACTATGGGGAGATAAATGTGGATATCTCAGGACATGGGCAGCCAGCAGCAGGGAGTGAAGGAAAGTGGTACTGAGGTACCACAGCTGGGTCCTGAGCATGTGCTTAGAGACCATCCAGAGGTAGCAGCGGTTCGGGTAGCATGTACTTCCACAGTACTTCCACCGTATGAGTGCAAAGCAGCAAAACATGTGTAAGCCCAGAGAGCAGAAGTGAACATTTAGGAAAGCAGCTCTGCAAGACCATGGGGTTGGCATGCTTGAACAGTGTTTGTACAGTAAATACCAGCACTGCAAAAGACCAGCTTGCAATGACTTACATCCTGAAAAACCTAATGAAGCCATAACTGCAAGGATAAGAGCACTGTTTCTGTAAGTACCTAGCAGTCCCTTTTCCCACCCACAGTTCTGGTGATGACAATCAATGGAACTGTATCTAAATGGCTGTACCTGTGGGAGAGACTGGAGAGATTAACATACTGTAGGAGTTCATTTTCTAGGTAGGAGTTCATTTTCTAGGGCTTTTTCCCCAGGTATTCCTTAGACGTTGCTCCTTTCTCCAAAGGTTATACATTTGTGAAGGAACTATTCTGAGGTTTCTATTTCACTATTTTTGTGGCCTTATAATTATTTTATTTATGTGCTCACCAGCCACAGAAAACACAGTTGTACCAACTGAGGTTTAGTCAGAATTTTTTCTGCTGAGTTTCAAGGTATATAACAGATATATCAGATATATAACAGCTGGCCACAGGCCTCTGTTAATCTGAGCACTCTCAACTACCAGATGACAGAAATGACCAAATAAAAAAAAAAAAAAAAAAAAAAAAAAAAAAAAAAAAAAGGCTTAGAGGCTTAGAGCTTGTTTTGTCTACAACTTTCTAAGTATTCAGTTATGTATTTGTACTCATCTTTACAGTCCATCTCCTTTGGCTCTCCTGAACTTCAGCCTCACCTGAACTTGTCCATTTCCCATTAAATTTTGCTGCCCATCCCCTCTGTGGGCTTCTTGTTCCCACAAGAGAAATCCCTGCTCTTCCAGCCTTGTTGAGAAAAAATGAACTTGGGCTGTCCTCAAACGGCCTCAAGGCACTATGTGCCTTTGGCTCTTCCGGAATGTCAGATATCCATCAAACCGGAAAGCTTGCAAGAGCATAGTGCAGGCCGATATGATCTCTACCTCCTCAAAACCATTTCTGACCTCTCCTCGATACACATTTTAACCTTCTCACCTTGATTAGAAAGTTCGATCCCAGCGTTTTTAATTGGCATGATTTAAAAGTTAAGTTTCACCAGTTTCCTTGCTGAGGCACCAACTTTTCCTGAAGGAAAAGACCCAAACTATTTGTATGCCTGCATGTCTTCCAGAAATGCTGCTGGTTCTTTTGTTCCTTGGTTGGCAAGGTGTGCTAATATCTTAGGTCGATCAATACTAGCTGTGAAAACCAGAAAGACTTTTGGGCGTATAATTTTTTCACATCTTGCTTGAATAAAAACATCTGTACCTGAGAGACTGTCCTTTCCAACCAGCTCCTTCTGAAACAACGGCTAGTGCAATATAAAGTATTGCATCTCTTAAAATTTTTTTCCTCTTTTATTTAGAAACCATTGTGGCCACAGTATTGCAGTCTCTCTACTCTTTAAGCGTAAGTGCATATAGGTAATCTAAATCACAGGCAAATACTGGTAATCTGAATGAATTGTGTTATACTTTTTTTTTTTAACCCTCCTTCCTCCTCAAATATAGGTAGAGTTTAATAATAAGTGATTTATTTAATTGCCTTAGTGTTTCTTACCTTATGTACCAGCTGGTACAGTGCTACAAAGCAGAACCTTTCTTCTTTATCTTACTTCCTTTTACTGAATCATTAATATTTAAGTGAAGTAGATATTCCCTAAACTTTAAAAAAACTGTGTTGAGAAATAGTTCACCTGGTGGTTTCCCTTCAGTATCAGAGACAGCAAAGAAAAGTGAAGTAATCAAACCCTTTCTTTAATTCATGTATGCAAACTCAGGAGATTTTTGGCTTATACAGTTCCATGATTCAATATTGATGGAAGAAAGAGAGGTTAGATTTGCACTGGATGCACATTAGGATATAGTCATTAAACAGAAAGGCACATGTTGAAAAATGTTGGTCTACACTATAGTTTTCTAACTGTAGTTTTAGCCAAATGCTCTGTGCTCCCAGGGAATTACCAACTCTGGGCTAAAGGCACTCTCTACCTCATTTACTTACAACTTCAATAATGAAAGTGATGAAAGAAGCACACAAAAATACTTTAGAGAAATGTCTGCACATATTCTTCCACCAAAGAGAAGGGAAATACTTCTTGTAGTAGGAGACAATAAAGCAGAACAGGAGAGCTTATGTATACCTGCCTGGGAAATACTCTTCATTTTGCTCATGGTTCATTGACATTCATTTTTCTAGGGTAAAGCTTTTGCTGTTAGGTCACTTACATATCCCTAGAAGCTCCATCAAATCCTTGTGGACCAATAGCCACTTGCAGATGAGTTTATGAGGCTAATTGGATCCTTAATTTCATGACTTTAGAAAGCAACAATAAAATAAAATAAAATTTTCCACTAAAATGGCATTATGTTCTTCGGGGAAAAGTGTATAGGGATAACGTATTTGAATGGTTTCCAATTTTTTCCTTCAGTCTCATACTTGCCTTGGTGACAGGGGAGTCATCTATCTTCTGTCTTTTTTTCCCTTGTTAACCCACAGGCTCTTCTTTTTATATTCTTTGGGAACTAAAATGAGAGCTGAAAGTCATGTTTATCTTTTTCAAAGGAGCTGTTGAACTGGAAAAACCCCTTTCTGATTTTCCTTCTAAAGTAATGACCAAGGGCTCAGAAAAGCCAGTTGCAAAATCCACCAAGCCTTTCCTCCCGGGAGGTTTCCGAGTGTTTTCCTAGCTGTGCCTCCCAACCCTTCCTGCTACCTTGTCCTCCCTCACTCCTAAAACTCTTTGAAGCATGAATAAAAACTAATGTCATCAATTATAATTGTTAATAGCAGACTGCAACAGAGTGAATTTAATGTGGCCAGTGAGAACTGGTTGTTTTCTGCAATACAGTCATATTATCTCCAGTACCTGGGCTGTCTAATCCATGGGTACCCTGCTACTGCACAACAGCCACATAAAACTGGAGGCTGGCTGGGAACGGATTCACAGTGAGGTCTGCCACTTTTGCTGCTTAAACTTCAAGTGATTTAGGAGAAAAGGAGAGAAGGTTTGAGGAACAAGGCTAGCAGTCCATAATGAGTTTGGAAAGTGGAGGCTAAACAAACAAATTTGCTTTGTTAACATTTGGTCTGACATATTTAAAATAATGAGAAAAAAAAATAAATAAAATGGCAATGGTGAAACTGACTTCATTTAGAATTTCAGATTTTGTTTAAGCTCTAATAATTTTTGTAATTATAATGGAAGTAAACTTGGTCATTTTTACACTTTTGCACATGCAAATGTCATCAGAGACAATATGTCCCACCCAAAACATCAGAGCTGGACACACACAAAACAAATAAAAGCAAAAATCTCAGAATGCAGCTCTTCCTTACCTTGCTAACGATTTGCCATCATGCATGTTTGCAAATCAGAGCACAACCCTCAGATTACACAGGCACGCTTCCACAGCAGTTTAACCCACCACAGCTTTAGGGTACAGGACATTCATTTGCCAGCCTCCCCCCTTACTCCCTGTCTCCATCTCCTCCTCCCATGGATCAGAAACGGTGTGGTGAGCAGTTTGGGGGAAGCATGCTTACAGTAGGGTTGTATGTAGGTTGGCTTAATCTACCATGAGGTCACCATCAGTTAGCAGAAGCTGGCTCCTCTTCCCAGTTGCATCCTGATGCTTGTTCTTGCCCTCTTCCTCAGCATGGGCAAGGACCTGATTTAGCAGATGGATCCAGCTGGGAACAAAGCAGGCATTCCTCTGAGTGTGAAGCTGAGGAAATTAACCTTAATTGTAATTGCTAGATATAGGTAACGGAGTGTGCAAATATTATCTGGAAATGACGAGAAGCACTGAAAGCTTTTCCCTGTTGCCTTGGCTTATCTCAAAGTGAAAAAAGCTCTCGTTTTTTCCCTGTTTCTCTCATTGATAGTGATTCCTTTTTAAACACATTACCACTAAATCCAGCAGCAAAAATTATAAAGCAATTAAGTAGGAGTCACTTACTATAATTTAACCATACAGATATAACACTCAGAGTGTGCACTTTACTTCAGTTTACTTCAATTAATTAGCTGTTCCCTGGACAGTTCTGTGATTAATGCTGCTGTGCCTCTCTCTAAAATCTGTGCTTTTCCCAGAGTGCTTCCCTATAGTCCAGGCAAGTCCTTTCACACAAGGCCACTCTAGTTTTCTGACTGTGTGAAGGCCTACAATTAAACAAGTAGCAAAGACCCAGAGAGGAGATCCAGATCCATACCTATGTACCATATGAGGTGGACACCTTCCAAGCCTGGCTTTAATTTTCTGTTTCAAGCTTAGGTCTGAGAAGTTCAGTGGATCCACTGTTTTCTCCAGCTTGCATCCACTGGCAGCTGGAGTTGTTAATTTTGCTTGGAAGGTAATTGATTTGGAAAAAAAAAAAAAAAAAAAAAAAAGATTCTTGCTGTTGTCATGCTGGAGGTGTCTGTCTCCATAACAGATACAAAAACAACAGAGAAGGATGGCTGAAGAGGGGCATCTCCAGCACAGCTGCTGGGGGTGAGAGGAAATGGGAACAGACCAAGAGTCTCCTGAAGCAGGTCTGTCATGGCCAACAGATCTGCATTAGGAAACACCAGTTTCCTTTTTTCCTCTCTCCAATGCCAGACATGCCATTAACCCAGGCAGACTAAATGTCACCCAAGGGGGACAGCTCTCCCTGTTTAGTAAGAGTTACCAGCAGAGCTGCAGGAGTAAATACCGAGCATCCGGCAAATGTCAATCAAATCTCTTCTGATCACCGTATGCCTTCCTGCAGTAGCTGTCCCTCATTGTGAACACAGTGCCCTCTGCCCACCCATCTCCTCTTCTCCAAACCAGCTGCCCTGTGACTGGCATGGAGCTACTACCCAAGTCTGTGAATCCAAAACTCAAAAACAGCCCACAGTGAAGGACATATACGTGATCACTGTGTCCTTTAGATCACCCAAGATACGGAAGTGAAGCAGATCTTGCCAATGGCCTAATGAACCCCTGCCTGCAAGGTAGGTTTGTTTACAGGGTGACACTTTAAGACATCCAGAATACTGGCATTTACATTTAAGCTTGACATCATAAACTCCCTTAATAGGCACCTCTAGGACACAGTTTATCTTATACAAATGAGATTAGAACAAAATAGGTCAAATAAATTGTGCCCTTATTTCTCCCCAGTGAGCACAAAGAGCCTAATCAGCTTAATTCAGAAATATAGATCTACAGTGTAGATATCTAAGGCTGGAAAAGAGGAATGGAAAAACCTCATTCCTATAGAAAAGAAATTTCCTCTGAGATCCCAGAATATTTGCAGTATTTACCTCTTTAATCTCAGTCTCTCAAGAGACAGAGCTGTCATACATACTATTGTATATATCATATAGATGCTCTATATATTGTCTGTAAAAAAGAAAAAAAAAAGTAGTTCAACAGCTGTGAAGATTAAATATGTAAGTAGGTGAAACTGAGGGAAAATTACTCCCAAACCTCTCTTCCTGACCTATTTCTTTACAACCACTTCTCTTTCCCTGAGTCCTGTTCTTCTTGTCCCTCCACAAACATGTCTGTCCCATTTCTGATCACCTGTGCTTCTACCTCTGATTCTCAGTGTGTTATCTGAGGCAGCAGGCTATGTCCTGAAGTAGTTTACAAATAAATAAATAAATAAACAAACAAACAAACAAATAAATAAATCTTTGAAGATTTGGAAGTTATGTTAAGTAGAAACACAGCAGATTATAACAATTCCGAGAAAATGCCATTAGTCCTGTTCTTGTTAATAATGATGGGAGAATTCATGTAGGCTTCAGTACTTATTCTAGATACTGACTGGAAGACCTCCAGATTCCCTTTAACCCCGAATTATCCCACGATCCTGATTCTGTAACTTAACATGTGTCTTTCCCAAAACTGAGTCTGTGGAAAATGCTTCACAAGCAAAAACAATAATGCAGGCAAATGCCTCCAGAACCTTTTTGAAACGAGATCTGATATTTTCTGTTCCCTTATACGCAATGGTTGCTGCAGCACATAAGAGACTACAGCTAGGCTATAGGCCAGCTATAAGGATGGGAGGGACTACTTCAACAGTCTCCCGTTTACTTATGGATGTAGGGGCTGCTGATATGGAGGTTACCATGGAGTGGAAGTTCTCCTCAGCATGAAAGAGATTGATCAATATTGTTGTTTGGATCTACCTACTCTGGTAAAATACAGACATTACCTTAGATTATGGAGGAGAAACTCTCATGGAATTTAATGATAAAGCCACTGACTTTATTATGGCTTTACTGAGTCTTCAAGAGTGAGAGCACTACGGCTTTATATATCTTGGGAGCCACAGTCATTGATCCAAATCCTCATAATTTCTTTCTCCAAATGTGTTATTTTTATAAAGCTAAAAGCAGACTGATGGCACTCTGCATTGCAGCTCACAGATGACACAGCCATTTTCATCAAGCATGCCATTAAAAGTGTCATTTTAACCTTTCAGTTCCTCCAATATAGGATCTAATATTCTGGCAATCTCAGATGACCTTTAAGTTACAACAAGCAAGCAAATCTACTGATCCTACCATGCTTTAAAATCTTCTTCCATCACTACTTCTCTTTGAACCAGAATGAAGAGTTAGCAAGATTCCCTTAAACTTGTGTGACTCTTCTCTGCGGGAATAAACTGGATAACAATGAAGTTTATCAGCTCAAAAAAGCATGAGTAATAAGTTATCTAGACAAGATAGAGTACCTAAGACAATGTTAACATTCATTTGTCCTGGCAAGCCCTTCCTGGACTCCCCAGAACAATTCTTATTTTTTCATTTACACTTCTCATAGTCTTCCCACCCTTCCCTGGGCCTGTTTCCTCACTGTGCAGAAAAATTTCCACTTCTTTCATTTTAAAACCTTCCTTTCAGCTTGACTTGCCTCTTCTGACTACATCTCCCTGTTCTATCCCTTGGCAGAAATTTCCTGCTTCCACTTTGGTTGCATCTTGTGATGGTGGCTTCTATCTTTTACATGGTTCCCTTAAGCTCTTTCTCCTAACTTTTCAGCAACCCCTCACAGAGAGACTTGGCATCTGTGCCACAGTAATATCCTTCCAGAACCATCGTCTGCTTGGACATCATTGAATCACCTACAGTTACCAGAATGCTTAATCCCACCCTTCTGCTTTCTGTATTAGTTCCTGTGGGTAGTACTCATTCCTGGGTCCTTAGCCTGGTCATTGATTTCATCAGTAGCTTCTCTGTGTATTCTGCCATCCTGAAGTTTATTCTGAACAGCACTGTATGAATGTCATACTTGCAATCCATTCGCACAAATTTCTCTTTTTATTACTCTCACCACCAGCTCTTGCCTTTGTTGTTGCAACATATTTTTCTCTGGCATTGATAACGATATCTTTCCCCTGTCTGTTCAGAGTGCTACCATTTCTGTATCCTTTTCCAAGCCTTTACAACTTGCTTCTCCGTCTCACTAAATTTAAGTGACATCTCTGTTTTCAAAACCTTCATAGACAATGTCTACTCTGCCTGTTACTAGTCCTTCAGTTCTCCAAAGACCACTGCTATCATTGATTGCTCTACCATTTCTAATCACCTGCTTGATGAAATGCAAAGTCTCTTTCATTCTCACCCATGCTTGGGATAAAATCCCATAAACATCTACTCTGTCTTGCTATCACTCAGTCATCTTTACAATCTTTTATTTTCATAATATCTCAAAAAATAAAAATAAAAAATAAACTATTGTCCTCTCTAGCAACCTGATATCCCCTCCCATCTTGCCAATTAACTGTTGCTTCCTTAAAGGTTCCTTTTCATCTGTCTTGTGTTCTTAATAGTCCCTTGTCTGAAGTTTAAATTGTGACCTTCCTCGGGGCAAGGACCATCTTTGTTTCTGTGACAACCTCTGTATGTTGCAGTCATAAAGATAACGGTAGTAATAGCAATGATAATGAGACAAAATCTGTTCTGAATTCAAACTCGATAGAAAAGATTTAGTGGTTTTAAAAACGTCATCCACATGTTGCTTTGACACACATTTTACAGATTCCTCACTGCTGTAGTTGGCTGCAGAGCAAATATTGTTTATGGAGCCATGTCAGCTGTGCTGTACAAGCATATAGATAAATGACAACAAAGCATCACTAGAAAAGAAGGTTTATTCTCATTTTATCACACGTCTGGGACAAATAAATACAAGGGCATACTTTTAAAATACCTTGTAAATTCTCCTTCTGCCACACACTCAGTTACTAGATGGTGTTGCCTTTGCACTGCTTGGGCTACCTGCCCTGCTCACAGCAACCTCTGGTCTTCTGTCCCCTCCTCCTCTTCAGCTGTATGTTCCTCGAAGATAATATGGGTCTGTGGTGACTGACTGGTGCTCCCTTTTGCCATCAATCCATTTGTTGTCAGCCAGATTTCCTTTCCCAAGTTCTTTGTGTGAAAAATACCTTTTAACTGCTCCATTGTGTCTCATTTCTGTTTTGTCTGGAGAGGCATAGGACTAGATGGTCTCAGCTCCTCCAGCCTGCCAGCTCTGAGAGCATGCTGCCCTGCTTGCTGTTTTGTACATTGGATGGATAAGAAATTTCCAGCTGCAAAAAGAGGAAAGTACACAGTGCAATGGTCACTGGCATCCAATTTTCCTGGGAAATCAAATGTTTTATAAACTGCATGTATAGAAGGTCTGCATGTATAGCAGCACTGAGCTCTGACAAATTAGTCATTGTGAAAACAGTTCATAAACATTTTATTTAAGCTGCTCTAAATTTGTGGGGGGAACATTTTGGCCTCTTTCTGCGAGACCCAAGGTCAGGAGGGTGGAAAAGTGATGGAGCTTTTGGCCCTGTGTTTCCTTTTCAAGAGCAAGCCAGCCACTGTTTCACTAAGATATTCAGTATTTTAGCAAACTGCATGAGAAAAGAGCCAGCTCACCCTAAGACTGCGAACACAGGCACTTGTGCAACCTGATGTGACTCACTGACTGCTGTTGGGATAGAGGGCCACATGCAGCTCCCATTTTCACTTGAGCATTCTAATTACTGGGGGCATAAAGGTGTAAATAAGGAGCAAAAATTAACTCATTATACTTACAAATTAACTTCACAAGTACTTAGATGGCTGATTAAGCTCTCAGTTCATAGTTCTTCAAGTTTTGGTATCATCTTCTGCAAATGAAATAAACGTTCTAATAGATGTGTAATTGAATATATATTTAAAAAAAATAATGGGTACAACTCAGGCAATTAATTTCCTTAATAGAGAATTCATCTCTGTTGTATTCCAGCCAGAATCAAGAATAAAACATATTCAATGCACCCTTCCCCCCCCCCCCCAAAAAAAAGGATATTAAAATGTGAAAAACCCTTTTATTGGTCTTCATTTTGTTTATTTTCCACATATAGAATTCCTTATGAAGAAATACAAAGACCGTAGGAGGCCATCTGGCTGTCAGCCTGAAGCTTATTTCGTTCCTAATGCACATACATGGCCATACAAGAATCAGTTAATTGCTATGTATCCTAGAGATGTGTAGAGCTGGACGGGATTTACAAGAAAAGTATATTTTTGTTTAGTTTGAAAATGCCAAACTGTCGAAACTAGACCTTTTTCTTGACAAAGGATTGCTTTCTGTAATTTTCCCCAAGTCAGAAAGATTTGACATTTGTTTAATATCTTGTTCCGGTACCTTCAAAATGAAATGCTCCGCTTTTTCATTTCAGAAACACTTTCCTTCTGAAATGCAACTACAGAGAAAATAAAGATTTTTAATGAAAAAGATCATCATCTAAAAATAAGCATTTCTGTTTCTCTAAAGCTATATTCATGGGGGGGAGAGGATGGGGGGGGGGGTGTTTGTTTGTTTCATTTTGGTCTCTGAGGTTCTCGATTTTTATCCCAGTTTGGGAGAGGAATTAAAAATATTGCAAGACTTTCATAGAACGAGAAAATAGCTTCCTGCCCTATCCTAACATGGAAGTCCACATCTGTGTACAAATATGGTGACAAGTGAGTGTTGTGTGATCAGCTGCCTCGCTTGGTAATTTCCTGGAATTTTTGTGATGTACGGTTGGGATTTACTTCTGGATATCTTGGCCTAAGATCCATTTACGTTATTGGTCTTTTTTTTTCCTTACCCACTATATTACAAATGTGTAATGAATTAACTGGACTGTACTTTTTCTTATTAAAATCTGTGAAGAGGTATTAAGCTTCAGCCAAGAGCCATCTAAGGCCTACGGGTCCACCAGGTATATTCTGATTGAAGAGTCAGTATAAGGATTCTGTATAGATGCAGATGAAACTTGTATGTTTTGGACAAGGTCAAAGCATTTCATTTCCTGCAAAACTTCAGGAGGACTATAATTCACAAATAACAAGAGATTAGGCACAAGAATCACAGTATCACAGAATGGCCAAGGTTGGAAAGGACCTCTGAAGATCATCTAGTCCTAACCCCCTGCCCAAGAGGATCACCTAGACCACATTTCACAGGATGGCATCCAGGCAGGTTTTGAATATCTCCAGAGAAGGAGACCCCAGAACCTCTCTGGGCAGCCTGTCCCAGTGCTCCATCACCCTCACAGTAAAGAAATGTCTTCTCATATTCAGAAGGACTCAAGGTACACGAACAAATTGTTTTCAACCAGATGATTGCACTTACTAAGACCACTAAGATAAATTAATGAATAATCAAGGATGTATTTAATATGTGGTTGGCTGGTGGTTTTTTGTTTTTCTTTTTTTTTAATTCATCTGCTGAGTCACCTGAGATAACACCCACAGAATTTTAAAGGTTGATGTACTTCAAATATTATTCCTTTGTGGAATTCCCCTACAAAAGTTTAACCCGCATATAATTATTAATACTACTTTGATCTTAGGGAATTTTTCTTTTTAGACAAGTATTACCAAAGTTGAAAAACACCTTTTTGATCCAATTTGTCTTTTCACAACAGTGCATAAGTAGATAATTCTAAAGTTGAAGAACATAATGTCTTTAGTCATATTAAACCATTTAACTACAATTATTATTCCATTCAACTTCTATCAGTCATTTATTTTTAAGTCAGTACTCTGATAGAGGAAAGATTTGTTCAGCCTCTGACATTGTCATTGTTGCTACAATTAAGAATTGTAAGTGCTTTTTCTTGAGTCACCACCTGTATTTGAGATTATTGATCATAAATTTCTCGTTCAACAATTGCCTTGATATTTGCATACAGAACAGTTTGCTTTTTATAAATTAATTTTATTCTCATATTAACAAATAATATGATATATTATTTATTAAATGCATTTCTCTAAAAATTATCATGTTTGTGATGCTGGAAAAAAAGAACTGTTATTAAACAGCAGTGTTACTTGGTGTATAGCATCAGTTCTTTTTGCATCTTGTTATTAACTTTCATAGATGAGACTTCTGGTTGACAAAGTCCAGAATTCACAAATGTGCAAATATGCATTTGGGTTCAGAATTCAGAGTATTATGGATTTCAGATTTACCCCATTTGGGCATTCAGGTCAATTTTGCATATTTATTTTCTCCAGCTTCATCTTTACATTCTTCCCCATTGCATAAAGGAGTGGGGTGCTTTTTGAGGAGCATGTGTATTCAGTGGTAGCCTGTCTCCTGCCCTTTAGGATGAGACCAAATAGTTAAAGATTAATGACCAGGATATCTATGATGATCTCTATAGTATCTAAAAATCTATGACCAGATAGTCATAGATTTTTCCCTTTTGTGAAAAAGGACTGTACTGCTATGTAGAGTCTAAGCCTGGTGGGTGGAGGTAAACATTCTTTTCCCCAAGTACATAAGGGAACAAAGTTTTGTACTTTTAGAAACAGCAGATTAATTTCTTTCACGTTAAACCAGGCGGAACTAAAATTCCTTTAGAAAGGGTTTTATCTTCTTAATGCCAATACTTGAACCTCATTATGGCTAAAACTTCTTCTGATGAGCATATTAAACTCTTTTCCATGCAATTTCACTATTCATTTGGATGCCTTTCTGAGAGTTAGGTAAGGCCAAACACTTGCAGCAAGCCTTCATCAATCCTAACTATAAAAACAATACCATAAAATGATTAAGAGTGTAATGTCAAGCCTGCTGCATTTGCAAAATATTAGATTTATTACCGTCTATCCTTCTTTACATATATGTATTGTAGTGCAGACTTTAACTCTCTGCTAACTGCTCTCCTACTGTACTGTAATGCAAACACAAAATGTTGAATTAATGTTATTTTTGCACTCCAGGGCTATTGTATAGCAGAATAAAAATGTCAGCTATTAAGGAAAAGGTTGTCTGATTTAGAATTATCTGTTTATTATATTACAGATCCCGTTCACTTCCCAGTCCTGTCCCTACTTCATCCACAGCCATACATCCCCAGATACTCTATCTGCTTCTACTGTCTCCTTACTTTTCCCCTGCCTTACCCTCTACATTTAGTCCAGCCCCTTCCTTTGTTTTCCTTTCACCCTGCATCTTACCACCCTCATTTTCTTACCTTTTTATAAATCACTTTTATCCTCTCTCAGGTTCCGAAAAAGCCAAAGCCGTGGACATTGCCCCATCTCTGGCTGACCTGTAGCAGTACCAACAAGAAAGAAGTGAAAGTCCCAGGATGGAACATGCACATTTGATCCATGAGGGAACGCTCATGTGGTCAGGTTCTGTTTGTGCCAGTAAAGTTGGGATTTAGCTCAAGAATAAAGCACCAAAATTTAGGTGTCTTGGGTGGCCATCCATGTGTCTCCTGGGTGCCTTCTAAGTTTCCATAATAGCCTATAGAGATCTAGCCAATTCAGCTGGTGGAGACTTGGGGTGGCTAAGTGGACAGAAGGGCAATCACAGAACAGGATCACAACATAACTCCGGTTGAGAAGACCCACAGGAGGTCTCAAGCTCAACATTTTGGGCACAGCAGGGCCAGCTGTGGGATCAGACCAGTCTGCTCAGGGCTTTATCCAGTCAGGCCTAAAACTTCCACAGATGGAGATACCATCTCTCTGGGATACCTGGGCAGTAGCTGGATTGTCCTCCTCGGGAGAAAGATTTTCCTTATATCCAGTCTGTACCTCCCTGGTTTCAACTTATGCACATCATCTAACATCCTCTTGCCATGCACCTCAATGAAAAGCCTGGCTCTGTCTTCTCAATAACCTCCCCATAGACTGGGAGGTTGCCGTGAGGTCTACCTGAAGCCATTTCTTCTCCAGGCTGAAAAGTCCCCTCCCTTGACCTCTCCCCACAGTCCTAGTGCTTCAGACCCTGACCAGCTCAGAAGGCCTCTGCTGGACTCACTTCTGTTTCTTGTTGTCTTTGTTATCCTGAAGGGCCTAAACTCAATGCAGTGCCCTGATGCAGCCTAAGTGCTGATTAAAAGGGGGTGGTCACTTCCATCAGCCTACCAGCTCTGCTCTTCTTAATATAGCCCAGGAGAATATATTTGTTGCTAGAGCACACTACTGAGTCCTGTGAATCTCACTGCCCACTCCAGCCCCCAGGTCCTTTCTGCAGATCTGCTGCTCAGGCAGCCCCCAGTCTGCACCACTACAATGGCTTCTTCCTTCCCAGGAGTATGAATTTGCATTTGTCTTGGTTGCATTTCATAAATTTCCTGTCAAGCCCATCCATCCACCCTGTCTCGGTATTTCTGAATGACAGCCTTGTTCTCAGTCTCTTATCAGATTAGTTTCCCCAACTTGCTGTCATGTGCAAACTGGTTGGGGGCACACACATTTAAAAATGTTAAACAGGACACATCCAAACCCCTATAGTATCTCACTTGTCACAGGCATCTAGGTGAAGTAAAACCAATTATCTATGGCCCTCTGATTCTGACCATCCAACTGTTTTTATACTCTTCTAGCTGCCCACTCATCCAAAGTATATATCTCAACTTGGATTTACAAATATTGTGTGATATTGTTAAAGACCTTGCTAAAATCAGGGTAAATGGTATCCATTATTCTCCTCTGATACACGAATCCATTTTATTGTAGGAGGCTATTATGTGGGTCAGAAGGGATTATGCATGATTTATGTATGGTAATTCCATGATATTTCCTATCATATTTTCTCCCTTTTCACCAGATGTCCTGCAAGAGGACTTGCTCCATGATTGTCCCAAGGACTGCAGTAAGGCTGATCAGACTGTAATTCCTTTTGACTTTTTTTTGAAGATGGTGCCTTTCTCCAGGTGTCAGAGATTTCCACCATTTTGCACAGTCTTTCATATATTGTAGAGAAAAACCTTGCAAGAACATCAGAAAGATCTCTCATCATCTCTGGATGCAGCTCATCAGCCATGGGGACTTGCATGGGTCAGGTTCACTGAAGTAAACCCTGACTCATCTGCACTTCTGATCATTCTTCTACTTCTTTAACCTTTCCACAAAGCACAAAGGTCTTGTGAGAAGGTCTTGATGAAGATTGAGACAGATGAGGCATTGAATATCTCAATCTTAACTGAGACTGCAGTCGAGAGGGCAATAAAGTTCCTCAGGAACTGCGAAAGGAATGGCTTTGACACCAAGTTTACGCAGATAAACGTTAAGTGTTGGCTTTGTCATGTGGAGGTGCTAAAACCTGTCAATTAAAAAGCATTGCAAGACTTGTGATGGGCAAATGAAAAAATATTTTTCCTCAATCCCTCTCTCAGAACTAGCTGAACATCAAACAGAGCTTAAACAAACATGTTTGAACTAAGGCACTCACTTGTGAAAACTGTTGGTCTGAAACATTTAAATCTGGCATAAAACTGAAAATAACATCTTATATAGGAGACATCATATGTAACATAAGGAGTTTATTTCCATCTTAACAAAGAAGTGGATGTCAGCCGGATAGTGTTTAGTGATGATGTTGTCCTTCTATTCTAGCTGCCATTCTTGAAACAGCTCTCTCCAGAAACTAGCAGATGAAATGATTTGTAGCTCCAGGCTCAAAAATATCTTCATCACAGTCCATCTGCACCCCCCACCTAGCCACCCACCCACCTTCAACTATTTGTAATTACTTTTGCATTGCCGAGATAATGGCCTTGTGTATTCGTGAGGGTTACTCAGTGTAAATCTCGTACTTGTGCTGCATGCTGAGCAACACTGGGAACAAATGATTGCTCGGTTCTGATGTTTTATCATATAGAAGTCTTGTGAAATTTTTAATATATAAATTTAATGAGCTGATCACATGCAATAGTTGTATAATTTAATTTGCTGGGCCGTTTTTCTGTCAGCCTCACATTTCTACGCAGTTTTTAGTATTTCTTAACTTTCTGATTCTTTTCTGTTGCCAAGGACCTTTGCATTGAGGAGTTTTGCTGACTGCCTGTTACTAACAGCTAAAATTCTAAATTATTCTTTTTTCTCTTTTAACCTTGGCCTTTAGGCAAAGGAGATGAAATGAGGAGAATGTGTTTCTAAATTTTTTTTGCTTAATCCATGGAACTGAAAAAGCTTCACCTATTTTTAAGGCATTTATAAGACAAAAAGATGTTGCTGTGTTTTTTTGTTTGTTTGTTTTTGCCAAACTCTTAAGTGATACTTCAACATGAATTGTTCCAAATTTTAAAATGATCAGGCAGAGAATACTGAAGTTTTATGAAATTACTTGGAGTTGTAGCTAGAAAAACTCATATTATTTGCTTAAAAACAATCTGGAATTAATACTACTATGTTCACATTTTCGTCAAGGCTATCAGGAACTGCCAATCATCATTTAAAACAGGATGTTATCAAAATTTCAAAATAATGATTGCATTTTTCATTCATCTCAACAAAAATTTTCAGTTTAAAATTCAGTAAATATTACTTGGGAAACACTGCTGGAAAAGGGTCTATTTTGAACACTGCTGAGTGGTTGCAACCTTAAAAACAGCTTCAAGATTATTTTCTCAATACCAAAAGATTTAATTCTCCCACAGTACTGTGTCTGATGCTGTAGACTGCGGACAGTTTTGCTCTGCTTTCTGCAGATTAGCATCTTATTGCCTTTTTTAATCTCTTCGAATTGGATGAGGATCATTCGTATCTACTTCTCTATTGAAAATCAGGAGTATTCTCTGAATACAAATTTTAACACAGGGTCCTTCAGGATTTATTTTTTTCTGGCAGGTTTATTTTTATGGAGTCAGACTGCCAAATAATGGCTTTTACTGTGCATGTACATGTACTTTTCAGAAGTGCTCAGCACCTACCATAACCTGAGGAGGTTTCTGGGTAATTGGTATTAAAAAGAGAGCAAAGTGAACAATGAACAACTCACCACCTTTGAAAATCTGGTTCATATGAGCTGCTACTACCCAGTGCATAGCCACACGAAAGCGCAAATGACAGAGCTTGATATTTGATTTTACTTCTTTTTACCCTATCCAGCTACAGGGCACCTGGTGCAAACACATAACCGTTGTTTTCAAATCAACTATTAACATTTCCAATTTAAGGTTAATTGAATGCCCAGTCCAAGGCACACTACATGACTTTTCTTTAGTTTAATTTCCTATGGCTTAGTGTTGCGGATGGTAAGAACATTAGCCAAGTGAGCTCCCTCTGTTTATATCTCTTGTCATTAGTTTAATGAGAAGCTATTGCAGTGAGTCATTCCCTCTTTTGCTCTAAGGCTCTTGCCTTTAAATGCTTAGGGAAAAAAAATTAAAAAAAAAAAGAATGAGGAGCTAACATAAGGAAAATTGAACTCTGTCCCTCCTTTTTTGTTGCTCTCCGTATTTGTGATCATGAGGTGAGAGCAGGTTCTTACAAACATTCAGACATTTAACCCCCCACTCCTATTGAAGTGCCTCATGCCCTGTGACTTTCCTGAGAGAGTGGTTAACCAAGTATCTCCAAGATATTGTTCATCCTTAGGGGGAGTTTTCTAGGAGGATAGTTGGTTAGTTAGATACGAGTGCCCTGGGAGCAGGGCTGGCATGGGGAGCCCAAATGCCATGCTTTGCTCTCCCCTGTCTTTGGCAGAAGTGACTAACCCACACCCAGCACACACTGAAGGAGCCCATTGCCCACCTCAGGGCAGTCAGACCACAGGCAGTCTGATGCAGAGCAGCTGGGTGGTGTGTACGGAGATACAGATGTTACTGTGATATGAGTTCTTTCCATTATATACTGTTTTCCCTCCTGAAATTTCCAAAACACTGTATTTTCAAACACTGGAACTGGTTTCCTAGTGAGGTGGTTGATGCCTCGTGCCTGTCAGTGTTCAAGAGGCATTTGGGTAATGTCCTTAATAACAGGCTTTAAACTTTGGTTAGTCCTGAAGTGCTCAGAGAGTTGGAATCAATGATCTTTGAATGTCCCTTCTAACCAAACTATTCTATTCTATTCTATTCTATTCTATTCTATTCTATTCTATTCTATTCTATTCTATTCTATTCTATTCTATTCTATTCTATTCTATTCTATTCAATTTTTCTTGAGGAAAAACTCACTGCTTCTGCTCTGATGCTCCTTGCCAGAATTAATTGCAAATCCTCCCTGGGCTCAGATGTAAGACTTGTCTGGAGGAGGAAGCTAGTCAAGTCTGTCTCATTTGCACCCATGTTATTAAGAAAGAAATGGCCATATTTTGGAACAAGAATGCCCACATGTAGGATTAATAAAAAATGTTTCTTGTACTCTACATTGTACAGACTCAAAGAACAACTAAGGCTGGAAGGCAACTCTCATCCAGCCCAAACCTCTGTTTAGAGCTGAGTCAGCTACAGCAGATTGTGCAGGACTGTGTCCAGTTGGGATTTAATATATCTAACTGATGATCAAATTGGTGAGGATTTGTCTGCTGAGAGAGTCTGAAATGATCTGGTACAGAAAGCTTCTCCTACCTGTCTTCTAAACTGAGACTAAAGGCTCCAAAATGTGTGAAGTATTTGAGAAGAAAAAATAGTTTAGATAATTTCACTTGATCTGTGTCATGAGATCAAAAAAGACTGAGTTAACAAAAAGCAGTCCCTTCTCTTGATGTTTGTTCACAGCAGCCACAGCAGATCAGATTCTTTCATATGTTATGCCACCCAAAATCCAAGCTGCATCTGAGTTCAGATACCATCATACAGAGTGAATTGTTACCACTGTCAGTAGTAATGACATTTCTTTTTTTTTCACTTGGTTTCCCCTTAGATTTCCTCATTGCCCCAGGTGATAGCTAACTGGTTGCCCTTGCGTGGTGTTTATTCCATAATTTCACCGAGACATTGTTTGTTGAGTTTGATGCAGAATGTGCAGATGAAGCAGAATATTGTATCCTCACAGCACATATCTTTCACTTTCCTGTGTGAATAATGTTTCTTTCACCAATCTAAAACAAGGGTATCAGAAACCTTGTTCTTGGCTTAAAATCAAATCCAGGTTAAAACTCTGCCCTCAGCCAGCCTCATGCATCAGCATTAACCCTCATGACATAATAGGTATACATAAAAACAATATTTCACTTCATTGTTTTGGGGTTTCATTTTCTGATTAGAATTACAAAATATAGTGAAATAACAAATTATCTAAACATAGAGGATTTAGGAGGTCAGTATCTCAACATGTTTCTGGTGGTGCATGTATTCCCACCCTTTTTTCCATTTGTAGCAAGGAGTGTTTTTTGACAGCAGCATTCTCTAAAAAAAAAATTTACTTTGTCCCTGTACCTGGTATGAGCAAAGATTAATTTGTTTTCTCTTGTTTCCTTGTCCTTTTTTTTTTTTTTTTTTCCTTTTTTTCATATGATACTCCTTGTCATTGCTTTGGTCTTTTGTTTGCACTTTCCTCTTCCAAAGCCACAATCAAAAACATGGAGTAGGCACAGCACAAAAGCATAGCACATACTGAGGCAATGAAATGCTAGCCCTAATTTTGGGGACATCAAGATCGTCCTGGAGATCCCTAGATGTCCCTAGAGATCTTGAGAAGATGAACATATCTCTTCTTTCTCCTGAGAACATTGTTAGAAAGTATTTCAAACAGGCAATAGCCATCATATCCCTTTGTTCTAAAATTAAAAAGT
The DNA here is from genome assembly GCF_047663525.1 of Anas platyrhynchos. NCBI lineage: Eukaryota > Metazoa > Chordata > Aves > Anseriformes > Anatidae > Anas > Anas platyrhynchos. Next base: position 177,857,548 of record NC_092587.1, read on the forward strand.
TATTTCATGGGCCACTTAATAAAGAATACTTTTAGCTGATTGGATTTTAATGAGAGAAAAGGACATTAGGAAGTATGTGCCGAGGGGTGCTATATAAAAATAAATGACTAGTCTGAGCTATATTTTGCCTCTAATTAGTACTCTTGATGGGTGGGTAGTGTCAAAGCAGTGGGAAACACAAAGACTTCAGGAGCTTGATATGAATTCAATATTATTATTTGAGCAACCATCTGACATAGCATTATATAATCAAAACAGTCTTCAGCTTTGCAGTGTAACAAGTGAGCCATGGAAAGGTCTAAATAACACATAAACATCACCAACTTACACAGTTTCTGAAAAGTAAAATTCCTTCTTTTCAGAAACTACAGAAGGTCCTCCTGAGGATGCCCTTGAACGGCCACTGTTCCCCAGCTCCTTGCTCAGCACCAGCCCACAGCACTATCACGTTTTGGGTCCTTTTCTCCAAGGACCCCTCATAGTTTACAGAGATCAGGCTGTATCTTCTGAGTTTCATTTTCACTAATGGGAAGAAAAGGCTGACTGATGGTGACTGGATGTGGTAGTTTTACCCTGCTGGAAAGCTAAACTCCACCATAGCCACCCTCTCACTCCTCTTCATCAAAGGAAAAGGGGAGGAAATATGATGGAAGGGGAAGAAATATGATGGAAGGGGAATGGGGAATAGAGGCTGTGGTCAGTCCCTGACACTTCATCTCCACCATTCCTTCACGGTCACTCCCTGCCCCTGGGCTGCCCACAGATAGCAGCTCTTCAAGTACTGCTACCACATGGCTTCGTACCCCAGGGTCCATCTGTCAGAAGCAAGCTGCTCCAGCACAGGTCCCCCATGGGTGGCAGCTCCCCCCAGACCCCTGCTCCTGCGTGGGCTACTCTCCACGGGCTGCAGTGTGGAGATCTGCTCCATGTGGGACCCATGGGCTGCAGGGGGACAGCCTGCTCCACCAGGGGCCTCTCCACAAGCCGCAGGGGAACTGCTGCTGCCTGCCTGGAGCACCTCTTGCCTTCCTGCTGCACTGCCCTGGGGGTCTGTCTGCAGGGCTGGTTCCCACTCCTTGCTCTCCCAGCTGCAGTAGCACAGCAGGTTTTGTCCCTTTCTTCAATCTGCTCTCCCAGAGGCCCACCCAGCATCTCTCACTGGCTCAGTTCTGGCCAGTGGTGGATCCCTTTTGGAACCAGCTGGAGCTGGCTCTGATCTGACATGGGGCAGCTCCAGGGCCCTTCTCAAAGAGGCCAGCCCTGCAGCCACCTGCTATCACGCCCTTGTCATGTAAAGCCAACACAAGAAAGCAATACAGTACCTTTTTGGTGTCTTTTGGCATCGCTTTGCTACCAGTTCCAGCCGCCCCTGGAGAATGGCACAAGTCTCCAATGGACTTTGTCATACATGTCAGACTCATCCAGATGTCTTGCACACCTTGGAGTTTAGATAACGTGAGTGCTTTTCTTTTTTTGTGTCTGTGTCGAAATGACTGAAAACAGGTGTTTGCCTTAAAATAGAGTTTTTCCCCTTCTTCTGCATGAAATACCTGACAATATAAACATAAATTTGCAGAAAGCTGTAGGATTCCTTGTTTGTTTTTTTTTGTTTGTTTGTTTGTTTGTTTGTTTTTGTTTTTTCTTTTTTCATGAAATACTCCCAAAGTCTCGTTGGTTCTTCTTTTTTTCTTTTAGGTCCAAAAAAAAAAAAAAAATAAAATGTTAATGGAGCATTTAGAAACCATTGTTCACAACATTCACATGAGTGCATTACAAGACAGTCTAACCATCATCTTCCACTCAGTTTAGAAAGAAAAAGGACCACCACATGCAATGCTGATAGCTGTATGTTGTAGGGCAGATTTTAGGCCTTCCAGGCTGTTGCCACACTCTTTGTTGGCCTCTGTGTTGCAAGTGCTAAACTGATTATTTCCAAGTTATCAAAAGCCTTCCTGTACTCCTTTTTAACTAGCCCTGTTGAAGAATGAAACTGAAATGAATATATATTCATTTCATATATATATGCTGTACCTCAGGAGCCTCAAACCATTCTCAGAGTCCTGCTGAGCTTAACAATTCCAACAACTCAACTGGGATAACTTTTAATAAGAAGAGACTCCAGTACAAGCTGCCTGCAACAGCTTCCCTGCAGCTGAGCACACCTGAGCTGGGAGTGCCATTTAGTCCTTCTGATTTAGAAGTACCAAAAATTTAGGCAAGTTTTTTTTTTTTTTTTTTCCTTTAAGTAAATGACTTTTTTTTTTTTTTTTTTTCAACTGGCTACATGATGGGTGACCTTGAAGGCCTTGAGAAGGAGAATTTATGTATTCATAGTAGACACACTTCTTGGGGTCCACAAAACTGCTACTTCTGTCTTTTGTCTATGTAAACAGCATTGGCTGCTGCTTGAAATGTACTCGACTGGGTAGCTGCATTTTAGAGGCAATTTAAGTGCCTAAATTTTGCAGCATAGCTCCCACACAGTGATATGTAAAAATATGCCTGTGATATTGTAAAATATGTCCTCTGTAACACTGGAACCTGAAAAAATGCAAAGCACATTTCATTAAAGAAGCTGCGTTTTTGTTTTACAGAGAGGAAATGAGGACCCTGGCTTGAAACACATTTGTGTTGTCAGCAGCTTAGTCAAGGCAGATTGATTCTCATCTGTGAAAACAGAAACTGGCAAATAGCTACCATTAACTATTTTTAACTGAAAAATAGAGGTAGGTCAAACCACCCTCAGGAGCTGTCTCTGTTTCAGGCAAAGTGGCCCAACAATGTACTGGAAGCTGAAGGAATTGCAACCAGCCTTTCTGGATCCTAGCCCTGCATCCTCGAACAGTCTGGGTGTCCATTAGATGGCTAAGGAATATTTTTTCTCATGCTTATGTTCTTGCACACAGCAGCACAAACACTTAGTTCTGCAGTCTGAGCTCACACCTTCCTTTTGGTGTATAAAAATATGCTAGAATATTAAATGCAAATTGCACAACCATAAGACTATCTGTAAGCAGGCTGTAACACTCATATAATCCAATATGCAGAGGGTAATTGCAGGACACCAGCTGCTACTATGTTAAGAAGCAAATTTCTTCAATTTTTTTCTTTTTAAAACATCTGTTCTGTTTATAGAACTCTTCACTTTGGAGATTTTGAATTCCTTTCCAAGTATATGAAATAATTATACCTGTCAGTTTCTATTTGATTTACTTGCTGAATTTTGAATACTTTTCTTTTTTTATCCTCTCAAATCCCCAAAATAAGAATAACCAGTCATTTTCAGATCTGTGTAAAAAATAATTATGCAATGTTTTTCTCTGCTTCTGCAAGGATGCAGTCTTTTATCCAATTGATCACAGCGCATCATGTAGAAGATTGTATTAAAATGGTAATGGCAACTCCTGACAAAAACTGAATCTGAAGAGACCTCAGAGAATAGGACACATTATTTTATAGTTATATCAAATTGAATCAAGAGCAATTCCTGTGAAGACAAAGGACTTATTGCAATTAATACCAATGGAAACAAAACTTGGCTAGCTGTCCAACAGGGACAAAAACTGCTGTGTTTCTGCAGTTATTCATTAATTCTCATTTATTGTTAGGTATATAATAGCATAACTTTACCAGAAAAATGGGGAAAAGCTCTAGGTCTGCCTGCAAACCTCTGGTCATCTGTTTTACTGAGATGCCACGTTGACTGAAGAGCCTGGTTGGAACAACTAGCAGCATAGGTATCTGAGATCTAAATTACTCTCCTCTAATGGAAGACACCTAACTGAGGATACAAGATCCCAGACTTTGATGTCTCCTGTGATGAAATGCAAAAATCTCCGAGAGTAATTCAGATTTTAGAAGGATATGAATCACTTTTGGAAGATACCTACCTCATTCCAGTGCCTACAGAGACTGTTGAGGAGGAATATGTTTCTGGTAAGAAGATCTTAGAGTTTGGTGCAATCAACACTGTGTTCTCTACATTAAGTGCTTCAACTAAGTAAATTGTTGTATCTTTTTTTTTTTTTTTTTAACACTGTGCTAAAATATATGTAGTTTTTAAAGAAGGATCCATCATGCAGTAGTGGAATTTATAAGATTTTCTATATATAAGGAGAAAAAAAGTGTATTTCTAATTTTAAGCTGTTTCATAGGGAAGATTAAGGCAAGAAAAATCAAGCAGAAAGAACAGCTTGAAAGTAGCAATAAGAGAAATATGCGCAGTATCTCTCCATAATAGCCTCCAATGTTTTGGGAACAAAATAACATCTGTTTGAATCTCCTTCAGAGATGTACGGGCCTTAGATATAGCAAACAAAGATGTAGAAAAGGAGGTAAGGTTTCATGGGTCACAGTTACTAGATATGTGGTACCCACAAGTAGAGAGACTTGAGGACAGATTTGAAACAGGAGGATGAAACTTTCAGGGTGCCAAGAAATATATAAAAATGTTTATATTTACATACGTCTTTGGCACATTTTGTGTGTATACAAATGCATAAAAATAAAAAGCATTAAAATTGACAAATGCCAACTGTCATTATATTTAGGACAGCAAATTCACAAAAGTACTTAGGAACAAGGAATTTGCCTAATCTGATTGCTAATTAGACTACTAACATTCCTATTCCCCTAGCTATTGTCCAGACTTTCTCAGTCATTTGTAAAGGTCCCATGGCACTTAGACATCTGTCCTTGGGCATGACCTGAATGCTTCCCACCAAATTAGTGCTAAATAGCTGTATGATTAAGTCCCCATTGAGAACATACACATATTCCTACATGTTTTCCACCTTCAGGACTTAAATCAGTTGGTGCCTTCAAAATGTTCTTGTGCGGACCTTTGCACTGGAGGAGGCAAAGCTTTCTCTTTCACACTTGTAACTATTGTGTCTAATAGTCTCCTTGTCAACCTTCTTTCCTAGGTCATACAGGTTCATTTCTCCCCTCCCAGTGAAAATATCTGAACCTATTTCAAATATGAGACTGTACCTGGCAGATGCTGGCTGGCTCTCCAGTGTGGGATCAGAATGACTATCTATTGTTTCAAGGACGAAGAGAAGGAGGAAAGGGATCAAAGTCTTCTTTAACTTTGTTGCTAGGACCACTGTGCAAGATAGTTGATTTTGGGTTTTCAATTGGAAAGTTCAGTATATTAAATAATGGTATTTAGAAACTCACCCTTACACCTTATGAAGCTATGAATTCAAGGTTAAAAATCACAGAGACAAATACCTCCTTCCAGCATGGGCATTAGCACCTCTGATCCTAAGAAGCAATAGCAGCATTCCCCCTATACTGTTTCTTGCCATCTGAGTGTTTTTCTATGCATTGCTCCTGTGCACTGTACAGGTAGACGAGACCCCTAATTTAGGATTGTGGATGCCACCAGGCAGCCCGCTTCTTTACCAAGCACCGAGGAAAATCTTCAAGTTCTAATGCTGAATGACTTTTATAGAGGTAGTTTTTACTAGTAACAAACCTCTACTTCCCTTTTTATTGCAAGGGACAGATTTACACTTCTAAACTATCAGATAATGGATCATGGAAATAGAATAGACAAAGCATGGTCAGTATGGGGGACATCAGGGAAAGACTGCAGTATAATTTAATATTCTTTTTTAAAAATATATATTTTTTGTTGTTTGGTTTGATTTGTTGGTTTTCTTACAGAACGCTTTTCAGCACAGGACCATAATATCAAAATAAGGCAAAGCAATGTTCCTCAGAACCAGGTAGGATTTCACCATATGCTTTACTGTAGAGCTCTGGGAAAAAAAAGCAACATCATTTCACACTACTACAACACTGCTTTTCATTACAAACCCCTACAGATGAGTATGCTTTAAACATTTAATTTTGAATGCTATCCTTCCTACTACTGTAAACTATAATATTGAAAATGAGTGTCATTATTGTTACTGCTGTTGAATTATACTGCCCAGTTTTCCCACTTCTTTGTCTGTGCAGGCAGAAGAAATAGGAATTTTAAACCTGATGCACTGGAAAATCTCCCCACTGTTGAGTACTTTCTATGAATTGCAGCACAGAGGAAGCTGAATGCAGCCCAAGGTATTTTACTGATCCTACTAAATGTGAAACTAATCTGTGGATTCTTAAATGCTCTTTACTGTGTCTACTAAATGATTGTGTGCTTCCTTATTGATGCTGAGTGTGCTAGTAACAAAACTCCATTTCACAGATGGTCATTTTTACTATTTTTGTTTTCCCTTGTAGATTACTTTTAAAATACTTAGTGTTAATATAATTGCATCCTATTCAAAAAACAGTCTAATGCAGTAATATATTTTGCCAATGGAACCTTATCACCAGACTTCTTTAAATCTCAGGAAAGTTGGAGTTGGAGATGTTACTCTTTCACAATTTCCCCTTTATAGATTGATCTTGGTTTGGAGGAGCCAGACTGTGTATCGCAGCAACAGATAACAAAGGACTCCAAGTTGTTGCTTACACTCAGAAGGGTCTGGAGACCCACAGTATCTGGCAAACCTCTGCAACAGCCTTGGGTTGAAACCAAAGCTCTTTCAGCTTTCCAGTAAGCCAACCTTTCTTGTAACTGACTGATAAAGCTATCTTGTAATTGGGTGCCAGAAGGGTGCAGAAGAAATATGTTGGAAGACTCACTTTCTCAAGGTGTCTAGCTTTTCATGGAGTATAAAGGCAACCTATGCTGACTTTATGTCCTTGTCTATAAATAAAACCTCTGAAGCTAGTCCTCCCTGTCTCTATTACCAGCACAGGACTGAGCTAGTCTTGACACTGAGAGCTCTTTTGCAATCTCATGTCTCAGTGCAAATGCCATTCATTTCCTAGGTGTATAGCGGAGTGAGATCTGGATGTCAACCAGCCCTACCTTCCTATGGCCTGATTTCCCTAGAAAGGGAACTTGGGTACTAGTCCCAGACATAAGTAGCAGCATGGTTAAATAGTTCCTGCATCCCTACAGGACCCATCTCCAGGTGACTCTCAAGTCCACCATCCTTCCATAGCACTCTACTCTGCATGTTGACTAGTGGGAAATGCATTCCTAAAACCTAATTTTCCTCATGCAGTGGTAAGGAAACATTTAACAGGTAGCTCATGTTGGTGACCGGTAATGCAGGACCAGGGAAAAAGGACGGTCAAACGCAGAGCCTGAGATGATCTCTCTTTTCTTTTATCTCCATATTTCAGTGTAGAGTTTTGAATCAGGTCTAAATATAAGAAACATCTGCACCTTTACCAAAGTGGACAGATGGTGGGCTCCAATGCCTGTAACTTATGGTGGCTAATAAAGCAGTATGCTGAAAATTGTGACTGTATTCCATAAGCAGGCAATGCAGAGAGAGAGGTGCCTCTGGAAATATCCTGAGGGAGATCCTGTCCTGATGAGGTGAAATTCCTAGACTGAGAAGGATTTGTTCAATAAAATTTAGATAGCAGTTCTGTACTCAGCTAGGCAGACTGGATTTTTCTTCTAGCACCTTGAAGTAATGTGGCCTCAGCAGCAACATTATCTCTGTACACCAGTTTTCACCTTTCCTCAAAAATATAGTAAGCACTGGATATCTGAATACAATCATTATTATTTTCCTTGCAAGCATGTAGTTGCTGATTGACTTTCCTGTTTTTGTGTCCTGTCACAAATGCTTTTCCCAAAGAGAGAATGTTCAGAAGTCTTTTCCAAGATGGATCCAAGACTGATCCAAGATGTGATTCCTACTGTCCCTTTGCACATATCATGGTTATGCAACTAATTCAGTTACTCTAAAGTAGATTAATTTCCTTGGAAATCTGAGCTGTCTTCTCAACTACATTTGTACTCACTTGCATACCCAGAGGCTGAGAAACACAGGTTCAAGTAGTTTTGTTACATATCCTGTCTGTTCTGTAGATGATAATCCAAAGACCTCTTTTGCCCTTGCTTGCATGCAGACCCATATTTCTGATTGAAGTTGGCCTACTGCCTTCAGTAAATATATTCTTGAACATTGCTTTGTAGCACCAACACAGTACTTGCGAGAAAGGGTTACTGTTGGAGGTTTGGCCAATATTCTTCATACAATAAAATCATCCCAAGATCCAAACTGAGTTGGAAAAGCTATTGGAAAAATTGTCCCCTCATTTTAAAATATGGAGGCAAACTAATCTCTAATGTGTTTTCAATTGAATTCCTTAGGGATGTGTTTGGACTGGTTTCTGGAGTTTCAGCCAACCCCATTCCATTAGCCAGTGTCAGTCTTACAAATAAATATTGTTATAGGCTTTGTAAATGTCATGATGATGGCTTCCATTTTCCAGTACATGCCATACACAGATGATATTTCATGATGCACACGGTAGAACAGCAAATGTAGAGAAGGTTCTGAATAAAATTAGTTTTCTTACGTTGTAGTACCATACTTGTGGATAAACTCCACAGAAGGATGAGCAATGGTATAGATCAGAAATAATTACTGCATCAAGACAATAGTAATTTGAGGTATATACCACAGGGGAATGGCTAATGTGTGTGAGAGTTTGTCATCATTTCAAATACAGCCTGATGCTTTCTGGATAAAAAAGCACGATTCCCCCAATTTTTCATTACTAGAGTTGTGCTGATCTACAACAGCTGAGAATTTAGATCCTCAGCACAGTAATATTAACTGTAATTATTGTCACTGATGTGCCTAAATGATTTTGTATGCACAGCTTTCCATCCCAGATGGAGTATATCTTGAACGCTGAGGAAATGTATTACTGTATATTTGGAGACAATGGATCTATAAAGGCAGCTGACAGTATAAGGCACTAAATACAATGGTTCCACATGTCTGTGAATAGAATTTGCTGTCTCCAGGTTCTGATACTTTTTACAAGCTTAAGGCTTATGTAAGAGATGATTTACACAAGTATAAATGCAGGTGCATTGTTAATGAAAGACATTAATTAAAGTCCTTATATTACTGCAACTAGCAAAATCCCATATTAGATCCACTCATTTATGGAGATTCTTTCTTCCAAACAAGAATCTCTCATTTCCAGATATTTTGAAGTTTAGAAGACAGCAGCAAAAAAATGGTTATATTTTCTAATTAGTGCATCTGGACAGTAGGTTATGTTGATCTGGTCCCTTTCTCAGTTCAAAGGCTTGATACTACCTACAAGAAGCCATGGGTTTTTAACCTACCACAACAGGTAGTGAACTGGAAAGTAAAAGCAGCCTCTAAAACTCAGAACATGGAGGTTTTGGGACAAGGTATAGCAAATTTCCAGGAAAATGTGTTTTGTTTCTTGTGGGCTGACAGGAACCCCACAAGACGGATCTGGCCCCAATATAGCACAAGATTGAAACCTCAAGTCATCTGAGAAGCCCTAGGAGCCCACATTTCTAAATGGGAATATCAAGGGGAAACTCAGGAGCCTGCTTGCAGGTAAACCAGCTGCTCCCACCTCCTGGCAGCTCACACAATAGTCTGGGGCAAGGAGGCAGGAGAGGAGGTAGGAGACAGCCTGGAGGGCAGCCTACAGGCAAAAATATTGTAAAGCGTCTTTGCGTAGGACATGGTGGGTCTGTCAGATCTGTATTTACAAAAGAAAAATGTCCCACTGGGAAATTTTTTGCTGCTCTACACATGTTACAGCAAAATTGATTTTGGCTCCATGAGATTTAGGGTGTCTGTGTTGGAACAGGAATTTAAAAGAAAATCATACTGAAAAGGAAAAGATTAAGAAATCAGAAGCAGCACTTGTCTGGATGACAGGAAGGAGACATCTTAATGAAAAGAGCTTGTAATTTAGTAAAGGCAGCTTGTCCAATTAACGAATAATATGAAATGTCAACTCTGAACCAGACTGCCTGTTGGATGCATTGACTTTAGCAACACTTCTAAGGACAGCATAAACAGTAATGCTTCCCACTGCTCCGCTTCTGAGGACCTGGCTGAAAATGAGTCCTGTCTTCACAGCATCCTTCCTCTGTAAGCAGACAAGAAGAAGACGTAATTGTTTTGGAAAAAGTTGTAGCTGAGTGCTACTTCCTTTGTACACTCTGGCTGACTCCTCATGAAGCTTTTTGCCTTACCTACTGCTAATGGCTGCCTGTTCCATTGGGATCTGAGTGCTAGTACAAGTAAGATATATACAGAACACTTCAGAAAGAGATAAACATTTTGTGTCATGTTTAGATGTACAATATACATTTTCAAGGACACTATCTACACTCAGGATCCCCTAAAATCCCTTGGGGTATTGTTGATTTTAATCCTTTATTTCCTTTTTTAAAGAAAATTTTGGTCTCACTTTTGCTGACGTGGCATATCAGGATGCACATTAAGATTGGGGTCTGTTTTAAAAGTTTTCAAAGTAAACAGATCCCCAGGTTTGTTTTCTTTCTTTTTTTGTTTGTTTGTTTTATTTTCTTTTCAAAAAGGTAGCCATGTAGGCATTTGCTGTTATTACAGCCTGTGTATTCAATAAAGGCTTCAAACATCTTCAGCATCTCTAGGTTTAAAGGGTTTCTTAGAGTTTAAAGTTCTACCTTGCATGACAAAAGTTGTTTTTCTGTCCTGTATTTCCAATGAATTCTGTAAGGAAATGGTCTTAGAAATTGCAGCTCCGGAAGAAAGACCCAAGTATCACATATTACGGTTCTGGTACATTTCCTCTTTGACATTTTGTCAAACATTATTCTGCTTTCAATTTCATTTAGAAGAGTTCAGTAAAATGCTGCATGCAGTGTTTGCTTTGCTCCTGGCAGACTCCATGACAGACTCTACACCTCTTTCTGGAAAAGATGGCCTCCATGGATCCACTCCTCCTTCTGCCGTGCTTCTGATGTCTTCTATTGTGAGAATCGAACACTGCATTTTTGGCAATGCTTGCCCTTCAGTGTAGATTAATTGATTCCAAAAGCAAAGAAAAAAATCTCCATTTATTTATTTATTTATTTATTTATTTATTTATTTATTTATTTATTTTTAGGGTGGTAGGTCATTTTTGGCAAGTCAGCTAAAGAGTTTTGGCAAGAGTTTCTAGACTTGTGGCACTAGAGACTACGTAGTCCTCTAGTCTAACAAAATTAAATATCTGTCACTGTCCAAAACAGTCCACAAAAAGCAGTAGACCCTCAGTGGAAATGTGTGCACCTCCGTTACCTCCAGCAACTTCAGACTCATTTATACTATCTACAAAGTTGGTTCAGTCTTCTTGCAGTTCTCTGAACAGCCTTTTATTCCCAGTCTGTTTTGTAAGGTTCTTTTTGGATATTGATGGCCAGGTGGAATTTCCCCTCCCTAGTGCCATTATTAATTTTTGAACATAAACCTCTTCATATAAAGCATTATGAAAGCCAAGAAAGAAATAAACAAAACCCAGACTTGCTGCAAATCAGTAATCACTGTTATTTTTGCACACAAAAGACAAAACTGAAAAGGCAGCAGGTTTTTCCCAGTTTCCCATGGGACAGTAAGACAGCCTAAGAAGAAAAAAAAATGGGAAAAAAAAATGTTATCTTGTGTGACAAGTCAAAGGTCAGTCAGCTCCCACCAGCTTTGTATGACTTGAGTCTTTCAGGCTCTCTGGGATTTATTAGCTGATGACTTTGTGGGTATAAGCTGCACCCTACACTATATTCTCTTGGGTGAGCCTATGCTAATGCTACCCTGGTCTTTGCAGTTGCATATGACTACAATATCATGCATGTTTCCAAGACAGCCAGATTTAATCTTTGCACTGGTCACACACCTAGACACAGATTTTTAACTGGAGCCCTTTGTTGGAAGTTCAGAATTCCTCAGGTCATAAATCTACTGCCTTGTTGGGAGCCTGCAACCACCTTGATGTTCTCACCATCACCTTTAGACTGTGTTCACACTCAAGATCAGAGATAGTCTCACTGATAGACCCAGATATTACCAATGTACCACTCTAAGGGCAATTGTTTTACTATGAAACCACTGAAGATCTGAAAAAGTCTTACCTAGCTCCATCTGCTTACTACATCTGAGATTTCCCCAGCTTTTAAGTTATAGAAAGCATCCTTGACTTTTCTCTATTTCCAATTTAAATATAATTATGCTCTAATTATTTGCTCTTTAGACACAGTTTGCTTACTTGTGTACTACTGTCAAGGGTCTGACTTCACATAAAATATGAAGAAGCTGTCCTTGGCAGTATGGCACAAAGTTTGGGAACCTGCCTTAGGAATGCAGCATTCCTGGGTTCCCTGTAGGGTCTTTGGAGAGATACATGAATCTGAGGAGGACAACACAGAGTCTATATGTTACAATTCTGCTTTAAGGCATTCTCTAGATGTGAAGAAGGGTCTTTGCATCACCTGTTCAAGGAGTATATTCAAATTTTCTGAATTATTATGTTTTTCAATAAGATTCTGTCAATACATCCCCAGATTTCCATCAGAAAGAAAAACAATGGAACTAGAAAAACAATAGGTAGAGCCAGAATTTTATTCAACACATCTCAGGTTTGACAGATTTTGGAAGAGAGCTGTAAAATCACAGCATCTGTGATGCTGCACCACCCAAGCGTGGAGTAGCTTTGAAGCTAACTGTTGTGAAGAGAGCAATACACATAAACCACCTTCCCCAACTACCTCAACCACCTCCAGCCTCACTCACAGTTTCAATATGTTTGCTCTGAAATTGCTTTTTTTTTTTTTTTTTTTTTTTTTGTCAAAGTTCATAAAATCATAGGATGGTTTGGGTTGGAAGAGACCTTAAAGATTGTATAGTCCCAAGCCCCCTGCCATGGGCAAGGACACTTTCCACTGGACCAGGTTACACAAAGCCCCATCCAGCCTGGCCTTGAACACTTACAGAGACTGGGCATCCACAGATTCTTCACGCAAGAATTACATCAAGAATTATCACCAGGCAGTCACACGGTCAGTAAAGATATTTTCTGTTTGAAATCCTCACAAGTTGACATGAAATATATGGGGGAAGTGGTAAGACCTTTCATAAAAACTGAGCTGAAAATAAAAAAACAAATAAGAGGCAGTGAAATGGTTAGAAGGCAAACAGATAAGCTAGAAGAATGGGAGAACATGGGGACTATACCTTGACAGATATCTAAGCAAAATCCAACTCTGTAGGCTGAGGAAACAGAAGAGCTATGTTCAAAGACAATGCCTATTGTTCCTGTCCTTGCAGTCAAGCAGACCATCTGATCATCAAAACACAGATAATTTTGCATGCAAGTTGACTTAAACATGCCAAAATTTCAGGAGAGGCTTACAACAGGAACCAAACTCAGTTTTTGCACAAGCTTTCCAACAAAACCTAGGGACTAGGAGTGAGCTCTCCCACATCAACCTTGCACATGTGTGTACATATCAGGTGGATGTACAGTTCATCCTCCAAAACCATTAGCAGTCATTCATAACGGGAGAACTGGGCTGTTTCCCTTGTCTTCATAATTTGGCCTGTGCTTGATGCTAGCATTCTTTTTCTCATTAGAAAAAAAAATCTAATTTGATAGCTCTTTCTCTACCAGCATCTTGAGATAAGTTAAAACCATTTTAAAATTACTTGTAGTTGAATGAACAACATGAATGTTGCATAATAACTGTTGTTTAGGACATTTAAGGGGCTGCAATGATCTCAGGAATGAGATGGTTATTACAACAAGAATAAAGAATAAAGACATGAGATTAGGAGCAAGATGCAGATGTAATGAGATTTTTCATCACTTTTTGAGTCATTTTCACTTGTGTGTGTTATGTGGGTGCTCCAGAAGCTGAGAAACAGCCCAGAACAAAACTTCCTCTTCATTATCACTAGGCTGCGAAGAGGAGTAGGAGGCATTAGGAAATTCAAGCCCTAATGTTATTTTAAGTGTGGTTTTCATAACAAGGATTGAGTAGGAGGTATAAAAAGTTCCTACAGAGAACACAAGATGTATATGTCTAAAAGGAGAAATAAAAAATAATGTCTGCAGCTATGTCTAGACTAGTGTTTATTGTTGTCTTGTAAATCAATTTGGTATATTGCCAGATATTTCTACTTAACACTCACCTTGGAAAATTATGATCCAGAAATTTCATAAAGACCTGTTTGAATCTTAAGGCTTTGGGATGGAATACATAGAAGAAGCTCTCATTGATGGTTGTTCCAAAGAACTGGCTTAATTTAGGAAACACTTCTTTAATGTACACATGACGGAATAATGGAGCAGGTTGCCCAGAGAGGTTGTGGAGTCTCCTCTCTGGAGGTCTTCAAAACCCAATTGGATGTGGTCCACCAGGGACTACCTGCTCTGGGTGTCCCTACTTGAGCAGGAGCGTTGGAGCAGATGACCTCTAGAGATCACTTCCAACCTCAGCCACGCTGTGATTCTGTGAGTAAGCTGTTGACTTTGATGGATCCCATCAGTTAGCGGGACTACAACCACAGACTTACCAAGCACGCTGTAGAACTGCAACCAACCTGTCCTTTCCTCATTCAAGCTCCTATTGCCTTTTCTTACCAAAAAAAAAAAAAAAGTCTACAATAATGAGCATGTCCAAAGATCAAAGCCTTTCTGGGTGAGTTCTCTCAGTGAGTTGTTAACAGATTTTCAGGTGACATCTGTAGTGATTTTTTATATGTATGATAATTGTTACATTTACAGGAGAGGGTTCAGTTTGGGCTCAAAGCAGTGAGAGAGCTATGATTTGGCTAGTGGTGACTCTCTCCTGCTGCCTTGGCAGTGAAGAGTTTCAGGTGAACAATATGATGTTATTTTAGCCAAAGTGCACATTTTCCTTCAGTGATGAAAAGCTGTTCCCCAGCTCAAAGACAATTGATATTTTCATGCATTGTTCCATGTTCTCATGAAAGACCTGAAGGAAAAGCAATCTCAGGCTTTGCTGAAAGCAAAATAAAACCATTTTATCTCCTTAAGGGTGAGGATTCCTGGGGCAGTGCCTGACTTAAACATCAGCTATGGGCCATCAAAAGCAACAGAGTGGATACTATTTTACATCCTAGTGACTTCTAACCTATGTGAAAGTGCTCAGTGTATTAGTACGTAAGACATTTTTCTTGATATTTACACATGCACAAGGGATGTCCTGAATCCTGTCAACCTGCTGTGCAAATATTTATACTTCTGGCAAGAGACATCTTAAAAATGTCTATTCTTGCAATCTGACAGCATGGAAATCCCACTCCTAAGTCTGGCAACCAAATTAATTCTCCAGTTAAGATCTGTTTCAACTTTGTTCTGACTATTGTCTTACCCCTGGCTGAAAATCACTGCCTGCCACACAGCACATGCCAACCCGACTATTATCTGCAGTAATGCTTCAACTGTCATGGGACTGCATCCGTGCTGCAAGACTCTGACATCCAGAGAAAGTGGGTCAAGATTGTTCATTCATCCCCAGCATCCCTGGGCACTTCCATCTTGAAAGATTTTGGCTTAGTATCCTATAAAACCTCGAAGGAAAATAAATCCCATCAGAGAGCCCAGGGTGTTCCTTTGTAACACTGACCAGTACCACCCTGAACCCAATGCAGGATGACAACTGGTGCTGGAGGCAGCTAACTGGGGAAGGGCTTTGGGGTTTGACTGTTCATGTAAGTAAAAGGATATATACATATAATTTTGGGTTATTGTCTAAATGTGGATGTTTTCTAGTGTGGTGGGAGTTCATTGTAAGTGAACATCTACGGACAGGTATTTGTAGTGCAGTGACTCAGCAGAAGGTCAAACGGGCCCTCGGAATTGATAGCTCTTTTCAACTAACAAAGTTAGCTGGCATAGACAAAAAGCAAAAATACCTTCTCAGCTTGGCCTTCAGCCCAGGTAAT
Source organism: Anas platyrhynchos (assembly GCF_047663525.1). Lineage (NCBI taxonomy): Eukaryota > Metazoa > Chordata > Aves > Anseriformes > Anatidae > Anas > Anas platyrhynchos. The sequence continues at coordinate 177,873,345 of NC_092587.1, forward strand.
TAGAAGAAAGATTAATTTCCTCTGACTTTGGCTACCTAACTGGGGTCCCTGCATAGTCACTTTGGAAAGGTGTTGGAGATCAGAAGTTGAAATGCCTCCTAAAGCTGTGAACCAAAGCAGGGCAAGGACAGAGCCTCATCTCCATCCCCAGCACCTCCCCAGCTCTTCCCAGACAGCCTGCACGGTGAGAGAATGGTGAGAAGCAAACTCAGAATGGAGCCCACTCCCATTCAAGTTGCACCAGCTGCACTCCCATTCAAGAGCTCTGTATAAAGTTGAACCTGTGACAAAAAGGGTGTCTCGCTTAGGTTTTCAAAGGTCTTTGTCTTGTTAAGGGAAAAATGGGATTCTTACTGTACAAGACACCTGTTGTGACATCTGCAGGGACCAGCTGAAAGATATCTGCTTTTGCCATGCAGACATTATTATCATTATTATTTTTTTTTTTAAGATAATCTGGAAAAAAAAAAATCTAAAATGCTCTTCCATCAGTAGTTACACAATTCTAAGATATTTTAAAATCTTAGATAACGCCTAAGCCAGAAATTCTTACTCTGCATATTCCTGAAAACTCATTACTGGATATAGTTCAAGTTGGGTTTTACTCAAAGGTCATACTGTAGACCACCAAGAAAATTGTCATGAGAGTCCACAATGAGAGTCCAACAGCTACTCCATTTGTCCAAGTACAGAATATGCATTCATGTGTATGTCATCCCCCCACTTTTTTTTTACTTTTTTTTTTTTTTTTTTTCTAGAGAGTCAGAGAGAGGTCACAGAAAACCTAATATGTATAACACAGAATGACAGATTAAGGTAGTTTGGAAAGAGTGTCTAAAGTCATTTAGCCTGCTTCCTGGCCCAAAGTAGGGCAAACTGCAAAGTTAAATCAGATTGCTCAGGATCTCTTGTCCAGTAAAATCTTGAAAGTGTCCATAGATGCAGATTTTCCCAACCTCCTTGAGCCCCTCTTCCATTGCTTCATCATTTTTATTATGACGGATTTTGTCACTGTGTCCAGCTGGAATAAACATTTCGTGATAAAGAAAACAGAATACAGAATAGGTGTAGGTGTAGGCTTTACCAGAGAATTGTTAAATCACCTACAGATTGCTAATTGTCTCTGAACTGCACCTGAGTATGACAATGTTGATTTGAAAGGAAAATACATGTTGCACAGTGTCAGTCATTGTGTGAGGGCACACCCTAAGAAAAGCTAAAATTAGATTAAAATGTCTAATATATTTTAAAAAATAAATAAATAAATCTGTGTATCTGAATGAAAAATGCTTTGAAAACAATATCCAGGTGGTGGAAAGAGGATGGTTAAAGATTGCCATGTGCAATTTGTTTTGGAAATAGCTTCCAGACAACTTTTCTCAAAAGATATTTTGGCCTGACAGATCACATAATTGAAATAGGCCAAATGCAATACTTGATATTTAGCTTCCATTTCTTGACTCCCGGGCAGTTCTTGGAATGGAAGTGTTTGCATGCAACTACCAGTGCAGTATTTCAATGACCTATATGTGTGCAAGTCATTAATATATAATTCTGTAACAAACATGTATTTCCTTTGGTGTAATGCTTTGGGAGTGCATTGTAGATGTAAGCAGGGAAAAACTCTGCCGTAGAAGCTGAAGTTTATCTCTTGATTATAATGCCAAAGCTTGACTTCACAGGACCATAGAGAAACCATCACGATTTAGATTACTCCATATATCTCAGAAAGGCTGAGAGCATGGTACAGTCTATTTGTCATATCTCATTGTCTGCGGTAGCAAAACTATCCTGAGAAAGAGTAGAAATCACACAGGACCTAACAGAAGAATGGCATGAAGCTCTGTACCCTAAGTAGTCTACAACTCTCCAGCTCTGGGAGATGTTAATGGAGCAAGTCAAGATGTCCCAAAATAGCAGTGTCTCCATTTTGTGGTGACTGTTCCAGAGGGCTTGCAGAAAAATCGACCTCTTATGGCCTGAGATTCAAATCTGTACACTCCAATACTTTCGAAAACAAGCATGTCTTAAGGAGCCTGAGTGTAGTCACCCATGGAATTAGTCATGCTAATGGCCTGAGCAAGCCAAGAACAATTTGTTTTCTGCCTGTTCTAATATTTCCTCCTTCCTCCCTACAAGGCCCTATACAGCAAATACCTACGTCGCAATGGCCTCGTTGTGCCACCCTGAAACATATTAATCCCCTTGCTGAGTTAAATGACCAACATAATGTTGACTCAGGAGTTCTTCAGTTGTGCAACTTTATATTTGAACCAGCAGTAAATCTACAATCCTGAAATTTGGCTCAAGATGTATGTTTTTCCAAAATCCTAACGTCTTGAGTTGAAAACCTTGGTCCAAGTAGACGTCAGTTTCCCACATCTTTTGCTTCTACTGCCTGCATTCACGTTGACTGTTGGCAGTCTGATCACACTGGCAAAGTGCATTACATTCAGGTCATATCTTAGAATGACATAAAAAACATCCAGACAACAACAACAACAAAATTAATTATTTTACTGAACCTGGAAAAACACACAAAACTGCAGCTGCTCAAGCTCAATAAAGAACTTTTGTTTTTATTTGTTTTTTAAATACCAATTACTTATTGAGTTCTCAGTTTTCACCGCTATTTGCAACCAGTGAGCATTATGTACAGCACATTCAGTCAGTGACTGATGCTTTTGCCTCCAACATTTCTGCTCAACAAAAATGAGGGCTTCGGCAAAGCATTAAGTTGTTTTAAGTGGATAAGCAAAATCTTTTCTGATTCCCGGTGCTGTTTCTAAGTAGTAAAAGGAGAGGGTGTTTCTTACATTTTTTCTACACTCAGACAGCAAACTGAGGAAGGTAAGGATATTTTCCTTTGCACATGACCATGTTTGGCCACAATTTGCACTGTTTTCAGGCAAATTCAAGATGGAGTGAACCCCTTCTGTCATTTACATTCCTGTCATTTGTATTTCTACCAGGACCAATTCAGAATTACTGTTTTGTTTTGTTTTGTTTTGTTTTAATGAAAGAGGAATCATAATGTTACCCACTTCTCAGTAGATCCAGAGTAGAGTAAGCCACAGACAGGATGTTTTTTATCTTCAGTATAACCAGAGAAACACTCTCTGGCTATAGATAAGGCAAATAGGTTGAAATGGGGTAAAAGGTGAATGCATTGAAAACATTATTTTCTATCAACTTTTCTTTCTGTTAACAATTGCCTTTCAAATTGTTACACATGCTCTGACAATGACATTCCCAGATAGTATGGGATGGCCAGCATTACTTATGGAAGGCGGTACTGTGTTGTCTTGTATGCAAAAAAAAAAAATGGCAAAAAAATAATTGTGAGATTTTTTTGTCTCCTATCTGGACAGATCTTCAACTAATGTAGGTTGAACTACATTACACTGAGGTTTATTTCCTCCAGTAGGTAGAGGCATCCCAGGTGGGCTTGGTTGCTTGTACTGCGAGGCAGCTGTGGGAGCTGTTCCGACCCTGCCCATCCCCACAGGCTGCACTCATGGTCCATGCACATGGACCATGCTCAGAGCATTGCAGTGAAGTGGCAGGGGCAGTGCAAAGCCTTCTCCTGGAGTTTACTTAGCAAAATTCAACCTCTTTTCTACAGCAAATGTCTCATCTCTGATGGCAGATAGCCCTTAAAGTCCTGCAGTAAAACGCATTGTCTTTTTACCCTTAATCTCCTCACTGTCTCATTCAGAAGTAATGGGCTGGCAGATTCGTTGTTCCCAAATAAATCACCTTAACATCCTAAAATGTCTAATAAACATGATTTAAAACCAAAACACTTAAGAACATTCTGAAATACTAAGAACAATTTCTGACATTGGGATCTTTTTTCTCTGGCATCCTTTCACCATCTGATTTACTTTAACATCCCTGATATTTGAATTTCATGAGGAAAAAGCCCCAGACTTTGACAACTACAGCTAACTCATCAGTCTGCAGTGCTGGGATTTGCTTGTTGCCCGCTGGCCATAGCTACACAGATCATCCTTCATTAGCATTTCTTGTAACATCAGCAGAGTGGGATTAATAGAGCATAAGGCTGCGCTGGGAGCATGTTACCTCTTCTAGCCCTGTGGTTCATCAAAAACCCTGCTCAGCATCTACCTGTGTTGAAGTAGTTTAAATTCTGGTTGGTTAGCATATGTAAAACTGCCAAAGACTTTACATCAGTTCCCCAGCTCACAGAAAAACGCCCTTTATTCGGTGAATATTTAATGATTAGACAAAAGATAGCCCAGCTTCAGAAGAAGAGCTTGAGAAAGGCCAAGCTGAGTTAAAAAAATAAATAAATAAATAAAATGCTTTGGTGATTACCACACTCTGAAGGGATGTCAGTTGGATTTGAGACCCTCTTTTAAACTCCCACCCAGAGAGGGATTTCTAACATACCCTGGAATGCTGTTTCCACCAGATTGCCAGCTATAATGCACTTGTTCCTGGTTTCCATGAGAAAAGTTTGACTGGGTTTATCTGCAGAGAACCAGCTTCATGGCTGAGAAGTCCAAAAGGTGACAAGATCCCATTTCTTCAGCAGCTACAAGTGATTGATTGTTTGTCAGGGCTGGGTATGAGGCAGGGCCCTTGTATTTGGCAAACTTTCTGGGCTATCTTGAAGGCTTCTTATTCTACCATGCTTATTTTGGGGATCCTAGGCAAGGGTGTCCAACTCTTTGCATAGGTCCATTAACGTATAATGAACCACAAATTCTGACTGCTTGGTATGGGCTAGGAGAAGCCATGATCATATTTGTCAACAAAAGTTCAAGTGAGGATGATGAATTTCGGGGAAGAAGCGAAGAGCTGCATTCACGCCATCATCATGTCACCTGCAGGTGCCTGTCCCAGGTGCTGGGGCTCCCAGGCCCACATTCCCTACTGCAAGGTATGGTAAAAGGGGGAATCCTTAAACTGGGCAACAAAAAAACAGCCTGATTGTTCTGGGGATGTCATGGGAAATGAGCAAGCACAGCACAACCCAAAAGTACAGATAAAAAAATGTTGAGGAAAGGGATGAAGCTTAAGATATAACTTTCAAGGTTTTGGATAAACCCTCTACCCGTTTTGGACTGGAAATTGCTTTAGGACAAGGGGGAATGGGCTAAAGTTGCACCAGGGGAGGTTTAGGTTGGATATTAGGAAGAACTTCTTTACCAAAAATGGTTGTTAGGCATTGGAATGGGCTGCCCAGGCAAGTGGTTGAGTCACCATCCCTGGAAGTCTTTAAAAGATGTTTAGATGTAGAGCTGAGTAATACGGTTTAATGGAGGTCTTGTTAGTGTTAGGTCAGAGGTTGGACTCGGTGATCTTGGAGGTCTCTTCCAACCCAGAGGACTCTGTGAAAAAACGTAGTTTTTCTGTTAGTATCCTTGTCAGTACTCAGATTTCTTTAAGGTGTGTATGAAGGAGAAGTTCCACATTTGTTTGAGAACTGAAGTGTTATGGAGCCGTCAAGGGGACAGGAAAAATGAGTTTAACTCCCCTCTTTCACCATGAAAGCTCTCAAATGCACGTTCTGCACTCATGCTCTAATCACTTGACTGCAAAGATATTCTATCCATGGATTTTCATGATCCAGTCAATTTTTTTCCTACCCAAGGGCACAGTTTCAATAATTAAACCCAGAGGCTGCACCAAAATAGCTACCAGATTAGTGAGATATGGCACTCTGTCTAACGAATCTTGGTCTGAATGGGGGGACTGGGAAAAAGTCACACATTTATCGTGCATTTAACATCTGAGATGTTGACAAGTAGCGGTCCAGATGAGCACTTCCCCTTCCTACTATGTCTTGAGCAAGCCTAAGAGCCTGAAACAACCCTTTTGAGGTAAGCATGCTTGGAGGAAACCTGCTTGATTTATTTGAGTGCTTCGAAGTGGTGTGAAGGTTTACTTAAAATAATCAAAAGAGTCACACAGATGGCTAACTTTGTAAATGTCCTTTTAAACATCATTACTTCAGGCAGCAGAATAAACGTAAAGAGGATGAAATACAGGAAGCATCTGAATCCATTTTCTGGCTGTTTTGAACAACCTGTATCATTTCAAGAGGTTAAGAGGCTTGTGTGAAATTGTAATATTCTGCCTGGCATCATCTTGCCCAGACTGACCTTGGATTTATCTCACTTGCTCTGAAGCTAGTGCCTAAAAGGTGGGTTCCTTCTACAGACCATGGAAATAAAAGGCTGTATCCAGAGAGCATCCTGTTTTCCTCAAACACAAGCTTTAGGATGGAACATATAAGTACAGGAGGTGCCCACCTCCTCAATGGCTGGAGATTAAGGCTGTCCAAACCTAGATGTGCAATTTTTAGGCACTTGATTTTCACATTTTCACATAATCCCACTATTATTTTAACAGTGAGGCAGACTCTTCGGCCTTGCAAAGGAAGTGCTTTTTTACCCTTCGTTATCTGTTAACCAGTCAGAGAGTCTCTGCCAAAACCTCCCTCTCTTCTCCCTCCCTTCCAGTCCTTCCAGTATTCCCAGTCCACATGACAGTGCAGCTGACTGGGGTTAGGATGTGCTAGCACAACTACCTGTTTCTGTGGCAAAACGAAGCTGCTTTCTCCTTTGGTCTGCTGTTATGGGACCTACTCAGGTGTTCATAGATAGCACTTAGCAAATGATTTCTTATTAAACAGATGTCCAGGTGAAAAAGGGAGGTGAGAGTACAGTAAAAGATAATTATGAGACTTGGGCTACATCTACACTATGCAGTTCCACAGAGATATTTGAACCTGCTCCAAGCCCAGCAACACTTTAATGCTCATTAAGCACCTAAGCTATTTATTTCCATTTTCACCGTGCTGTTTTCAACACCCAAGCACCATGCTTCACTGTGCAATGCAAAACTGCTGTATCAGTGGCACGAGGAACTTTGTGGAGAATTCATATCCAAAGATACAGACAGCTCATGAGAGTTAAGTGAAATGCAGAGGTTGTACACAGATTACTCCCTAAATGATCCCCATCCTCCAAAATCCACATCAACAGCATCTGTGATGTAATTTTACCTAAGTCAATAGAGACCCCATTGAACTCAATGGAGTTTCAACAGAGATTAATTTGTCCCTTAAAGCTTTAATAACAGGAAATAACCATCCGGCTCTACACGCCTGCTTTATTTATTTTTTTATAAGCCACAAAGTGATGGTCTGTATAGAAAGATGGATGATTATTGTGCACTGTCCGAGCATCTTTCCTCAAAAAATCAGGCTTCACTCAGCAGGAAGAGTATACGCACTCTTGTTTCACTTACCAATGTCTTTCTTCTTTTATAATTGTGAATGGTTTATATTATTGTGGTTGATGCCAGTAACGTCTCAGTTCCCATAACCACTGTTCCAAGCAAGTGATGCAATGCTTGAAACCTGCAAGTCTATTACAAATAATCAAGTGAAATAAATGTCTTCCTTAAGGATCATATGACCAGTGGACTTAGCTTATTGTCTTTCTGTATCATTGCCTTGTACATATCATGGAAATGAAATTTACCTGCTCGGTTTTGATATGTGAAAGAGGCGTCTTTGTACATAGGGATTTAGCTACACAGGTTTATCCCCATAGTATTACTATACTATGTAGTATTAAAGTACTACATAGTATTTATATATATATATATATATATATTATATATTTACATATATTTATATATAAGTACTACATAGTATTACAAGTTATGTATACAAATCCTGACAGAAAACACAGGAAATATACTATTTTCGAGAAAACGTGTATTTATTTTGTACTGTTTTTTGTTTTTTGTTTTTTTACTAGCAACCTAAGGTGTGAAACAATACGCTTATGTAAAGAAAGGAGGTTGTATCAAACAAATTTGTAGTAGTAGTGTTTTGTCCCATGCAACGGAAAGGAAAATGTAGGCAAAGAGCTTGAAGTAGGCAATCTTTAATGTTGTCACGTTCACAGAGTCTCAGAGGAACCCCTTTTCAGCTGATTCACATCAATAGGCATAAAATAAAAGCAATCTTTATTGTCTCCAAAGATATAGATGTCCAAGTTTCAGACCCCATCTTCCTCCAACACCTCTTTAAAACTGCCTAAAATTTGCAGCTTTCCCTTTCATTGTCAAGATGTTTTATGTCGCTTGGGGATAATTGTACATGCATATAAAGCCAAAAGCAGAAGTTGAAGACAACTTAAACTTGTTTGAGAGAACACTGCTTCTTACAGTCTCTTCAGATAATATGAATGTCTTCCATGGGAAACTAATGGCAAATCTTGTTTCCTCTGTGTCTTTGTATATAAACCCTATTTGAGAGTATTATTTAGTAGGCAGAAAACAGCCAACAAAATAAAACCCCTGAAAAATACAAACTGTATTAGAAAGGCTAAAAATTGATATTTTCCTTTTAATGTTCTAACTTTGTAACACATTTATGATGGGATTTAACAGAATTAATTCCATGCATACAGGAAGCAGACCATTCCCCATTTCACCATCTGTGGTGTCATGCTGGGTTTATAATAGAATTCTGTGGGCATGATATAATTACTAACCTAGTAAGGAGTTTGTGTCTGCAATATTTGTCATAATACAGTGTGTAAAGTTTTACTAGTGTCTCTTCAGAAAGCTCTAAGAGATACAAGCAGCCAGAAGCCAGAAATGTGCTAATTAAGGTATACAACAAAATATTAATCAAGAGATGTGGAGGAGGAGGAGGGAAAGAAACAACTTCAATTAGTCACACCATTATGTGGCATCCAGCATAGCCTGAAAGAAAAAGCTAGCTGAACTGATGAAACAGTCAAGGAAAATAGCCAGGAGACCTGTCTAGCATGCGGTATGAGGGTGGAGACCACGCGTGGATTCTGTAGACCTGCATGAGCTTCTGACAAAGAGCATTTGCAGAACAAAATAGGCAGTGCTAAGGGCACCATGCACAAGCTTTTCCAAGAGCACTTTTCCACATTTGCCTTCCCAAGCCTTGTGTTTGAATAATAATCATAATGCGGAACTTAAACATGCCATACTGAAGAAAGGAATGGTTAATTAGACTGCAAGCCTTCCTTCACCATTGGGTAAATCAGCATGCCCCCCTCTGCGGGTAGCACTACTGCTGATAAAGGCAGTGCTGGAAATGTCATTGTCTCTGGCTGTGCTATACACTAGGTCTCAGTTGCCTCAGCCCTTGCTGTTCTGAGACCCTCAAACAAACTAATAAATTGTTGATTCCCATCTCTACACCCTTTAAAGTCTGATGATGGGAGCAAACTAAGTGTTTTGCACTGTCTGTCCCCCTGGAACTTGTCTTGTGATCCCAGGTGCTCCACCTGTGCCTTGTTTTTTTACAACCATATGCATTTTATAACAAATGTGTGAAGAATTGGACCTACCTGCTCACCTGCGCTCGCTAAGTTGTTAATTTCCCATCACACTGTGCCCACAGTCCAAGATTGGTACCATGGTGTTTACCTTGAACTTTTTGATCAGCACAAGTCAACAAGATATAAACTGCCTCATGAAGCAGTCTTCAACAGTTTCTGTGTCATCAAAATCCTATTTTGCTTCTAATTTTTGTTTTCTGGAAACTTTCTCATCAACATGGTTTTCAAAATATTGATTATTTGAAAGACATAAACTTCACCCCAAAACTGCAGGACTGGTATATAAATAAATAAATAAATAAATAAATAAATAAATCTAAAAGGCTGGAGTCCTAATAAAAAACAAACGTCAGAAGGCTCATCATAAAATTAGACAAGTTTGCAGGACTGTGATCACATGTCTATGTGATCTATGTCTAGTTAAATTTCAAATATACAGCTTGACAGCAGCAGAATGACATGTCTGCGTAGCTGGAGAAGCTGTTTCATGCTTTTGTACTTCATACTGTTTTTAGTATAAGCAGATCAGAAGTTCTCATATTGTTAGGAAAAGAAGAGTTAACTGTTTCCATCGTGTCCTAAAGAAAATGGGTCCTTAAAGACAAGAGTCAAACTCTGCAATGAGAAACTTACTCAGTAGTGGGTTAGCTTTAAGGTCTTTGAGACTATGGGCATAAGCAAACAAATGCAAGCCATTGTGAATTAGTCTCACCAAGGCAGATAATCAGTGTTGTAATAGATGTTGACATTGGCCTTTATTTTCAGAGGTGGACGAAAGAGGAACTGAGCCAAAATTTCATATCTAAATGCAGTTTGGGGGTCTCTCTCATAAGAGAGGAGAGATATGAGATCTTTGTGGCCAGCCAGGTCACAAATGCATGTCACCCCTTGAAGAACAAAAGAAACTGAGGAAAATACAGAACTTCAGAAGGTTTCTGTTAAGAAAGAGGTTATCAGAGGTCAGAACCCATTCAGACTTTGGAAATTATTACTTCCCTCTTTTCCTCACTTTTCATGTATTCTTTTTCTAAAAAGATTCATGATTTCGTTTCTGAAGGAAAATCCACCCTTCTCTCTAACCATCCCATCTGGTCTTACCTTTGTAAGGAATCTAGGCAGCTTCTCTTGCTCAGATCCTTTATGTGGTGCCAGTCATCTGCTCCTTTCCGTATCTTTAGCCAATGATCATTTTTGAATTTACCCTGGCACAGGTTTTTAAAGGCCTTGTCTTTGGGACATGTCTTTCCAAATTCAAGATAATGGCTGTCACTCGGTGCATATTCATCACAGATGGCTTTTCAGTGTGGCTAGTCACATCCCTCTGGAGTCTGTGGCTGTGTCAAGGGATAGAGACGGGGCTGAGTTATATCACTCTTCTCACTGTCGTGTACCATGGGGACTTCCTTCTGTTAAATCATGGAATAAGGATGGTGAAGTTTAACTTCTTCAAACTGATTCTAAAGCTGTAATTCTCCCTCTGACTCTATCTCCTTGTGAAAGCTTGTAGTAGCATCAGATGAGCTGAGAAGACAGAGCTGTGGACAAGTCTCTCTCAACAAATCAAATATTGTTATCACAGCACATCACGACAAAGACACTCTCAGAAGGACCTGGGAGTGATGGTGGACAGTCTGCTGAATATGAGCCAGCAGTGTGCTCAGGTGGCCAAGAAGGCCAACGGCATCCTGGCTTGTATAAGAAACAGCGTGACCAGCAGGGCTAGGGAGGTGATCGTCCCCCTGTACTCGGCTCTGGTGAGGCCGCACCTCGAGTACTGTGTTCAGTTTTGGGCCCCTCGCTACAAGAAGGACATCGAGGTGCTTGAGCGGGTCCAAAGAAGGGTGACGAAGCTGGTGAAGGGCCTGGAGAACAAGTCCTACGAGGAGCGGCTGAAGGAGCTGGGCTTGTTCAGCCTGGAGAAGAGGAGGCTCAGGGGCGACCTTATCGCTCTCTACAGATACCTTAAAGGAGGCTGTAGTGAGGTGAGGGTTGGCCTGTTCTCCCACGTGCCTGGTGACAGGACGAGGGGGAATGGGCTAAAGTTGCGCCAGGGGAGTTTTAGGTTAGATGTTAGGAAGAACTTCTTTACTGAAAGGGTTGTGAGGCACTGGAACAGGCTGCCCAGGGAAGTGGTGGAGTCACCATCCCTGGAAGTCTTCAAAAGATGTTTAGATGTAGAGCTTAGGGATATGGTTTAGTGGGGACTGTTAGTGTTAGGTTAGAGGTTGGACTCGATGATCTTGAGGTCTCTTCCAACCTAGAAATTCTGTGATTCTGTGATTAGTAACTGCCCTCTGCCATCAACCGGGGCTAAAGCTCACACGTACTTTTCTCACTTTATTATGTAATAGCTGGAGATACATTGAGCTCCAGTAAAATTGAACCCATCACCTGCATTTACAGCAATAATGTTAATCAGCAGATTTTTCAGGGCCATAGTGATCTGTGTCACATGTCTCCCTATAACAGCCCATTTTTAACATGGGAAACTGATGAATTCTTCTTTTAATTCCATTGCATTAGCATTAGTTTTCATTGATTCATAGAATGTGAAGTGAGTCATTTCTGCATCTGCAGATGTCCAACCATAATAGGAAAAAATATCTGTTTGTTACAATTTGGTTGCAGTTAGTAAAAATTTTAAAAGATAAAGTTCCTGTAATTTTGAATCATAGAATATCTGAGTTGGTGATCCACAAAGATCAAGTCCAACTCCTGGGTCCCCAAAGGACAACCCAAAAAAAATCAAACCATGTGTCTGAGAGCATTGTCCAAAAGCTTCAACTCCAGCAGGCCTGGTACCATGACCACTGCCCTGGGGAGCCTGTCCCAGTGCTCTGGGTGCAGACCCTTTCCCTAACCCCCAGCCTGACCCTCCCCTGTCCCAGCTCCATGCCGTTCCCTCGGGTCCTGTCGCTGTCCCCAGAGAGCAGAGCTCAGTGCCTGCCCCTCCGCTCCCCTCGTGAGGGAGCTGCAGGCCGCCATGAGGCCTCCCCTCAGCCTGCTCTGCTCGGGGCTGAGCAAACCCAGGGACCTCAGCTGCTCCTCATACACCTTGCCCTCCAGACCCTTCACCATCTTTGCAGCCCTCCTTTGGGCACTCTCCAATAGTTTCACATCTTTTTTGTACTGTGGCACCCAGGGCTGCACGCAGTGCAGAGTGGGACAATCCCTTCCTCATACTGTTTAGTATGTAACCTCATACTGAACACATTGCTGTTTCCTAACAATGTCCCTAACATGAATGGCTTATCATACAACCACAAATGAACTGAGTAAAGGCACTGAAGTATTAACAAATATTTGTTAGACCCTAGAACCATTGCTATCAATGATGCTTAGGGATGACCTTCATTAGCAGCTGCTTGATTTTATGCTAGTGTAGTAGAGTAGTAGAAGAATAGTAGAAGATCAAGATCTTCATGGTGGTCTTTCAATATTTAAAAGGGGGCTGTAAAAAATATGGAGAGCAACTTTTTGTTTGGGCAGATAATGATAGAAAAAGAGGGGATGGTTTTAAACTAAAAGGGGAGAGATTTAGATTAGATGTTAGGAGGAAGTTCTTCACTCAGAGGGTGGTGAGGCCCTGGCACAGGCTGCCCAGAGAAGCTGTGAATGCCCCATCCCTGGAGGTGCTCAAGGCCAGGCTGGATGGGGCTTTGGGCAACCTGGCCTGGTAGGAGGTATCCCTGCCCATGGCAGAGGGTTGGAACTGGGTGGTCCTTAAGGTCCCTTCCAACCCAAGCTGTTCTATGACTCTGATTCTCTGATCAATAACTCATTGTATTTTATGCTGAATGAACACATTGGAAGACATTGTTCTTCACTCACAGATCCTGTAATAGGAAAAGCACACAGGAAGAAGGCAAATGCTAACACAGTTTGTCAGATAAGCAAATAACCTTGTTGTATTTCTATTGCAGAATTAGTTTTTCTTTGTTCTTTGGCCTGTTTTTACCAAGGGAATTTTGGACACCATGTAAAGGTAGGAAAGGGTAATGAAGGACTGCTCCTTTCTTTTATGTAAGCAACAGAAGAAGCTAAAGGGTAACTGGAGAAGGGGAAGAAACTGAGAAAAGATCACTTTCAATATAGTGTAAAGAACGGAGTGAATATATTTTTATAGGCTCATAGGACTGATTGGTGCTGAATAAAATTTAAGAATTATGACTCTTCTTGCATTTGTGAGGAACAGGGTTGGAAAATACTGTGAAGCATATTTCTCGTTTCCTGAAAGTCTATCAGTAGCACAGACAGGAGATGAATAGAAGTTTAATCCTCATGATATTTTTCAGTGATCTGGATACAAACATTTTGGATTTGGGGCATCTCTGTAGATAAGTAGAGCTTGGAAGAAAAGCAAATAGACATTTTCAGAAAATTAGGTGACAGCATCTCAATACGTTTTTTCTTCCCAGAAACAAATGATAGGAAAATATCTTTCAAACATTTTCAAAGCAGCTTTTTAAAGGATAATAACAATCAAAAGAGCAGCATGGATACAGCTGAAATAGGGTTGTATGTTTTCTGGAGGCTTTTTCATACTTGATGAGGTTTTACGATCAATACACATGGAGTTTCCAGCAGAATTATCTTTCAAAGCATCTGCTGCACTTAAAAGAATTTTCTCCATGTACACACAAAGCATTTATTTTATTTAAGAAAGAGAGAAAGAGAAAGAGAAAGAGAAAGAGAAAGAGAAAGAGAAAGAGAAAGAGAAAGAGAAAGAGAAAGAGAAAGAGAAAGAGAAAGAGAAAGAGAAAGAGAAAGAGAAAGAGAAAGAGAAAGAGAAAGAGAAAGAGAGAAAAGGAAAAGAAGAAAGAAAGAAACACCAGGAAAATACAGCTTCCTGGATTTTAGTGAATAGATAACTGATGAGAAGAAAATTTTGCTTACTAAAACTGATTCAGATGCAAAGGGAAACATCTCTTGACAACAAATGAACTAGTGCAGTTTATTCTAATAAAGTGTATCTTTCTCCATTTTTTTTTCTACATTAAATGGGGTCATTTATTACTAATACAGTTCTCAACTACAGTAAGATTTGTATATACTTTGCAGTGAAGATGTACCTTTTAACCTGTGGTTGCATGCTGCAGTGCCTGTTGGGTTGTTCCTTAGAGACATCATAACTCCTGTCTGAGTAGCACATGCATTCTCATTAATGAGATGGCATTAATTAGCAAACACTTAGTGAATCATGTGAGCCACAGTTGTTCCCAAGTGCTTTTCATTGTCTTGTTTTAATGTTTTTTTATTGACAGAAAAGTCTAATGGCCTAGAATTAGCAGCTTTCCAGTATCTAAAGGTGTACTACAAGAAAGAAGGAGAGGGATTCTTTGTCAGGGGGTGGAGTGATAGGTCAAGGGGAAATGGTTTTAAATTAAAAGAAAGTAGGCTTAGATTAGATATAAGGAAGAAATTATTCACTCAGAGGATGGTGAGGCATTGGAATGGGCTGCCCAAAAAAGCTGGAGGTGCTCCATCCCTGGAGATGTTCAAGGCCAGGCTGGATGGGGCTTTGGGCAACCTGGGCTGGTGGGAGGTGTCCCTGCCCATGGCAGGGGGTTGGAACTGGGTGATCTTTAAGGTCCCTCCAAACCCAAACCATTGTATGATTCTATGAATGGAACAAGGGCTTACTCTGGGTTTGCTCTTGGCTGTCCTACATGGCACCATGAGTGCCTCTGTGGGAAGAAACAATCAGCTGTGGGTCACGGAGGTGTCAGTATTTGGCGGTTTATAGGCTTCTGGAGAGCATGCATATGGTGAAAACACTCACCAGAAAAATGAAGATCAAAGTTCAGTGCCTGTGAGCATTAAAATCCATATCTCTGTGCAGCCATGTATTGGAGCTGAAAAGTGACACATTTTTAAATCAACTAGAGGACCTATTTTCATGCACAAAGTGTAATTAAAAAGGGGAACTCATTCCCTCAAGTTATTCCAAAGGCCAAGACTTGCATGAAATTGAAAACTGTATTATCAGTTTACAAGATAACAACGGCTGCAATTATGTAGATGAGATTTTACGTATAACCATTATTTACAGAATAACACAAATCTATTTATATACATTGTGCATATGTATGAAAGACATAGACTTGAAGAGGACAGCTTTATTATGGCTGTATTATTCAGTATTATTCAATTTTGTTTTTTTTTCCTGAAGCATTCTGGTACTGCATTCTGTGAAAGTCCCTACCAGAATGAGGCAGGTCTTAGGTTTGAGTCTTTGTGAATTTACTTGGAAAAATAAAAAATAAAGGAAAAGGAAAACATAAATAGCACTTTTTAATAGAAAATGCTGAAACAAATCTGTTTTGTTGCCTTGGAGTCAGCATTCTGTCCTGCACAACCAGAATTCCCTTGTCTATTACAGCAATACCTTTCAGGCTATGAGGATGGGTAAATGGACCAACAGAGCAATACACCAGCTCCTTTAAGCTCTTTATCAGTGACACCACTGTCCAATTAGCACTTGATTTTCTGAGAAATATTTATCAGTACAAATTAATCTAGTACCTTTCAGGACCAAAAGGGAAAGTTTACTATAAAACTATACCTGCTGGTGATGGCATTAGCTACTGCTAATTATGCCAGCTGCGGTGTAGCTGATTGGCTCACTGTTTGAATTTCTATGGAGGAAGCATTTGGTATAAATTTTCTAATTTGCAGCTCTCTGAGGGTGATGTCATGGTTTACTAGCATAGAAATATTTACCATAAGAAATGGACTTGGCTTTAAGCTGCAAGGGATTTGGGGCTTGTGGGTTTTGCATTGTTAGCTCTTTTAATTATACAAAAGATTTCCCACGTGTAAGGACCTTTTGAGTGACTCACAACAACAGTTATGAGCAGAACTAAATTAAATACAGCATAAATTTAAATACACACAATCTTATTAGACATTTGCAAGATAATTTTCCCATTATGGCTAAATGTGTTTGTAAGGGTAACAGCCGTTCCAGAAATAAATGTTGTACTTGGGTGGATCATTTGTTCCCTTTACTGTTTAAACTTTTGTTCTGTGAAGTTTAATTATATGTGATTGTCTATAATGGTGAATTTTTTCTTCTGAAGTCTAATGCTTTAAGGCCTGTACAACCACAGGACACAGAGATCACGGGTGCTGGTACAACATGCCTAGAGTTCGCGAGTTCAGTGCGGTGTATTGAGTTTCTTGCTGGGCTGGAAGTCTTCACAGTACTAATTTTAATCTAAACACAGGCAAAGAGGATTATTAAACTGCCGTGCATGGGATATAACTCATACAGAATATCTTTGCCCTGTCTTCAAGCTAATTTAGGTTTGGTTTTGCAACAGCAGCATGCAATGCTGCATTTGGATTACCATCACAAATTTCTGGCTAGTTTTCACAGCAATTTTAAACTTGTTTTGTCACACAAACACAATATTGCAGCTTAGGAAAATGTGCTGTATTAGGTGCCTGGCCACAGACTCTGTCCCAGGGCTGGTGCATGACAAATGAATATTGCTCAATCTTCTCCTGCTGCTGGACTCACCCAGCAGTCTATTCTTAGGGTAGTTCTGTAGCCACTGTGATAAATGCTTCATGCAGTCAGCGTTCACGTCAAAAGCCTGTACAAATAGTGAATATTGTGCAAAAACACTCTGAAATATGATCCAATACATGACTGAATTTTCTTCCTGTTTCCAGAAATGAACCACCACTATGAGGAGAAAAAGATGCCAGTGCAGCAGAAGGCCTGACTCAGGGGATTATTCTGTGGGAGCTTGTTCCCTTACTGCTAGGCAGCTGACTGAGGTGCCTAAGCCAGGAAGCCAGGCATTCTCAGACTTGCACTGTTATAAGAGCGAGCCATGCCCTCTGCAGGGTGATTCTGTTCATCTGAGGTTAAACATAATGAAAGAACACGAAGAGGCATCATCATCTCTCTGATGATGCCTCTTCGTGTTCTTTCATTATGAGGGAACCTGAATAAACCTGTGGTCCCCAGCTGGGCACCTGAGCTACAAGTAGGTACGTGCAAAGAAGCTGAGCTCCACTCTGATGAGGGCATCTTCATCTGTGTTAACGCTTGTAGATCATCACTGGTACACTGGAGCCTGGTGGCATTGGAGACTGCGCAAACAAACAGACACCTCCTGATCTAAAGAACGAGTTAAAATTGTGGTTAGAGAAGGCCAGAGGTGATAAGGCAACACCAGTAAACTTTGCAGACTCTGAACAGCTCAGAGAATGTATAAATTATGGTTTTATAAGCTAAATTTTTTAGTTTCAGTCAGACTAGAGCAAGATGCCACAGGCCACAGAGAAGGGGCTCCAGAGGAGAGCTTTTCACTTTCTCAGCTAGGACTCACAACTCAATCCTTACCATTGAGTATAAAATTAAGATTAAAAGTTAGATCTAGTCTGCCAGGAGACAAGGTGACAAGTTCATCATCTCTTCTTTCTGTATTTGCAAGGAAATTTTATAGTGCACTTAAGTATAGTACCACAGCTTTATCGGTGATTAGATAAAAGAAGGTCTTTACCCTTGAGCAATGCTCTTTTGGCATTGCACTCAAGCTCAGGCTGAAGTTCTTACTTGCAAATACAATGAAACCTTGCTACGTTGCATTTAAAACCTAATGCCTGGGCAAGATATATCCTTGATATGCTGTCCTGTGTTTTAAGATCTTAAATCATAAATTAATTTCACTACTAAGACTGTTTTCTTTGTGTTAAAATACACTGCATGTGCATTCTTTGATGCAATATTTGCATTTTTTTATTTGCCAGTCATTTTCAGTAATTAATGTGTTCTGCAAAGTCATTTTAAAATTAATTTGTTTGTTTGTTTGTCAAATGGTTTCTTGAACTCCCTTCCCTCCCATCTTTAAGCAGAGACTTAATATCGTATATGTTAGTACAGTAACTGCTTTCATGATGTTTCAGGTATTAAAGAGAAACTTTCTTTGGTTAAGGTATCATTACAGGGAAAAAGAGAGAGAGAGAGAGAGAAATGGGTCACTTTCAAATTAGAAAAGGAAGGAAAATAAGTTTTATTTGAATAAAAGACTTCTGGAAAAGATTTCACAGCCAGCCTAGGAAACTTTACACCAAACAAATGAAGATATTTACTTGTTACACATCCCTTCAGTATATGCTACACAGTTTGTCTACAAGGAGACACCATACAGAGAACACTTAACACTGGAGATTTGACATTGGAGATCCTAGTCCTTGAATAAACAGAAGAATATCTAAACAACATTACAAAAATATACAAAGGTCTGAGTCTGGAAAATGATCTTTTCCAAATCAAATTGTCTTGAGGATTTTCTGCCAAGTGCCAACTGACTCTTAGAGCTCTGAGAACCTCCTGCTACTGCTGATATGACAGGCAGGTCACCTCGCGGGCAGAAGTGTACTCACAGATTATAGTTGTAAGTGTCTTAATTTTTTGTGTGTGTGAAATCCACTGAAGGTTACAGAATATGGATTTGCACAGTTTTCTTTTTCTTTTTCTTTTTTTTTTTTTTTTTCCATCCTGAGTGAAATAATTCCCTTTTGGGTTTTATTGAAAGTAGAGGTCATGAGTCATCTTCACTGCGAGAAGTACTGGAACCTGGAAGGAGATGAGAAGGATGATGCCATTATCAGCTCTTCTACTTGGATCCAGTCCCTACTTTTCTGAATGACATATTCCAGCTCTATATTCACAGCTGGCTGCTCCATCAAGCTCCCCATCTTTGCATAGTGTAAACTGTGTGGGATCCCATCTTCTTGAAGAATAATGAGCTTTCCCATCTGGTTTTCACTTACTCAGTCATTCTTCACAGGGAAATCTCACTCTGAAACTCTCAAGCCACGCACTGCAGGATTATTGCTCTGGATCTTTGCACAGTTAATGTCATTTCCAATACTAATCCAGTCTGTGTGTTAGGCCAAACAGCCCATATTTGCCAAGTAGTTGGCAAATGCTGGTAACCTATGACTGATCTCCCAAAATAACAAGATGAGTTGTTGCCAGCTTATGACTTCACATGCTCTGGGCAGGGCAAGACAAGAGCAGCTGACGAACGTGTGTGTGGAAAAAATAAATAAAAGACAGGGATGAAACAGCTAGGGAAGGAAACACAACCACGAAAGTAAGTGAAGGCATTACCAGCTTAAGAGAACCAGGAAATCTTGAAATTGGTGAAAGATGCAGTGAGCACTTGGTGTGTCAAGCAGCTGAGGGTGCACAGAGCCCTGGCTACCCGGCTCCCAGGTACAAAAGGACACTCAACTAGTTGGTGGGCTTGGAGGACCACATTTCACTACTGAGCCTTGCACTGCTGTGTTTTCATGTAATGAAGCCCAGTTGCTAGAAGACAGGCCATGTTTCCTCAGTCTGTGTCCCACTGCCCATAATTATCACTTTGTCACCAGTAACTGTGTCAGAACTCCAGGTTCCAGCCAAAATTTAGTTGTTGTGCTGTTTTGGTGATGTCCTGTGAATTCATTAGCTCTACAGTGGTAGTGTTTCAGACTGCATGGATCAACCCTATCAAAATGAGCTTCTCAAACAAACGTAACAAATAGTTATAACATCTTCTAAGTAAAGCAAAAAGTTCTGCAAAGGAGGCGTGGTCAGAGCTCTCTGCTGCTTGGCAGAAGAAACAAGTTTTCTTGTTTCTCCAATGACAAAGAAACCCTACAGACACTCATGGTAGGTGAGTGTCTACCTACAAAAAGGACACTGGAGGGTTTAGGCAATTCATACCTTCCTGTGATGATTCAGAGAGTGTCAGGGGCTTCTGCAAATACTAACAGGCTGAGAAAGTGGGGAATGAGCTGGCAATTCTGGTGGCATAAAAATATCTATCTATTACCAGTCCTGGGAAGCCTGGAGATAAAAAATGCTCCATGTTATTTTAAGACATGGATATTTGAACTCAAAAAATTCAAGATGTTCATCTGAAGACCACAATAAGGTCCTTGTAAGTCAGGTATAAAGAGCTGATGAGAAACTCAGAGCAAGTCCATGTTACAAGTATCTTGACAAATGACAGTATTTCAACACTCCACAATATTTTAAGTTCTGATTTCTGTCAAGACATTTGTGTTTCTGAAGCCAATAAACAGTATCTTGAAATATGGGCAATGGTGTAAGACCTACCCTTTCCACTGAAAAGCTCTTTTGCCCTGAAACTATATACATTTGATGCCTTAATATAAAAGCAATCAAGCAAAAAGCAACAACATTGTACAAAGAAGATAGAGTATGTCACTTTTACTATGCTGTAGTTTTACTGAGTTTGATCTATGACCTTGCCTGGACTTAATCTGACAAAATACTTGATCATTTGGTCAAATCTGGAGAAGAAGAAAAGGGGTTGCTGGAGAGAAAAGGAAGCTGAGGGGCATAAGGATTCAGAAATTCCATTTCACTAAAATCTTAACTCTTGGCAAGGTAGCATCACTTACATTCTGTTGCTTTTTATGAGAAAAAACAAATTCTGTCCCATGTGAAATGTCAGTATTTGAAACATTCATTTGAAATATGAGAAAGTAGTTGTCAAACAGTTGCTTTGCCTGTTTCAGAACAAAGACCTAAACACCAGCATCTGAGTGGCATGGGTAATGCCCTTAACTCCTAAGAAAGCTGCTATTTTGGGGTGAGTTTCCCTCATCCTTTGTGCTGGAGCTTTTTAACACTTTCTATAATGAATCAAGTAGAGGAGGGAGAAAAATGAATCTGTGTTTCTCGTGTGCTAGACAAGTCCCCTGCCTTCGTGAGCAATCCTTTTTTCTTAACAATATAAGGAAGGAGAATCACTGTTGGCTTTCTCCTCTCCTTTTCTCTCCCTCTCCTCTTCCTCTCCCCTTCCCTTCATTTCCTTTCCCCTTCCCCTTTCCTTTTCCCTTTCCTTCTAGAGAGCTTTTGTGCTAAATTTCCCTAGTATCAAAGTATTTCTAGTCCTGAAGCAATACATACTGAAATCAATGTTTTCAACGAACATTGGGCCCCTTTGGTGCCTGGATAATATACAGGAAAAGATCCGAATTGGTCATATTCTCCTTCCCAGTACTATTCTTCTGCTCAGTTTTTCCCACCTTATATATTAAAATCTATTTATATCATTTTATGTTTTTACTTGTATTTTTCACACAAACATAAGCATTTGCATTCCAGACATGCAGTAGCTGAAAAATGAAAGTAAACAAGAAAACTAATAGATCTCTATGATTTCACAGAAACTGCAAGTCATCATTAATATTTCCAAACCTGGTTAATTTTGTATTCATTTCCATAGGATCTCAAAATAATTGTGTTTCTTGCTCATGACTAAAGAATTAAAGGGCGTATTGACATTTGAAACATCCTAAAACTGTAATATTTCTCTACATTAGGTTTGTTAAACCTAAAATTCTCCGTTAATGGAAAACAAATTCTTAAAGCACCAGAGTATAATTATACTAGTAGCTCATGAACACCTAGGATTTTTCATAAAAGTATGAATGCCCTTAACATCTTAGGGGGAAAAATTTAGAAATATCTGTGCTGAGTGTTAATACAGATAACTCCCACCTGATGGTCAGTTATAATCTTGCTGAGAACACACATAACCCATCACCAGTGGCCATAACAGAAAAGAGAGGAGCCTGCTTTTCATCTTCATTCTCTGGCTGACTGCCATGTGTCATGGGGTCTGTCCCACAGGGCAAGGTGTATTGGGTCTGGCTGGAATGTTAACTTTCCCAGCAGCAGCCCATACAGTGCCGTACTCTGTACTTGTAGCTGGAACAGCAGTGTTATCACACCAGTGTTGTGTCTGCTGCTGAGCAGCAGTGGCACAGTATTAGGCCTTTCTCTAACCCTCTTAGGGGATGGGCAAAAGGTGAGGAGAGAAACAACACTAGGGCAGCTGACCTAAACCAACCAAAGGGATATTCCATACCATGTGATGTCACACTCAGCAATAAAAGGTGGAAACAGGAAGAAGAGGGGAGGGGTGGGCTCTCGTTTGGAAGACGTCGGTCCTCCTCTCGAACACCGGCTGCGTGCGTTGAGGCCTTGCTTCAAGTACGTGGTCAATCATCGCTCATTTGTGGGAAGTAGAGAGTAATTTCTTTCCTCTGCACTTCCATATAACCTTCATTTATTTTGTTTGTTTTGTTTTCCTCCCTTCTTTTTATTTTCCTTTTTTTCCCCTCCCTTTCCCCTTTCCCTTTTTATTTCCCCTTAGTTAAATTGTTAGTTCATGGTAGTCTTTATTTAATTATTATAATTATTTCCCTTTAATTAAATTATCCTTATCTCAACCCGTGAGTTGTTCTTTGCTTTACTTCTCCCCCTCCTCATCTAAAGGAGGGGGAGTGAGAGAGCGGTTGTGGGGTTTAGCTGCCCAGCACGGTAAAACCACCACACAAGGGCATCTGTCAGAGGAGTTCCTGCAGGAAAGACCCTACTTGGTTCTTCTCTGCACACACCCATAAGGGATCAAATGGCCATGTAGCATATCCACTGATATTCATTCATTCAGCTCAGGGGAGGTGCCTGAGAGAAAGTAAAGAAATAAGAAAGGAATGTTGGACACAACCATCTGCTACCCAGCAATATGAATTAAGGATCAATACCTTTGGAGTCCCATACAGGGCAGTACACTGTCTTCTTCTTTCTCTTTTCTGTTTTTCATGACACGTTCTTCTCCATCACCACCATCTCCTGACACACTTCCTTTTTCACCGAAGAATCAGTATTTTATTCCCAGGACACTGTCTGTATTGATTCCTTCATGAGACTTGTCATCAGTTCCTGTAGTTTATAACATGGAATAATGGTATTTTTGACTTATGAAATATTGCACAGAAGTTCAAGTCAGGCTGATCATCCTCATCTGTTGTTTTCTCTTACCAATTCAATAAGAAATGTTTCGTGTCTTTAAAAACAATGTAAATGAAATCTTGTCTATTTTCTTCTCACTTCTTATCATAGTCCAAATGATGTTTCCTAATCCAGCAGACACCGCCAAACACCTCACAAAGTGTGTCTTATGCCATCTGAGGATAAGTTTCTTGATGAGACATTTGTAAAAGATACGAATTGAAGGCAAGAGCTCAGTGAAAAAGGAGTAGCATTAATTTGTTCTTGTGAGAAGTAGGGGCATAAACCAATATAAATGCTTTTGATCCCTCCAGCACCCACACCTGAGCCAGTAACTGAAGCCTTTTCCAAGCCTGAAGACTTGTTCATCAAGCCCTTTCTGCAGAGGTGTCAACTGGAATTACATGTGGAAAACAAGCCTTCCTTCCCCCAACTTCTTCAAGCTTCCCCTTCCTTTACAAACTTAACACATACATTAGTTTTAATAAAAGATTCCCTTGGCAGTTGAACCTCTTGGCAATTTTCTGTCTCAGGCAATGTTCAGTAGCCTGAGAGCCCTTGTTTTTTTTTCTCTGTTATTCCATTATTTGCTTGTGTTGCTAGTATTTTCCTGTTACAAACTCCTTTAAGGCCCTTGGAAGTGACATGTTCTGCCCACCACCCTTTTTTATGCCTCAGAGATTTTCTTTGCTCACCAGAAAATGTTTTGGCCATTGTGGTACCAACTCTGAAGGGAGCCCACATAATTGCTATGGATGCACACTCTTTCGGACTTGGCGTACCATAATACTGATACTGACTTCTCTGCACTTTTGTGCAGAGCAAAAAGAAAGACACCACCTGTCTGCCATGCCAATCTGTTGCTTTCTTTATTTCTTACATGATAAAGCTTCTTTTTCTTTTTTTTTTTTTTTTTGATCCTTGTAAGGTAGGTGGGGGATTCATCTTGCCTCACCTTGTCATTGATTGCTACAGCATTAGTCATCCAGACTCCTTTCACCGACTTTGGAAGGAAACGAGCACTTATAAGGAGGAAGTTATATTAGCAAAATGTGAAATACAAAATCTTCTAACTAGATATATAATTCTGTTAGCTGCCAGCAAGACCTCAGCACTCAGCATGATGCCGTAGATGACAAAGCTGGGAATGAGAAGGTAAAGAAGAGTAACACCACCCCACTTGCACATTTTCTATTTCCTGTGCAGTGAGATTTATAAGGTCCCTTCTGGAAATTTCAGACTATTAAATACTTAGAAGGTAACAGGTACTGGAAAAGTTGCCTGTGCTCATTTTATTCCTCAGCTTTCATACTATTTCATTGCTTTTGTATCTGGATTTTATGTTCCCCCTGCTTCTTGTTTCTTTTAAGCCTGTTTTCCAAACAGCAATATTGTTCTTTCTCTTGCCTCCTTTCTCAGCTTTCATGTTCTCTACATTCTTCCTATTTCCACTCATTTCCCTCCAGGCTATTTCCCTTCCCTCAGGCTGTCTGGTTATCTTTTCCTCCTCACAATCCTTGATATGCTGAATCTTAAACTTGTCTTCTTACACATTCATCCCTTCAATCTCTTTTTTTCTTTTTTGTCTTTTCCCAGAACATTCTGTTCCTCGAATACTTTCTCTCTTTCTCTTTGACCTGTAGTGATTAACACTCACTCACATGGTACTTTTTTTGCTCCAGCCCTATATTCATCCAAACCCATGGTTCCACACCCCCTTGCATAGGCAGAGGGCAAGGAGGATGACTAAGAGTATGTTGTGTCGGTGGAGGAGGATGTTCCCTCTGCCAAACTGCAACCACACTGCACCCTCTGCAGATGGCTCTTGTCATGCTGAGTGCTTCAACAAGCCTGCTTTCCTCCCTTGGGTTTCACTTACGACATACACCGCAACAATTTCTCCTACTTCCCCTGTAAACTCTTCCTGAAGAATAGCCTTCCACACCAGTTCTCCAGGCTTAGCATTTATTTCATCTGGTCTTTGTGGCTGTACACAGTCCTGCTGACACATCCAACTAGTCAAATGCATGACTACCTACTAAAACCTACATTCATCCAGTTCATTCCTCATACTCTCAGCCAAATACACTTCATGTTTGGTACTTCACCCATTTCAGATTTAACCACAGCAGTAGCCTCCTATTTTGTTAAGGTTCTTGCACTGCTTCTGTCTCCCAGCTTGACACCAGATTTTAAGCAATCTACACCGCAAAGTGGCAATATTCTGCTCTTTTGCCAGTTTTTTCATTCACCCTAGCTGTACACTTCTGAAAAATTATTTCTTCAGCAGCACCTCACACTGAGCTTTGGCAGCAGTCCTCCTGAATCCTGGAGCAACCACTTGGGTCAGAAGATTAATCTTTGCAGATTAATCTTTGCCTCCTCTTTTCTGGTTTTTGGGTCATATGATTCCCCTTCCATGGATGCTCTTGATCTAACCAGACAGGGATCATTGCTGCTCATCACTGCTGGCAGCCCTTTCACCACTGACTTACTGTGCAGCAGCTCAGTGAGGGCCTTCTGAATTCAGTCTGTGTGTCCTCAGTGATCTGCTCCTGGACCTTTTTTCCCTGTCACCGCACAGAAGAGCAACCCAGCCTTCTGCACCACAAGGCACACCCTGCATGCCTTCCTCCCATGGTACCATCCTGACCACGGTCTCAGCAAAACAAGAGCAGGGCTTCAGCAGAGGCTCCCAGCCCAGGAACTGCCTCTGGACAGGGTCCTCACAGCTACAGTCAAGGAGGGAGGGAGCCAGCAGCACCATGACATTTTCCAGAATCTCTAGACTTTTCTCTGAAGCCTTTCCTAACAGCAGGCACAATTTCTGTCCCTCTGTTTTCCTCCGTTAATGAGCTTGGCTGATTAGCCCCCTTGCTGCTTCAGTTTCTCCCAGCTATGGTAACCCAAGTGCTGCCCACACATGTGCCTTCTTGAAGCCTAAAAAATGATTGCCCTTTTCTCTGTCTTGACCTTTTCCCTGTCCTCCTTCAGCTGTCTTTTATCAGGAAGCCACTACAGGATGTGACTGCTTTGATTTCAAAGCTGGATAGTAGTTTGTATCCTTCCAATTAATTCGCTTTCAGAGAACCAACCTGCAGGGTCCTCTCAGCAAACACTCCAGCAGACAAACAAACCCCAAATGGCCACTTGTAGATATCTTTTACCGCCTAAAATGCAGAAAACCTTTCAGCATTTTGTGCTTTGTCCCTCTGGTAAGCCAGGGGGACCCCAAGGATGGAGCTAAAAGCTGTCTCAAGCATGGGTCTTGACAGATTGTGGACTAGCCAGAGAAACTAAAGAGAGCACAGTGGAGCTGAAGTAACCCCCCACACTCCTCCCAGAAAGGTATCAAAATATTCAAGTTCACCTTCTGGGGTTTGAACACAGCAACCTGAGCAGTGTCACCATGCTTGCTGCTCATGGCAGGCCTGTTTCTATTATTGGTACTGTACCCAGAGCTGATGAGAGACATTTGTTGAAGGCCACGAAAAGGTCCATCACATCTGACTTATCCTGCCTGGCTCACAGCTTGGAAATTCTCTATTTGCCCCCAGGCAGGATTCACAAGTCTTAAAAATTTGAAAGAACATTTTTGAGCTTCTTCTGGGACCCTGATGGGGCATAAGTTCACTTTCCTACCAACATTTCTTTCCTGACTGAATAACTGCAGTTATATTTTTCCTTGTGCAGACATACGTTCTTTCAGTTCTTTGGCTGTTTTCTTTTGTTTGTTTATTTGTTTTTATTATTATTATTTTGTCATTTTGTTTCTGGTTTGTCTGGCCTATATTTCATTGTCCATTTTCCACATTCTACTTACCCAGTATATACCAGAATACTACACTGTCTGTTCTTGATGTTAGGACCACATAATGTCAGGATCTTTTTGATGTTAGAAGAGGAAATTCTTCACTCAGAGGATGGTGAGGCACTGGCACAGGTTTTCCAAAGAAGCTGTGGCTGCCCCATCCCTGGAGGTGTTCAAGGCCAAGTTGGATGAAGCCCTGGGCAACCTGGTCTAGTGGGCGGCATCCCTGCGTATGGCAGGGGGTTGGAATTGGGTGATCTTTAAGGCCCTGTCCAACCCAAACCATGACTTATTTGGGTGCAACAGAAACAAGCATGGGGGTTTTTGGTGAGTCACTACTGGGAGCAGAAACTCAGAAGGGTAGAAAGCAGTCCTTTGGCTATAGCATTAACATCTCTGCCGTACTCACTGTCTCTTCGTGCCTGCAAAGCACAGAAGAAAAATTTCTGAGATCACTGGGAGTTCTTGTTTGCTAGCGCAGTGACAGTAAGCAAGAGCGATGTGGCTGGTTAGAGAAAGGAGAGCCACTGCAGCAGGGACACACGTCACACATCCTACGTCTTATAGAACAAGATGAATGAAACCATCCATTCAGTCAAGGGCTAAAAATCAAGAAACCGATGTTACACAAGCAAAGCCTGAAACTGAGAACTCAAAAATACCTCCCTGAACACAACTGCTTTGTTGTTCTGATTTTTTTTAGAGATCAAAGGTGTACTGAAAGCTTTTAAAACAAAAGCAGGAGTAATTTCCAAAACCAGGAGCACAATTATAGGTATTAAAAACCACAGGTAGATTTGAAAAGACAATATTTTAGAGATAAGTCAGCTTCAAACCCATTCTTTCCTCTTATGGGACTCTTTCTTCCCAGAGAGTTTTGGTTTCTGCTGGCTTCGGTTATTTATGATTTAAAATAATGACTTGGAGATTGAGAAGTTTGACCTTGGTTCAGGAAAGCCTTAAAAATGTGCTTCAGCAAGTTTTGAATTGTTCTTCAGTATTGACCTGAGTGCCCCCAACAAATTATAAGAGTCTATTCTACAGTGTTATCTGATAAGCCAATTTCATCTAATAAGTCAAACAATTCTTTGGTGCTTGTAGGGACAGATGTGAGATTTATGCATCATGAAAACATTTAATAATGTGTAGGATGTGAAAAACATTTGATAAACAGGAGATACTAAGATGAGTCTACTGTGTATGAAGTCATGAATAGGGGCACCTGGCAGAGCCGGTATAATACAAAATTATAAATGCATTTATTTAATAGAAGTGGATTGTTCCTTGGCACGCAGTGCTGCCTTCCTGCCTCCATGAAAGCATGCTTAATAGAAATCTGGAGAAACTGTGAGACTTTTAATTTGCTGTAGTAGCAAAGGGACTGAAGGATGACAATTCAAACAGCGTGTGGCTTGCCTATTGCAAAGGCTTATTTATTCTGCTTAGTCCTGGGTCAGGAGATTGGGTGTTGCTGGAGGAGCTGAGAGTTCCTTGTCATATTAATTCAGTCATCACTCAGGGTGATCGTCCTGAAGTTTCATAAAGTGCTGCTTTATCTTCTGAGCTTAAAAGACAGTTTGAAGATACCACTTCACATCTGGGAATAATCCTGTTCCTCTTCCCTACTGCACTCACTGAGCTATGCTTTGATCCTCATAAATTCTCTTCTGTTCTTCCCTTACAGCCAAACATTTGCAATTTGCCTGTTCACTAATTGTGGTGATCTCTCTGTCTTCTGCACCCTCTCACCTGTGCCCAGTTTCCTCCAGTACTGAGCTCTCCAGCTTTCCTCATGGTGGCGGGGTTCAAACACTGGGAGGCCCTGGGTTTTGCTGGTTGCATTTAAGGAGGACACAGTACCACCTGCCCAGCACAGAAGTGCTGCCTGGTGCTCAGAGGGAGCCTCCTGCCTGCCCCTTGGTGCCCACTGCCCCTGGCCTGGCGCTGGGCACCCTGCGCTGGGGGGCCTGCTGGAGCAGGGCTTGGGGATGGGGGCCTGCAGAACCCCCTGCCAGCCTCAGCCGTGCTGTGGTGCTGTGGTACTCAGTGGGACTGGATGCAACCTCACACATGCTGGGAGATGATCTAGTATTATAAGTGGATACCATTTCCCTGCATGTGAGTAACAGGTCCTGTTCACTTGGCTCCACACAGATCGGCTCCACAGCCTTCAGCTCATTCCCTTTTTAAAACAAGGTCCCTTTTTGTAAACTAGGCAACATTTATTTTCACATACTTCAACCTGCGATTCTGTTCCTTGGTGTTTCACTGCATCCCATCCCAACAGTCTCTTGAGGTCTCTTGATTGCTAACTTTGAAGCCCCTGACATCATCAGCATTTTAAATGTGTGATTTCTCTGATCCATTGTAGATGTCTTCAATAGGATGATGTGACTAGCAGCCTAAATGAATCTATTTCTCTTCCACTAATTATAATGGAATTTTAGAGTGTCTGCTTCAAGTGGTTTCTACCCTTAGAAGCAGAAATGTCGGGCTAGTTTTAGTGAACATACAGTACCAGCAATTCCTCACATCAAAGAACTCATTTATTTTAATGTGGATTTTCAATTTCCTGCCTAATTCTTGATATGTAAAAACATTATGTAAAAACATCACTCTTTCAGAGATGGCAAAGGTGGAGTTCAGAGAGGTGGAGTGGCTTGCTGAAGTTTGACAAGTGTTCAGTGCTGAATTACTGTGGTGTTAGTCACTGAAATTCAGGTAGGGACAGCTAGAACCAAAGCATCCTGACCTGGCATCTGTTACCTATTCCTTTAAACAAGAGTACTTGCAGAGAGATCACAAAGAGGATGGCCCCATTGTTTTTTCTTTGCACCCCGTATTTATCCACACACCTCAGCCACAGAGGCATTTGAGAGACTCGAACAGCTGGTAACATCATTACAATGTGATTCATGTGACAAGAGAAAAGACTTGGATTTACCACCAATCTTCAATCTGTAGGTGCAAAACTAGATGCAATTTACCCTTACAAAAATTGGGCCCTTGGATCCTGGGCCTCACAACCTTTTATACCTTGACAATTCCTGTGTCTTGTATTTCCCTCTCTAAGGAGAAAAATGCTTCATTTGCTCATGCAATAGATTAACGTCATGTGCTGGCAGTAAGCATAATTCAAACACGGATTCTAATGTTATGGGTGCCCCTCATGCCTTCCAGGAGCCAGAGCTGTCCATTTTCTGCAGCACCAGATAGAGCTGGACATCCTCCACCTGAAGGCTGGAATAAGATTAAGTTTGACAAAATAGCCATTTCCTATTGTACACAGCAAAATGGAAGGAGAAGGACAAAGAAATCTTGAAGAGCTCAACCCTGACTCTCAAACCAGACACTACATAAAATATACAGGCTCAGGCTTCAAATAATAAGGAACCCAGCAACAACAGCAAAGACGACAAAACATTTTAGAAGCATCATGTATTTTGCTCTATATTTTTGACGGTACTGTCAGGGGTGAAATATTTATATGACATATGCTGACAGCAGGCCTTGGTGCATGGTAACAACAGACTCTAAAATCCTTTATTTCATTTTATCTTCACCCCTCATGCTTCAATGGACTATTTTTCTTGTGCTTATGTGGCAGAGGCAGGAGCATCATTCTGAATGCTTGCAAGAAAGCACTTGTTAAAGCTTCATGTGCCCATTTTGGGCCTATTTCTGACTTCCTTACAAAAGATAAATCTGGGGTGTGCCAGAGGCTTTTGTCATTGGAGGTCTAAACCATTGGAGCTTGCAGACACTCAAGTCTGATTGCTATTAATCAATCTTAAAATCCTAATGTAGTCTGGACAAATTGCGTTATAGACACAGCACAATATTAGTTGGCTAGGATGAACTCTATAGATCTATGCTTGGCACCTTGGTTATACACAGCCATTCAGATGAAGTTGCCCTACACTCATTAAAAGCTTAAATGTCAGAGCAAGTATCTTTTATTTTTCATCCTAGCAGCCAGCTCCAGTTTTGGACCAGTCAAGGAAACTTTTCAAACCAAAAGGATATGCTCCTTTTCTTTTATTTTTTTTTCTTTGTTCAAAGCCATACAAGAAGTTGATAAAAGGCATCACATAAGCCTCTGACTTAATAGCTTTCCCCAGCTTCTCCTCATCTGACCTTTGTTACTGTCTGAATTATCTTCTATTGCACTGAAGTTTAACTTCTTTCTCTGTCATTGGATATTTTGCATTGCATTAAAAATAATAGTTCCTCAAACATATCCTCCAGCTCTGCTTGCTCCAATTCATATACCTCACCCTGTCATAGTACAGCTACAATCTCAGCAACTACCTTTCTGTCCCTTTCGCTTAGCTCTTTGTGTGCTCCATTATTTCATGGCTCAGCTGCCTTTTGTCACTAGGCTAGTAACATACTCCTGCAGTCACTGGGCATCTAACCTCATTTACTGAGCGTTTGGGTAATTGCTGATTTCTTTTAAGTGTCCACTTTAAAAAAAAAAAAAAAAAAAAAAAAAAAAAAAAAAAGTAAGAAAAAATAGTACTAGAAAAATGGTCATACAAACAAGAGCATGAATCAGATTACATATCAGTGGTTTTTCCCCCTACCGTGTTCCCCTGAGGACAGGAGTCTCTGGTGAAGTCAGTGAGAGCTTTGCCATGGGCTAACGCCTGACATTCGTTCTGGTTTTCTTTGCTGCAAGTGATGTTACAAAATCACTCATCAGCCAAGAATGGCATGGTTATTAGTTGCAAAAAGGTGATCTGCCTCTTTTAGTGTATGGATGATATCAGTCCCTCAGACACTCGAGCTTCAGGTGTAGAAGAGTGACAACACAATCCTAATATTTTTTAATTTGCACTAAAATGCTACCTCTAGTGTGAGCTGCCTTTCCTACAGGTGCTCCCAGTGGCTTCCCTCAAGGGAAGGAGCTGCCAGGTAGCACCACCAAACAACTGTCTCTGAAAAAAGTAGATAGGGGTGGTACATTGAAAAAGTGAACGCAGAGGAGGAGCACTACCTCACCAGTCTGTGTGTCTGTGCCATACCACAGCGAGGGGATGGAGAGGCTGCATGGAGAGCATTAACGGCAGCAACTTCTGCTGAAAATGACTGACTGCTTTAATTTGCAGGAGCACTGCTGGGCTCCTACCCAAGAGACTGCCAGGCCCCCTTTTGCCAGTTTTCCACTGATTTTATCAAGACTATGAATGCAGCTGCTGAAGAAACTTCTAGCAACGTCTCCTTCTGCTTTGCCCAACTTTAGGCAGCACAGCACACAGTCTTTGCTGAATGAGACCAAGCACAGCATAGAAAGGCATTCACTGACATAACAGAAAAACAAAAGCTGCAGCATCTTGTAGGCATTTGTCCAAAAATTTTGCTTGTACTTACCTTTCCCCCTCCAAGCACTACCTGCTGCCACCTGCAAGTTTCCCTTGCTATTCATTATTTAATCAAGTGTTATTTTCAGACCTGTGGTCATTTAAATTAGTGTGTGGAGTCTCTGAATTAAGATTAATTTCTGCTAAGGCAGCTGCAGAAAGCATGTTGTCTACTCCAGTGCCCACTGGCAAAGAGAAGCCCCAGATGCAACAGCCTGTAACTCTCATTGCCCTTTCACCTACGGCTGCATTGATCCAGCAACTTTCAGTCCTGAGTTACACTTCATACAGGGTTTTCTATAACACCAGGAAACTTTACCATGTTACTGGTCTTCCCACAAAGTCCTTTTTTCCTGTCCTTTTCAGCAAGGATGACAAAAGAGAAGCACACTTCTCATGTGTTCTCTCGTAGTAGAGAACATCAACAAAGAGTAGCAGGTCAGAGTAAGGAGAAAAACACCAAGGAGGTCTTCAGAAGATTTCAGGAAGTCTGGCAAACTTATATAAATGGTATGGAGCACGTCCATTTCATCAAGCTATTGCACATTATTTAAGATGTGCCGCCTTTTCCTAAAACCCCGAGCTATCACTGAAATCTCTTGCCACAGGTACTGTGCAACTCAACCCCCTCCTGCCATTTTCTCATCAGTAACTTTAGCTACCTGTTATCTCCTTTGCATGTCTCGCCTTTCATTACTGTTGCTTCATTTTATCATCTAGTCCATTGTCAGTAAATGAAGTCTATTGCTCTAGAGAGTTTCTACTTGTTTTGTGTTATCAGATTTGATTGCAGTATTCCCCTTGCCAGGCATATGTGTGAGTAAAATATTCAGGCAGCATTTCCGTGTAGGGGCCAGCAAACCTAACACTGGACACCAAGAAACTCAGAGAGCGACGTGGAGAAGCCAAGACATCTGGTTTAATGTCTGTGCAACATAGGTAGTTTTTTAAGGTGGCAGACACTGGGGGGGAAAAGGGTGGCATCAGCGTGCCACCGTAGCCACAAAGCAGGCAGCTGGGATTTGCAAAGTGAAGGTTTTTGTTGAGTGACACTGGGAGAAAACCCAATATTGTGAAAGGTGTATTGCTCACAGCAAAGGGGTGTCCCTCTCATGGAGGATGTGTAAACACATATTTTGACAGCTGTACTTAAACTCATGTGTTTTGAGATGTTACAAATCCAGTTGTCCACCAGGCTCCTCTGCTGATGGGCATTTCCCAGCAGAGGGAGTGGGACACATCTCATCCTCCACACTTCTGCATCTCCCAGTGAGGATGGAGTCACTGCTGCATGGGTTGCTCTGTTTCCTGACCGTGGGGTAGGGAAGGGATCTTTGCGGCAGTCCAGCCTGCAAGTTGCCTCGCATGCTGGCACCTGGCAAGCTTCCTTTTCACTTGGCTTGAATAAGGTGGAAAGCAAAAACCTACGAAATTAATGCGGTGGTGTTTCATTCCCCATGGAAATCTGCAGGCATCAAAACAACCGCTACCTGTGTCAGTCCAACAATTGCAGCATTTCCTGCTATATCACAGCGTCAGTGCTGAAAATGGATCCCTCGGCAATCCAGCTGAAGTGTCAGCATATTAATGTTGGAAGTACAGGCTTTCAATGTGATAGAAAAATAATGACTAATATCAACTCCTACTGCTGACCCCTTGCATATTCACATATGCGTATGTGATTTTTTCCATGGGTTCAGATGATGAGATGATGAGATGATTTAAAACACCATAGCTCCATTGACCCCCCCAATTGTCCCCCATTATGTATTTACTTGTTACTGCCTGCATAGTATCTCGCACCTGTCCTAATTAAATGACATCGTTTTTCTTTTTCTGACCACTTTTTCAAATGCCGAGTTATTTTTGAATTCTAAGCCCATCTCACAGCCTCTCAACAACTTGTTTTATAGGCTGGATTAATATCCATATTCTCTCCTCCACCATCCAAGTAATAGGCAAAACCACGGAACAGAACAGCACCAAGGTTATCTCAGACATCACGAACATCTTCAGGAGCCTCTTCCTTTTTGACAACGAACCATCTTGACAATGAACCATCCACAGTTTCTGTTTTGGAGAGGTTATCCACCCAGTTCCCAATGTTCCCTTAGTTCTTCAAGTACATTTCTTTCAAATAGTTTGCTCTGACTAATCTGCATTTACAGTTACTCAGTCGGCCTTAGCTGTTTATAGACGGTTTTATTTTTGTTTGTGCTGTTCCAGACTTTTTCCAAGAATTGAATTAAGCTGGGGAAAAAAGGGAGGAATATATTTATTTATTTATTTTTCTTATTTGTTCTTTTTTAATTCTTCAGCTCCTTTCCCCTTCTTTTTCACAATGGGCATTATATATGTCCTTTTTCAGTCTTCTGGAAAAAAAAACAGGCGATCTGGGTTTGATTCATAATATTGAGAGTCACAGCCTCATGCGATGGGCTTTTGGCCACCTTGAGGAGGACAGGAAATTGGGGCTGGGATTTTGCTACCATGAAAATGTAACTAGGACAAAGGGGTAAGAGGGCATACATACTCGCATGGAGGACTAAAATTCAGTGAATAGTTTCATTCCCAGGAGGAGGGAAAGAGAGAGAAGAAAATATTAAAAATGTAAAGCTTTTTAAACAGAGTAAAATTCCAAAACCAAAGGAAAACATTGCATTTTGGATTGGACAAAGATTTGAATCTTGAATGGGTTTTACTCTGCAATCATTTTGTCTATTGTTTAAATGAGAAAAAAAAAAAATGCCATTTGGCAATGACTGCAACCGATTTCATTCTCAATTTTTCAGGTTAGCTGAAGAGCTGAAAAAATCAATTGTTTGCACAGCTCCTGTCCTGGAGGCTTGGAAAATTACACTTTAGAGATAACAATTATGGGGGTTATGGAGCAGAACACCATCATGGAAGTTTAAATCAGAAGAAGAGGCTGAGATTTACATCATTTTGGAAGATGTCATGAGACCTTTGTTTTGAAATGGACCTAAAAGCAGTTTCTGAAGCAGTAATGAATGTGGCTTGACCTTCCCTATGCTTTTTTGTTTGGCATTGTTAAGTATAGAGATCTTTAATGCTCTTCATGTTGACAACACAAAATGATGGGTAGTTTTCCTGTCGTAGCTGAGACCTCTAAGACATATTTTCATATGACTATGCCACTGGGAAAGATGAATTGCTTTTGCCTTCATTCACGTTATCTGAATGCAAGGACATCAGAATGCTATGCCCTTTCATAAGGGGATTCAGCTCTTCCTTTGACTCACACCAGTTCTGAGGTTGACCGTCAGGACTCGGGAAATGACTGTTTGCTCACTTCAGACCTTGCCTAATACGGAGGGCTTATGCAAGTGATGACTGAGGCAGCTGATGAGTCTGCTTTGTTTTTCCAGTAAGATACCGTTAGTGAATAGAATTAGTTGAGAAACTATTTGGTTTAAACTTCTTTCTTCATCACCCAGAACAGAATACAGATGAGTCTATTTTCCACCAAGGGACCAGCAAAACTTGGGGCAGGCTTGAGCAGGCCTTCTTTACAATTGGAGGGTGTTATAAGACAATGTCAGAATTTGTTTTGCAGCTTGGCTTGAAGAAGACACAGAGTAAGGTATGACCAAAACCCAGGAATAAGCAAATGCCAAATACATGACAAATTGAGGAGTGTTACAGGACAACACTCTGAGATCTTCAGGTCTGCTTTACAGCACACTTAGTCATCACTGAAAAAACACAAGGTGAGAAGCTGACTGAACATCACTATGGCTGGACTTAGGACAGGAAATTCAGGCAAAAGCATAAGGAGTGCTTGGGATAGCACAGGTGGTACCACAGGCCAGACACATATTGGCCTCTCTGCTCTGCATACCAGCTGGGAGCACAACAAAGGACCCCACAGTTCCTCTGAGCAGGGCAGCCAGAGGAAGGCTGGAGGAAGGACACACTTGCACTTACAATGACACTGATTGCAAGAAGCCTACTTTCCCTTAGAACCACAGAACCATTAAGGTTGGAAAAGACTTCCAAGATCATCTGGCCCAACTGTCCCCCTACCACCAGTGTCACCACTACACCATGTCCCCAAGCACCATGTCCAACCTTTCCCTGAACACCCCCAGGGACGGTGACTCCATCACTGCCCTGGGCAACCCGTCCCAGTGCCTGACTGCTCTTTCTGAGCAGAAATGTCTCCTCATTTCCAGCCTGAACCTCCCCCCGCACAACTTGAGGCCATTCCCTCTGGTCCTATCACTGGTTACCTGCAAGAAGAGGCCAACCCCAGCTGCCTACACCTTCCTTTCATGAAGTTGTAGAGAGCAATGAGGTCTCCCCTGAGCCTCCTCTTCCCCAGCCCAAACACCCCCAGCTCCCTCAGCCGCTCCTCACAGGACTTGTGCTCCAGGCCCTTCACCAGCTTCGTAGCCCTGCTCTGGACATGCTCCAGGGCCTCAATGTCCTTCTTGTACTGAGGGGCCCAAAACTGAACACAGTACTTGCAGTGTGGCCTCACCAGAGCTGAGTGCAAGGGGATTATCACCTCCCTGGTCCTGCTGGCTGCACTATTCCTGATACAAGCCAGGATGCCATTGGCCCTTGCTGCTTTATTTACAGTTCTGAAGGAAGTCATCACACGGGGAGGAACTTCTTTTCACATTTGAGCTGGACTCACCCTGTGGGCCAATAAGCACAGGTAGGGCTGTGACACAGCAGGACCAGGCAAGGGCTGAATGGAGAAGTTCAGCTTAAAGCACCTCCTGCAGGATGGGGTCCACCCTGGTCACAGCCTCCCAACAGGATATTTGGGAGACTTTCCATGTGGCCACAAGCAGGAAGAGGGCAGTTCTGTGCACTGTCTCTAGTCTGGCCCTGAGCCCCAGCAGTGAAATCAGCAGGAGTGGGGATACTCAGGGCCCTGGCAATCAATATGGTTTTATTTTATGTGCTTATCTAGAGTACAGAAAAGAGCAGCATTAGCACATCACCACTTAACTATGCTAGAAACCACTGCAGCTCCCCAGAAATGTGCTGGTGCAGACACTAATGCTGATGGAATTGACTGGCTTCAGCAATCACATCACGGGGCAGCACTGTTGATGAGACAAGACCAACAATTATTTTTTATGAGACAGATCAAGAATTTATGGCTGCCCACCACAGAACACAGGTGCCCCAGTAGTCCGCTGCCTCTGTTTCAGCTGTTGTTGGTTCAGGGGCTGGCCAGGAAAGGCTGACTGTTTTTCCCAGTCACAGCTATCAAAAGTAAAATTGTGCTTGTCACAGCAAGGGCTCAGTCAGGAGAACGTGGGAAAATCAGGGAGATACTCTGGTAAGGCTCTGCCCTTGCCCTTTGACAATCAGTGGGTTAACTCACTGAAGAAGATGTGGAAACCATGAGGAACTCTCTCAGGTTACAAACTTCACTCGGGCTCACCCCGGTGAAGAATTCATGACAACAGTTCCTGGAATGTCTTCTTCATCCATTCTGAGCCAGTGGTTTACCATTTCTTTCAAAGGAAATCTTTGCTGCCCAGGCTCTAGTTGCTTCTACTGCAATTAGTCCACATTTTTTTTCAGAGACTGCAGGTAGGGAAATGATCTGCATTTAAGCTGTCCTAATCATTTGTTTTTCATCCCATATGCAGACCAAAAAAATAACTTCCGTGTGTGTGCATGTACCCACATTAGCCCACAACCAAACCTTCCAGGAGTTTCAAGTGAATACCAGAGGAAGAAAAAAGGTTGTATGCAAGTTGTCTGTTACATTTATCTTCCCAAATATTTTGCTAAAAGTGGTGTATAAGCCTAGGGATGGGAGATGAGTCCAGTTCACGAAACTACAGAAGTGAGTACTCCCCTTATCTAGTGGTGAGGGCACCTCTTCAGGGTCTGGAGGACCTACGTTTGTCCCCTGTTTCTGTCTGACACACACTTTGGTAGCAAACAAGGACTCTTACACCCCTGAGATGCATCTGATCTCTGCCCCGAGCATCCCTTAGTAGGCCTTT
Organism: Anas platyrhynchos; assembly: GCF_047663525.1. Classification (NCBI taxonomy): domain Eukaryota; kingdom Metazoa; phylum Chordata; class Aves; order Anseriformes; family Anatidae; genus Anas; species Anas platyrhynchos. The sequence goes on from NC_092587.1 coordinate 177,911,729, forward strand.
TCCAATCTCTGGTTTTGGGTCTCTTTTCTTTGTAAAAAATAAAAAATAAATTTAAAAATAAAAAATAAAAAAAGGCTTAACTAGTCACAGAAGCACTCTTGAAGGCTACACCAGTCACAAAAGCTGCTATCGTTAACATCCTTTTACATTCATTGGACTACCTGTAACAGGAGAAGGGATTTTGTTTTGATTTATTTTAAAAAGGGAGAGGTATGGTCAAGATGATCTCCACATGAGATCTTCTCTTTCAAAATCCATTCGTCTTCACCTAGAAATGTACCAGTATTACACAAAGTCTGATTTCAGCCTGACTGCTTTCCCTCAGCTTTGCTTAGAGGTGCACTGAATATCTGTGTTATTAATATAGGCAAAGCTCAGTGGGATGCTGGGTGCTTTAAAGTTTCTCGTAAATCATAATAAAAATCATTTAAAATCATATAACAACTGGTATATTCTATACAGAGAGTGGGGAAAGTATTCTGAATCTCAGTGCTTTGAGTACTGCTCCTTCTGTCCCCAGTTACAAGAAGTGAAATGTTAGTACTTCATACCTGTGGGTGCCCAACACTTTCCCTTAGCAGGCACCTTGAATAGCCAGGAATGTGTCTTGTTAAGCTTTATCAGCCTACTGCTTTTGAGGGACATGTTCTTAATGCAGAAAGATCCTTCTGGGTTTTGCTCCTATTAATTTTACATAAGGCGTTTTTGTTAGCCAGAATTAGATAGCACCACTTATTTATGAATAACCCATGAAGGAATGCATGAGTCAATACGAGATACTTTCCCAGTCCCTGGTGCTGGGTGTTCACAAATCAAGAATGGCATCTATGCAGAACAATCACCGACAGAGGTATTTCTATGGTATGCCTGGACTAGCTTGGAATGAATTATCTTTCTAACTACATGAGTTGCTTTCCCCAAAGTGTATTTCTCCCATCCTTCCCCTAATTATTATGGTGGAGTTTTTTAGCTGCGCATTTTGAGTGCCCTCTGTTTCATTCCAACCCCCTTATTTAACTGTTCTAATGACTACTCCCAAAATAAGAAACATCTGGCACATATCGTGATTGCAAAGCAACCGTGGTAAAATCCTTGATAGGAAGATTTTTTGAGCTCGGCCAGTCCTGCCTGGTGTGATAGACAGTTCATCAGGCTCTTCAGCACTCCTTCTCCTGTGTGGTACCATTCATTCAACTCTAGATATGGACACAGTGGGTAAAGACTAGTTTTGTTGTTTTGTTTGGTTTGTTTGTTTGTTTGTTTGTTTGTAGGTTGTTTCTTCTGTCTTTACGAATTTTCATTTTGTTCTCACTGGAAAAAAAAAAAAAAAAGGCAGTTCTGTGTCCATCCTGTCTCCTACATACCCAGTTTCTCCCCAAAATCTGTCTGAAATTTCTATAGAATAAGAGAAACTTCTGTATTTCTAGGGATACCAACATTTATCTATCATAACACAGGAAAATGAGAGCCCAGAAACTGGAGTGTAACACACAATACTGCTTAGCTTAGAGATTGTGATTTCACCATGAGATTTTGGATTCATTTTAAACCAGGGATCAAGCTGAAATTCCTTAGCCACATTGCCAAAGTTCACCTTATGTTTTCCTAATGTGTTAAAAAATCACAACCTGGTGTATGGACTGCTCAAACAAGAAAGCAGCAGATTCCCTGGGAGTCAAAGGTACTAAAGAAGGTCACAGAAAGCTCAAAGATGTAGTGAGGTTTGTCAATGACCTGGTATCATGTGATGCTGTCAGATATAAAACAATAAGGTAATAATATCCATGGTCCATTCACTGCTAGATTTTGGTCACTTTGATAGGTGGGAAGACAGAATGCACAGAGAACTCAAGCACACTGAAATAAGAGGGACTGGGAATAAAAACCCTTGTGACTCTGAGTCGTACTCTCTAAGAACTTGTCCAAACAGAATTTTCTTTCTTAACACTACAAAACTGGGAAAGGCCAGGTAAGGTTTTCATTCTATCCCCTACAGTGCCAAAGATAACTGGGAGGGACTCTTTGCAGAAGAATCACATCACCCCTTACGGAGAGACAGCAATTTGAACATGCTATAACCTCCTCAAAATCTCCAGAAGAAAATTTGTTTCTGATGTATTTGCCAGAGCACACTGCTGCAGCATTCAGCCATCAGGCTGCTCAGTTTGTGTGCAAGTGATATAGCCCACAGCAATGCACATCCTACAGGACGAGCATTTATATCTGACTTGGGTTAATTTTTTTGGAGTATATTACAGAAGGAGAATGCCGACTCATAATTTGCCAGAAGCTTTCCAACTTGCAAAACATCAGGTGAAATTAGAAAGCAGATTGAATACATGCAGAATATGTGTTTGGGCTCTGGAATACATCCAGTTTAAATCAGTTCATGTAGGCATCAAAATGTGACGGTGATTTGTTATGAATTGACATTTAAATCGCAAAGCAATTGTGGCAATGATTGGGAAGCCTAGCTTTAGAGCACATTTCAGTAATCAGTAGATATAGTCATATTAAAAAAAAAAGAAAGAAAGAAAGAAAAAACATAAATACAGGCTTATTTGACTTTAACAGGATCACTACTAAAATTTAAGTCAAAAAAAAAAATCATACTATGTCTGAATGGTAGGATAAAGTTAATTAATATGACTGTTTTGTAGGGATTCTTGGATAACTTCTCGAGTTTTACTACACACATCACCCCTAACCAGATCTTTCACTCAGCATCCATGTAAGAATGTCTGCCTTAGATATTTGCAGGTTTCTTTTTCTGCAGTGACCATTGAGAACATGAGAACTCACTTGTAATGCATGGAATTTGTGCTGATTCCCTGGGTAGAGATGAAATTCATACACAACTGAGGGCAAGCTGTGCACTGATAGTTCAACAGGTTCACTGGGTGTTTCATGGCAGTGAGTCCTAACCCCATGAGAGAGGTCTCCAGACTAAAAATGAACATCTTAAGAATTTCAATGCAAAATATTAAGCTCAGGCACACTGGTCCCTTTGGGGAAAGGGGTGAGCAAGACTGCTCACTTTGCATCAATAAAACAGCTTAATTCAGGCACAGAAGTTTATATAAACAAAACCAAAACCCCTTCAGTAGAAAGTCTGTTTCTCTTCTGTGTACAGAAGAATTACTATGCAAATTCTGGAATGCTGCGGTTACTTTGCTTGCTTAGCAATATTAGACTCTCCAGTCTTCTCTTGGAATTAAATTTCAGTTTTTCTTTTGTCATTCTGTGACAGTTCAGCTGTTATTTCAGATTTGTTTTTTCCTAAATGTGAGGCAGGTCCAGTGCTATCAGTACACAAGGTATACATTCAGTGACCCACTTCCCAGAAAATACTTTTTTTTGTTTTTTGTAATAGACTATATATCCTCTAAAACAATCCAAGACCAAAAGTCCTAATAGTCTAGACCAGAGAATCATAAAATCCTAAAATAACTTAGCTGGAAGGGAACTCTGGATGTTCTGACCTTATCCTGTCAGTTTTCAGCATCTCTGAAGATACTAACAGAGGATGGAGATGCCACAATACCATTCTTGTGGTTCCTTTACTGGATTGTGAATATAAAGTGAAGCTCACAAAATAAACAATTCTTACTGTATGTGAAACAAACCATACAGGCACATTTACAGTCAAAGAAACAGTCAGAAGAATAATAACTTTCTAGTTGAAGCAAGATTTCCCAGATTTTTAAGATCTGAGGTACAACTGAGGTCATGTGGTCCAGAGTCCTGAGCAACATAGGGTGGAAATTTGTCTTTAGACATGCATGTATCTAACAGTTCAGAGCTGTTGGACTCTGAGATCACTTGTGGATGCAAATTTTATGTGGTCTATCAGAAAGGACAGTTCTAGCTGAAATCTTGCAAGTATGCTCCACTTGCACAATCTTTTGCTCACTTGACATGCCTTCACTTTCATCTAACAAGGGTTCTCTATCCTGTTTCAGGTTAAATTTTAGCCCCTGCAATTGATTATAAGTTGTTATTCAAACTCAGTTGTAGGAAAAGGGTTATGTGTATGATAAAAGGCTGAGAGACTGACCCCTTTGTACTGCAACTGTAAAACAGGATGCAGAAACAGGCTGTGTTTGCATTAGAGTGAGCTAAAAGCTAGGAATTACCAAATCTCAGCAGGTGCTGTTATCAGGAAGATTTTCAGAAAAGATCTAATCCTTTATAGTTGCTGGGTAGCTGACGAACGGAGCCTGTTAACATCTTATTTTAGCTCCTGCTGTGTTGAAAGATGTAGCTTTCTTCTCAAGCAACATTTTTGTCTCCACATGGGCTGAAATGCATCTGCCATGGATCATGTAGCGATAAGGCACCTTCTTCTGCCTCCACAGTGCTGGCTTGCTGTCCCGGTAGGTGAGAAGCTCGAGCTGTTTCATGACTGTGCTGCCCCCAAATGGCTCAAGACATCAGTCCAACACTTAAGACATGTAAAAATGAAGACATGTAAAAAACAGCCCAAAGATTAATTTTCCTCACTCTAAGGGGCTGATCTTTCTTATTCTTTGATGCACTGACCTATTTGTTACTGAGCATCAAAGCCTGAGCATCAAATAGCGATGTTCAGAGGGGAGGGTATTTATAATCACTTTGCAATATTCATATGGTACACACAGGGTAGGAAGTGTCCGGTATATTTCTAACATTTTCACATTAGTGGTTTACTACTGCAGAGAAAACAGAGCAGAGGTTTTGACACTTGAAAATGATCCTAAAGTACTCAATCACACAGCGTTCAGCTGGTGTCTTTATACTTCATAAGGCACAACACATAAATTAAATAAAATTTGCCCTTCCTTCTATTCACAGCCCACTGTAGGAGCACTATATTTCCCAGAGGCAGATCATTCCCAGAAATGGAAGTGAAGAAGACTGAGGAAGCTGCAGGCTCTCTACTTCTCCCTCAGTTTGCAATGCTGGCTACAGATTTGCTCAACTTCACATGACATAGGGCTTGCAATGCTACTGCATGCTGCACTGGGTCTGGCTGGGATGGAGTCAACTCCCGCATTGCCTCTACAAAAGCAGGTTGATTTTTATTTTCTTGCAATTTTCATTTGCAAGAAAATAAAAATCAACCCTTGACTCCTCTGTGAGCTGGGCACCTAGCTGTGTTTTGTCCTGGGCTATATATGTAGGCTTTCAATGAGCTGTGGCTCTGGATTTTCAGTGTAGCCCAAACTCAAATGTCAATGGGTCTGAGGTGCTTAGCTCCCTTGGATACCCCTGGAAACACTTACAAAACATTTTTTGATTTCTTGGTTGATAAAGCATGCCACAGAGATAAAAATCATGAACTTCAACTGATGCATATGGGTCTTTCACAAGTAGCAAGGGACTTGTTTCTCGGCTACACGAGGTACCAGCCTAACTTTTCTCTTCACAATTTCCATGTCCTCCACACTGAACACTCCTCAGCTGCCTCTACGGGCTTTCCATCACCTGGTGATGAATGACCCATGCTCATACCATTGCAGTCCTGTGCTTCTGCTTGAAGAAACCAACTGCTTAGTTGTATCCAGTGCAGCCTTCATACATGTATGTGTTCCAGATTTGAACTGGTCTATCTGATGCATTGCCATTGTCTCCTAAGGGCATGTTTTCCTTTCATAGGCTTCTAGCTCAAATCCAGTCAGTGCTTTCTGTTCTACTCAATGAATAAAACTGGTTGGGAATTTCAAGAAAGTGAACTTGCACTGCAAAAAAAGCTGTTACCTTCCAGGAAATACAGTGTGTTTGCTAAGTTTGATCTAGACCTCCACTAGTGCACAGAGGAGAAAAGTAACAACTCAGTTATTTAAAGTATTTTATCATCTCAGAGAAGGTTTACTTGGGGCAAGGGATTGGAAGGCAGTTACTTATATATGGAATTTGTTTATCCACAGTTAATGACCCATGAAACACTCTGGTTTGTTAATTATCACTGCCAGCACAATGGGAAAACTTACCTCATAAATACACTGTGACAATTACATTTACTTTACTACAAGGCTCTTCTTATTGCTGAACAACTTTGTGACTGGAGACAGCAATACCAGCCCCATTTCTGCAAAACTTTTCAAATACATGCCCAGCATGCTCCTTGGTCTATACATTTTCCCTATACTTTGCTGAACTAGCACAGCAGTGAGATTTACCACTATACGGTGTCTATTGACAAGTCTTGTACGATACTCCTAGACGTAGATGAGACTTCTGCTGTGTTACTTCCATCCTTATTTCAGATATATGATATCTAGACCATCCTAAAACGAATTTAGGAATAAGATGCAGCTGAAGATTTTTGGGATATCCTAAGGCAGGACTCATACAATCTAATTATCTCAGTTGTCCTACCTATGGTAGCTTAGTGCCTAACTCAGAAACTTCCCCATCTTCTCACTTAACAAAGAGGTTCATTATCACGGTGCCTTTGCATGAGATTGGAATATAGTGTAGTGTATTCAAAACTGGATATTTTGGTTTAGGCCCCTGAGCATAGATTTGATGCCCATAAAGGTGGCTTCACTTTCAACTGTACCTAAAACTCTGAGGATCTGATGAAAGTTACATAGTTTCAGGAAAGGTAGCTTGTATTTTTAATATTCTTTGCCTAGAATTTTTTCTCCCAAGTGAGCTTCAAGCTCCTGACTTTTTGTAGCATCGCTAAAAACATCAAAATTTTCATCCCCTGGGAAATTCAGATATGTTGGCAGTTGCTTTTAATATTGAAGCAATATACTGAATTCCATGGCATTTATTTTTTTTCAGTCCATCGTTTCCGCATTTTTTGTGTGTAGAAACACACTGTTTCAACAGCTTGTTTCAAGTCTGTCTCAGCTATATGTCCATTTTAAGCTGTAGCAAATTCCATGAAAACTGTAACTCAGACATCTTAGTCTCCTTTTCCTGATGAAGTTTTCAGATCACCTTTAAGACAGATCACCCATGAGGTTTTCCTAAGGATGCTCAGATAATACTTTGTCCTGCAGGAGGTAGCCCAATCCAGGGAAGAAAAATCACTAAGGCAATTGGATATCATGTCTCTTAGCTCTGTGAGGCACTGCAGAATCCCATGAAAATGCAAATAAACATGGATAGGGCAGCTTGGAATGAGTGGATTGATCCAGTAAACTGGAATATGTGGATTTGGTTTTGTCTTTCAAAAAAAAAAAAATCTGATTTTCTTTTTTTATTCCCATGTAGAATATAAAACTAAACAACAGGAAAAAAAAAAATGCTATTATTATGTCTACACCGAAAAATATCACTTTCTGTGAAATAAAGTAGTTGGAAACCTCCTGATTATCACTATTCTTCTATATAAGAATAAAGGTGCAATTGCACATGCTCATGGAAATAACTCAAAAAAGAACAGACGGAGGTAAATGCCGCATAGACAAGTGATTTCTCAGAAGCATAACACTTACCTTACTGAAAGAGAGATAAACCTTCGTTTAATATGATTTTTCTTACAGTTCAAGCATGCTCCTTTACCCAATCTTTCTGAAAACTTGTAAGAGTTGCTGAAATTTAATACTAAGAATGAGCTGACCTAATTACTCTTCTATTATAGTGAAAGGGCTTCCTGACTGCAAGATGACATTAACCTGTCTTTATTATTAGACCCTGTCAACTCAGAGCAGAGTACAATGGTAGTTACAAGGAACAAAGAGCTCTCTGATGGTTGTTACCTAGTGTATTTTTTAGAGGAGGAGGAAGACTTTTGGATGATGCTTTTCTTGAACTGCACTGCAATTAGGAACAGCTTTTAAGCTTTATATATGTCTTTGCAGCAACTGATTCAGTGTCACATACGAGATCCATGGCTATTGTGCTCCTCTCTGTTCCTGCATGAGAGATCATCAACATGAAACTAAAATGCTTTGGAGAATGAGGGTATGCCAAGAAACACTAGAGCCAGAAGAAAATGATCAAGAAATACCAGAGGAAAATGCCACTCAAATTTAGCCGAAAATATTGTAAATTCTGAATTGTACTACCCAGTGAAAGAATTCAGTCACATCCATGTTCACTGAATCCTTCTCTCTCTTTGCAAAAAATAAAAATAAAAATAAAAAATAAAATCACCTGTATTAAGCAGCTACCTTTCTAGACAGAATCAAAAGTAAACACAGAGAGTAAAATCAGATATGTCAGTAATCATAGAACCATAGAATCATTAAGGCTGGAAAAGCCCTCCAAGATCATCTGGTCCAACCATCCCCCTACCACCAGTGTCACCCACTGAACCATGTCCCCAAGCACCACGTCCAACCTCTCCTTGAACACCCCCAGAGATGGTGACTCCACCACCTCCCTGCCCCCTGGTAAAGAACCAGGGCTTTCTCCTAGTCATAGAACAAACACATAACAAGCAAAAACACATTGTCAGAGAAAATTAAAGCCTAGAACATGAGACAGAAGATGGCTTGCACATGTGTCTGGCAGGGAACTGATAGAGGCACCAGATCCCAGCTCAGCTGCAAGGCAACAGCTGCCTGCTGTGAGAACATCCACCACTGATTTCCTAGGGCTCTGAGTCAGAACATTTATCCTCTAGCCTTAAATATATGTGCATGTTTTCACAGGGGAGTTCCTGTGAACTGGCTGCATACAAGAAAAATCTTTTTTGCTTGGTGGATTTTTTTGTTGTTGTTTTTGTTTGTTTTGTTTTGTTTTTGCCTTGAGACTTGAGTGGGGAAAGAAAAAAAGGAGGGGGGGGGCAAAAAAAAGTTAGAATAGAATAAAAACAAGTTCTTAATGCATCGGATGTAATGCTTTGGCAGTGTTGTATTCGCATTGCTGAGCACAAGTAAAATCTACCAAAAAAAAAACAAAAAACTAGAGAATATGGACAGCAAGAGACCTACCTTGAGTATACAGGTATTCCCTACATGTCCTTTCAAGAAAACACTTCAATTCAAGTTTGCAACAGCGTTTGATTCACTTCACCAAGGAATTAGAAAAAAGCAACGTGCAAAAATGTAACACAGACATTTAGGGTAGAAAAAACTAATGTGACTAGACCTTGTGAAAGTGTTACATGGGAAAAATCAATGACTGGTTGTCACAGGTACTCAGGAGTATCTCCTAAGGAGTTTATCAAAGTTAGACCGAGCCTATATAGTGTTTACAAGTATTTATCTAAGTTCACTGATCACAGTTTCTGATGTGATATGTCACATACACATCACAACATTGCTTCTGTCATCTGCCTTAGAAAACAACATTTTATGAAAGAGAGTAATAATGAACAATAATTAAAAGAAAAAAATTCCCCCAAAGCACATAGCTAATGGTTTGTGGGTACAGGTAAAGATAAACAGAGCTTCAAATGAGGATTAGGTAGCACTTGCAAAATCACATCTTTGTCTAAATGAAAAATTGCATTGGCTGTTAATCCCAAAGTGGCAATCATAGTACATCTACAGCTGAGCTGTATTGGGTCATGTTTATATCTATTTATGCAGACTTTGGAAAGACATCTACAATCTGAAAATGCTTTCCTTCACCCCAGATTACCCATGGAAGCGCTGAAATTGCTGACTTTGCTGAAATTGCTGTACCCACACACTTCGTGAATACATTTATTTGAACGCTGATCTCCTTGCTCACACAGATGAACACAAACTGTACTCCAGAGCTTGTACTGAGAGTTTGGCTGAGTTTCCGTGACACGGAAAATAGCTCTGGTTGAAAACGCGAAATACGGACTTTTTAATCTTCTAGCTTGATTTTCGTAAGCATTTCAGATTTGGAAAACAAGTGGTTCCCCGAAACATCAGCTGAGCTGGAGCAACACCGACGAAGCTGTGCACGCATCCTGACACCTGTCAATCACAAGTAGCCCATCTGGGCCCTGTGCTATTTATTCCTATTCAGCAAAGAGATATTGCACAGAGGCAGCTGGCGGGCTGCAGAGAACGTTTCCTCCTCTCTTCACTTTCATGCCTCTGCCTGCAAAATCAGGATCTAGCCAGAAGGATCCAGTTTTTCTCTCATGTGAGACCACGAAATAGCTGAGGCAGTTCTAGCTAGAAGAAGTGTGGAAACTTGTTTAGCATGTGGCTGGATGGAGTTGGCATGAGGTGACATCCAAGAGGCACACATGATAGCAGCCAATGTTAACTGGGAAATGAAGATGCTTTTTTTTTTTTTCATGCTTTTTCCCTGGATGATTCCACCATGCTCTCCCCACCACTGCTCAGAACCGCCAAGGAAAAAAACTATATAAAAGACAGATCTTGGAGATTAGTATGAAAATTATATGGCAGCTTGCATGTGGTCTTTAGTCTACGGAATGACAACTAAATACACCAAGTAGTTATTGGACTCTGATCCACAGGTCACATATTTAAGCTGTAATCTACATGCCATGTAATCAGGACAAAAAGCTGGCAGCTTGGAGGCTTGCCGAGCCCATCTTTCTGATAGATTGCAGGTAAGAACTTCATTCTTCCAATAAAGTAGCCTCCAAGCTGCCAGCTTTTTGTCCTGATTACTGTGCACAAAGTGTCGTCCACACAGTGAGCTGAACCACTTTGCCTGTGGACTTAGAAACCAGGGTGAGGGAGCATGGACTGTCCAAGGGGGGTTCACAAAAACATACAGCTATCTCTAGGACTCCGAAGAGAAACCCTGCAGGAGCCAGAATCCTGCTGCTGCCCTGCCTAGCTCACCCACTGTGACAGAGACAGCAATGCATTCAGATATGGGAGGGGAGGCACCTTCCCCTTTTTTCATTGCCTTTTCAGTTCTTCACAGACTTTCACATTGCCTTTGAAGACCTTTGTTACACATTAAAAAAAATACAATCCTCTGTGAAAGTATGAGGAACCTTTTTTTTTCCTTTCTATTTCTTTCTTTCTCTCTCTTTCTTTCTTTCTTTCTTTCTTTCTTTCTTTCTTTCTTTCTTTCTTTCTTTCTTTCTTTCTTTCTCTCTTTCTCTCTTTCTCTCTTTCTCTCTTTCTCTCTTTCTCTTTCTCTCTCTCTTTCTCTCTTTCTCTCTTTCTTTTTCTCTCTCTCTTTCTTTCTCTCTTTCTTTCTCTCTTTCTCTCTTTCTCTCTCTCTCTCTTTTTCCTTCCTTCCTTCCTTCCTTCCTTCCTTCCTTCCTTCCTTCCTTCCTTCCTTCCTTCCTTCCTTCCTTCCTTCCTTCCTTCCTTCCTTCCTTCCTTTCCTTTCCTTTCCTTCCTTTCTTTTTCTTTCCAAAAGATTTCTTAATGTCCCTTCTCCAGCATTTAGTTTTGCCAGAACACAGCTGTACTGACAATGAAAAAAAAAAAAAAAATGGTTTTCTTCACTTTCTTCTTCCTTAAATTCAGTTTCAGCTGAAATGTTGACCTCTGTTCCAATCCATTGAAGCCCAGAACTGCCAGAAGCAGTGAGTCTAGGGGTTAAACTACCCGAACCAGAGTTACTACAAGAACTACAACCCCCATGTCAGGGCAGCCTGAGGAGTTACAGATCTTCACCTGGAATGGACCCAAGTCTGACAAGGGTGGTGTGCTCACCTTGCACATTTTTCACATCAAATGACCCAGGGTGACATAGCCTTGGACCTTGAATAATAGCCGCTAAATAATGTCCTTTGGATTAACACAAAATCTCTAACTACATAGTGTAGACAGGAGGAATAAAAGTTGCCCAGCTTTGTACCACTGAGAAATAAAGGATGCAATTTCTCTAGCTTAATATTCAGTGAATGCTATTCCTGCAACTTGTCTTCAGCACCTGTGTTTGGACAAGAATTTACCACCGCAAGTACCTTCTCCTTTCCACTGACCATAGGGGGATACCAGGGTGAATGGTTCAGATAAAGATGCATCAGAACAAAAGCAGATATATTCATACACTGAGCACTCACATGCAGGATGGTTCAAAGAGACAGGAACTGGGCTATTAAAGAATTTTTTTTTTTTTCATATTGACCAAAATGAGACATCAGGTAACGTTACTTTAATGCTGCCACTTTCACATGCTCACTCTTCCCTTCCCCATGACCTGATCTTATGGGGAAAAGCAGATCTGACATGGGGGAGAGTTGTTCAGAGACAGGACAGGCTTTCAGCATGGATGAGGCAAGCTGCACTTCACACAAGAATCTTCTCTCTTCCTATTGACACTTGATTTCAGCACAGGGAGGTGAAATCTCCATTATTTGTAGCCTGCTTTTTCCTCTCCCAAGACAACCTCCTTTTCTACACCCTAAGAAGGTCTCTGGACCCTTCCCAAGCTATTTCCAGGCTGTGTAAAGACACATGTGAATTATTCACGGCATGTGAATAATGTCTCTGCACCAGAGCTGATATACAAAATATTCAGAAGACTGTGAATTCCTACAGGCTAGCATTGGTCTCTCCAGGGCAATAACAAGTATGGGATAAAATTCACTGCTCTGAACGACAACCTGCTGCTATCCCACTCCTGCCACTCCTGTCCTTGCAAGAATATCTGGGTTTCAGCACACACTTCAAAGTCAATGTTCCTTCTGCTTTCTTTGGCACAGCAACGTTCATTTTCAGAGGAAAGCAAGGCAAGAGAATATCTGCAGAAACACACGGGCTGATGGCAAGCTTGGCACAGCGATATGCTGACAGTGAGCCCCAGAGCACTTGGGAGAGCAGGTCCCGTGGCCAGCAGCACAGCCAAGACCCATTGAGCCATGCTCAGCAGCTACCGAATATCTCACCATGAGTAAGAGGGTGCTCTGGTTATTCGTCTCGCAATTTGTTTAAACTGCAAAAGCACAAACAGGCTTGATTTTTGTCATTGCTTTTGGCTTCAGCAGATGTCTTGTGGGCAGTAACTGTCTCCTTAATATTCCTGCGAAGCAGCTTTCTGCTATACTGTACTGGGGAAAAGATAATTGCATCAGAGACAAGCCTCTTCCTTCACAGAATAATTTCCCCACCCTGCATCATGTTTATATTTAATAACAGTTCATATTTGGGGTATTTCAGAACTGATAACTCATTAAAATAGCAACCTAGCCATCAGCCATGAGATCCCATCTGGGAAATATAGAAAGTATAAATTTTAAGCCAGCCAATAAATCAAGTGAAGTTTTAAAACGTTAAAATTGTAAAAAAGAAGAAAAGAAAAAAAAAAAAAAAGGAAAAAAAAAGGAAAAAAAAAAAAGATGAGAGTGAGACATTAGCCAAAATTAGCCCTTTCTCAGGTTCAAAATGAGGCAGTGCAAACTGTATGCCCTACCACTCCTTTTTATCAGGAAAGGGGACAAATCATCATGTGTGGGAGAAGCAGCTCTGCTGGAGAGCCTGGAGAAGCTTAGTCTCACTGCACCCCACCTATATATCATCTCTAATTTGGGGGAATGTGGAATTTTCTGGGCAGATTCAGCTTCCATATTCTCTCCCGATTACCATCTGTTACATGACAGAAAGGATGGTGGGTGCTGGCTGCTAGTTTTTAAACATTAACCGGACAATCAGCTCACAGCTCCCATTTGGCACCAGGGAGCAGATTCCAGCACCGTCAGGCACACTAACCCACTTGAAATCTGGCATGTGTGGCTTACCATAACTCAGCAAGAAGCACCACGTATTCAGACGTTTCATCCATCCTTTCCACCAAAAATCCTTTGTATGTAGCAAGGGATGCCTGTGGTTTTAAAAAAGGCCATGGAAGGACAACCACTCAATGCTCTGGGGCCAAGTGTTACTTTTAATGAGGGTTTAGGCTACGTGGGTGCCAGGGACCTTATCATTAGTCTTTCCCACAGTTTCAAACATCTAACAAGCCTGCAATGTGAGCAAGTCTGCCTGAAAATGCTGGTGATGTCGGAGGCTCCATCTGTTGCTCATTCACAGCACATATTGTCAGGAGACCGGGAATGCCACTCTCCCACCTTTTCATACTCTCACGCTTTTTTGCATTGATAAGATTTCAGAAGCACATTTGTGGCTCTGCTCAGAGGGGAATATGACAGCACACTTGTCATGCTTTCCCTCTGCCAACACGCCTTCTTCGCAGACAGCAGACTGGGCTGCTGCTGACCTTATTGTCAGGAAAGAAAAAATCCCATGGGAATATTTTCTCTCTGTTGTTTTCAGAGGTAGGTGTTTCTTTCCTGTATTTCTTCCTCATTAGTACTGAAGTACTGAATGCCTTTAATCAGTTTTGTGCTTTGACTTTCCTGACTATGCCATCATTTACCCTTCATTTCTATTTTAGCTTCACGTCATTTCCATCTCTCCCTGCTGTGTTTGAACGTGATCCCATTAAGCAGGGCATAGGAAGCACCAAGTACCACTAGAAGCACCAAGTACTTTGGAAGCAAGGTCCAGAGTCACATGAGAAAAAAGTTCAAATTGCTCAAGGATTTCCAACATCTCCACTTTGGAGTGCCAAGCCTGAGGTGGTTGTGGATGGCTGTCAACAGTACAAAACCCCTACTGTTGGTTTAAAGGCTTGATCATCCATTAGGTTATAGCAAGGGATGTCACTTGCTGAAGAGCAAAGTTTTACTTGGCGGTGGTGTTGGTGCGGACACACTCCAAGGTGGTTGTGTGACTTAGACTTAGTTTGGGATTTGTGGACAAACTGTCATCAACTCATGGCCTAGAGCACCAGAACTCCCAAGTCTAAGTGGAGTAAATGGGACCACAGTCCATTTTCCCCTGCTCTTTAGGACATGTTTTTTTTAATTTCACCCCAACTTACATATGCATGAGTAGATGTCATGGTATAAACACGAGGAATACTTTTAGTTCCCCTCAGATATGGCAAGAGTAGGAGGGAGACCAAAAGACATTTAAGCCATTGCACTATGGAGCACTCATATTGCCCTATATCTCCAGCTCTGAGTCACACCTTTCCTCCAGGCTGATACCTTTGGTATTTTGGGATATGAAGCAAGAGAAAAGTCATGGCTCTGAGACAGAGGAGGTGCAGAAACACTGCAAGAGAGTGGCAGAGGAAGGAGTTAACAGAAGTATTACAACCCCATTAACTTTCTCAGGAAATATAGCTGGTACTACTCACTATCATAGAAAGCAGTTATCAGCTGTTGAAAAGCTGCTATGAATTAAATGACTGGTGGAAGGAAATCTAAATCAGTGAGGGAGCATCACTGCTGAGTATTTGTTTAACGGAATTAAGGTAATGAAAATTCAAAACACGAAATTTCAGTTCTGAATACCAGAAGCTCAAGGAAACACAGGAAAATGATAGTTAATCAAAAACAGCATCTGTAGGTAAAAAATGCAGACTTGTTCTTGAAATGACTGCAAATTAATTGTTGAAAAGAAAGAAAGAAAAAAAAAAGCTCGCTTGTCTAATTATCTGCTGTGCATTAAATATTATGAAAGGGGCCTAGGGCAGTATCAACTTATCACAAAATAAAAATGATTTCTTACAGACAAACTTCTGAAGTTTATTTAGGAGGGCAATGTGACTTTTCAAGAGTTGTATATTTGCTTTCGCATACACCAAAGTAAAATCTAGTAACAAAATCTTCGCAAGTGCATCCTTTTTTAAAAGAGAAATCCATGGTGATGACATTCTTAATAAATTCAGTTCATGTTACTGTAATGATGTTTGTCTAGAAGTACCTTGGGAATTACAGTTAGCTTCAACATTAATTAATTCATTGCAATTTTCATGTGTTATCGACACATTTTACATCCTCCGCTGGATCAAAATTACCTCAGCATAATGGAAATTTTTTCTATGCATGAATTTTCAAAATGCCTTTCAAATAAGCATAGCATACACAAAGAAAATCAATCTCTTAGGAACATCAGCATGCAAGATGAAATTCCTAGTTCATGATCTGCACCTATGTTTCCTGACTAGTAATGTAAAATCTTAAAATAAATTGAATGCCACAATAGACAGATCCTTGTCTCATGGTTATAGCAAATCATTAAGAACTGGGACTTAAAGTTCAAATTCTAGAAAAAGGCTGTCTGGGAGAGGAAATGAACATTGTGATCAGTTTTAAATAACTCATAGGGAAATTTCTGGTCGACTTTTCTAGTACCATGAACCACTTTTGAAGCTTGGTGTTTTGTGTAGCTAACATCAACACAAATACCTTGGGTTTAGCTGTCAAAGAGGGAAAGGCATTACTTCAGCCACTCAGGAGATAAAAGTTAGAAGTCAGAAGCAGAAATTAAGCAATGGAAAATAAAATATCAGGGATAAAGCAGCTGACTGTGAAGTCTCTAAGAATAAGCAGCCAATACTGTCACAAACAAAATATGAACAAAGACAAAATCTCACAGTCAACTGCTCCGCGCTGCCTGGAAGCAGGAGTGGTTTATGTCTTTTTTATTTTGGCCTATTTCAGACCTGATTCTGCAGCAATTTATTCATTCATACTTAAAACATTTTTATTTCACTGCTTGTAGTTCCTGTCACTCAGGACAGAAATGGCAGGAAGAAGGACAAAAAGGAGTTTCATGCAAGAGGTGTTGACATCCACACTGCAGCATGCATGGAGGAAGGGCAATTTGACAGACACAACCTCCACTAAGGGAGTGGAAATATCCCATAACAAAACGTGATGGAGTCAGCTGTTATTATAGAGTTGCAATTGTTTGAAACAAACTCCTTCACACTTATACACAAAAAGGGGGGGAAAAGAGAAGGTGAAGCTGAGAAAATACCTGGTTATACATACCAAAAAAAGCTGTTTAGTCAGTACAGTCAGTCATATTTAATAACCAGAGGCATAGCATAACTTCATTCTGGATAACAAACAGGCAAGACAGAAAGACTTGAAGGAATATCTTGCTGTCCCTTTGTTGCCATGACAGCCTTATGAAAAATATTAGGCAGAAGATAACACAACCATCAAACTCCAGATGTGAAATTCCAATGAAGTCAGGATATTGTCTGATAAACTAGCTCAGAAATTCAGTAAGATTCACTGTCTTTAAAAATTATACATATATGCTGGTGTGAAAGAAATGCAGCAGAGAGAACTACCACATGCTCCTGCTCAGTCCTTCTAGAAAAACAGAGACAGAGGGATTAACAGCAAGGTTTTGTGTTGTACTCTTCATTTTCATCATCAAAGAAACAGAGTTCATCTTGATTGTCTTTCTTTCACCCCGACTAGATTTTGGTCTGGTCTCTCATGCTTTAACATTGCCCTTAGTGCTGAGCAGTCATGACCATCACTCGGAAGGGCCAGGTCTTAGTCACTAATTTAGCAGTGCAAGTATTCTGAGACGACCAACAACCCAATGAAATGCAGACCAGTAAATCAAACACTTTCCTGTTTACAGGCTTAACTATGCCAAGAAGTCATTACAGACAAGTAGCTACTTAGGGCCAGGACCCAAGAGATGACTTCTGTCCTTTAAATACTAACATAGAATCATAGAATCATCTAGATCAGAAAAGACCTTGGAGATCATTGAGTCCCACCATCAGCCCCACCAATGGAGTCGCATCACTAAATTTAGTGCCCTTATTGCCACACCCACTTGTATCCTAAATACCTCCAGGACTGGGGACTCCACCACTTTCCCAGGCAGCCTGTTTCAATGACTAAGCACCCTCCCTGAGAAAAAATTATTCTTAAGATAACTTCCCCTGGCACATCTTGAGGCTACTTCTTCATGTCCTATCACTTGTCACCAGAGAAAATAGACCAACGCCCTCCAGATAGCTGTAGAGAGCAATAAGATCTCCCTTCAGCCTCCTCTTTTCCAGACTAAACAACCCCAATTCCTTTAGTTACTCCATGGGCTCCGCTCCTCTCCACGGGCTGCAGCTCTGGCCCGGGGCCTGCTCCTGCGGGGGCTCTCCATGGGCTGCAGCCTCCTCCAGGCCACATCCACCTGCTCCACAGGGGACTCCTCCACCCATGGGGGGGCTGCAGCGTGGAGATCTGCTCCATGTGGGACCCATGGGCTGCAGGGGGACAGCCTGCTCCACCAGGGGCCTCTCCATAGGCCGCAGGGGAACTGCTGCTGCTGCGTGAACTCCTGCACTGACCTGGAACACATTGGTGGATTCCAGTCCTAGGATCTGGGTTTGAGAAGGATCGTCAAGTTAGGTGACACAGCAACCAGTTTCAGCACAAGTGATCTTTCATGTTCTTTACAGCCCTACAACCACTCAAAATCCTAGTAAAAGAATACTTTGAGGAACAGGACACATTCATTAGTATAATTTTATAGAATGATTTTGCAACTAAAGTTTTGGTGGCTAGCTTTTGCAACTTTGGCCAAAGTCAAGTAATTGAGACAAGAGTTATTACTTTTGCAACTGTACGTGCTTCAGAATGCTGCGAATACCTGATACTTTTTCATTTCCCATAATTATGCTAATTAGAAGAGACATGAACTGTAGAGGACATGGAGGACTAGATAAATTCTCTTTTCAGTTTGTTGTCTTCTGCTGGCCATCCAAGAGTGTAAATCTTAGTGGATAAATTAGAAGCAAGACTGGTAAAAGTGAAAGAATAATGAAACCCAAATGAAATTGTCCCTGGGAAAAAAAAAAAAATCACGAGGGAACATCATGTTGTAGATGATGTCCCCCTGTAGTTCAGTAATGCCCAAGACAGGCCCTGAATAACACTTGAATTCATTTTACTGCACAGATGAAATATGGCCCTGTCCAGGGTAAAAAACAGAACAGGAGGTCACAATGATCCTTAAAGAAGAAGCTAAAACAAAAGCACCCATGGGGATCTGGCCTGCATAAATAACAAATTCAGAGACATAAACTATCCAACTATCCAGACCAATGAAACCAAACATATGCTACTTGTACCCCATGCACACACACACAACTGTCTACTAAGGCATATTCAGGGTATGACACAATATATTTCAAATTCACTAAACATTCCCAAGCAAAAAAAAAAAAAAAAAAAAAAAAAAAAAAAGTGATTATATTTCCCAGTTAGGATCAGAAAATGAATTTGATCTTCCAGCCTTCCTCCCACACACACTCGCTACCACATAATTTTTCTCCCATGCATAACTTATGCTGATTTTGCAGAAGGCCTATTTTCTGAAGCCAGCTCTGCAGTGAAAACACACAGCCTCGGTGCTGAACCAGCACTGTGCCAATGGTCTCTGTCAAAGGCAGGCAGGCAGCAAGTCAGCAGCATGGAAACATCTTAGTTTTAGATGGCCGAGCAAAGTTGGAGGTAGCCTTTGTCCTCCTGGGAAACCAAATCTTTTCTGTTCCTGGGGACTTCATTCTTCTCCATGTAAGACAAGTGAATTGAAAAGACTGTCTTATCACGCAGCCCATTCTTCTGTCATACGCCATCTAGTTTCACTCAGTTATCTTTGTATATAACCCAATAACTTGTATTTGGCTGCAGCATATCTTCCAGAAAGACCTCCAGCGCTAATTTGCAAACACAAATGAAAAATTTGCTGCTTTCAAGGCTAGTTCTTTCCGAATGATGAATCACCCTCTCTGTTAAAAGTGTGTATCTTACATCTCTTCTGATTTTTAATTGAAATTCTGATTTGAATGTTGCTTATGGTTCCAGCAGAATTAAGCCAATGAATCACCACAGCTCTGATCCAGCATGACAGCTCCTATGTTTAACAAAGCAATCCATAACATTATGAAATGCAGAAAACTAAATGGACAAATGCTTTTTGTATATCAAAACCACTGTCACCTTGCAGTAAGCTGAAAGCATTCTAGGAACAGGCAGCTATCAATTAGGATTTTTTAATCTACTATCAAGTATTCAAGAAAGCAAAAGTTCATATAGATCAATCTCAAACAGAACTTTCATTAAGAGTTCAAAATCTTCATGCTATAGAAAAACAGACAAGGACAATATCCCACAAATGTCTGAGCTTCAGGCTGAAGCTATGAGGACATTAGTTGTCCCTCTATATAGAGATATATATAAATATATATGGATATATCAAAACTGTGTTGGAAACTTCCTGGTGCTTTCACTGAGGACTTGAATACGGCAGTTCATCTTCCTCATCTGCCTGCTTGTCTATTTATTCTGCAAACATCAAGGGAGGCTAACATTAAATCTCAGCTGTCTAGACTGGTTTCTTGGTTAGTTATGCTAACAAAAGGCAAAAATTGTCTAAATCATGTTTTCCCACAAAGCTCTGACTCATAAGGGCTCTGCTGTCCTCACTTTGAGATCTGCCTGTCTGGCTCAGCCTGCAGAAAATCAGGCTCCTGGTGGTTTCCAGGGGTGTGAATGCAGAGAACAACTGCTGAATTCTACTGAATGTAAACACATGCAAAACTGCTGTCTGCGACCTCTCAAAACACTGAGCATGGGATTGTAATTAAAAATCCTCCTCATAATGAAGTCTTATATTCTCCAGCAAGGAGTTACCTTCCCAGTGCTTTGCTTCAAGATGTTATGAATGCCCTGAAATGTCCTTGCATATTCATTTCGTTCACAGCTAAGCCCCGCACTTTTGGAACTGTTTATATGTAAGTATCTGCTTAAGCCTCACTGAAACCAAATTGAAGTTAAGCATATATTGTGAACAAACAGGGCTGTGTTTCACAAATAGCTGTAAACACTGTCATTAATAGAATACACTAACACTGGTAAAGCTATAAGCTTAGGCATTTCCATTAATGAACCTCATCAGTTTACTTATTCAAAGCAGAGTGCAATTAGCTTTTTTTTTTTTCAGAACAGCTTTGTGTGCAATGCCAGCAAGTAACACCAACTCCATTTATGACAGAACTGAATTTTCAGAAATGTGTGTGCATGTTTTGTGATGGCTTTCTATTTGGAAATACCAGTTCACACATGTCCCTGGAGCAATGTCTGATTAGATATTAGTACTAACAATTACCTGTGAATGGTTTCTAGGTAATTTCATGCACTAATTATGTATGTGTTTGTTCTGTTGTATTTCTGGCAACCAGGTCTATCAAAATAGTCTGACACAGGAGCCACAGGATACACCCATGGCAGTAATCAGGAGTTCCTTCCTCTGAAACGAGGGCTTCCTACACTGAAATCTGTTACTTGCTTCCTCTCTTTGCAGGGACCATGCTACAAATAGGAAATCTCTGCAGAGACTGTCAAACCTAGTCAATTTTTCTGAGTCATGGAAAGAGCATGAAATGACAAAAAACATTCTGACAATGCAAAGGCTGGGAAAGGCATCTACTGGGACTGCTTTATAGCAGTGCACTGGGCTGCTCCTGACCTGCAGGGAAAATCTTGAGTCCCACCAACTAATACCTATAAACTAGTAATTGCTGTAAACTGAGATTCAAGTTTAAGTGCTTAGGAAAACTTAAGATATACACATAAATCATAATATTTTAGATGTGTATATAGTAATGACTTTAGGATGCAGATTATGCACTGTCAAATAGTTTAATCTGTGTTAGGATTTTCCTCTTCACAGCTTCTGGTAGCACCTTGTTACCATTTAACAATGCCTAAAATGGGGAACCAAATGCCCATACATCATTTTAGTATTCTGCAGGAGTGCCTACTACATCCAGATATTTTGGAGTTTTTGTTCAGACCAGCTCCAAGCCTGCAAACTCACCTGCATGTCTTCTGCTCACAACCTCTCCACAACACCTCTGGGGAAACTATTTCTTTATGGTAGGTCTTGGCAGCAGGATTAGTCTGGGCTTCTGCACAAAGACTGCTTTCCTCTGCCATTCATGAGAGAGAGAGATCCCTTATCGGGGGGCTGCAGTACAAACAGCTGAGGATTTGAGATTGGCTTTGGATTTGGCCCAGACTGGCAGATTGACTGCCTTGTAGACGAACTCAAAGACTGTTATATTACCCCTGCCACCCTGTCCCACAGATTGATAAAAGGGACTTGTTTTCTTGTCCCCTTTTGGCACTGGAAGTTGCCTGGATTGTAGCAGCATTTAAAGACCAAATCTTGCTCATTGCTGTGCAGTGTTTGTCAGTCATGTGCCAGATTTGAACAGGAACTCTCCCCTGACAGTCTGGAAGCTTGCCTTGACCTGACCTTACCTGCATTAAGCTTTTGATAGGGGAACAGTAAGACTCATCATTTGGGAAGAACCCAGAAATCAGAAACGGAAATTTCTAAGTAGACAACAAAAGGACTCCCAAAAGAGCAGCCTTAACAGAGGAAATAAATAGCATGCTGAAGGCTGTGCTCAGGATGACCACAGAAAGCAGCTCAGCACTTGACAGATCAGTAGTGTCTGTCTGATACTGCTTCTGTTGAATTACTGATGATTATTCTAAATACACCGTGTGGTAGTGTCAGTTTGGGCTCAAGGCTGCCTTGTAAAATGACAACCAGCCAGCTCAGGGGGATTTTGTTGGCCATCATCACTGCCCACATTTCCACAACATGACATGCTTCTGCATCAATGCAAAATGCCATCAGAATCCTTTTTTTCCTGAAACATGACTTTCATTCTCTGCCACAACAACATATCCCTCCCTTTTGTTGGCTTGATCTATTGAACAGAAAGGGTAACAGCACTTCCAAGTAAATTTTCCTGCAATGCCAGTATTGTCTGGGATTGGCACAGCTGGTGAGCAGAGCCAAGAGCTCAAACTAAGACATGGATTTACACATCACTGAAGTGAACAAAGCAACACCAATAGAATTTTGTGTGTGCTCACTCTTCAGTGAAGAAATGTGCTTAATATAAATGACTCTGTCCTTTTGTAAGCAACACTTTTCAACATACGAGGAAGCTAAACTTGTATTGAATATTGGGAGATTGGGTGCTAGAACTGTTGATTTGGAAACGAGACATTTCTGGAAAATAAAATCAGTACCACTCATATGGCTATTATACAAATGGGGTTTTAGTTTGTTATATGGCATTTAAGACAAAAAATTATTTATTTATTAATTTTTGTTAATGCTTCTGTGCTGAAATATAAGCTGTTATTGCATTGCCTGCAGGGAGGAACACCTTCAAGTGGTCTACAGGGTTTCATGTTTTTGTTACAAAGCAAAGACCGAGAAAATCAGATCTGATATCTTTTGGGAGAAACTGCTGTGGTGAGGCAGTCATGGAACAAAGATGCATCTTAGTAAATCCTGAGTTCCTACAAGGCAGGAGTGCCATGGCTCATAGAAAGGAATTCAAACAGAAAAAAATGAAGGTTTGGTTTTAGTTCTCAGGAAAAACAAGTGAGATAACCAAGAATATGGTAACAGCTGGTAGAGTGTGAGGAAGAAAGGAAAAGTTCGTGCTGATAGGGACCAAAGTCAGGTAGCAGATAGCGTTTCCAAGGGACTGCTCCTCTCCTGGAAGGTTTGCTGAATGTGAGAGGTGAAAATGCTTCCCGGGCATGCACTAATGCAGGAAACCTGGCAAACAGACTGGGCAAGGTCAAACTGCAGACTGCAGAAAGGCAGAGACAAAGATAAAGTCAGTGGGGTGGATCAACAAAGGACTTGAGTGTAAAAATGTAAAGGTAGAAACAATGCTATGGACAAAACAGTATCTGTCTTGATCTATTGGAAGAAAAAGAAAAGGAAAGAGGTTTACCAGCTTGATAAACCACTATATAGTTTCATGCTGGCATATAGTTGTTACAAGTATTTAGGTAATGTTAATAGAGAGTTTTACTAGTAACTGCATCAGTAAGGCACACTTCAATGTCCTAGATGAAGACTGTAGGATATATGTGATAGGAGGGCCAATTACTTCTATATGACTTGGGTTGCAAAGTTCTCCACCAAATAGCCATAAAAAAATGAAACATAAAAAGGTAGATTGTATGCAATTTTGGATTGGTCTTGTAATTGCTGAAACCATTTTTAGAATATTTGATCATTAAAAATAAATTGCAAGGACTAGGAAGGTGAATTTATATTAAATGGAAGAGTACATGAAAGTAGGTCTGCAAGTTCTTCTCTGAAGACAGACCATTATTAGAAAAGAAGGGAGCTATTTAAATCATCTGTTCCTGGAAATATCTATATAGGGACTAATTGCAAACATTTCTGCTGTTTGCTTGACACGATTTCTTAATGGAGAAGTACATGAAAAGATTCATAGTCCAGAATCCGAGTTCAGAATTAAACAGATGCAAAGCAGCACTGTTCAGGTGGCCAAAGCAATAAGTAGTTGATGTTCTGGGAGAAAATGAAAATAACTTGATTTGTGTATCTTTGCAGCAAGATGACTGAGAGCTAGGTTAAACCCAGGTAGGATGGAGAAAAGTTTATTTATATATATAAAGAAAAAAGAAAAAAAAGACACTGGCTCTTTAACTCACTTTTTAAGCAAGTGGGTTAAACAACACATTAAAATGATTGACTGTGCACACATTTAACATGGAAATAGGAAGATCTCTTAACTTTAGAGGAGGAGGTCATAGAGCAAACTTTTGGTCAAAGCAGGGGCACAAAACCTAACCAGAGGTAAGGCAGAGCTCAGCCAATTGATATGACATGTTTGCAGCAACATTAAGTGACTCCGATGCTCAGGAGGGCCCTTCTGCCCATTGCCTGCTTCCAGCTATTAAATGGCACAGTCAGAAATGCATGGAGTTTACATCTTCCACATTGTCTCCCCACTAAAACAAACCATACACAAAATCATAGAGGAAATTGAAGACAATGTGAGATCAAAGGAAACTGAAGACAACATGAGATATTCAGATGGAGCTAATACTCCAATATTGGACTCCATGATTTTGCTTTTGATGCAGTGCAGGATTCTGGCTATTGGGCTGGAACTGCTGATAATTGTGTGTTATTGATTTTTTTTTCCTCTGTTTCATAGTACCAGAGTCAATTCCCTTCTTTGCTGATGCACAGAGCTCGCCAAAGCACATGGGCTGGAAGGGAAGAACTTAGACTTGATCAAATATCCCCCCTCCATCGCTAGCAGCATCTTCAGCAATGAGGAAATAACATCTCAGCCCTACGGTAGGCATCCTGTGATGCTACTGCCCACAGTGCCAGTGATTGCCTCTAGCATCAAAGAATTTCTCTGCAAGGACCCCCATTGCCTGAATCATTTACCTTTGGAGTGCGTCTCCGTGCAGCAACTCTCCAACCACCACCCTGCAGATGCAACCAAGCTGGCCTTCTTTTTGTTATGTGGGGTACTGATAACAACACCTCTGTAGCCGCTGAGAATTCAGGAACAGACTCAAAATCTTGCTGGGAAGGTGGGTAAATATTCAAGCAGATGGCTGCTGCTGAGCTCTGCTGCAGCTACTCCTGCTGTTCTGTGGGAAACTCGGGTTTAAGACAAATTGGACCAAGCACAACACAAGGAAACATGCTGAAATCATGACTGGTAAACAAGAGGAACAGTAAACTGGAAAATAAAAGACCAAAACAGCTGTGGCAGAAACTAGACCTAAATAATGAGCAAAAAAATGAGGGAACAGTCTAAGGTCATCCTGCTTCTCTTTTGGGGGCCTTAAAAATAGCTCAAACAGGAGAAAATCAAAACAAAGCACAGAGGGAACAAAACAATGGTTTATATTACCTCTATGGCTGCTAGCCCATTTGTCCTCAGGCTCTCCTGCTTCTCAGATATTTCTCACCCAGAGCACAGAGAGAAAACCCTTCATATATCCACAGCCATCAGCTTCATCTACATCCTAAAGATTACCCAATTATAAGACCATATTTCTTCTTTCCATTATGGATTGTTTTATTTCTTTAAATCTTCTTAAATTATAAGATTAACTGTTTTTTTTCTGCATATTACAGTATCAGAGTTATTTGTGGGGAATGGTGAATAATGGGGATTTACTCTCTGCTTCATGGGCTACCAGTTGATTCTTACATACCCTTCAAGAAGTCCTTATCATTTTCACCCCCTTTATAGCTCTGGTTCTTTGCTTCTCTCTGACAGCACCATAGAAGACATCTAGCTTTGCCTGACCATCACTGCACTATTTAGCATTCTAGTGTTATATTGCCATTCTCTGCTAATTTAGACACAACAGACAAACCCAGACAGTGGAAAAGAGTAGCAGAACCTATAAGGAGGATGCCTTGGATTGGTCAGAGCAAAGAGAGGTCTGCAGAGAAAGGGAATCCCATCCTAATTACTGAGGGACCTGGGATTTTGGAACTCAAATCTCCAACTGCTTCACACCTCTCTGACCTCAGCCTTGAATCTGAATACAATCCTAAGAGTGACAGAAAATTATTTTTTGCAAATCTGCATTGTGTGCCAGAGCCCCAGTGTTCCCCAGAGGACCACCCAGCTGTTTGCTCTCACTAGGATGCAGAAAACATGTGGCTAACAATAACATCTGGCACCAGTGGGTGACTGATGTCCATTCCATGGCAGTTGAAAACCAAGAGGTTATTCATCTTGATTATTATTTTTTTTAAAGCTCTGACAGTCTAAAAACAGATTTGTTTTGTTTTGTTTTTAAACTGAAATAGAGGACAGTTCATGACAGCTAGAACAGCAGGTGGCTGGTGATCGATTCATTTTAGAGAAAGATGACTAATTCTCTCCTGTCACACATGAAAGCTATTTCAATATCAAACAAAGAGTCTAATTTTGAGAGGCTGCATTATCCTCCAAGCACTTGAACCCTGAGATCTTCCTTTTCTATTTCACACAAAGTTTTCTTCACAACTCATGCACAATTTTTGTAACATGCTTCTTAGGAGATTATGACAAAAAGTACTTCCCTTGCATCAGGGACAGTCATTTGTTTGCAAATGCAGATGTATTAAATCTTGTTAATTCTACTGAGGAAAACATAGCCATGGTCACAGTGTGAGTTTCAGTCGGAGACTTGTAAGAAGAAGAATGTGTCAGAAGGATAAGGAATATAAGGAGACATTTATCGTTTTGTGAAGTTTGGGGAAGTGGAGGATGTCAAATAAAGGTTTGTAATATTTGAAGTAAATAAATAGATAGGGTGTTTTTTTTCCCCTCTTTAATTCATTAAGATATATCCCAGTGCTTTTCAGAGGGCTTAACAATGATGTAGTGGCAGAAAGCAATCCTAAAACCTCTTGTATTGAATTTTTAAGATTTTGACAGTACAGCTCCTCCCACAGATACTTTTCTCACCTTTTCTTAGAAAAGGAAGACTGGCCACATGCTTAAGAGCTTCTTCCATCCATCTATCCTGACCACCAAAAAGACACCAAAAAGGCTGTACAGGACACGTTATTTAGAGCAGCCCATAGATTTGCAATAGGAACTTATCTCTTTGAAGCTTTGGGAGTGAGACTACACTGGTGCATCACCCTTGCATGAAGCATAGGATGGGAAGATAGGTAGATTTGGCTCAGATTGCTTCAGTGGTTCAGAAGTACAAGACAAAAACTCAGGTCCTATGTGCACTGGGCCAGAGGTGCTTGATCAGTTTGGACATCATTTAAAGGCTCTGATGGCACAGTCTGCTTTAGAGGAAGTGTCTTCCTTGAAAACAGCAGGACAAGGAAAATCAAGCTGTAGAAAACTCTCCTGAGCACATACAAGTTTGTTTTTCAACGGTGGGTAAGCAGGAATCTTTAACTGCTTTTCATAAGAATAAATGGCATATTCCCAACACAGAATGTATGCAATACTTCTCCAAGTAAAGGAGAAGCAGAAGTCTGTAACTCCACCTGAGTAGGTCTGGGAGGCAAAGCTTCACTTCAAATGTTTAAGAAACAACATAAGAAACACCTGAAAATGGCGTCTAAGCATGAGACATATGACACCTTAACCAGCACAGCAATTAACCCTGTCCAAAAGTATGCATTTGTTGTACACAAAATTTGACTGCAACTACTCAAAACATAAAGAACCATCAATACTAATTCCTCCCCCTCCTATAAGCAAATTACGAAGCACTTATGTTTCATCCTGAGCTTGTTCTGAATGCTTCTTAATCCCATTTTATCTAATCCCATATAGGCTGAGTCTTTGATAGGCAGTTTACAGGGTGATGAATGGTGTAAGTTAAGGATCTCCCACCAGGACTGTGCTTGGCTTGCTGGCTTCCTGGCTTGTTTTGGTGCACATCAAGCACATAAGGAAATCTAAACAGTGAAACTGCATGTTGCGGTATTGACTGTTAAGGAAATTTTATATACTCAGAACCATATCATTCATGATAACTTTTAAAGAATAGGAGGAAATAGAACAAAAAAAGGTTAACAGAAAACAAGCTACGACCTCAGCTGAGTGGAGAACTATTTCTCCAGATTGTGTGACACTTAAAATAAGACTGAAGTAATAGCAGAGTCAGGAGTGCCTGCAAAGGTCAAGAGGAGATGAGCATTGCTCCAATGATTTAAAAGCATCTTCTTAGTGCCATAAAGACCCATAAGCAGAGTGCTATCCAAAACCAGTTGTCAGATGAAGTGCTTTCAAAGAAGACAACATCCTTCAAGCCCAGAAGTGGTTATTTTTAGAAAAGTTAAAATACTCACACTCCTACCTTCAGCCTGAAGCTAGTGGTTACATGAGTATAAATAATTAGAGCTAAGAAATGAGAGGTCAAGTGTTTATGCTCCTGCTTAACTTCCCCTTGCTAAGCTTTGCCTCACTGCAGTAGGATTTCAGTGGTGAGGGGTACGTGGTTGTGCACTTTGTGCTTCAGGTTACTGACTGATTAAAGCATAAAAAGGTAACCTAGACTGGAGGTCTACTATTGCTGTGAAAGTGTCTCACAGTTCCATTTTAAGTTTGATAACAGCAGCAGGCTTTGAATAAAGAAGAGCACTATATGGCATTTAAATAGCAGAGCTAATGTAATTATCTGTAAGTTGGAACAATTATATAAAAAACATGCAATAAAGGAAGGAGACAAAGCACTCAGCCATCTCAAATGAATCAAATGCCAGAAGGGACCTGAATCTTCATTACAGACTGATGACCTGCTAAATTACATTGCCAGGGCACACACAGTCCCACCACCGACAGGTTAATTCCAGCCTGCTTCTGTGGAGAGATGAGTAATCCTTCTCTCAAGCCCATACCCAGGAAGTAGATAAAAAGAGCAATGCCATTGACAGACTTCATAAGAATCTGCTGGACCTCACTGGTACTGCACCAAAAAGAATCATTAAAGAGGTTACAGGAGGCTTCCTACTTCTCTGGTCATCTGAGCAGAGAGGATCTAATAAGTGAAGTAATGGATAGACTGAGAGTGCTTCAACGAGGACACTCACTAACCCATTAACTCAAGGAAGCCAGTTTTTCTCATAAATGTACTTCCTCAACGTGTAAATGCAATGAGGTACACGCATGCTCAGCAAGAATACAAGTGTCAGTGAGATTGAAGCATCACTTTGAGCACAGAGAGGGTGATGCTCATTGGAAAGTGCTCCTGGAATACAGCTGCACCAAGGAGTGACTGTCTTTTGATAAAACCTGGGGACAAAAACAGCCCAGTTCCCAGACTTTCAGCAGTGGAAACCCACATCTTCCCATGATTATTTAGTACCTAAGAGCTAACTGCAGTTTGACTAGGGTTCTGGTGTGTCCACAGTGAGCTGGACCATCCAACTACACTTGCCTGATTTTGGCACCACTTTCACTTTCCTTCCAAGT
The DNA here is from genome assembly GCF_047663525.1 of Anas platyrhynchos. Classification (NCBI taxonomy): domain Eukaryota; kingdom Metazoa; phylum Chordata; class Aves; order Anseriformes; family Anatidae; genus Anas; species Anas platyrhynchos. The sequence goes on from NC_092587.1 coordinate 177,941,183, forward strand.
GTTGAAGGATCAGGATCAGAGGATAACTCCTCTTCCTTTTTTCTAGACCAATGCAAAACTATTCTCAGACTTCATTTTTTTCTCTGTGGCCAGTTAAGTAACAGAACCTTCCATTTTTTGCATTGATTTGAGGGAAAATTACCTTAAAGTAATTGAGATAATTTCTTTGAATGGTGGCTACAGACTTGTATAGTTCACTGTGCACTAAACTATAGAGATCATTAACTATATCATTACAAAAGTTAACTGAAATAAGTGCACGTTGGATGACTCCTTGGGAATGTGGTCCAAAACCTATTAATGAATAGTAAGTAAAAAGCAAGTGTTTTTCTAGTAATTGGGAGATGGGGGTGAGATACAGTCTATTTATGTCCCCAGATATTGAAAGTCACAGACTTCCCAAAATACTACCAAATGCTGAGGTACCAACCACTCTGTTTTCCCTGTAGAATCTGGTATAGCAAAGAGGATCATGTTTTCTATGGCAAGAAGTAAAACTTATCCATACATTTCTCCTTATCCACCTAAAGATAAATATCCTATCTCTTAGATAAACATATATGGAGTCATAAAAGAAAGGGATCTGGTCTGATTTTTGTCCTGTGATCCAACTGTTAAGTGTTACAAAGCAGAAATGGCTAAGTGTGTTAAATGACAAACACATGAGGAATCCTATTTCAAAGGGTTCTGATTTAAATTAGAATTGCCCTAGAACATTTTTCTGGATTCAGGCACCAGGTAGGATTGCTGAGTAGGAGAGAAACATTTGATATGGGCAGGCTCTGGTGGATTTTAGGTTACTGTTGCTCCTAGGGTTTAATGTATTTTTTTAAAGTGATGCGGAAATGATAAAGGTGTTTCCTTTATCATCATTCCTGCTTTGACATGCAAGGCTTGATCCAGACAACCCTTAAAAAGATTAAGAAGAAACAGGAATCTTTCCTGTCAATGCAATGGAGTTTTTTTCATATCTTTACTTTGCACTTGGATTGAAATTTTCCTGCCAGTGACTGTCAAGCAGCAGAGAAGCCAGTTAATATAGTTCATATGCTAGTGTGCTTTTTTTTTTCCAATCAGAGACAAAACAGCAACATTTTCAGAAGGAGTTAATTCCACATTACACAAAATTAATTCCTCTTATTTGCCTCCAGAAATGATAAGTTTTCACTTCCATAAATCACCCCAACTTTGGAAGCTTCAGAATGTGTGCCAGCTCCGTGTCTTCTGAATAATGAAATCACTACGTTTGGTATGAAAACATAGATTACAGCAGTTTAATTAAGACAGTTCTGGAAAAGTGAACAAATATTAGAGCAAATGTTCAGTATTAAATGAAAAACAAATTACATTTTTTTTGGTTAAGTTATATGTTTGGTAGGGGAAGACATGTCCTAAACAAAGACAGCATTCTTCTCGCTATTCCTGGAGTGGATCTGTATCTAAAGATGAAGACAAGATGGGTTTTAATCACAATATTGAGTTAATCAAGTGCAGCCTGGAGAAGGAGAGAGTAAATAGTACCTGTTCAGAAATGGTGCTTCTTTCTTCTCTATATGCAGATCCACTGTTAGGAAGTCTGGTTCTCATTTGCTTTCCAGCACAGATGCAGAATCCAAGCTGCTTATGTAGATAATGTTATGTTTTTAATATTAAAATTCAACCTAGTGAAATTCAGATTTTTTTTCCTGGGGGAACTTCAAGGCACTGGCATTCGGTTTCATCCTACATCACAAAAGAAAAACAAAAAATACCTCCCTTTGACTGTTCTTACAGATTTTGTTTCGACTGTCTCAATTTGAATTAAACGAGTGTGATAATAAACTGAAACATTGCAACCTTTTATAAAACAAATATTTTGATTACTTCCCTCAAATATTTTGACACAACCACAGTACACAACCATGAAATCACTTCATTTCTTTCAAATAACATTTGCCAACAGAAAGCTGTTACATTTACAATTGTTGACAAATTCTGATTAGAAACTAACTAATCTGTTAATGATGAATGAACAGATGTATTTATCCACCATCAATACACACCCAGGGCCCAGAATGTATAAATCTCACCTAGGCATAGGAGCAATCTGGATCTAAAGTGACACTTCTGTATACAGGAGACTGGGCTCATCCAGAAATGATGGATATTCACATCATCATCATCTGCTCTAACTATGAGCTCCCCATCCTTGACGACCTTCTGCTAAAGTCACTGTGAAGAGAGGAACAAAGAAAAGGAAGGAAAACTCTATTTAGTTTCCCCCAAGAGCCTGAAATATCCTTTATCTAATGTGCTTCAAGTTTCTTTCTGCTTCAGGTAAGCCTTTCAAAGGCCCATATTCCAAAAAGCATATTGACTGCAATGCACTCCCCTCTAGTCTGTGATTGATTTCGTTGTTTTCTCCTCTGTTTGCTTGCTTGTGTTTAGATGCATTACCCTTACACTTTAAGGCCTGCAGGGAGCACGGTTATGATCTGTCGCACCCCATTTACCACCGATCTTTGTGGCCATCAGCAGTGGTACCTAAAAACAAACAACACATAACTACAAGGTCAACAGAAGAGAAAAGGAGCCCCTAGATGTCCAAAGAATGAGCTATAGCCAAAAGAAGGATGAGGAAGGAAGCAGGGACTGGGGATAGCAGGCAGTCAAAAAAACTCTAACCATGTGCTGCCAAATGGGAAATTGGTCCCTTGGGTTGAGCTGGAGTACTCCGATCCTGCCTGGGCATGGAAAGAAGGACCAGATCTCATATTGGGGGAAGGCAGGGCCTTCAACCTTTCTACCTGGTCCCAAAACACCTACACCTCCAGTACAAGCATTTAACAGAGGTGCCCAGGCTGGGGTCACAGGCAGCACAGGCTGCCTTGGTGGGAAGAAGAAGACAGAATTCCTCTCTTCCAGTTGAGCTGGAAGAGAAAAATTGGAGACAGCCTGCCAAGTGGGCAGCACCCACCTCCTGTAGCCAGGAACCAACAACCATGGTCATGGGTAGCACACAGCTGGAGGATGAGAGCAGGAAGCTTCCAGTGAGGGGGACTTTCTCTTGTCTTGTGCCTGGAAAAAGTTAGTACAGCAGAACCCTAATCTTCATCACTACTCCTGGGTATGTTAAATGAACATAATCACCCAGTAATGCAAAGTAATAAGGTGAAATGAAGCATTGCTCAAGTTTAAGTACTGGGAAATCACCAGGCACCTGAGAAAACAAGTGAAAGATTATCTCACATAAAGCTTCTAAATGCAAGTTGACCATTTCTGTATCCCCCTGCATGGTTGATGTCATGTACATGATCCCTATGACTTCTCTCATTAATGTCATGCTCAGATAAGCTCTGATTGCTTTCATGTTATCACAGAATACTTGGTGTTCCACTGCAGAAAAAGAGAAAAGGAGGAAAAAATAAATAGAAGAGGAAAAAAAGGCAAGGCAAGGAAAAGATCTGAATGAGCAGACTCCAAAGGGTGGAAGTGAAGAAATGGCCACTTTACAGGTAGAAAAACACATCTGTCCTGGCCTACAGTCTATTGTATCAGAGTTAAACACAGTGGGACAGAATCTGTTTTGATTAAAGCAACGTCTAAGATAAAGGAGATGTACCATAATCAACCAGCTGTGAATGGCAATAGGCAGGGATGATCAGGGCTGGAATCTGCACTGAAAACAGCTGCTCAGAAGTGACTGGACAAATATCAAAATGAGGAAAAAAAAATGAGGAGGAGGAAATGGTAATGAACAATAGTAGCGTATCCAATGACTCTCAGCCCAACAGAACCCAGAATATTTTTGCAGCATAATAGGGAAGCTATTCAGAGAGGTCACTTTACCCAGTACCAGCGTGGAACTGCCACCCGTGTAAATATCTGGTTGATAAGAACAGTTATTAACAACACAGCAGTGATACCACAAAGCTACTTAAGGCTGGAAGTATAAAATAACACCTAAACTATCTGAAGCATCAGGTGGACAAGTTACTCAGCCTGAGTTCAGGTTTGGTCAGTAAGGCAGTTTCAGTCCATCCCTTCAAAACCAGTGTGTTGGTATGATCCAAATTCTCTGAAGCCTGCAGCAAAGACGTCTGTGTCTGAGATGTTCTCCCTGGTTCCTCCTACAGGCAGCAATGGGGAATTGATATTTTCAGGACACAATTCATGTGATCAGTGATAGACATTTATTTTAACATGAGGTGAATCACGTACCAAAATTATAGTCATGTCCTGGCTATAAAATAAAAAATAAAAAATAATTAAAAAAAAAAGAGCCTAAACAAGTAGTTTGAATGTGAACATCTTTATTGTATATTTTGTTATCTCTGTCAGATGAAGGCCATTTGATGTATACAGATACTAGATGCTGTGTGCAAGACACCAGACATTGCTAGAATGAGTTTTTATTTCTTTATTTTTAACGAAGAGGATAAAAATGTAGCAAAAATAACATCTACAAGATAGCAAAGCATATGTTTTTCTGGTCACCATGCCCGTCTTTTTCTGCACTCATTTTTAGCTTCACATTTCTTGCCATTGTAGCATTCTCTCTTCCATTTTCTTTACATGTTTATGCTTTGTAAGTGGCAACAGCTCTCTAAGTGCCAAATCACCATATTATGGGAGGAAGAGGAGTTCAGGATGCTCAAAGAAGTACAATAAAAACAACAACCCTCTTCCCCCTCACCTTTTTTTTCTCTATTTTGAGTTGAAGATCAAAACAGGGGGACAGAACCAACAGAAAGGACTGCCAAGGCATTTAGTCATTCAGTGAAATAAGGAGAAGATTGGTAGGCATAGTTTCTGGAAGAAGAAATAGGTTCAGCAGAAATAAAAGCTTTTTAGAACAAACTTCAAGGTGGTCTGGGAGTCAGCTGTGATTTTAACAGACTGTGTTACTGGATTAGACAATCTACATCTAGCTCAGCCTGCTTTGATGCCTTTGCTCTCATTCTTCCAGAAAGGAAGAATTATGTGCAATGAGAAATATTTCTGCATGTTCTTTGAATATGGTGACTTGAGTAAATAATAAAAATGATAATGCTTACTCCCAGAGATGAAGTGAGAAATAATGGCTTTGACAAATAACATGATCCTTGGAAACACAGGGAAAAAAATCTTTTCATATAACTTTGTACTATTTTTGAGACTTATAGTTTTCTGAGTATTAGCTTTTTCGAGAGCTCGTAATTGAACATAAATGAACAATTATTCTCAACATTCAGAAGAGGTTAAAATGATCACTGAGTACCTAAGTATTGCCTCCGAGTAGCTGATTCTGAAAATACAACCAGGACTATTACAAAAAGAATCTTCTGCAAGCTCTTTTCAAGAACAGTCATTTAAATTTTGATTATTTTTTTTTTTTACATCTGCAAGAAAATCCTTCATACTAGATGGACAATGCTAAATATTTAGGTATATATACATACCTAAATATTTAGGTATAAATATTTGCACCTTGCTGCAAATGAATGAAATTCATTATATGTAAAGGCATTGAATTGAATTACATCCAGGAAGGTAGGGTGCAATTACAAAGCAGACACAATGCAATGTGGAACTCTATCAAGAAGCAGCGTTATGAAGTTCCAACAGGATTTTTTTAAATGTATTCAGAACAGATGGTATGATAGATCCATGTCCTCTATGCAAGAGAGATCAGAAGCTTGCAGAATGGTGTTGTTTTCAGTTCATTAGGTTCAGACCATCTGGCTGTGGTGGGAGATTTTGAACTGATGAAATCCAGGTCCTCATGGTGCCCTGGTGAGTCAAAGCATCTCAGTCCTCTCTGGTTTTTACAATGAATCTATGCAAAAGCCACAAGTTCACCTTGCCAGTCAATTCCATCTGCCCATGCTCTTCCCTTTCTCCCTGCACTTCAAGCTCTGTGCAATTAGCATCATATTTAAACAGCAGTTTACTGGTCAGATCCTGCTTTACCTTTTTGAAGTGCTCTTACAAGCTTTCTTTAATCACTTTTTTTCCTGGCAAAGCCCTTCAGAGCATTGCATTGACATCACCTTTTTATGTATGGTACCACCAGTCTCTGATTTATTTTGAGATTAAGTGACCTACTCAATGCTACAAGAGAAAACAGCATCAGAGTATCAGACTGAAATTCAGGAGTGCCTCTCACTCTCCTCCTAAGGATGAAGATCATAGCTTTTCCTTTTCCTGTTTGAAAATCAAGCCTTATGAAAAGAAATTAAAACCATAGTCAGCACTGACAAACAAGTTCACAAATAAAATGAGAACAGGAAAGGTATGAAGAGCTAAGAATGGTGTTATACATTGAAAATGGAAGAATTGTCACATGGCCTTTGGGATGGGTAAGGTTTATCTCATCTAGTTTTATAGCTACAATTCAGAAATAACTTGTAGATACTGATTTCAGGATGCAGCTTAATAAATGAAGTTGCCTATTACCACTTGAGGTGCCCCAGTATTTCTGGCTGACCCGCTCTGCAACATTGGCTTCCACAAAGCACTAACAGGCTCTGACAGAAGTCCCTGTTCTCTTGCTCATCAAGAATAGTCATAGACCTGGAGCTGCTAAAGAGCAGGAGCAACTCTTTAGGCTTTCCTGTGGATGTGGAGGGCCCTGTGTTGATAGAAAAAGAGACAACAACCTGAGCAGAACAGTCAAGTACAGGATGCAATTGATGGGAATAGGAAGCCTGCAGTCTATGTGTTAGAGCATTGGCATCATGAAGGGATGCACTTGCATCCCTTCATTGTGTGTATCATCTGAGACTCTGGATAGTCACCTTGGGCCACATTCACAAAGAGGATTTTGTTATCTTAAAGCCATGCCCAGGAAGAGTTAGAATAAAGTGCCTCAAAAGAGAATTCATAGTAGTTAGCATACTAAGTTTTGGAGAAGGGTACAAAGCCACCTAGTAGGAAAATCCACATTGAAAGAAGTGTCCTTCAGACACAAGCACTTACATGAAGCCAGGATCCCCATGAAGCACCCAAAAAAAGAGATCCTTTTGGGACAGGGCAGTGCAGACTCCTGTATTTCACTCTCTACAAGACAGCATCTTAGGCACAGAGCTGAAGGTAAGCAGGAGAGGAAGATGTCATCCCTCCCTCTTGCCTATGATCAAGAAATATGACATCTCTGGTACTGGAAGGTGAGAGCACTTCAAAGTTTCCTCCAAGGAAAAGAAGGGTGATACATACTCTGTTTGCTGCACATAGGAGATGCACAAACAGCCTCATGTAGCCACTGTCCAGCAGACAGTCTCAGCCTGAACCCATGTCCAGAGCCTTAACCCAGCCCTCAGCAATGGGCTGAGTTCCCTTACAATAAGCCCATATCTGGAAATAGCAAGTCTGTTGCTGTAACAGTGGTCTAAATATCTTAGATCGTTAAGGAGAAGTGATATCACCTGTTAGACCAATTACTGCATGCAGGGGCACAAGACCTTGGTCAGGTTTTTTTAAGTCCTTCTCTGCTGCTGTACACAATTCTCAAGCCGAAGTATGTTGTCAGCCTTGGAGTATATTAATTCAGGTCAAAATTGAGATTAATGGTACTTTTTCCAAGAATTCACGCATTCTAGCGTAGCACTTGGTCTGAAGGCCAATTTACCCATGCTGTAGTGTTCTGGGATCTCTGGAAAATTATCTCATATAATCACTGGGCAGCAGCCCAGGAGAATTTTGATTTTGGCTAGAGTTACAAATAGTTATTTCTGAATGATGGATCATCTGCATTATACAGTTCATATTTCTCATAAAACTTTTGCTCATAAATCAAGAGGGATATAGCCTCTTATGTACTTCATCTAATGAAATATAGATTAGTCTGCGGGAAGATTTTTGGAAGTCAGTTTGATGAAAGTCAGCTTGTGTTTCTTTTCACCAGCCCTTTTTGTTGAAGAAAAAAAAAAGATATAAAAATAAAAAAGAGAAAAAAAAAAAAAAAAGCAGGATACATCCATTAAAAAGGTATTAGCATAGGGACACTTCTTGGCATCAAAATGAGAGATTATTTTTCACACATACACAGGCAAGTAAGCAGTTCAGATTATAAAATACTACCGAGGCAAAAAGCAATGTCCTAAATGTCCTACTTACTGAAATCCTACAAATACATTAAGTACATTTGCTTCCCCAGAGTTTGTCCAATATGGAAGGTAATCTTGTAATGCTGTCGCTACATGCTGACACAGCACAGCTTACAGGCACCTTGTGAAATCAGTGAGTTATAATTACAAAACGAAGATACCCAGCTCAGCATACACGGTGTCTGTGAGAAATCAGGCTGTAATACGGTTTCACTTCTGCTCTGTGTAAGCTCTCCAGCTCTCACTTGAAGGCACTGGAGACTCGTTTGCACCTACACAAGGCTACTGTGTTCGACTCGGAGTAAATCAGGAACAAAGAAGGGGCAAGTGAGATCTCACAAGAGAGATTCTTCCCAAAGCGAAAATGTACACAGCTCAGCTGTGAGGTTACAATTATAGAAACTTCACAGAAACTCTTCCCCGCTCTCCAAGAAGCTTGTTGCCAGTGATGAAATCAGAAGGGGAAAAGATTTGCATTAAAGGTTCATGAGCAACTTCCCAGATGTCACAAGCTCCTAGCTCCCAATGGTTGATACTTTTGGATATAAGGATGAAACTTTTCACAATGAGGGCAGTAAGAGAGGTTGCCTGGAGAAGTTGTGCATCTCCCATCAAGGGAAGCACTCAAAGTCAGGCTGGATGCAGTTTAGAGCTACCTGATTTAGTGAAAGGTGCCCTGCAGCCCTCCACTACCAAAACCTTGCCACATAAATCCCATACAGAGATGGCCTATGAAGCCATGGCTGGCACAGAGCAGTCCCTTACTCTGCCAATAGCTCCAAGGAGTGAAGCAGAAATTATCCACACAGTAAAGCAACGCAGAGTAGCTCATCACAGTGACTGGAAGCTGGAGAGGGCATGTTAAAGTAGCAACCCCATGCTCCCTAAATGATGTAACAAAGAGAGAGTTTTCCTGAGAGACCCATTCAGAGATGGCAGAAGAGCACTTTTCCAATTACCTGATCATCTGAAAGGTGAGTAGTGGGTGTCACTCACAATCAGGCTTACAAAAACAATGCTCTGTAGCCTTGAGCATGACATTTCTTGTAACATCAATTCAGGTAACAGAAACATAATCACAATGTTCATTCCTCCTAGGAAGCAAACTTTTTTAATTGTTTAGATGCAAAAAGATGCCTGAGTGGCTCGTACCACTCATGCCCATGTAAATTTATTTGAGTGAAAGTTTGAGAATAAATAAACAATACTATGAGGATCCCCATATCTCTTCACCTGCAATTTGCTATTCCAGGCAACTGTTCAGATTTGCTTGCCTGATGTCCATGGATCTTGAGGGATCTGTGCTTATTACCACAGCATCGCCAGCTTCTGCTCTGGCTCTCTGAAAAGATGGCAAAATGATCTGAGGACCACCCCTCTGCTCCTTGGCAATGAATAGTCATTATGAACATTCAATAGACCCTGTACAGCTTTTCAGGAGTTTTTTTCTTGGAAAGAGGAAAGATATTTGCTGTCTTTTGCTCCTTGACCTTCTCTCTTTTAATTGCCAGTTCCTTGGGGAATTTGAAAGTAGTGTGTATGATTCCCTTCAGTCTTGTCATATGTTTAGTGTTCAAGTCCTGAATGCAGGTGTTCCTAAAGACTCTAATAGAAGGAAAGTAAATTTCTAGCTTATTTCATTGTCTTCTGCTTTCCTCCTGCTATTGATAACGGTAAGCTCTTGACCAGCTATTTATTTTTATCTTAATTACTTGCTGTGTGTTGATGCAGCCATTTAGATGGATAAAACTGCATCGTGTTGAACTCTGCATGCAGCACAGGTTCATATGTAATCTGCTCTTAAGAGAGTTCAACCTCTGGACTGAATGCAAATACAAATGTTCACCAGAGCATGACTGCTACCAAGAATAACGAGTGGCATTAATGAACAAAGTTTTCCATCAAAGAATTAAGTAAATAACAAACGGAATAAATGACAAGGCTGACATTTTAATAGAGAACTTTCCTTCTGAGTCACAGCTGTGGGTTGTGAATTGTGGTAGGCTTACACTCAAAGGGTGTTTAACTTTTTTTCAAATCACTCGGCAGCATGTGTTATTTAACACATGCTTCATGTGTCCATAAGCTATTTCTTTCTCCTTTTTTTCTTCTTTTTTTTTTTTTTGAAGATGTGATATTTTAGATTTCTTTGCAGTATTTCATTTTTCTTAGTGAACGCTCTTGAAAACCACTTAAAAAAAAAAAAAAAAAAAAGACAGATGAGAAAGACAAAAATATCATTTACCCTGAAAATGTAAAGTTTTCCAACAAGCTGGAGAGCTCTTCCTCTGACTTTCCTACCTACAATGTATTACCTATTTTTAAGAGAAATGAAGATATAGTGTGCAGATATGATAGACTTCCCATGTGCCCTTTCCATCACTGGCAATTTGCACTCATCCCAAAACATATGTTTTTATAAGCTGTTTTCAAGCACCCACTAAATATAGCCATATGTTAATTATAAGTACCTAGGTTCCAATCATTGCTACTTGTCTTGCCCAATGGCTTCTTATTATTACACTTAAATCTAAGTATTTATATATATATATAAAAAAAAAAAAAAAAAGAGAGAGAGAGAGAGAAAGAAAACCCACCCACTTTTAAGTTTATTTTGTTATAAACCTTGCCAGATCTGGGATAAAAAACTTCATTAAAGTCTGCTTATGTGACTGAAAAAGTGCTGGATCTTCCTGTTCAAAAAATAAAAAGAAAAAGGGAGAAATGCACATGTTGTTACACCTTATTCTTGATACAGATCTCTGAAATGCCATTGGTCAAGTCTGGACTGTGGAAATGAACCACAAATATAACACCGTGCTTATGGAGAGTTAAATTTAGCAGATGTTAAGTGTTACCAAACCTTCCTCACAGGTTGAAGAGATTGCATGGTGGAGAAATAGTCTTAGAAAATGTTCCACAAACAAGCCTCAAGAGCTAAACTCTAATCTGTCCTGGAAAGTCAATCTCACTGGAATTAGTTTTTAGTCACTGTAGCTCAATCCATCGTTATTAAAATAAGTAGCTGAATCCCATCGTAACTAACGTGGGAATTGCATTGATAGGTTCATTTGTAAGCTCTTCTCCAAAAGACACCTCGGAGATCAAACTTCACAGAAATCAGTAAGCCTGAAAAGTCCCACACAATCAGCTGCATGTTGTAGGTGAACACAGGCTGCCACCAGACATTACAAAGGGACAGAAGTCCTGAAAAATAGCAAATATGGATAATAATATCTCAGAAACATTCTCAGTTACTGTCACACTGACTAACAGCTATGGATTATAAAATAATTATGAGAAAATGGCAAGTAAATGGATAAATAACAGTAGAGAAATGGGGGCCCGACTGATAAACATTCCTAAAATCAGATTGTTCTAGGAAGAACTAAAGCAAGTCTTATGCATCTGCTTAGCACACACGCATCATCTCAAGAGCTACAAGAGGCAAGAGCAGTTAAGGACAAGTAGTACAGTGCCCTGCGTCTTGTTACTCAGCATGATCTCAGCACTCCTTTTAACATTAAAGCAGTCCAAGGACTGAAACAGGATAAATACAGTGAGCTCTGGATGTTCTTCCCACTGCCTTACAGGAGGGCAGAATTTGCATACCTGAAGCTCATGACATTTTGAGATGTTGTAACAAGGAAGGATTTCAGATTTACTGAGAAATTTAAGGTTATTTTATTCATTCTTCTTATTTTTAATCACCAAGTCAAATGTTGGTCCTTCACAGTATGTGTGGCCATCCACTTGGGATGCTCTCTCCCCCCAAGGCAACATCTCCACCAAAACCCAGCACACCTTCAGCACACGAGGAATCAGTGTCATGATTAAGAGTTTTGCAACACTAGCCAAATCCTGGGTTTTCACTGGAAGAGGAGGTGTGGCAGATAATAACAAGAAAAGTTCACTGCTATTTCCTGAGAAGTAGAATTGGTGCCATTTGAGGGGGTTTCCTTTACTGCTCCCACAGTTTATCTGGTCTGAACACTACATAGGATTTAGATATGTTTCACTTACTCAACAGTCACAGAATATATTGTACTAACACTGTTTGCCCAGTGATCTTCTGGCATGAATAATGAAGTTTCAGGAAGCCGTATTCTTTTTCTAATTATCTATTATCTTCATTATTCAGCCACTCTCTGCTTATTAATTACAAAAAAAAAAAAAAAAAAAAAAAAAAAATCCACCTTGGCATTGAGGTTTTGATTCAGCAAATGATTTTTTCTCAAGATACTTTCAGATGACTTAAAAAGGACAAAAAATTCTCACTGGCAAATTACACATTTATTAAGATAAATTACTGAGGTTCCTCAAGGACATGAAATCAAAAATAGTGTGCCATGTGAAAGGTAATAACAAAAGACTGGGAGATTCTTTCATCAACTTTTGCAATTTCCTTTGATGCTTCATATGGGAGAAATTCACTTTAAAAAGTGAAAGTTTCAGTCAGAAAGAAACATAATAAAAGGCGCTATTGTTTGCTTGGTCTTTTTTTTTTTTTTTTTTCTTAAAACATTATAGATTGGTATGGCCAAGTTTGTACAGACAGGGTATACAACAGAGGGATATACCTGAAGGCTTTATAGATGCACATCTGGCCAAAAAACAACCTCCAACCAGTTTCTACAAGGTCTCTCTTATGCCATGGGTTGCCAATGCTGTGGAGCCACTCTGGTGTCTCCTCCATATTCTGGTCTCTCCTCCGAATTCTGGTGTCTCCTCCATACTTCTCTGCCAGGGTATTCACACTGTCTGATTTTAGACTCTTGTCAATGGCACAGTTCAGAGCCCACGAGCAAGATGCTCACTTCTACCTGCCTTCAGACAGCCTCTGTAAATGTGTCTCCCTCCCCTCCAGCAGACCTGCAGGGTGCAGTTTGCTCACCATCTCTCTCCACTGTAGGTCTCACAGGAGCTGTGACAGTGAAGTCAGGCAACTACTGTCAGCAGTCTGCATGGGGTTTGTAAGCCTTCCTTTCCTTCTTCCTTTCTTTCTTTCTTCTTTTGTGCTGAGCTTTTCTCTGCCACAGTACAAAATCTGGTTCGATATGTGTCCAATGATGACTGATGGGTTGCTTTTTTTACTAAAAAGTGAGATGAAAAATCCAGCATGCCACCCTGTAACAAACTGGCTGTGAAAGACTTGGAGCCGTCAGAATGCATCTTGGAAATAATTTATGAAAAGGCACAACTCATAAACGCTGCCACTATTGATGCAGAATACAGAGCGTTTTCTGGATACGTGACATGATTCATCTCCTACACATGCAAGGATTTAACAAAGAGCCAAGCAGAACAGATGAGAGGAGCTGGAAATGCACTAGAAGTAATTGCATGTGTCGATCTGGCTTTGTGAAAGCAATAACTGATCCCAATCTATTCCCCTGGCTTCTTGCTGAAACTCTAATGATGAGATGCACCCCAAATGAAGAAGGGACATGAAAACAATTGTCGGGACACAACAGACTGCACTCAAGCAATAGCAGAAAGCGTGGAATCATCAACACATTTCCTGTCTCCAGCCAACAAAGCTGGCCAGAATATCACAGTTGGTGAGCTGGATCCATCCTCTGACTTCATTTGTCAAGATGATAGGCGTCCTCAGCTCAGGCTGATCCGGACTGATCCCTGACCAATTTATAGATGAATAATTCCTATATCACTCCCTCATTTCTGTGAGTTATGAACAACATGTGTGGCAGGAGACTTCACGCCAGTCCTCAGTTATATCCCACTTTTCCCAGCTGAACAAGGCAGCTGCCTTAAAGTAAACAAGGAAAAATACTGCTGAGAATAAGGTGGAAGAACAAAGCCACATTCCATACAAAAATTCTGCCTCATCCTCCCTCTACAACCTCACAAGCTGTCAAATCTCATTTCTTTCTTATAAACTAAGATTTATTTTTTTTTTAGCTTTTTACAGGTATTTTGACATCCTTTCTGGAGACCTGGTGATAATACACAATGGGTGAGCCAAATCTGACAATGAGGAGGTGGGGAATACTGGAAGGCAACATATGAGCTAAGACCCGGGAAAGGAGCTTTTCCACAACTTCCCACCAATTTTTGACATCACTAGGCAATAAGCAATGAGGTTGTGCACAGAAGTTTACAAATACGCTGCACATTGTTTCTCCACACATGCCACTCATGTTTTGCAATGAAAAATAGAGGCATCAGGGCTGTGACTACCAGCACACCCTCCCTGTCCCCACCTGATGCAGAGAAAAGCTTATGCAAAGCCTGCCTGGATTATTCCCTTAGCCTTCCCATTTCTCTTGAAATTTTTCTCATCTCTCTGAATTCCAGAGTTTTATAATTTTGATTCTAAGGAGAATGAAAGTCATTTTTCTCGGGTTTTCATGGAATAAAGAGCAGGCCAAAAGTAGTGTACGTGGTTACAGCAATTTAACACGCTTGTTCCTCTAAGTTGTTTACCCACATTGTTTTCGCTGCTTGGTGGCAGGTTGCCATCTCTTGAGAGAAGGAAAGTATCTTCCAGTGCACAGTTGCTACAGCATGGAGTTAGCAAAATATCCAAACACATCATAATTGATTTTTGTCACTTTTCAGCCATCTTGCTTCATACAGCTTTTCCTTTGATCTCTAACAAGTTTCTTCTGGCTCTTGACACATTATTCCTCATGGGGAATTAGCCTCATCTGACAAAAGGCAATAGACTTTCATTACAATTTTCATGGGTTGAACATTTCAACAGCATAATTGAGAAAGGGGTCATCAGAAGTGTGTGTCTTCTATTGACTTTAAGGTTAAAATCTAATGGAGGGTTGAGAATAACAGTGTTGGCTAAAGCAAGATAAAGCAACTTCCCACTTTTGAAAGTGCATTTTCACTTTATTTTGTTTTACACAATCACTTTGTCAGTTTGGAACTCTTATTTGACATGAAGCCAAGTTTTGCTTTACACGGCTTATTTTTTAGAATTAATGGTATTTGCATTAGGCAGGAGAAATCCTACAAAACTTTGTCTGTCATTTCTTTGTGTCACTGTGAAAGGGGGCTGACATTTTTGCAGAGGTTTTGATTTCTGCTGCAGCAGTGTAGTAATGGACTGACAGCTAGCCCTCCAGTTAATGCTTTGTAATGAACCACAGGAACATTTATAGCCAAGGAATAGAAGTATCATTTGTGGATGTATTGTGATACTTGCATAGATAGTAGGTATCCATCTCATTCAATTAGCTATGAAATAAAACATGACTTTCTGAAAATGCGGCATTCTCACTCCATTTGCTTTATAATACCTGTGCAGAGAGTAACATGCAAAGCTTTGAAAGGCCCTAAGCAGGGCCCTTTTAAGGCTGGGACAGGGAACAAGGTTGCCTTGGGCTGTGATGAGCCATCATCCACGCTCTGTTCTCCCTGATTTTGCCTTGGAGCTGTATTGAGACAGGTCCTCCCCAGCCAACTTCAGTTTCCAGCATGGGTGGAAGGGGAGCAGGAGAGAAGGGCAGAGCTTGGCAAAGCATGGCTGGGATGAATTCATGCACAGAGTAGGTATGAGCCTGAGGCATTTCACACCTCAGAGGGGCATGGGAACTGAAGGAGCACATATACCAGAGCGTGAGCCCTTCTGGGGTGAGGTTACCCATGAACAGGCCCTCCAGCCATATCAGGTTGGCTGAGGGCATAGGTGGAAAGGCAGTGGGCTTGACGGTCAAAGAGGCATATACAGAGAAATTCAGATGCCCTGCCCAAGGCACCTTCCTTCTTTTTCCTCTCACACCCTCCAGAGCTCCATTAATTCTCCTCACATCACCTCCTGGCCTTCTGAAACCCTGCTGACACACAGCAGTGCCCTCCCGCTGAACCACTGCCACTCCAAATTTTGCTGCTGCCACAGTGTGCTCTGCAGTTCCTCTTTCTCTTACGTTTGGCAGCTCCAAGCCAGCCAGAGACAGATTCCTCCATGGGACACAGGACACAAAAAGCTCTCCAAACCCCAGAGGTTCATGGTAGGGAAGGGAGGTAGCTGGAGAGGAATAAAAACATTTAACTGAGATTAATCACACTTCTAAAACGTGACTTTGCTGTGCTTCAAACTCTCACCTATGTGCTCTGATCAAACTAGGGCAACAGCCCTTGAAGAGCAATTGAATTTAATTGAAGATCTGTTTGCCACTGCCTGCCCCCTACATGACATCAAGTCACTGTGCACTATGTGCCTTGGAGATGCATGTTCCAAACTGAAGGAAAAGAGCAGATAAATAAAGCAAAATATTTAACACTGTGAGTGGCACAGTCATTTAGTAGTGGGAAAAAAAGCTTTTCTCAAAAATAGCACTTGGTTTTATGGTGGTGTTTATTTGGTGGAAATACACACTGAGAATTTATCTATATGATTCCTAAATATAATATATATGATCTTTGAAACTAAAAATAGGCCATGACAATTTTTCTTAAAAATTGTGGAAAGCTCTTCAAGGATCATAGGCCAGATTTCAAGCCCAAAAAAAAGAAGCGCATAGACATTTGTCCTAACAGAAAAGGCTTTTAATCCCAGTCTAGGAAACTCAAACTCTCAACTTGGAAGCTTTTAAACTGATTTGGTCTCTAATAGTATTTTAAATCATATCATTGATCACCCATCCTCAAGGGCAAAAGTCACATCTGTTCAATGGGTCAACTGGTAAGGCACTCAAGCCATTTCTGACTTTACATGTTGGCAAGAAAATAAACCCATAACAAAAAACAATGGAGAGAAGACATCTCCTTCATCTCTAGGCGTTTGTGTAAATGCATGTGCTGCTAGTATCTCAAGAAGCAGCAGTGCAGTCAGGAGGTAACACAGGGAATGAGTGATGGAGAGGAAAGAGCTCTCTCAGCTTCCTCTTGGACACTGTGTGTTTTTCAGTTTTGTTCTTCACATGTGAAACAACACCACCACCACCACCCCCCCAGCTCTCAGAAATATCATGTTTTATCGTGTTTCTCCCTGTTTCCTATGTGCTACACAGCCTTCAGGGCCACAGCCTTCCAGGGACGCCTTGGAGGTGTCCATGATCCAGACAGTGCTGGGAGGATGCATTTGCCCCCAGAAGCCAGCCATTACCAAATTCCCAGATGACATTTGGTCATCTGGATGACATACTTAGATGACATTTGGTGAACACAGTCGAGGTTCATCTCATCCTCTAGATACAGTAAGATACAGCTGCCCACACATAGCCACATAAGTTTTTTGAGGTGCCCAAGGGTATTTTGTCTTGCCATCAGCTGATAGACCAGAAGGTCACAGGTCTTCCATAGGTCCTGCACCCTATTCACCAGCCCACTATCCTCCAGGCTACTCCTGGATGCCTCAGATGACATCAAGACAACTGAATTGAGTTCCTAGTACTGAGATAAACCAAATCATTACTATGAGGCTTCTCCCCATTCCCAACAACCAGGCTACATTAAAAGAAACTATAGCTCTACCTTACAGTGTCATGTCATCATTATTCTTCAAAGGCAGGAGTCTCACGCTGTGCCAGGATTTCACTGCATTTGCGAGAGCATGTCCAGACCTCAACATTATGGCCAAAAAGACTAACTTTTTAAAAATTTAAGCAGTTTTTCAGACTGTAAGTCACATTCAGGTTTTTGTTTGTTTGTTCATTTGTTTGCTCTGCAATATGCACAACAACTGGTGGAGAATAATAACCCTTTCTTTCATGGTTAAACTGCATGACTAAGCAGGATAGTTATGTGCCTTCTTTCAAACTTTCCTCTTTGACAAGGGAACTAAACGTAGCTGGTCATTAAAATAGTTTCGGTGCTCTCCTGTTCAAACTGCAGGCCCATTTTCCCAGGGAAAAAGAAAAAAAAAAAAAATCTTGCTTTTACCAAAGCCTTTTCAGCAGTATAATTGGGCCATAAGCATAGGGTCAAACTGGTAGGAGGAGTGATCTCTATGACACACAGTAGTGCTTTAACAAAGGAATACTGATTTTTCCCATCTGACCTTTGCATCCTTCTTGTGATAGCAATCGATGCAAACATAAAAGATTGCACATAGACAACTCTCTAAAACTTTCACTTGCTTTTTTCAATTTTATAATGAATCCGTCTTTGAAGACCCAATTTGTAAAATGACTGTAAGGTATGTGCAATCTGGAAAAAAAAATAAAAGGGCTAATGCTTTTCATTGCCAAAATATAAGTGAAACTGTATGCCTTTTTAGAAAGACTTAGAATTATAGAACCATAGAAAATCCCAACTTGGAAGGGACCCATAAGAATCATTGAGTCCATCCCTTGGTTCCACACAGGGATACGCAAAAATCAGACCATGTGTCTGAGAGCATTGTCCAAACACTTCTGGAACTCCTGTCCCAGTGCCCGACCACCTCTGGGTGCAGACCCTTTCCCTAACCCCCAGCCTGACCCTCCCCTGTCCCAGCTCCATGCCGTCCCCTCGGGTCCTGTCACTGTCCCCAGAGAGCAGAGCTCAGCGCCTGCCCCTCCGCTCCCCTCGTGAGGGAGCTGCAGGCCGCCATGAGGCCTCCCCTCAGCCTGCTCTGCTCGGGGCTGAGCAAACCCAGGGACCTCAGCCGCTCCTTTGGGCACTGACAGCTTTGTGCCCTCCTTACACCGTGGCACCAGAGCTGCACACAGTGCTGGAGGACAATCCCTTCCCTCACCCAGCTGGCAGTGCTGGGCCTGATGCACTTCAGGGTGCGGTTGGCGCTCCTGGCTGCCAGGGCACGCTGCTGGCTCCTGTTCAGCTTGCTGGGACCACAACCCCCAGAGCCCTTTCTGTGGGGCTGCTCTCCAGCGTCTCGTCCCCCAGTCTATACATATAGCCAGACTTTGATTATTATTCTAGTAAATGAAACTTACTACAACAATAAAACACATTTAATGTTATTTTCATCCTTATTGGAAACCATGTAAATGCAGTAATTTTCAACAGAGCCTGTCTAAGATGTTGTGAGCACTTTTTGTTTTCACTACGTAAGAGGCAAGGATGAATTGCTGTGTTTACTTTAAATTCATTTTCCATATGGTTGCTCCAGACACAAGCCTGTATCAATGACAAGTTGTGGTGGTTTGACCTTGGCTGGCTGCCAGGTGTCCACAAAGCTGCTCTTTCAATCCTACTCCTTAGCAGGACAGGGAGAGAAATACGATGAAAAAAAGTTCACAGGTTAAGATAAGGACAGGGAGATCACTTACCAATTACTGTCATGGGCAGAAAAGATCAGCTTGAGGAAGATTAATTTCATTTATTGCAAACTAAAAAATAGAGTAGGATAGTAAGAAACAGAAACAAAACTAAAAACGCTTTCCTCTCATTCTCCCTTCTTCACAGGCTCAGCTTCACTCCTGACTCCTCTGCCTCTTTCCCCCAAACAGCACAGGGGAATGGGGATTGCAGTCAGTCCATAACAATTTGTCTCTGCTGCTCCTTCAACTGCACTGTCTTCTCCTCCTCTGGCATGGGGCCCCTCCCATGGGACACTGTCCTTCCCAAACTGATCCAATATGGGTTTTTCCCATGGTCTGTATTTCTTCAAGTGTGGGTCCATGCCACAGAGTGTAGTCCTTCATGAACAAACTGCTCCAGCGTGGGTCCCCCATGGGCTGCAGCTCCTGCCAGACCTCCTCCTGCTCCTGTGTAGGCTCCTCTCCATGGGGCTGCAGCTTCCTTCGGGGTACATCCACCTGATGCTGCATGGGCTCCTTCATGGGCTGCATCGTGGAGATGTACTCCGATACAGCACACCATGGGACAACCTGCATCACCATGGACATCTCCACGAGCTGCAGGGACATCTCCAGGACATCTCCACTCTGCTCAGGTGCCTGGAGCATCCCGGACCTTGGTGTTTTCAGAGTTGTTTCTCTCACTTCTTTTCAAAGCTGCTGCTGTGCAGCATTTTTCTTAAATATGTCCTCCTTTCTTAAATATGCAAATTGTATCACAGAGGTACAAAAAGCATTTCTGATGGGTGCAGCTTTGGCCAGCAGTGGGTTCCTTTTGGAGGCAGATGAAACCAGCTCTGTCCAGCAAGGGGCAGCCCCTGGCTTCTTCTCACAGAAGCCACTCCTGCAGCCCACCCCCTGCTACCAAAACGTTGCTATATAAACCCAATTAAACAAGTTTGACGCAAGTTCTCCCCTCACTTACTATCCAACTGAACCTCATGCCTCACTGAGGCTTCCTCCTGTAAAAAGGCCTGATGCACAAGCCAGGACTAAAGAGACTGCTTAAACCAGAAGCCACACAATCTCTGTATCTGCTTTGCTTTTATTTACATGAGCAATTTGACTGCAATTTCCTTTATATATATATATATATAATCTGTTTTCAAGGAACAATGTATCACATAAAAATCAGCACTGAAGAAAGCCATGTAGCAAATGTCAGGTTCTCACTAAATACCTCCTATTCCTGAGCAGAGCAGAAAAGAGACCATTCAAAGACAACTGCTAAACACATCTAACCAAATCTAATCCTCTAGTCACAAAACAATCAGATTCAAGCCATCACTGGAAGGTGAAAGCAGCTCACAGTCACTGACAGAGAAACTTCCAGGAAGAAAAGGGAGCTGGTATGTATTCTCATCCTCCTGGGTCATTTTACACATGTAATGTCTCAGGAGAAGTGATGGGAATCTAATGTAATGAGGTATAATAGATAGAGTACTTGTGGAGAGTCATATAATAGGTCCTGGCAGAAGACTGAGACTGCACTTCCATTGCAGAGATGTGAAGGACTGACTGACTCTGTGATCCTTCTTAGAAGCCATGTGCAGCCTGTTAGACAAAGTGGGTCCAGCAATAAACAGTGGAGATACAGCTTTATCCATCATGAGAGGAGATGGCAAGTCAGCTGGCAGATAATGTCAACCCATGCTACAGCATTCCTGTATCTTGTTTCATAAAGTAAAAATAACCTATTTTTCCCCAAAAGGGAGACATTATTGAGGTAATAATACGTCAGGATCAACTGCACATTACACTTCAGCAACACGGATCAGCAAATCCATTTCTGTTCCACAAAAAGTATACTCAGAGTAGCACTTGTGATTGCTCTGCTGAAGTTCAGTGGTCTTTTTTAAGATTTTCCAAATTTTTAGGAAGAAGACTGTGTCTAGCAATTATATTCAAGGGGGGCAATGTAGCTACCTGGATAAGGGGTCCATTTTGTCCACGCATGAGACTGTCTGTGGGGAGTGAATCACCAGGTAATGAAATGAAGTACCCTAGTAGGTAGGGACTATTGCCACTGTAGTGCGTAGCTCTTCCCAACAAAACATGTTTCTTTGACTATGTCATCTCAAACATAAATACATGTAAATATATGTTTATTTTTCTTAAAAATCACTTCTGGAACAAGACATGTCACTGCATTCATTTCCATTCCCAAAGTGAGGAAAGGAAAAGAGAACAAACAACACATGACAGATGTTATTCATATTACATGAAGTGCTCTTGGAAGACATTCAGATACTAAGTGATAATATCTACAAAAATCTCAATAGAATAGACGTCACAATAGATCTCACATATGAGATGTGGCCTAACAAGGAAGGTTGGTCAAGACTTCCTTCACAAGCACTGCCTGCTCTGTGACTCAGTGGTGGTGATACCATGCATTAAGGACACCACAGGAGCATCTCCATTCCAAGAATGGACAGCATGCAGAGGCAGATATACATGTACACACACATGGCATGGGAGCTGTGACATGGGTGGTATTAAAAGTCTGTTATCCGGAGAAGATCAAATGCTGGTTTTCTCACATCCCCCTGACACATTCTGACTTTGGGGAAAATGCATTCCACAATGCTCTGGGGAATCAGACGTGGCTGTTTTCCCTACAAGACCTTACTCAGAAAGGAGCTTCCATTCCACCTCCGTTGAACACTTGTCCACCTTATGTTAAAAGCCAAGTAGGATTTGTAGAGAGAAGTCCTCTTATTAGACAGCGGGAAAACACGGTAAAACTTCCAGGTCCACAGGCTACCTTTCTTATTCAGGACAGGAGATACAAACTTTGAACAAAGCACAGACTGGAAACAATTAAGTTTACACACTAACATTAATCCAGAAGATAACTTCAGAGGAAAGGTAGCTGGTACTTGGAGATCCAAGGAGGTGTGTTAGCAAAAGATACTAAGGCTAACAGAGTGAAAGCCAAATAATTATCACCTGAGGGACACAAACACTGTAGGGCTGGGAAGGAGGAAAACCATAATGTGACACAGAGTCCAAATCTTTTTAGTATTTAGCAGTATTTTGAATTTTATTATCTTGACTTGTCATTTGAACTTATCTTGCCATTACTGTTAAGAAGAAAAGGAATTTAATGATTCCACTTTTTTTTTTTCAGATGAAATAAAAGCTCATAAAGAAATAAACCCTTCAAAGTGATGCTGATTTTTTAACGTTCATGCCAACCTTTTCATAAAAACAACAGGTCTGATCCTCGTTCCACTGAAGTCAACAACAAAAACCTGTAGCAGCTTCAGTAGAAAGAGGATTAGACGCTGGATGAGGACCAAGAACACTGTTCATTCACCCGTCAAAAACAATGCTTCATCTGAAAGATCAAAACCAATACCATCTACAACAGTTGATGGTTATTAAGCAATCTTTTATAATATTAATGGCACCCCTTCATACATCCACTGTGACTAAAATTTAATTCTGGTAGATACACAGCAATTTGGAAACAGTAGATAAATGTTCTTGCTACATTATCATAGAATTGTAGAATGGCTTGGGTTGGAAGGGACCTTATAGACCATCCAGTTCCAACCCCCCTGACATGGGCAGGGACACTGCCCACTAGATCAAGTTGCCTCATCCAACCAAGGGCCTCATCCAACCTGGTCTTGAATACCTTTAGGGATGGGGCATCCACAGCTTCTCTGGGTAACCTGTTCCAGTGCCTTGCCACCCTAAGAGTAAGTAATTTACTCTTAACACCTAATCTAAATCTTCCCTCTTTTATTTTAAAACCATTCCTCAGGAAGAGTACTTCCTCACACAGTACTCTAGGTGGGTTCTGACAAGAGCAGAATAGAGGAAAAGAATCACCTCCCTTGACCTGCTGGCCCAACTTTTTTTCATGCATCTCAGGACACGGTTTCTGAGCTGCAGGTGCACATTGACAGCTAATGTTGAGCTTCTCATCAACCAACATCCCCAAGTCCTTCTCATCAGGGCTGCTCCCAATCCATTCTCTACCCAGCCTGTGTTTGTGCTTGGGATTGCCCTGGGCCAAATGCAGGACCTTGTACTTGGCCTTGTTGAACTTCATGGGGTACACACAGTCCCACCTCTCACGCCTGCCCAGGTCCCTCTGAATGGCATCCCTTCCCTCCAGCATGTCGACCACACCACACAGCTTGGTGCCATCAGCAAACTTGCTGAGGGGTACACTCAATCTCACTGTCCATGTCACCAGCAAAGATGTTAAACACTGTTGGTCCCAATACTGACCCCTGAGGAACACCACTCATCACTGATCTCCACTTGGACATTGAGACGTTGACTGCAACTCTTTGACTGCAACCACCCAGCCAATTCCTTACCCATCAAGTGGTCTGTCCATCAAATGCATGTCTGCAATTTTAGAGATGAGGATATAATGTAGGACAGTGTCAAATGTTTTGCATAAGTCCAGGTAAATGATGTCAGTTGCTCTTCTCACCTGCTCCTATCACTGACCTGCTCCTGGACTGAACTAGGTAAGGCAAGTGTGTGGAAGCTTAGCATCATCACAATTTTCTCTCTCAAACTTCCATAGTTTTCACACATTATGCAACCAAGTAATAAAGGATAATTTACAGACAAGGATTTATAAGAGATGTTCAGCATCTCAATCTTTGACATGTCTGATGAACAATGCCTTGAACCTGGGGTTGTAATTTAATTGCTGGTTTTCAAAGTTCATTATCCCAATCACTTTGAATAGTCTCTTTTTTATTTTGTTTTTAACGGATCTAGCATCTTTAAGATCCTGAGCTTTCTCCACCCATTAGAAAAAAAAAAAAAAAAGAGAGCAAGAAAACAAAATTATCCATTATGTTTTTCTTCCTCAACCCATTTACGCTTCTGAATACGTTTGGCATTTCAGCTGATCGATCTCAGCCTGTAGAAGTGACCATTCAGTCTATACAATTAATGGATAAAAATGGGGCACAGCTAATAAGCATTTCCTCAGAAGTGTTTGCTTGCAGATGCAGATGCTTGCCCTTTAGATTTTAAATAAATTTTACTCATAAAGTTCATTGTCTTGGCGTTCTTAAAATCACTATCTGTCACCACCAAAGCATCTTTTCCCTACTGCATTCTAGCAAGATCTATGGTACTTTATAGTGGCTGAGATTCTGGCTAGCCTCCAAAATTTTACAGCTACAGTTCAGTACCAGGCACCTCAATGAATCAAAACATAAGTATCAGAGAGAAAATAGAAATTAGCTTGGTAGGTTCATTTTTTTTCCCCATTTGCCTCTTGTTCTACTCATGGTTTATGACTGCCACAAGCCAAAACGCACCTACTTGCTACACTAGTGGTGAGTAAGATGTGTCTTTTCAAGAAGACCCAGGGGGTGAAGGAGTTAGTTTTGCTAAGTTTATTTTACTGTAAACCTCCATGTTTCTTAAATGCATATTTCATTATTTTGCTATTCCTGGGATCATAAGGTTAACACTTAATTCCTGGGGAAGGAAAAAACAAAACAAAACAGAACAAACAAACAAACAAAAAAAACCACTATATTAACTGTAAGGCAAATCATGTATTTGTTGGAGGAGGAGGAGGTAAGGGTTCATTCCAAATCAAAAAAAGTGATAAACAAAAAATAAAAAATGTTAGCTATGGTGACATTCTCGTACCTGTATAGCTGATCTTCCATACAGTTTGTATGAACTGTGCTCCTCCAGAAATCCTCTTTCTCAAATATGATTTATTTTTAATCACCTTTATAAAAATATTTTAAATATATTATAAATACATTATCTCTGATAACAGCCACTTCTATGAGGACAAGTTTCCCCCAAAACTTAATGGCAAATCTTGATTCAGTGGTCATAATTGGTCCAGAAGCTGCTAAAATGAACACATATTGCACAAACGTTCATCTAGACTTACAATGAACAGATGTATGAATGTTATCCCTTCTGTAAAAACAACTCTCAAGCAGAAGAAAGACAAAAATATAACAAAAGAATTGTTCTTTGCCAATTATTATTATTTCTTCTGCTAGAAAGAAAAGAGCCCGAGAAAAGGAGTTGAACTTGTTCAAAAGCATGCAAGGGTGAACACTGAAAATTGAACAAAACTCACACAGGGAGATTAATATATTTTTTTACCTCTCACTAGCAGACAGTGAGAAACTACGAACAAGCTAAAAACGCCTTCCTCCCACCCACCCTCTTCCACCTCCTCCTCCCAAGCAGCCAGGGGAACGGGGAATGGGGGCTGCGGTCAGTCCCTGATGCTTCATCTCCACCGCACCTTCACGGTCCCTCCCTGCCCCTGCTCCCCGTGGGGTCCCTCCCACGGGATTCTGGCACCCCCAGCCCCCTGCTCCTGCGTGGGCTCCTCTCCACGGGCTGCAGCGTGGAGATCTGCTCCATGTGGGACCCATGGGCTGCAGGGGGACAGCCTGCTCCACCAGGGGCCTCTCCACAGGCCGCAGGGGAACTGCTGCTGCCTGCCTGCAGCACCTCCTGCCCTCCTGCTGCACTGGCCTGGGGGCTGCAGGGCTGGGTCTCACTCCTCGCTCTCCCAGCTGCTGTCACACATCAACGTGTTTTTTTCCTCCCTTTCTTCAATCTGCTCTCCCAGATGCCCAACCAGCATTGCTCACTGGCGCAGCTCTGGCCAGTGGCCGGTCCGTTTTGGAGCCAGCTGGAGCTCACTCTCATGGGGCAGCTGCTGGGCTCTGCTCACAGAGGCCACCCCTGCAGCCCTCCACTACTAAAACCTTGCCAAATAAACTCAATACAGTAGTAACTTTCCTTTTTTTAAGAATACTGAACTCTATGACTGTGGAATATTACAATTAACTCATTTCTCCTAAAGGCTTTCAGTGCTGCAGTAGGATGGGTTTGTTTGCATATTGCTTTCAGATGTAAAGTCATCCCTCACTCCTGATCTCTGTGTGCCAGAGGACTCACTCCTGGTGACCAGGTCTTCCCTAGAAAACCTCACACCAGGAGGAGCTTTCTTACAGAATGAAAGTCACAGCAATGACCTTTGTTCCACCACGTGGCCTCTCCTGACATACCATGGAAAGAAGTTCAGTGTGTCAAACATCTCCCCTTCACCTCTGTCCCCAAGCCAGCCTGCATTTTCCAAGACCCCCAGGAGATGTTGGGATCTTTGTGATCTTTGAAAAAAAAATAAATAAAAATTAAAAAAAATAAAAAAAAAAAAAATAAAACCGAGGAGGTGCAGAAAAGAAGGTCCCCTCCTTGGAGCTCCATGGGGCATGGTCTGCCACCTGCTCACCTCAGCTGTGGTTTTCATTGGCTTTAGCAAACTCTCCCAGATCAATACCAGGAGACTTTGACTAGAGGCAGAAAGAGTGCAGAAAGATGACCTGGAAATAGCCTTTAGATTTCAAAGACAATCAATAGGAATAAACAGCTTCAGGCCATAAAGATAAGATTAAAGTTGCACGATATAGTGAATAGGATTCGAGGGCAAAGCAGTGATTTACTGAGCCTTCCAACAACAGCTCACTCCATCTGCATCTGGAATTGCAAGTTAAGCCCTTTCTTTCCAAAGCAATTTACTGTTTTTTCTTGTTCCCACTGACCTTAATATCCAAAAGGTCCATGATTTCAGCAAGCAAATTCCTGATCTCTGTCCCAGTGGTGACACAACATAATTCAGGGAATTGCTGTGTATTTACAGCAACAGAGGACCCCAGCCTGCCAGCCCACTGATGTTCAGACTTGGGTTATTAGATGTAGATAGTGCCAGTGTTTCTGATGTGATTTTCAAGTGCCTGGAGCCAAGCATGTGATTAAACAGTTCACTGAACTGTCATCTCTCTTCCAGTCAGCTTTGACACTGTATGACAAGAATGTACCCTAGTAAAAAAAAAAAAAAAAAAATATATATATATATATATATATGTATATATATATATATATATATTATATTCTCAACTCCCACGTGAAGAGAAGTGTTCCTATAGCTGTTTTTCCCACTGTAATTGTGATGAGGGCTATACTTAAATAACTGGTTGGGGGCCTGTGTGTGTCTGTATACAAAACACTGTGTTGACATGAACAAATGAGAGAAGTGCAAAAACTAAGGGGAAAAGAGCTGTCGTTATGCCCAGAGGTGTAGGTTTTCCTAGGACTGTGATAGAAGAGGTGAGATGGGAAATGGTATGCAAAAGAATTGCATTTATGTCTTGTTCCAAGCTGCTTCTGTCACTAGATTCAAGGTAGATTCATTTCATTTTCTGCAGTACATACTTAACACCACTTTTGCTGTGGTGTTTCCTATTCTAAGGTATTTTTACCCAAGTTTTCATCAACATCATTTAAAGAAGAATGGTAAATAAAACTTATTGCTGAGCTCTGCAGCATTCAGTGTTTCACTCAAAGACTTTTTATGAGGGAAGTTTTTTGTTCCAAATATAAGATTGATTCTGATAAGTTTAATAAAAGGGCTGCATGAAAAATAGTGCCTATACATTTGTTGCAAATGAGCAAAGTATGAAGAGGCAGGAAAGAAGAAAATTTTATTGTAAAGCTGCCTTTTAGGACTTAGAAAGAAAAAAGAAACATACATTAAAATCCTTTTCATCCAGCATTTGGTAGCTAAAAATGAGATAACTAAATCTCAGCTAATCTCTCTTGACTCCCTGAAACCAGTGGAGAAAAGCAGGCATCTCCACAAGGTGAACCATCTCATCCCAATGTATGCATGGGTAGGGTATATCCCAAGCCAAATAACTTCTTTCATATGCAGATATGCATCTGTTGTTTCAAATTCCTTTCTCTTGTGGATCAACCTGATGTCATTTAAGATCATCTCAGAAATATACAGTTGTGTTAGAATATTCCTAAAAAATAAAGCCAGTGCAGTTCCTATTTCAGTCACCATTTCTGAAGCACTTGCACAAAGAAGACACCAGTGGGGATGACCTTGACTCTGTACCTGATTCCAAAGGGCAACCACAGGGAGCACCAAAATGCCAACAAGAAAGAGGTAGAACAGGCATCCTTGCATTTCAATTGCATGGTCTACTGGGTTATAGTTGGATAATGTCCTGTTTTCTGTAGACAGTGTCAACATACGCCAAAGGAGTACCCTGGTTCCCTCTACTAGCTTCAGTTGTTAATGTCAGCAGATGTTCATACCTGTTCCTGAAACCTGGATGAATTATCTAGGTATTCAAATGTGTAGCTAGGATCCTAACTGCAATCACCTGTCTTATTAAAAATTCCAGTATTGGTTTTAGCATTTTATTTATTCATGCCTGGCAATGATTTTCCTGGTAGGTTGTGGAGGTTAGAAGTTCAATGCAAGAGTGTCTCTTCAGGATACAGGCTTTCCAGGCTGACTCCCTCATCTGTATCTCTGAAGAAGAAAATGTGCAAATGTAGAGATAAGCAGCAGACAACATAGATAAGAAGTACCAAGCATTGTCTGAAATTTCAGGGTCAGTAAAATAAAGCAAATGTAAATGTTGAAAGGGATGTTAAAATATTAAATATAACATTATCTCATTTGTAACTACTATACATAAAGTGATAAGGGTGATATTTAAACCAGCACAAAGAATGAAAAGTTAATGAGTGCCAGCTCATTTGAATACATTTTGCTAAATTTAAATTACTTCTGTATTAAAAGCTCTCTTTAAAAAAAGATGTAAAATACCATTGACCTGAATGCAGAAGCTCTTTCATTTAATTCATCTTAATTGTGCTTTTTGCTACTGAAGGAAATAGGATTATGGAAATTAGCAGTGCAGAGAGAAGAATTCTTAAAACAAAATAAAGCTATCAAAAGGATTTCTCTTGGAAAATGCAACGTTAGTCCTGAAATTTTCTCAATAATGGAAAAAAAGAGTTTTAGGCTGTTTAATTTTAAAATAATTAAAAAAAAAATGCCAGGAAGATATAAAATCAGATATAAATATTATGTAAGAATTTTATGTACTTACTACTCTAGAAGGTTTGCTGCAGTTCATCCAGAAATTACAGAATTACTCCATGAAACTGACTGCTTCTGTTATGCTTGAGGGCTTAAAGTCTTAAAATTGAATGTTCTTATGAGTCTTCCAAGTTTCAAATTTTCACCAATACTCAGGAAAAAAAAAAAAAAAAAAAAAAAAAAAAAAAAAAAAAAACTGTTAGTAAAGCAGAAAAAAAAAATAAATGCTCATTTCTCTAGGATTACCCAGCAGCTACTTCTAATCAATACTGAAAGAGATGGTGATCATGGTTTTCCCCACCTGCAGGTTTTTTCCGGTTGTTTTTTTTGTTTGTTTGTTTTTGTTTTGTTTTTTTTATTTATTGCATTGAATTCTCAGGACAGATGTATCTTATACTTTGTCCCCCAAAATGTAAATCCATATCTGTTTTCATAAAGTTTGACAGATCCTGCCAGCAGGGCAAAGATACTGGCTGAACTGAATATTGCTTTTCTCTGTGAATACCAGAGTTATTTTTAAACGAGGAAAAACCAATCAATTTCTGATCAGACCAAGAAAAGTTGTAGAAGTTTTCTGAGAAACTGCAGAATCACAGAAGTTAGGGGAAAAAATGACTAATGTTTCCTGCTTATCCCAGTGTTGACATATATTTTTCAACCATGATTCATACAAACACCTGTTCAAATTTAAGGGATGGTTTTAATCATCTGCATTTTTTTTTTTTTTACAAATCAGGGTTCACATCATATTCAAGCCCAGATACGTCTAGTGCTCTTCCCACAATAAACCCAGAGGTGGGTTGTAATCCCTGAGCTGTGAAGTTATGTGGAGAAGAAAGGGACATCACTGTCTCCTCCTCCAGTATTTCTTGTGAGTGTCAGTCCACTCAGCTTATCCTAAAGTCACCTATTACATGAAACACAGGCACCAGGCTGTCTGAGAGAGCTGCTGGGATGGAATAACTAGCCTGAGGACCTGCTGCTTTGAATGGTCAGAATCAGGTAGATCACAGAATCACAGAATGGTTTGGGTTGGAAGGGACCTTACAGATCACCCAGTCCCAGCCCCCTGCCATGGGCAGGGACACCTCCCACCAGCCCAGGTTGCCCAAAGCCCCATCCAGCCTGGCCTTGAGCACCTCCAGGGATGGGGCAGCCACAGCTTCTCTGGGCAGCTCCTATTTTCTCTTAGGACTCCTTTATGTACCAGAAGATCAGAAGACTGGGTCAGACGAAGATAAGTGGAGAAAATTACAGTTCAATAAAAGAAGCATTTAGAGTTACACAACTGAATAGGGGCTTTGAGGGTGCAAGTTATCAGTTAAGGATTTTAGATGCTTTATTATTATTATTATTATTATTATTATTATTATTATTATTATTATTATTATTATTATTATTATTAAAACCGTACATAAATAAATGAACGGGATTCATCTCATTTCACCTGAACTGTCTACAGTTCATGCATGTAGTCTAACACACATCTAACACACATACATAAAACTTGAAGGAGAACAGAGCAGTGAAGGCAAGTAGCTAGAAGAGAAGTTGGTAAATTTTGAGAAAAATAATAGACCACATGCAGTTATAGCCCATCTCAGACTCTGTGCCCCTCAAGTGACACTAACCACATCCACTGGCCTTTCCTCCCCTGTTCCCACTCCTCCTCCAGGAGGGAAAAAATGGCTATCTGGCCTGCTCATACTTCACAAGCAGTGACTATATGTATGGCAGGATCTGTCCTTACACTGTGTCTTCATTTATATCCTTTCTATACAGCACAGCCTGGCCATTACCTATCCAGTCATGAGCTCCTCTGTGCAGTAAGCAATAAACCCTTCAGCGCTGCTCTGAAAGAAACCCTCTGACATTTCCCCCACATGCTGGAAAAGTGGCAGCCCGAAGCTGACCTCTCAGCTTCCCAACAGAAGTGCTGAGTTCAGCCACAGTCAGAGCTAATCCCGGGTGAAAGTTGTAAGTTGTGTGGTAATACAGTGTAAATAACCACTCCTTGGGTGAGCTGGCTGTATAAACAGAGCCACCGGGGAGGAAAAGGACACGGTATTTCTATTGCCAGAGGAGCCCAAATATTTCCAGAGGACCTGGAAATCTTCCGGCCAATTAGTCTCGTGAAAAGTTCTTCCTCTTCATCACTTCTCTGAAACCCCAGTGGACTGAATGTAGCCAGCCTGAAAGCAACAAAGGCTGTGCTGAAAGCCCCAGATAGTCCAGACCTGAGTTAACTGCAGCTGTTTCTTCACAAAGGGCTCTGAGAGGTGCAGAGCATGCACCATCCCCACAGCACTTCCAGTATTTACACGGAGAGCATGTGCCTATAAAGGGCAACAGGGACCGGGCCCAGCCCTTCAGAGCCAGAAGAGTAAGCTCGAAAGCACAGTTTGATTCCACGTTAATGGGCAGATGCCGTAATAGCCGTATTTTCACTGAAAAGGGAAACGCAGGATCTCCAGCACATTTGACTCTTCCCTGTGTAGTGCCAGGTGGGTATTAAGGGACAAATGCCATTTGCTTTTGCATCTGAGAGGAAGCTGCATCTTGCTGTGTCCTCGGAACCTCTCCCACTTTTCTCTGCAATCTGCTTTTTACTTTTCCTTTTGTTGTCGTTGTTTTTTAACCAGAGGAAAGCATTGTCACCTTTGAGTCAAAAAACAACGTGAAATTTCCTCCTCCAATACAGCCAAAACCAGTTTAGGAAACACAGCAATTTCATGCCCGGCAGAGCTAATAAAGCCTGCTTTGCCAGAGCTTTGCATCATCTTTGGAGCTCCCTCAGCATCCTCCCTTGTCCCTGCACGACACTAATCCAGCAGGCCAGCTCCTGCATGGCTCCTATTTGGAAAGATATCTGGGCAAGGGAAAGCTAAGTTGTCACAGCACTGAAACCAAGTACTGGTTGAATGCCTGCCCACATCACTGACCGGCCAACTGGCCGCTGTGTTTGGCTACCAGGCCAGACAGACTGAATTTGTTCCAGATTAATGAATCCCGTGCCCTGCCTGTGTCTCCTCCTCTGTGTGGGTCAGCCCTGGTGTAAGAGCATCACGGCTCTGAGAGCTCTGCTTCTCTGTCAGGCTTGCTTGGGACAGCTCCATCAATTTAAAAAAAAATGGAGGAGTCACAAAAAAGGCAAACAGATATATGGCATACACAGAGAATATGTTATACATGTCTTTTTCTACTTAGTGCTAAAAACAGGTTTTGAATGTTGGAGGGAATCTGTTAGATAAGGACACATACTGACAATGCTAACGCGAATATGACAAGAGGTATTAATCTAGGAACAAACATTTAGGATCTCAAGCACAACACTCTGGAAAGCAAATGAAAAAGACTTGTGCATGTGAACTATCTTTTTAAGACACAACCTTCTGCAGAGCTGTTCTGCCAGGATGGTGCTTTGCAGGATCTGACCCAGCTTAGGCTCAAAACTTAAAGAAAAATATGGAAACTTTGGAAGTTATGAACTGCTTTAGTGTTGATTTTCTGGTGTCACTGTGTATTGCCGTCATAGCTACCTGATAAGACAAAACAGAGAAGCAGTTTGTTTACAATCTAATTGCAATTACCATTTACATTCTGTATAATTATCTATGTTTTGAAATTCACAGATGGAGTCCCTGCGTTTGAGTTCCTAGAGGTCCTGGGGATTCCCAGATTGTAGCAGATCTGTTCATGTCAAATCATTATCAGCACCATGCTGTGGACTCTGTTGGGAACTGTTTTTGACTGTTTATCAATATTGTGAAAATAAGGAAAGATGCTGCTGCCCAGCATCCTTCCACTGCGAAGCTCCAGGAGTCAATGGCTTAAATTAGCTGCTGGATGCTTTCCCTTTCCCATATCTACATCTCTCAGAAGCCACTTCTTGCTCTACAGGGATCACCACCTTCATTCTCCTTCATCCAAGGATAAGTACTTGTATTGGCTCTTCCAGACTCTGCTGCTTCCACCACCCCAGCTCATACCAGTGTTATCAGTCAAAATGTCACTTCAAAACAGGCTCTGTTGTATACAGTCTTCTATTCCAACTCTGTCAAGACCAAAGAGCACGTCACAGCATGCCACTGCATATTGGTGACAAAAAAGTGCCAGCAGGATCCAGCTTTCCAAATGTGTGTTCTCTAATAAGCTCCTTAGACAGAAGGTGATAAACCATAGGGTACAATTTTTATGTATTTGTGTATGGGTTATTACCTTCTGTCATGGCTCCGGGTGTTAGCAATCTCAGCATAAATTCTAAATCATGCAAAACATCTTTGACTGTCATATCCAGGCATTTCTCAGTGTGTTTTCTTCCCGCACAATAGCAATGTGCAAAGCACAAAGGATTGGGCAGGCTTTTGTTAGTCCTTTGAAACACTGCAGACAGACCTCCTGCTTATTAGTCTGTTCTCTGACTGCATTTCCACCAGACTTGCAAGCTTTCCTTTAGTCCATTTCCATGGCTACTGATATTCTGCTGAATATTTTTCAGAGCTGAATGAGTCAGGTATCTGACTTTGAAACTTCGTCATCTTATTTGCTACATTTCAGCAAAATATGTATAGGAAAACAAATAAGGGGGAGGGGACAGTGCAGAAAGCCATGTGTATTACCCCATTTTGGTCACTGGGTACACCTTATGTGGGTATGGAAATTCACATCATGATGAAAAAACGTTTCAGTGGGGATGTACCGCTCATGCCCTTTAAACTAACACTTATTTTGGTTAGGCTGTTTCCCCTTGATGTTGTTCTTTCCATTCTGTTGCATTGGTCAGAGCTGCTGACAGATGGATTGATGCGTCTGCTTCCAAATTACCAGGAAGATTGCTCTGCGACTTTTTTCTTGGCAAAAAGATGCAAAGAAGATGCTGACCAGGGTATTTTGGAAAGTACAGATGTAAAGTTGTGATGTATATTAGCCGCACATTCTGGCAGTACTCTCTTTAATAAGAGGAAACTGCTCCGAACGAGCTCCTTTCCAGCTTTCAGCCTGAACTTGCCATAATGAAAGCAGAGCAACCAAACAGCCCTTAAACTCCATCAGAGCTGGCAGCAACCCACATCACTGCTGCTCTGGCAGAAATGCTTGGGAGAAGACATGGTTTCAGTTAGCTGACCCTGCTTTTTTCTCCCCAAGTAATCTCAAGGGTATCGAGCAGATAATGATACACATCCCCTAAGCCTGGAGGAATTTGGGACATTCTACCAAGCTCAGGACTGTCATTGTTCATACCTGGCATTACGTGGGCAGCTGCTTATGATCTTATGATCAAGACCTGTAGGGTGAAGACATTCAGCTCCAACTCTTGCATTCAGTAAATGGTGTCTTATCCCATATAGCTCACTGGCTAAGCAAAGATTGCACATAAACCCACAGGCATCCAGATCTACCCCAACTCATGCAGAGATCAAAGCTGAAGGACAAGCAGATTTTTTAGGAAAGAGGAAGCATCATGGGATGTGGAATAATCATTCTGCCATCTTCTAAGATCCTCAACTGCTAGGCAGCAACACATGATAAAATCTGACACTTCTGATAGACCAAAATATTAATAATATTCAAGGACTAAGCAAACTACCTCCATATTAAATTACTGGAAGGCTCCCTGTGGATTGGTGATGAAGACCCTGCTGAAGTACATATGACATAGACATACATTTCTACTCAGCAAAAGATAATATCAAAGTAATAAATTAAAAATGTGCTCTATATTCTCCGTTGTCTGCCTAATCAGCTAAATCACATTAAAGGTCTTTATTTGCAAATCTTATGACTGGTCTGATAATTTTATCATGTCCCTTTGCTTTCTACCAAGAGCTGCACCTGATTTAAAAGTTTAGCTTTGGCAGACACGGTCCAGTAAAGTCTCAGTGGCTGCTGAAGAGCCCTTTCTCTACAAAGAAACCCTCTCCTAGAAAACTATATCACTTATTCTCATTCCTGGGAGGATGCTGAACGACTGATTGAAAAGAAAGTTTTCTTTTCTGAAGAAGAAAAGAGATACTTCTGAAATTAGAAGACAATTAAAAAAAAGGGGGGGGGGGGGGAAGAAAAAAAGAAGAGTTCATCAGTAAAAGATGATTTCTCCATTTTATACTTTTTCTTTCCCAACAGGAAAGGAAATTTTGCATTTCCTTTCAAAACACAGTCGTTTGTGTGGTTTGCTTGATCTATAGATTCATATTCCAAAACTGGGGGAGGGTGAACTTTTCCCATCTGGATTTCAGAATGCTTACATTCTTCCACAAATACAATTTTTTTTTGAGAGTAAGGAAGATGCTAACTCAAGTGACAATTTGCTACCTCTATTCAAAACAACAGTGAAAACAATGATTATGTTATAATACTTTATGCGCATACTTTATCTGCAAAGCACTGCAAAATAATACATCATTATAACTTTTATTGCCTCAACAGCAGTAAGAAATAACTTATACTGTCATTGTGCAAATGTAGGAGCTTTACTCCTATATTCCATTGGTTTCTTCTTAATTCAAATTAAATGTCAGTTTAGGTGTTAGAGAAAATACAGAAGATACTGAGTACAATACTTAAATTTGTAAAGAAAATGTCTGTCTTCTGCTTCCAGATATATTACCCAGCTGTCCCTTGTGTAAATTGTACAAGGCAGAGACAAGCATGAACACAGAAATTATGGAGTGGGACACATTTAGATGAATTACTGTTTGGAAACCTTCTTCCATCTTAGATTCAGATGTTTTAGAAGTGAATACAAAACTCATAAGATTCCAAAGGGAAGCAAGAATGATGGAAGGATTTGAAATGAATTCATCTTAGCTTCATTATACACTCCTCAGACAGCTTCTGAAGAAAAACAAATCAATCAGCAAGCTAGAAGAGTAGGGAAATTGTTGTTTTTTAAGAGGATGGGAAAGACATAGTAAAGAGAATGAGGTAAAACTGAAAATAAAAGACATTCTAAACGTATTTTAAAGGATATATTTCAAAGTTGCCCTAGCATATTTTTCAAAGATGAGAGAGAGAGAGAGATGAAACGCTGCAAACAGAAACATAAGGATTTATAGCCCTACAAATCAACAGTTAAGAGATACTGAGTAAACATTCATTTAAGCTTATTGGAAATTATTAATATTTCAACTGAGAGACTAAAAGATAGGTAAAATAATTTATAGAATGCTTTTTCCAGTTTCTTTAGGGCCCCAAACCTCACAGCTCAGACAATAGTGTTAGTATCTGTTGCACCATTAATGAAACAGCCTAACCACTGAAACAAAGAAAGTTTAGCTAAGAACATGGTTCCACTTCATGACTCAGTAGTTGGCCTCAAAGCATCAGTGTGCAAATTAGAATTCACACTCAATGCACGCTGACACCAATAAATCAACACTAAGACAAATCCCTAATTTCCAGACTGTCTGTCCTCCTTGTCTCTGCTTCCCAAGCACAGGGGAGCACGGGCACATCTGACTCATGGGACAACCAGAGGACCACAGTGAAGGAGAATGATGCAAATTCCATCAAATGGCTGAACAAAAGGAAGGAAAAGTAAAAGGGTGAAGGTAAAGGAGGACAATGCAATATTTGTAAAAGCTTTTTAGAACTCAAGCTGTTCTGCATGCTAAAATGTTTTCATTGCCATCAAAGATTCATTCATTTCATTATGTTTATAATCTTTAGTTATTAAACATACAGCAATTCAGTATTTAATTAAACCAGTTTCAGGTTTAATCTCTTTCTCACTGATCAGTGTTAAGAGTTTAATTAAGATATTCCACATTATTTCCCTATGGGATAACTTCCTATTGCCACAGCATGCTTCTTGGTGCTCGTACATATATTTTCCCAAGGAAGAGACGTGGCAGCATTCGTTAGCACCTGTTTGTTATACCTGAATCTGTTAATTTGCTTCTCATCACTGTAATTTCACTCCTTTCACTGAGCAGCTGACTGTTCAGCAGAGTTCAAACTCCAGTTTTGAGTCAAACTCAAACAACTTTGCAGGCTGGCAGGACAAATCCCTCTGTCACTGCCTAGTTATTTTCATGTGGACTTGGGTTTTGTATGGTTAGCAGAAATGAGAAGCTCATGTCACTTCTCATGGAGTTGTTTCTTCTTTCATCTGTCTACTGTGGATTCTTTACTTATTTCACTGCTAACCATTTTGTAGCTGCTTTATACTCCATATGCTATGAACGACAAGAAGTGTCAAATTTCTGGTTCAGAAACACTTCAGAAGTTCAGAAGTGCTTTATCCTAAAAAATGATAACCTGAGATATCCCCATTAAGCCTTCAAGACTTTGTGACAGTCCTGACATTATTTCGCAAAGGTTCACTGATGTGGATTTAGTGAGAGGGGAGAAAAAAGGGTCTCATGTTCTCATACTTTACACCACATCATGTAGATGACCTGCTCACCTGTACTACAGGGCAGCAGGATCCATCTCCATGCACTTTTCTGTAGTTATGGTCTTGGTTAGCCTATGCCCATACACATATCAGTGTTGCTTGCACTCAAACCTGTTTAGAAGCCATACAGCTACATTTACCGAAGGCACAAAGCCCATACTATCAGGACTTACTGAGAGACTGTGCATTTCAAACTGTGCTTTGTACCACGCTTGTACAACAGCATTGCCTGTGGGCATGTGGCCAGCTGACATGTGCAGGCAAGGGACCATGCAAACATAATGTAGCCCAGAAGCCCTATAGGTGCATTATGTTTAGTGCCATCTCCTGGCCTATTTCTAAAAGTTTGTAATTAGGTCATTGACACTGAAAAAAAAAAAAAAAATCAGTTGGGAATACCAGCCTCGAGAAAGTCAAATTCATGAGACATTTCCCATGAAGATAGAAAGTTGGTTTAAAAAGCATGAGGTTTTTTGGTTTGTTTGTTTGTTGGGTTTTTTTGTTTGTTTGTTTGTTTGTTTTTTAAATAATGACCTTTTGGCTTTCAGAATTTACAGTAACTCCCAGGCTTTCAGTAACTTCAAATTTGTTCATGTGACTGTAAATCTCCCAGGAATATATTGCTATTGCTTCTTAACATCTCAGCCCAAGGACTTGGCAAAGCAGTGGGCTGTAAGAGGTGCCAGACATTTTATTTCCTTCACAGAATGTTCTTCTGTGGGGATCTGCCATGTTGTGCTATCCATTGGAAAAGCATGGGGGTCGTCCTGTTCACTAGAGGTGACTTGACTTCTACCACATGTCTTTGTGTGTAGGATCAGAAGCATCCTCTCTCCCACAGTCAATGATGGGAGTTAGACCTACTGATGGGAGAGCCAGCTTTCAAATAAGTGTCACCATCACTAAAAAGATCATTGATGGGTACCAGCCTCAAGATTTAGCTCTCTGTAAGATGCATATGGCTCAACAGGACGTGGCAAGGCTGCTCTGTTCACAGATATCTTTTTTTAGGAGGAGAGGCTCTTCCCAGCATTCCCAAAATGACAGGCTTCACATGAAACCCAATCCTTAAGTCCTTCTGTAAGTTCCACATCAATTCCAATGGAAATTGAACGCATGCTAATGGCATTTCCTTAACATCAGGCATAACCTGATGTCCTACAGAAGCAGGCATTGCCGATGCATCTACTTAACTTGAAGTACACACTTCAGTAGTCTCCTGAGATATGTTTCAACATGTTTCAACACAAAGTTTTTGGTTTTCCTTTTTTTTGAATCTTTTCATTTCAAAAAATCTCTTTGACCTTCATGCAAGTGGAAGCAAGAACTTCAATACCATCTCACAGTGGCTACTGACCATATAACATGGTTTACTATGAGAACACAGGATTTCCCATTCAGCCGAAGCTGGAGAAATTAAAGTAAATTTGTGTGTCTTCAAAACCTAGAGGCAAGCCTGTACTAAAAGGGATTGACTGAAATCAGAGCATCAAGGAGTATCCAAATGGTAATTTAAAGCTGCTCCTTGGAAAAGTATTTCTATCAGATGCTTTAGACAGTGACTTTGACACTACCTAAACTAACCATTTAGTGGAGTTCAGCTACAAGTGGATTCCCTGCCTGTTCCAGAAGCTGGAAACAATCTATATCTATCATTGTTCAACACAGAGCCATAAAAAGCTATTGAGAAGTAAAAAACAATCTTTTTTCAGTATGTATCCCTTCAGGTCTTACTTTGTTTTGCTAACACTTTAAGCTCACTCATATTTAATATTATTGTAATATGTATTCACACAGCAGCTTGGCCGTCACATTGATTCATGATGCAGAAAAGAGACTGTTATATCCCAGGTACTGAACTTTGGCTTAATCTCAAGGTTAACAAGCTCAAGTTCTGGCATCATTTTGGACAAGAGATCGTCCCAGGGTGCAGAAAAGACTCCTGCACCAGGCTTAACGAAAGGCAGGACTGCAGCCTCGGGATAAGGAGCTGTGGAAGTGGTAAATCATCATCACCAAATACTAGCTTCAGGCTCTGGCAATTTTAAAACCAACTTTATACTTCCTTTATCTGTGAATTACTACTTTCTGCCCTGATTGTTAGATATCTGGGATACCCCTGCCTGCCCGACATTACCTATCAGGTAAGGAATCCTCCCCAGAAGAAATGAAAACTGTTCAGCATTTTCACAGATGACAAAGATAGGAAGTGATGCAGTTCAGCACAAGCTGTAAAAGCATAGTGGGTAAAGAATATACTTCTTTTTATGCATTCCTGCTAGCAGCTGACTAAGTCTTTTATTATATCTCTGATTATCTTTGGCTGAGGAGATTAGCAAGGATTACTTTCTGTCATAAAAAATCACCTCCACCTGTGCAGCCCCATTCTAGTAATTTAATATAAAACATAAGCAGAAACCCTGTCCCAGTTAAAATAGAGTATTTGCATAGGCAAATCAATTGATCTCTTCTTAGAGACTGCCAGTCTTGAGATGGATGGACCAGAGCAGTTCATGCTGGTGCCTTTGTGCAGCAATCCACTTCAAACAGCGGGAATTTTGCAATCTCATCCACCTGCAGGTGCCTTCTCCTGCTCAGCCCATCAGCCCATGTGTGATAAGGAGGTTGTTAACATATCTTTAAAAATCTTCTTCTCAAAAGAGTATTCTCTTGAGGTACGGCTAACCAAAAAAATCATTCAAAAACAGGGCTATGTGATGCTCTGGAAGTCATTTTTCTCAACAACTTCCTCTAATCCCACATGCACATAGTTAATTGCCAGGAAACTCCTCTGAATATACATTGGCCTGAACTATCCATAATACCATCCAAAGACAACAATCCGACAAATTCACAAAGTGGTCTGTTCCCATTCATATCTGAACCTCTTTTTGGTAGTGAAGCCGGTTAGTTCCTGTCCTTCCGCCCAGTTACAGAGAATAATGATCACCACTCTAGTTGTATCAATCAGTTTAAACATGGGAAACAAGCTTCATGTCTGCTCACAGACCTTCTCTTCTAGTAAAAAGACAATTCCTTCAAGGCTTTTCTTACACAATCCGAAGTTTTTATCATTCTTGTTTCTCATCTCTGGATGTCTCCTATGTATTCTCCTTCCACTTTATGTATTTGTACCAGTAGTCCAGTTACAGTCTCACCAGCACAGTGGAGAGAGAGACATTTATTTCTATGTGCTTTGCACAATGCACTTTTGCTAATACATCCTCAGAAAAGATCCAGTTTGTACTCCTCTCCAACTCTCAAATACTTTTTCACAGAACAGCTAGAGCTGTCTTTTACATCCTTCTTTCCTGTCCACAGTTCTTTGCTCTTGCCTTGGTTCAACACCACCTTGTTGATTTTGGATCACTTCTCCCATATATTTAGATTATTTTGAATTAAAGTCCTGCCCTCACAAATTTTGTTTCATTTGCAAAGATTACCAGCATTTGCCATATTCCATCATCTGAGTCATTAATGTCTATACTGAGTAAAACAGACAGACCTCTGCAGGACTCCACTTAAAATGTACCCCTAATATAAGATGGAATAATTCTTAACAGTTTCTAGAGCAATTTCAGTGTAATTATTCACCCGGCTCATCATCATTTAATCTGGATCATATCTCCTTAGCTTGCTTATGCAAGACAGTGCCAAACGTCATGCTCAGGTCAAGATATATCGCACCTTTTACATCCCCTTAATCAG
Organism: Anas platyrhynchos; assembly: GCF_047663525.1. Lineage (NCBI taxonomy): Eukaryota > Metazoa > Chordata > Aves > Anseriformes > Anatidae > Anas > Anas platyrhynchos. Next base: position 177,982,508 of record NC_092587.1, read on the forward strand.
CCAAGTAGATGGTTTATCTTGACTTATTCTTGATTCATATGTATTAGCTGGCATGTATCACCAAAATATTCTCTGTGTGGGCTGTAAACTGGTTTATTCTCTACGTCCTCATTTGTCTCCTTCTTGCAGATCTCTAATGTCAATCACCTCTGGACCCCCTCTGCCAGGATCTCTGGGGGACGCTTGTATGTTGGTCAGAGACTGCTGCTGCTCCTCCCTGAGTACCTGTGGGAGGGCTCCTTTGGGATCTGCCTGCTCAAATGCCTCCAATTTACCTGAATATAAATATTCTTTATCGTGACCTTTCCTGTTTCTGGTATAAGTTCGTATCCTCTTGTTATAACCTATTACATTAAGAATCTGCTCACAGTTAACCTTTTGGTTGAAACTAGAACGAAACAAAACAATACAAAGAGGCACTGAATGCATTTGTCTGCCCTATGTCACCTATTATACTTGCCTTTTTCCTTCCCCTGCATTCTTACATTTTCTTGATGCCTTTCACAAGCCTCACCAGTTACAGTATATTTTGCACAAGAGCCATTCTGCCCTTCTCCCCAAGTGCTTTGGGTCCAGTAGATAATCTGGAAATAATAACCAACACCTAGGTAAGAAAATAAACCTATCTGGGAATTTCGTCTCAAGAGAACATTTCTGTAAGTTCCTGCTTTTCTTCTACACCTATTATTTCCAAGCACCTTTGCATCCTTACTAACAAAGGGCACGCTCCCTTCAGCATTTATCCAGATAGAGCTTCCTGCAGGATTTTTAACATCTACCTACCACAGCTGCAGATATTAAACCACAATAAAAAAATAAATAAAGGCACAAAATGCAGCCTCCCATGTGAATTAATATAGGCACAAACAGAAAGCTCCTAAAGCTCCTTAAAAAAGAAAAAAGAAAAAAAAAGTAACCCATATCATAAGTTAATAGAAATCAAAACAGAGTCTTTCTTTCTGGCTGGCCAGACATACATGACTAAAATAGTAAAGGAAAGACATTACTGGTACATGATATGTAAATAGAATTATCATTTTCAGCTTAAGCCTATTGCCTCTGCAGTTCTTTCTGTCACTCTTAAAAGAATGCGAAATATGATCTTCAAATCATCCATTATGCAGTGGTTGTATAAGGTTTAAGCACCTAAAATTTTGCTGATCAACAAGTCTTGGGGACTAGCATCAATATTTTCTTACAGAATATTTTTGCAATGTAAAAAAAAAATTAAAAAAAAAAAAATGTTTTGACAAAACAGAACCTTCCTGTAGGCATATATCACTTGCAGTGAAATTTTGTTTTGAAGGAAAAAGAAAATTAAAAGAAAAAAATATCCTCTCAGGACATTCTGCTAATCCAGCTCTTTCAATCCTTTTCAAAACACAGGGCTTGAGTTTTCAGCTTGAAATGACATTTGAGTTTGCAACGTCATGATATTAAAAAGTAAAAGTGACTTGTAGCCTTTAGTGTTATCAAACTGAAACGCTCAAGAGGATTTCCAAATATTTCTTAATTATTTTTGTGGGAAGTGTCAAAATCTGCAAGTTTTCATTTAAATCAAAATTTGACATTTTGAAAACTCCTGTTAAAAAGGGCAGCCTGGTTAACAGTAGGATTGCCTCAGATAGCATTTTGTTGGAAGTACATTAAAAAGACATTGACAAGCTCCAAAGTTTCAGTCTCCTTAGATAAATAGCAGCTTCTCATTTCTGACACATGCATTGTGTCATGCACTACTTGCAGCTTTGTCAGTGACAGCAAAAGCTGTCCTTGGGAGTTTGGCCTCAGAGGATCTTCATTTTCAGCAGGGAATCTCACAGAGCAAACACAGTTTTCCTTCATTTATGCTAACGAGTGTGTGTGTTCTCTGAGCCTGACTCCACCTTCACACTCCTAGGACAATTAATTGTACAAGTTTTTTTACTTCTTAAATTAAGATTATGTAGTTGTTTTAATTTGATGTAGTTATTAATATTACCCTAATCATCCTGTGTCCTTTAAGCCAGACTCCACCTTGAAACATCTGCTTCTTTGAAAGGTGACAGTGTTATCAGCCACCAATGAAGAGAAGAGCCCTGCAAAATATCACATGGGGATGAATTTAGACTGGATTTGCCACACGCATTTGCAAACACAAAGGCTTTGTGCTTGCCATGCCATCCAGACATTAGTTGGTTACCTGTCAAGATTTGTAGACAAAGTAAAAAATATATTTATTCCAATAAGGTAAGAGTTAAACTCCTGGTTACACTCTAGGAAATTGAATTACAGCTCTAAGTGCCTAAAGGAGGAAGTGGCTCTCCAGACTTCATCTAACAACGATGTAATTCTTTAACCATTTCAGCATCTTATTTAGGAAACAAACAATGCAGGTTTTATTATCCAGTCCACCTCATAACCAGGTGTCTGCAGACTCTTTCCAGCACCACAGCTCTTTTTTTCTGCTGCTATATGGCTGCCAGGACCAGCATGGAGCCAAAGACAGGGAGTTCTTCCCCATCCTGTAGGCTGAACTGGTCTTGACTAGTCTTTCTCTGCTGCTTTTTACCCCCATGGAGCTCCATTTTCTGTAATTAGGCTTTGAGAAGCCACATGCAAGCTACAAGGAAAAATGTACTACCTCATCCACCCCATCTCCTTGGTCTCAGGCTGTTTTTCTTTCTAGCATTTGTATTTGTACTTTTGTCATGAGTTTTATTTTCAAGATTTTTTTCCCTTCTATTCATAAAAGGCTTAAGAAACTATGGTACATATGACTTACCCTATCCAAAACACTGCAGACAGCCCATGCATGCCTTCCTAATTAGGTGACGACAGATGGAGCATTAAGAATGCTTTTATCGAATCATTTCCCCCATCACTATCAGAGGTTCTGCTATTACATCTTTCAAGGTCTATATTCTTAACATGGGATTTTTCAACAGGCAGTTGTTTTGACTGGCAGCTGAACAAGCTGCATATGAATATACAAATGTATGCATATTCTTATTCCCTCAAACATGCATACATAGCTGGATCTTCAGGCATTCAAATGATGATTTGCATCTGCAATTACCCATCTTTCACATAAACCAGGAAGATATGCACAAGTTGTGAGTCTTGGGCAACAAAACAAACCTTATGGATATTTCATTTGCCATTTATTCATTTCAGAAATTCTTTTCATGTATATTCACAAAGTAAATTTACCAGTGCTTTGCAGTTCAAGCTAAGACTTCCTTCAGCATAGTAGTATACACTTCTCACACAGACCTTATTCTTGTCTCTTTAAATAACTGCATTTTAAAGAAAGAACAACAGTGGCTTTCATTTTCACAGCGTGACTGGCAGCTATTTTTACGGGTAAAGACTAAAGTATAACTTTTGATTTCCCGCTTCAAGTGGGTGGAATTAATTTTTCATCTGAAATGTTTTCCATTCAAACACAAGCAAAATATATTTAATGCTATTGCAATTACAAATTGATTCATTTCCATGCTGCTAGTATTGACACTCATTTATACATCCTTCATGGGAAAAATAATAAATGCAGTTTTAAATAAGCTGTTACAGCTTAAGTCTGGGTAAAAAATCAGGCAGGTAATGAACACACTGAACAGTTGAAGATAAAATATGCAATTATGCCAAATAATATTTTATCAAGAAAATATTTCACCTTATTTATTTGAGATTTTAATAACTGTTTAAACAACCTTTACCAAGCACTTCTTTTTTTTTTCATTCCTACTCCAATGCAGTTATGGTGCTGCCTGCCAGATGTTTGTGAATCACTGGCACTGGGTTCAGAAGCTCAGGCTTTCACAGCAGAGCATCTTGCCTGAGTTGTTCACAACACACATCCTCTCAACAGAGGGGGCTCCTCCAAAGCAGATAGCAAGACTGAATTGTCCCTTCTAGAAAAAAAAGCAGCCAGCACATGAGGTTTTCAGCATCGGGGTGAAGTCTTTCAAGACTGACTACAAGCAGCACTTCCTGATTTTTTTCTACAGATCCTTTAAAATTGGATATTGGATAAAATGGATAGACTATATGGTCATTTTCATGGTTTATATTTTGCCACAGGTCTGTCAGAACAGTTTAACAGAAGGGGCACCACTCCCACTGGTATCATTGCCTTCTCTAGAGTCAGGACAGACTTTCTCCTCTTTTTCACAGAGAAAGGGAAAGACCAATTGAAAAGTTATTAAATTTCTACAGTTATCCTGGTTATGCGAATGTCAGAGGCACAGGGCTTCTCTAGCTTCCACCAGCTGAGGGTCAGCAGAGTCCAAGGGCAAGGTGGCTTGAGCAAGGAAAGGCTCGTGATGCCAGGGCAGGTGAAATCTCTGAGGTCTTCTTAATAGCCTGGGGTCTCTCCCCCACAACCAATATTTCCCTGCTGTTAATCTTTGCCTGTAATGTTGACAAAATGCTCTGTGTTTGCCCAGCTGTAAAGAGCTGTGGCCAACAACACGGCTGCAGGGCAGTCAGAAGTCTGCACCATGCCTCTCCTAGCTGTATACTCAGGGAGCAAGGGTCACGACAAGCATTGCCTCCCTGACATGTTCCTGTGACCCCAAACTGGGAAGAAACGCAGAAATGGGCAATAAATACAGGTGCCCCAAGGCTCCAAGAGATGGTCTCCATGTGGTTATGTCACTGTCGGTACAAAAGCAGGTTGGAACCTGCTTAAGGCCCTGTGATCATGTCCTTACAGGCATTTCTCAGTGTGGGCCTTCAGCATCTGCTCATGATTATTCAGACTTCTGTAGCTCCATTTTTGCACTATTAAGCATTTTAAATGCTGTTTATCCTGAACATCAATGCCCTTTAGTTCCTAGTATTTACAGCTCAGCTGCAAGGTTAATATGAAATTGTCTTAGATACCTTTTTTTCTCTTTTGAAAGTCCCACATTAAATTATAAAGAAATGACAAATCACAACCAATTTCAAAGAACAGGTACTTTCTGAGCTGTCTTCCTACAGAAATGTCAGAAGCTGTGTCATGTGCAATAGCAGTTTATCTATGGATTATACAACACAGGATTACAATATTGACTGTTTTTTAAGAATGAGCATACACAATGTATGCATGGTTGTCTTCTTAATCTATATGTCATTCTAAGTCATTTACCAGGCCTGATTGGGGAAATTCAACTTGCTGCACTTTACCAGCAATGAATACAGTGGAAAACAAAGGCAAGTGAAATGTGTCTCTACAACAGAAGATGCGGTCAAATGATACCAGAACAATAAATTTGGCAAAGGTAACCCAGACTCAAGAACGAAGAACATATGGCTGGAAAGAGCAAACTTCTGATTAATTTTGTAAGTGCTCTTTTATCCCTGTCTATAAACACAAAGAAATTGAGCATTAAGATACTAGTTTTTATTTCCTTTCTACTTCTTCAGTTAGCAACAACATACTCTGGATCTTTTTCTAGCTTCTGTATTCATATTGCAGAAGAGTAGAAAATTTCTTCCCATGTAAAAAAAAAAAAAAAAAAAAAAAAAAAAACACTAAACAGATAAAGAAAACAAGATTAGCACACAAGACTATGAATTTGACTTTTACTGATGGCGTCTGGGGCCCTCCCGAAGTGCCTAGGAGCTAACTACACTAGGAAATGTCCATCCCTTCACCCACAAACTTGCTCAAGCACCTTGCTGCCCCATTTAGTCCACTGCTTTGCCAGTACCTAAATGACTTTGTGAAGATAATAATCATTTTCTGCTTAAATAAAGTACCTCAGATTAGAATTCAAATAGTATGCCAGTGTTGCAAGAAGGCTCAAGCACCTTGACAGTTCGATGAGTTGATTGCGCATGGACTTGAAATGAATTGTCCATATAAGTTGCTTTGACGTATTTAATCAGTGGAAGCATTATTAGAGGCAAATGTTATACAGATAAGTGCCCATTCCTGAAATTTAAACAAAAGAGTGCTTCAGCCTGCTGACCTGACATTTCTCATTTCACGTCATCATTATTGCCCAGCAGAGATATCATCATCCATTCATTGCTTGTATTCTATGTAGAATTAATGGGTACGGCATGGATCTGGAGGGTATCACTGAATTACAGCTGCCTGTACCACTCAAACTGTTGCAATTGAGTGATGAATCTTTGTCCTCTTCACTTGTTTTGATTACAAGCCTCTTATACAATCTTGTATTGTCTATTTTTTTACGTAACTTGCCCAGAGGTGCTTCAAACACTGCAAATTCCAGAAACCTTGAACTGTAGATAATCGTAAACAACCATTCATTTTGTCACACTATCTCTCTCTTGACTACCATGGCTTAATCACAACTGATGAAAAACAAAGAGATAGACTCCTAAGTCATTCAAGTCCTTTAGTGTTTATTTGTTTGTGTGACTGCCTCTCTCCATTAGAAAAGTGGTAATCTCCTTCCATCGCTTCTCTCCAAAAATAGAGCAGAATTATGAGTCACTATAAGCTACTTAAGAACTGAAGAAGCCTTTCTTCCCTCTATCTCTGCAAGGATTGCCCTTGTCACATCAATTATTAACACCATAATTTTCCTGAGCCTTTTACAGGCAGAATAGGCAGGTGCAAGCATTTTCTCTTATTATAAAACAGGGTAACGTTGCCAGAAAATGGTAGCAAGTTCCCCTGCTAGCCTGCTGTATGCCATGGTAGCATCATAATGGAACTTGGGGTAACTCTTAGGGAGTTAGAAAATGTCTGCTTAGAAATATACCCAACTACACTGACAGATACATCGGGAAAAAAATCAAAGGGGAATCAAAAGAGTTGACAGTGAAAATACACCCTCATAAAAGTACTTCTCACTTTACAGTCCATTTTCAACCCACTTTGCCATTCATTTAAGCATACACTACTGTAAATGTGCAAGGAGGTGAAAATTCACATATCTATTTCAAGCTTGCTACCCTGAGCTGCAGATGGATGCAGGTCTTCTACAGGGTTTTGTAATGTGCTTTGGATGCTCGGAGGCATCTAAAGAAGTATTAGATACCTATGTTTAGGCACCTGAGTAACTTGTCTTGTATGTAGCATTTCTACAATGTGCAGCCCCCGGTTCGTCTGTTTGGGTTTTTAAGCTTTAAGCACACATTTACAGCCGTAAATGTTCCAGAACATTTCTAAAGGATGGTGAATTCAATCTCTCTTGAAATGCCTGGCTGAACTAAGCACTATGAGAACCGTTTTATCAGAAAGCATCAACAATATGTTTGTTGAACTGAGTCATCAAAACCTTGCTGTTAAAAATCCCATATGCAAGTCAGAAGCCCAGCAATGAGTTTGCAGTTCATTTTTGCAAGTCCATGCACATACCTCCCCTTTCTACTCCTCCGGGGCTGTCCAGGGCTGCAGGCAGAGGAAAGTCTGCAGCTCACATAAATCCCTTCCAAACTAATTAGACTTAAATAGGCTATTTCTACCAACAATGGCCAGCAGCAGCAGCACACACAAGGTGCTGAAAATTTGCCCAGGGGCACAGGTAGAGTTTGCAATCTGCCCCAAGCCCTGTGTTGCCCCAGTTAGGATGTTGTGAGTGCTCCAGCAAGCTGCTGCAAGGCAAGGCTGAGTCTTTCTCCGGGATCTGCCATCTGAATCCTGGGATAACAGAGCACATCTACCCTCATTGGAATTGTCTGTGTGACACAAGGCCCTGAAAATCACTATCATTACATACAGTTTCTTTTCAGAAAAGTTCTGTTCTGTTCCATTTATCCTCATGCAATTCCTCCGGAGGTCATTTGCATCCACAAAATATCAGAATAATTTGCAATTCTGAGCCATTTATTACAGTGTTTTAAACCTTCGGCCTTGGGCTTACATGCTAATTTCATAGACTAATAATAGATTTACAGAATGGTTTGGGTTGGAAGGGACCTTACAGATCACCTGGTTCCAATCCCCTGCCATGGGCAGGGACACCTCCCACCAGACCAGGTTGCTCAAAGCCCCATCCAGCCTGGCTGAATGAGGAGGCCCAACCTGTTCCAGTGCCTCACCATGCTCTGAGTGAAGAATTTCTTCCTTATATCTAATCTAAATCTACCTTCTTTTAGTTTAAAGACATTATTCCTTGTCCTATCACTACACTCTCTGATAACGAGTCTGATTTAACTTATCAGAGGACATGGTTTCAGCAACTACGAAGATGTAGTATTGCCTTTACAAATGTTGTTTGGTTGTGTGAGTGCTAGACCTGTTTTTTTGCTCTTTTATTGCTGTGCTGCTGACAGCAACATCCCATCATACATTGGACATCCCATAGTCAGTGAATTCAGCAGCACAGCAATTATTAATTCTGTTCTGGGACAACATCATTTCAGTCAACGAGTATTGTTTGAGATTTTTTCCTTATAGCTGATGAAGAATTTGGCATGTGCTACACTTGTCTCACGTCGCAGTAAGTTGAAAATAGGGGTGTCTTCTTGTTTTGTGATTTTGGCATATTACATCTATGCTACAGACGTGCTTTGGAGATGCAACAATTCATATCCCAAGGGCTTTTAACTGCAGTAGTTTATTATAAGAGAAACAATGCTGGGAGCAGGGTTTGTTTCACCCATCTGGAGTTTCACAGACATGCAGAGATCCCTCTGCAGGCATTAGTTATAACACTGTGATGCATTATTAACTCATTCTGACAAGTACAAAATAAATAACTTATTTCTCTACAAGGTGTTTTTACTAGTTTTGCAAGTGAAAATGTGGTGCAGGTTCATACATTCAAAAACACAATGTGCCTTTAAGGGTAAAAATGAACAAGCTAGAATAGAAAAGCAAAACCACAGCTCTGAAGTAGACAAATGGGAAAAAATATCTTGAAGAAAAAGATCCATGAAGCTATTTAGAGATTGATAAATTAAATACTCCATAATCTAAAGTATAAATTCTGAAGGTTTAGCTATGCTGAGGGAGTTGCTCTCTTCCTTTCATTAGCTATGCCTATACTGATACTGGCAAAATGCTCAAGCACTGTTAAAGCTCATTTGAGATAATCATTTCATTAATTAATGGAACAAATGTTCCCTGGTGAGATAATGAAAAGAACTTTAAATATGTAATTTTGACTTCATTGTTAACAGAAACCTTTTACCTAGATCTTAGCCTGTATAAGGAATCGTGGCCTCCAGTTGAACAAGATAAACTTTGAAAGTGAATACCTAATCTAGAGATACAAATTGCCCTTTTAGCTTCAACTTTAGCTTTCTGATTGTGGAACATCATAGTCCTAAAGTCTGGCATACGATGATGTGCCTTACTGGATGAAGACCATGGCAGATTAGATGTGCCTCTAGGGTAATTCCACCTGTGGTAGGAGACTTAAGCAGATGTTAGTTCCAAACTAACCTACTCCAGTATTTTTGGAGCTCTCATATCTTCAACCACCACATCTACCTCAGCACATGAAAACAAACATCTACTCCAAGATCCAGGGGGCCCCAAGAAACTGACCCAAATTCTGCATTCCTTGTGCAATCTTAAACATTATTTGAATGTCCAAAGCTCACATGCCACAAAGCACATGACAACTATTCTCAGTTCATAGGTGCTATTTCATCCCACCACAGGAGGAAAGGGGCAAAAGGCAGCAGACTTGCATACATGCACAGCTTCTCTACATGGTTAGCTAAATTTAGAGGCAGCACCCACCTGAACTCTGAAATGCCTCTCATTTGGCCAAAGGGAAAAATTATCAAATACTGCCTCAGAAAAAAAAATCTGCAGTAAGGCAGTTTTAGACCTGTGGCCAGTGTGAACAAAAACACAGCTCCGTTGACATCAGTGGAAACAAACCAATTTGTTGTCTTTATGGTCTGACCTCTTGTCTCCAACAATGCTATGAGGCAGGACTAGATAAATAAATGACACAGGTTTTGCAAACAGGCAGTCTCTGCTTGTACCCCTATCTGAGTTACTCCCACAAATCGCTTTATTTGCAGGTAAATGTGTTTGCTTGTATGACAAATACATGTAAATGCTATAACTGCATCTAATTGCCTCAAAAAAGAAAAGGTCATTTAAGTCCACTTTCCCTTCTAGTTAATGCATAAGCCTTTAGATGTCACTTTGCTAACAGAAAATATCATAAACCCATTTTGCAATGCTAATCAGCCCTAGAAGGCCTTATCCTTGATCCAGCACAGTGACTTACTCTATAGGGCAACACTTCTGTCAGTGTAGTAATGCAGATTGTGTCTTGAAATGTTACATCATCCAGGGCTTATTGCAAGCTTGTTTGCATGGCTGTCTGAGGTTTCAGGAGACCAGACGGAGCTATTCATTGTCATGTAGCTAAGAGCAGGAGCAGGCCTGATGAGCTCAGAGTCCATGTTCTTCTAGCTTTATCTGGAGTGGAGACAGACCACATGTTTCTACCTCATCTGAGCAAGTCTTGCGCAGCTGCCTCTATGCCTTCTTTCTCTTGATGTATGATCTCTGGCCATTTTGGTCCACAAAGCAAATCCTTCACGTCACTTCCATTTCTCCTTCATAGCCCATAATTCTCTGATGCCCCAAAACAGAGTGATGTCTACCAGAAGAAACATTAGCTGTGGTGGTAGAAGAGCAAGGACACATAACAGTCAAAACATTTTTTCAAACCGTGACGGTTAACCCCATAACTCCGAAGAAAAGTGAACATCTTCAAAAAATATCCAAAAATAACAGCCTTCCCATCCCCCTGGCTTTAAAGAGAAGGAAAAAGTAGACATCTGTTCCTAATGTTAAAGATAATCTCAGCTATGCTGTGTTTCAACAAGAAAATGAGACCAATTGTCATTGCTTAGTCATGAGTAAGCAGTAAAAAGACCTTTCAACAAAAGCTCATTAAATAAACTTCCATCAAAATAAACTAGATATTTCATAGCACAAGCAGAGCATGGATAAAAATAGGACATCACACTTTTGCAATGGTTGTCAGCAAATATACAGCATGGCAAATATACAGACCCCCAGGTCTGCCTCCACAGCTTGCATTTTAATCCAAATTGAAACGATGGCACAACTAGGAAGTCTCCACCAAAACCATGGAGAATCTGGGGCATCTACTCAACTAAACTGTCATGCATCCTTATTGTCCGTTTTATTTTTCATCCTTTCAAGAGGTCAGATGCAGAAGTGAGGCAAAATAAATACAATTATGATTTGCTGCAAGGAGGGATACCCAGAAATGGTGGAGAAGGAAGGAGGCAATAGAAGGTTTCCATGGGGAAAAGATTAGAGTGAACTGTAGAGAAAGACAAGCAAAGGGTAGCAATTTGACTGATATTGAAGAGAAAATATTTTCTTATTAGATGTGCACAATAATAGTAATCGCAATGGAAGATATTTTCAAATGCATATTGGCAGCTTGCATTGGCTGTGGTTTAGTAATGGGAGAGGAAGGAGGCACACTGCCTGACAGAGGAAGAGCATCCCTAACACACAACATGGACATAAGCAGCAGAGGTCAGCCCATTGCTCCAGGTGAGTTTGGTAATGCTGCGGGTGGCTGTGCTGGTGAAAAGCTTGGCTGAGAGCAGGAAGAGGACGGGACTCTAAGCATCCAGCATGGAGAAATGTGATCATTGGAACTAATGAATCCTGGCTCTGAATCTGAAAGCACGTCACTGTGGCTGACATATACCCCCAAAATGATACCGAGATACAAACCAGGGAGGAAAGCATGAAGCAGAAGGAACAGACACAGGGTGATAGCTATCATGTAGCTATTTCATAGACTTCATAGTCTACGGAATTTAAGGGTACATTACCATTAACATTAATAGCAGCAGTCATAAACAAGGATAAATCCAATAAGGCAAACCCACAGCTTTATGTGTGACATGTAAGCAGAAACACTTAGGAGAGCTGAACAGCAAAGGCAGCTTTCTAACAGACCTAACTTTGCAATTCACTTGAAGCATTTATCGTTTCACATGAGATTATCTTCCCTGCTGGATTTAAAGCATCAATTTATCCAGAACGCCTCTTTAAAGGGAAATACAGCTTACTGCTGCAAACTCAAAGGGAACTGAAAATGGTGATTCGGCAAACCAGCTAAGCACAAAAGGACAGAAGTCTTTTGGCAAGTACAAAACCCCAAGCAAATGGCACTCTAGGACAGATCAGGTCCATGCAAGATTTGCCCACATAGTTCCACGTTCGATGTCAACAATCTGATATTCCCTGCTCCTTGCTCACATGAGGACCTCCCTAACTATTTGTAATAAAATCTGGCTCCAGGTTAGAATTTGTCCTTTCTGGGCATCTTGGATTTGACTCAAGCTGAGCTCTGACCTTTTAAGTCACTGCAATATATACTTGCAGAAGTATGTGGGCTGCTGGTATTAAGAAAAGGAAATAGAGAAAATATCACTATCAGTAACCATACAAACATCTTTCTTAAAGTAATTTGGAAGTGAGAAATACTTCGGAGATGCTACTGCTCCACCCAAAGAGAAAGATATTTCCTTCCCAATGGACACAGCCAGAAAGGCTCCAGGCAATGTTGCAGTTCAGACAGCCAATTCTGCTAATCCTGTAAAATAAGCAGTCTGGTCCAAAGGCACTTGAGCTCAATGCAATTTTGACTTCAATGCATAATTCTGAATTGATATAGCATGAGCCTTCACAATATCTCACATTACCAGGAATATATCACTTGAATTTTTATGTGATTTGAAATCTACACCCTATTTGCTTACTTAAGCCTATTTCTGAATTTATTTATTTTTCCTAGCATTAGCAAACAAATCAGAGTGTTTCCTCTTTTGCTTATACTAACTTTGGGGGGAAAAAAAATGTTAAGGCAAACAATCTTTCTTTTTTTTTTTTTTTTTGAGCTGTACTATTAATAAACTGTTGAGTTTACTGGTAGCCTACTGTGAAGAGCCTATTTCAATCCTATAATGATCATTGGAAGATGCTACTTTCTTCAGCAGACAACAGTCTTAATGGTCTTGGGGAAAAAAAAAAAAAAAAAAGGCATGTTCAGTGCTTTACACTCCAACCAACCTTTTATTCAGCTATTTATCTCTCTGGGTAGCTCTTGAAGCTACCCAGAAAGATTCATTTATGAACAGAGTCTTGCTTTAAGGATGGTGCCTATCAAAGACAGCTTTGCACAGGGGTGGCACAAAGGGTCCAGTGAGAATGGGTCTCCTCCTGATACTCTTTTTTTAGTATAGGGCATGCTGAGACCCTTAGGACATTTGGCCAAGTGTGGTGTGGTTTATAGACAAAATGCGGGATCCTCACTCAGAGCACTGGTCACCACTAAAACCATGGAGCCTCCTTGCAGATATCAGTAAGCCATCACACACTGGGATTTGGATATTTCTGCAGGACAAAGGAAGTCTTGAAAAAGCAGACACCTTCTCTAGAAACCAGCTAGCATGGCTGCAAACAATGACATTGCCACCAGGAGTGGTTGTATGGGGCAGCTGGTATCACCGCGTGTTATTTCAGAGTCCCCACGAGCCCTGTGCTGCCACATCACTGCAATGTGTGGCTGGCTAGTTTTGTCTGCAAAGCCTCAGAGTGAACAGGGCAATTATGAGGTAAAACTTTGTATGTTTTTCCCTAACTTAGATGGGTTTATTCTTACTCTGGAGTATGCACTGGTACGTGGAGTTTATTCATGAATCTCCCTTCCTGAAGACATGTGTAGACAAGCATGCAAATTAGTTTGTTTTTAATCATTCAGGTGCTTTTTAGGATTAAGAAATTATCCACAGGGATGCAAATCTGAGAGACAGCTAGACAGACAACAGAAGTGGAGAGGCTCTTATGATTTATAGCATGCTTTTGCCCAGTGCTTTGTGTTGAACACATACTTCAGCTTCATCACTTCTCTTCCCTTGTTCATGGCTCACTTCCATTTTATTGTTGCTCTGTACACGGATGCTTAAAAGTCCCTGCCAAGAGGAGAGACCTCTGTGAAACCTACTGAAATACAAACATGAGGGAAACTTCAGTTAGATGAGACAGACAGAGCCACAGTGGAAGGACATCTAGTGTATGAATAGAGGACACGGACCCAAAAATCTGGTAATGTTCCTGAAGTTATAAATATATAACAGATGTTATAAATATATAACAGTCCAGCAGAACTGAAATAGAGTCCAAGGTCTTAAGCCAAAGCTTACCAGCTTAATCACAAGTGTCTTCTCTTTCACTGACAAATCCCTTTTGCAACAGAAAAAGACATGGTGTTGTTACAATGGCAGATCCTGCGGCTTTATCCTCAGATCCCTTTCCAAAGTGACTGATGAAGCTGAAATATCACATCCAAAGGGTAATGAAGTAACCTAGACAGTTCATCAAACATTCAGAGCATCTACTGAGAGCCAAAGTTACACATTTTTTCTTGTTTATATCTTCCACTTTAAGAGATTTTCAGATGTAGGTTAAGTATGTTCGACCTACACATGTGCAGTGCTCTTATATTGTCTATATTGTATATTAAATTATTAAAAATATGTTCTTCATTGTACAAATAGAGACAGAAAATGGAATTAAAGAGCTTGTTGCTGGTTCTGCTGCTGTTTTGCAGGTGTCTTGGCTGATAATACACCCAAAGCACTAAATGTTCGCTTTGGTCTGGAGAGCCAGTTGTCTTGGTGCACCTATATTTTGGGCACATGGGGAATGGAAACAAGTAAGTTAGTCTCAGTCCAGCAAGGGTTTGGGGAAGTTGACAAAAGAAATGTAGATAATTTCTGTGTGCTCTGACAATCCAGTGGTGTTGGCTGTTAGGACTCTTAGAAACGCATTTGGAAGGGGCTTTACACAGGTGCAGCCAGATGGGAAGCATGTTAGGAGCACTCAGATGTGCCCCAAAACTGTGTTCTTTAAGGAAATCAGAAACTGTGGGCCATGTCTCCAGGGATGTTTGTACAGCTCAGAGATGCTCTCAGCTGCTGCCTCTCTTTCAGAGAGTGCAAGGATAGTCACATAAGCTAAAATCCTCAAGGATTTTTTTGTTAATGAAGTCTTCAAGCCACCTTAGTTGGATAGTCCCAAAATAGTGACATAAAAGAAAGAAGAAAAGATGAGGCTCCAGGCTTAAAATAGACCTTTCCCTTTGCTGAACACTTCCATCATGAAGAACATCAGCTGAAGTTAAGTGCCCAGAGCAGTATGGCAGTATGGCTTTATTCCCCTTGGCATTAAAAAGGGAAAAATAAAAATAGAAAGAAAAAAGAAAACATACCTAATATCAAGTAGACGTGCGGGTAGAGAGCTGTGGTTCAAGCCATGGCTCTGATGAGTCCTGGACTACGTGTACTGGACTGTTATCCCACCAGTTTAATCTAGCCCAGATGTTGTAGAAGAATGAATAACAGCTTTGGAAATGTGTGCATGAGGCTGGTAACTCTGCTGCCATATTCAAGACAACGTGGAAGAAAGTTCAAGTCGTTAGCCTACCTTGGATGTGGATATATCCAGAAATGCTCTAGAAAGTAACAAGTGCCTTTGTCTTGCATGGGGAGTACTCAGTTGCTCACCCTCTGGTTTATCACTTCAGAAATAACCCCAGCAGCTGTGGGCTGATATCACTACTTGGGCAGGTTTGCACATGATGATGCTTAAAGTGGGCTAAACGCCATCTAAGTAGTGATTTTTGGTAACATCCAAAGCCCCTAAAAGTCAGACTTGTGGCTTTCAAAAGGTCAGAAAAACTGTACTCTTCTCTAGATTGGATTAAAGACATTAAATAGAGAGGAGTCTCTGCCCTTTGCAATGAAATTACTTATTGTTACTGCTATCTTCAGTTGGCATTATTAGTGACTAAGACCACATGAAGGCGGCTGGGATGCTTTCCTTGAGGATTTAAACTCGCTAATGAGACCTCTCAGAAATAGTAAAAGAAAAAAAAAAAGCAAGAAAAAAAAAAAGAAGAGTTGAGTTCAAATGACCGTGTCTGGCAAATTCTCAAGTACCGCGTTAATTAGATTGTATGCTCAAACACGTGCTGTCAGCCAACACCAAGCAAGCTACAAGTAGATTTCACAGCTTGAAATCTGTTCAATTAGGGTCTTTTACAGCATGGTCACCAGCAGTCCTCCTGCTCCTGTTTCAGAAGGGACACATTAGGCTGCTCCAAATTCAGCTCTCCCTTCACTCTAAATGGTATAAACGCTGCCTCCAGAACCATGCAGGGCTACAACCAGCAAAGCAAGGCTTCCAGCACTGAAGTAGCATTTAAATGATATAGCAAGCCTATAGCAGCTCTGTGCAAGTATTTTTGGAGGGTTTCTGGGGGAAATTAGAGCTCCACGCATGGCTTATTGCACTTGGAGCACTAGGACAGGTAATGGGCTGGAGCTGCTTAGCTGGGAGGAGGGAAACCTCTGGACGTCCCGTGGTGGATGAGCAGCTGGACCAGAGCCATGCATGGCCCCATCCCATGGGCCTGGGGCTGCCAGAGAGTCTCAGTGACACCCAAAGACAGCACCAGCAATGGCTGGTGCAGGCTGGGCAACAGGGGCCATGTGGGTTTAGATTCAAGCCAAAGATAGAAACCAAAATGTTGCCCAAGTTCCTCTTGGGGTGTTGGAGAGCTTCAGTGACTTTCGTGCTTTGCCAGGTGGATTGGTGATATGGTGAAGAGTCCTGATTTTGTACCTAATTTTGATTTTTATTATTCATCAAGGAAAAAGACTTTTCTGGATGAAATTTGTTGTTCAGCCATCCCTTTGTTGTTGTTCCAAGCCCCGAGTGTTGCGTCACCTCAGCCGTGCACCAAAAGGAAAGGGCCACGCATGCTGATGACGCAGGTGAGGTTGATCATCGCGGCTGCATCGTGCTGCCCGCGTCTGTCAGGCAGCACAGCAGTAGCCTAGCAACACTGTATGTACCAAGGTATGGACACACCACCTCCTGTTTGTTTTCAACAAAAAGAAATAATCATGGTGTGTAACATTACATGCCAGTCACTCTTTACCACATGGAGTTACAAACATCGTTCCTTTCCAAAGAGAAATGACTGGAAGGGATTAAAACTCCAATTTATGATTAAATAATAAAGGCAACCATGGCTTATTTAGGTCAAAAGAAATCCATAAAACATGCAAACACTGTCAATAATGGTGTAATTTTATTGAATTGATAACAAGAAGCTGTAATCAAGGAGGATCTTTGTTGTAACCGTGGCACTTAATAGAAGAAATGGATCTTGCATTTCTAGCTCTGAAGCCCTTTACAGTACCTAGTAACATTTTACGACAAAAGTTGTTTATCTTGCAATGCACTTGAAACAACATACAATGCCAAAAAGCAGGCTGGGGAAATTACAGAGAGAGAAAATTGCTTTACTGCATTAGCACGTACACATACAAACACCAAACACTTCCCTCATTAAAGTAATTAGACATATAAGACAAAACAATATAAAAACCCTTGAGGTATGCAGATTTCAAATGTGGCTGACATCTTTGTGGTACACAACAGGGTTTGATTAGTAGTTGCAACGCACAGACACACTACAGAGCACAAACAACATTCATAATTACAAAACCTATGAAAGGTAAACTTCTTGCTTCAGTGGTGATTCAAAATTCAGAGGAAAATAATGGGCTGGGAAATAGTCTACAGCAAGCAGACTGAGTCCCTGGGACTCCAAGCTGGAGTCATGACGTGTAATATTAATGCTTGGTGGTGCTGGGTATGTCAAGTTCTGCAAATGCTGTCAGTGTAGCTATTGCTGGAGAATTGACCTACTTTGGAAATGTTTTCACCTGGATGTGCTCTGTCTGGAATTGCAACCAGAGAGAACATCAAAATAGCAGTCAGCACTCTTACCAACTTTCTTTCTTGCCCTAGATAATGTCACAGCGTCTCCCAGGTAATGTGTGGTGATCGGACGTGGAATTGGCCTAACTCTTGAGAAGTCACTTAAAATATTCAAATGATTACTGTAATTTTCACTTGCTACACAGCTAGTTAGAAAGTCGGTGATTATATCCCTTGGTTCAGTGAAGTAAAAGATAACAGTTCCAAAAAGACATTAAAACTGTTCACCCAGACAGCTGCACATAGAAGTGGTCCATTACCCCAGGTGGAGTGGCAGCTGGGAACTGCTTCAACGTGTGCAAGAGATGACCAGACTCATGCTAACATTTATGTCTGACATCTGTCAGCAAGGTGGAAGGCAAGCACATTTACAACTCACACATCAACAGTGCATTTTTTCCCTTAATATCCTTATGGCTCTATGGCTTCTTCAAGTAATCAGGTTCTAGCAGTAATTAAAATCTAGGGAAGCGAGAGAAGATAAAGTTTTCTGCTTTAATTATATTCCTGAAGCATACAAGAGTGCTACACTTCTTCTTTAGAAGGTGAAATAAACTGTTAGTAATTGCTTACTGTATCATTTAGCTTGCCTCATTACTGCAGTAAAAAATAATCCTTTTATTCCTAGAAAATGATTAGGTAAATTTTAAATGCCAGGCAAAAGTTTGTGTTTAGCTCTACACTGATGAATCAGTCGCAGTTGGAGTTTTGAGATTCAGGTGTGTTATCGTCAAGAGATTTGGGCATTTTCCAAACCCCATTTTGGGAAGAAAACCTATAACGACTTCTATACCATGACATATGTTAGCTATGAATACACAGTGATGCCTCCAGAGCTTTCCAAAAATACGCATATGTATTACAAGGTCTAGAAGAATCTGTTAACTTCACATCATTTGAAACTATTCCTTTGAGGTCAATTGAGACTTTAATTCAGGAAAGCACTTGAGTACATGCCAAAGTTCAGATTCAGCCACGTACCTAACCAGGTGCCGAATTCAATACTATTCAGGAACATGTTCAAAGTTGAATCCACACCTAAAGACTTGTCACAACCATATTTTGTACCTCTGCTGTCACAGTGATAGATTATGTGGCATCTGGCATTGAAACTACTGAATTGTACAGCAAAAAACTATCTCCAAAGGCTAGCAACTAGTCACTTGGGCAGGAGCGTGGAAGTGGCTGCTGGAGGTGCATGTAAGAACCAACGCTCAAAGGTACAGAAAATACTGATGGATGTTTTTCTAAGATTTTCAACTATCCTTTAAAAAGAAGATATATTTTTGAAAGATAGCGTTATATATATATAAATAGAAATACATATATATCAATAGGATAAAGAGACACTACATTTTATTGTAGCTTAAATAATTACTCTACAAAAAGGATAATTAATGTTTTGTTGAACATTAAGAATAAAGCAAGTATATGTTTAACCTTCAGAGCTTTAAAACTAAAAATAAGAATTAGCAGAGTTCAAAACTAAAAGCCTGTGAAATTGACCCCTTTTTGTCCAGATTACATATTTCAGCCCTTTATTACAAGCTGTAATTTTCCAGCAACAGGTAAGAGTTGTTGTTCCTCCCACATCAGCTGTAATACAAGCTCAGGCTGAACTCCAAATATTCACAACTCTCCATACTGTGATCTGTATTGTAGCAACAAAATAAACAAAATACAAACTAACAAAATAAAAAACAAAAACAGCTTTCCCCACATACAGATGAGTTTTTCAAAGTCAGCCCTGCTAGCTACCCCACACCACTTGTAATCACACTTGACTGCTTTCTATATCAAATTATCCCACCTTTATGAAGTTATAAATCATCATAGCACTTTATCAGCTAGCTGAGGGCTGGGTGAATCACACTTACCCTTGAAGATAACAGTTCCTTCAAAACATACTTTGAAGAAGTAGCCTCCCATAAAAGAAAGCTATCAAGGATCCTATAAGACATGCACATCGTGTCCACATAAAAAAAAAGCAATTGCATTATTACCTTTGCTTTTCTCCGTCTGCAAAGTTGCTCAAGACCTCTGCTGAAGCCTTCCACTAGAAAGGGGAAGAAGCAGCTCTACACACATATAACTGAAATTGTCATTACATTCAACTGGGCTTTTAAATACCTTGCCTTCCAGGTCCTTTTCTATTATCTTCTTTACCTCTTTCTACAAAGAAAAAAAGTTACCTATCTTGTCCTTCAGGATGTCCACCTGGTTTATCCTGATTGTCTCATTCTCCAGGTTCAGACTGCTTCAAGATGCCTGGGTAAGGTAAGGCTACTTTTTCAGGAAGATATATTCAAATAAGGGGGGAAAAATTGTGTGTGTATATATATATATATATATATAAGTGCTTCCTCTTCCCTTTTTGCTTTTGCAGATTTAGAAGCACAGGCTCTACTAAGAATTACATTTGTTGCTGCCTAACTGAAACCTGCAAGAAACTCTTGTTGGCTGAAAGTGGAACAAGCCTTCTGCCACACAAACTGGCTGAAGCCATCCCATGGGTACTGCATTTTTGTTAACAGCAAGAGAAGTGGGTCCAAAGAGTACTCAGAACAAAATCAAGAGACTGAAACCACTCATCAACACACAAAGTATTAAGGAAAAGTTGATAGCTTGTACATTGACGTTATGGAAAACAGTTTAGAGTAATTGAATTTGCCTTTTTATGGACATAAATGTAATCTATTCCATAAAACTGGCAATGGAAGGGAATAGTGAAATGTTTGGAATTATAAAAGCCCACTCACACAGTTGATGTGTTGATAGATGAAATGGAACAGTGTCAATAATAACAGAAAGGAAGACACAGTTAATAGGTATTATGTTCTGGGGTAGGACATCTAAATGATAAAATCAGACAGCACAGGCTTTTCAGACAGGCATTGAAAACAATGGGGAAAACATTGGCAATAAATTTAAATGATGCAGGGAGTTAGGAGGAAAGATGATAACTATTTATTTCCTGAGGGTGTCTACTGCCAGGGAAGGAAACCTACAGGGACCTCACGTTGAGGGCTGGGTCTGGGGGTGATGGGCTCCTCCTCAGCAGCAGCTGTGTGAGGGTGGAGAGCCTGTGTCAACAGGGATGCAGGAAGGTCCACAGCACGGACAGCATTAGAGAGGATGAGAAGCAGACTGACTGCATCATCCCAGAGAGCCCGCTGATACATGAGCTCAAACCCCCAGCTGTAACAAAGGAGATGCAGGCAGTGCCTGGGCCTGTCAGGTTGAGAAATGGAGATTCACTGCATGGGAGAGGCTGGAAGGGTGGAAGTTCATGAATTCCCCCATTAAGATGGCTCCTGCTCCACCTGCATATCAGGCACTGCAGACTAGGTTCAATCACCATGAGCAGATGAGTGTACCAGGAGGTATGTCCATAAACGCACTCAAAATAGCTGGGCCTGAGCTCTGCAAAAGCACAAAGAGGAAGCAGCAAGTGATAGCAATGGGAAACTGCCTGCTCCTGGGGCTGGAGGCACCTATCTGCTAACTACCAAGGGCTGCTACAAATAAATGGGATCCATCTGACTGAGAGGGACAATAACATTTTCACCACCTGGCTGGCCAGCATGGTGAGGAGAGCTTTAAATTTAGGAAAAACGGGGGAAGGAGAAGCTTTCACGCACTACCTCTCTCTTTGGTCTGCTGTTTTCTGCCCACTCTGTCCATGCATAGTGGGTATGTCATTCCCATAGCTCATGCAGAAAGTGCCTTATGATATCTACGATACATCCAGTCAAAAACACCTTTTTTTTTTCTTGTTGTTCACATCAACGCAGGCCTTAACAATGTCACCTTGCCTGTGTATTATGCATACTTCCTAAATTTTGTCTGGCAGGTAGGATGTTGTGAAACTTCAGGCTTCTCAGAATCTACTAATAGAAGCGATCACTTCTTCACCCTAAAGCCATAAAGGACACTCCTGAACACTTTCTATGATTTTTCAGTGTCAGAGAAAACAAACAGAACTGGATACTAGGTAAAGGTTAATTTCTGTTGTTATAAATACAGTCGAGGCATATAGTTTTGATCACAGAAAACAGTTTACCTGCACTGCCCAAAACCAAGCACTTGCTTGGTAGTGCAACAAGGATGGATAAGCAGTGGGGCGTTGTACAGAGCAGGAGAGCAAACACCTGTCCTGGCCATGGACTGGCCATATCGAAGCTCTGCATCAGTGCTGGGCTTGCTGAAGCCACACACAGGACTGCATCTGTATTCTGTATTTCAAATATGTCTGTTTTGTGGATCATTTAGGTAGAAAAAGGTCATACCTACTCCAAGTGAGTCTGTGCTATAAAGAGTAGTGACAAAGACAGCAACAAATAACAGCAGCAACTTGCAACTCTTTGTGCTAGACCAAGCTCACAAAGGATGCCATGTAACGCCCAAAGTGGGACGGTGTTATGAAATCTTCTCCAACCCAGTTAGCCTCTGGTTTAAATTATTTTTACTGTAACACAGTTACATTTCATCCTTGGTGCTTTCCTGCTGTGCTCTTTTGTCTCCAGGAAAAAAAATCAGATACCAAGCCCAGACACAAACGCTCTGAATAAACAAAATGCTTCCCTCTCAAATTTTTCATGATAATTTAACCATATAGATGCTGTGGCATTTAATGAGATAGGAAACAACATGGTATGTGTCCCCAGTGTCTAGTTTCAGTCATTTTTAATAACTCTTTGCTGGGATGCATGGGTTATGACAGAAAGCACCATCCTGCCAGCTGGCAATTGGCAGCCAATTCCCAGGCCCAGACTTTCCCATTGAACTAAAATTGTTCCCTCTTCTTCTTGCTCTTCGCTGTCTCCACTTTTATCCCTGCTCTGCATCTCCAGACAGCACGATGCCCAGCACCCCTTGGCACAGCTGTCACGCAGCACAGAGAGAGGCGTTCGGTTCTTCGTGCAGGCAGCAGTGACAGAAATGTGACACGGCTCATCCCTCTCCTTTCAGGCATCAGCTGTCGTTCAGCTAGAAAAAGCACCAGCAATCGCTGGAAGGAGGGGAAGGAGCTGACAGGTTGCACGTGTTAGCAGGAGCCTGTGCCCGCTGGCTTCTGCATCGAGCCCTTTCTTGGCATGGGAAGTTCCCCACTTCTGTCACCCTTAAAACAGTGGACAGACAGCTTTGGAGAAGTCTTATGTGCATGCTGCTTCTTTCCTCAATGTGCCTGATTTCTTTCAATCATAAAATCTTAAGCTAAAAATGTGGGAAACACCAGATATGACACTGAGAAGAGAAAGTTCATTGGTCCCTCTCCCCTCACTACTTCCAGCCATGCCCCTGGATGCAAATGGCTGCTGAAGCACCCAGGATTTCAAAAAACAAAAAGTTTCAGGTGCAGTTCTGCTTCTTTTTCACCCTGTGACTCTATCAAAGTCTCGGGTGGGAAGTGAGCCAGCAAAATGCCTTCCTGCTGCAGGTACAAGAAAGGGGGAGAGCAAATTGCTGGCAATATGACAGCAACCACCAACATCTGTGCCATTAAACAAGTTCTGCATGAGATGTAGTTTTCACACCTGCTCCTAGCCCTGACAGTTCTGAATGTCTTCCGATTAGGAGATGCACAATTATTTTGTGATGTAAAAAGTAGTTCAGTGGATCGATGCAGGCCGACAGTAATTAATGACTTCAGGGTAAGCAAAACCTCCCCCTCGTTCCTCTGGGTGTCGTCTCCAGCAGAACCTGCCTGCTCTGTGCTTCTCCAGCACTAAGAGGCTAACACTGTACCCCTGGAGCAGCACAGAGCTGTGAGAGGTCTTAAAGCATCATGTATATTATGTTCTGTTTTCTCAAACATCTCTCTTAAAACAGGATAAAAAGAATAAGCCAAAACATCACCTGCTATAAGGAATTAGACACTATTGGCGGGAAAAAAAATAAAATAAAATCTTTTGCAGACCAAAAACTTTTCCTACACAAATATTTACGTGTTCATAGATAAATGTGTTCACATAAAAGATCATGATAAAATTTGAGTGAAAGCATCAAATACCCTAATTACAGTATCCAGTTGTGTTAGAACTTGTTTCCTTCCCTCCTCTACCCCTCAGTGAGGAAGGCTGTGGACTATTTTACATGGTTTCAATATGGTATATCCCATGCTGCAATGTTTCTGCTTTTCCCCTGCAACTCCCCAAGAAATAACCTATGGTTTTGGTATATGTGAAATCCAGATTTGGAGAAAAAAAAAAAAAAGTGAAAAGTGTTAAGATTAGTTTTTGTTTGTTTTGTTTTGCTTTGTTTTGTATTGTTTTTGAATGAAATGTTTAGTGGTGAATCCTTCACAGGACGGAGCAATTTGTACCCTTTACTGGGTGAGTAAACTTGGAATAAAATGTTATCTACACCGCAATCCATAGCATGCTCTTTAACAGAAATGTCAGCAAGCCTTTTTATGCCAGCAAACCCTTTCATGCCAGGTTTTTAACAATCAATTTAAGCTACTCAATTGAGCAAAGGACATTCAGTTATTCAGAGTAGAGTCATGCTTGTATCTGCTTTCTTCCACCCAGGCCATTTCACTTGTGAGTTGATGACATGAGATGATAGAGAGCATGCATATAAATCTCTCACGGCATGCACGTGGTGTCCTCAGAATATGGATGCTACTGAGATCTGGAAAATAGACAAGCTTCTTAAATAAAAGTGTGAAAGTCACAGAAGGTCAGAGAAGTAGAGGAACAACTTCAGCTGCCCCCTAATCCCTGAGGTAGAAATGGATAAAGTGGTGAAAACACATCTTCAGTTACTGCTGAAAATTATACAGTAAGAGAAACAATCAGGAAGAGTCTAGGTTTGTGCCAACAAAAATGTGTCACAACATGGGAGGCCAGATCCTGGTACTATTTCCAATGTTATGTGCTGCTCTATCATCTTCCTCACTGTCCTGTCCTTGTCATTTGCTCCTTACGAGCGCCTAATTGCTCTGCAGAACCAATTCCTTTCATCCAGTCAGGAGCTCTGTCACATCCACCGTGGCATTTGCTCCTCGTTTCTGGTGGTTTTAGCAGTCCTGTCACCTGCATTTTCCTCCTGCTTCCAGCCTGTTATGGCACGGGGCTAGGCTGAATACAAGTCAGGTGTGATTTATTAGAGAGCCAGCCTTTCTTCACTCCACGTCTGGCAGCTATCTGTATGTATTATTCTGGGGCTTACACTTCAGCTTTTATTCCCTTTTGTGATGTCTAGATAACAATACTTTAAATTTATTCTCAATGGCATTTGAGTCAAAACCCCTTCATCTCAAGCACAGCTGACATTAGTTGCCTACACAATGCAACAGCCTCAACCTATTTCAGTGAAGAGGGGGAAATAAATGGAGCTATCTAATCAATATAGCAGGCTGAACTTGAAGTATCCATCCTTTATTTAAGTGCCTTTGCTAAGAGCCAGTGTTTTATTAATCTTAATCCTGAGAACTGAGGTAAACTGAAAGAAAGCAATTACTGCCATTCACTACACTTAGCCAGGAAAGCATTTCTCTTTTAGGAGTTTGGTAGAAATACAGACACACTTTCAGGAATGAGGGGTCATTTGAGAAAGGTGGTTTTCTTGCAGGGAGTAAACTGTCGGCAATAAAAAACAGCATCAGGCTGGGAGCAGCAGTGGAGGGGAATTTACCCCGGCCGTGTTATCACTTGGTGCTTTCCCCGTGCAAACCTAGGAGCGAGGATTTCTGCAGCAGCAAGTACCAAGCCTGTGACTGGAAGGAAGAAAGCTTCAAGTCACTTCCCTCTTTCTTCTCAACAGCTCAGAAGCAGAATCAGAGCCTCTTCTTGATGTTTCAGCCCATGGAGACACAGCTCACCCTGTTACAGCTCAGCCTTGAGTGTTGGATCTCTCCTAACACAAACGGGGAGGTAACTGTGCGTGGGTACAGAACACGATCATTAAGCTAAATATCTGCTTGTAGAGGAGATGTTCCAAACTTTGGCGTGTTTCTCCAAAATGTTAGTCTAGTAAGAGATAACAGAGATGCTGCTGAAATACCAGGTCACCTACCATCCAGTAGGCATTTCCACAGGTAGCTCAAACCCACCTGAAGCCTGGCAGACAGATGGTACCTCTGCAATAAGTAGATGATATTAGGTTCTCTATGAAATTGCATAACATCATGAAAAATTCCTTGTCCATTATAGCCCTCTGCCTTTGGCACTGCCCGTTTGGGATAGTTCGATTTACCTGTGGTAGTGTCAGGGCATGGGTGCCAGTTGTGTCCTTTACTGGTTGGACCAATGCTCCAGCAATTATTATTAATGAAAAAGTGCAGAATCTAAACCAAATGCCTTAGAAACAGCTCAGAGCGCATTTAGTTTTGTACATCTCATGCCTTCAAATACCATCTTTTGCTCTTTTCATGTTGCTGATTTTCTGGAGAAGCTGGATTCAGGGAGTTGGAGGAAGGGGACACAACATCCTTGTGCGCCTCTAAGCACAGGGAAACAGCGGTGCCCATTCCTCTTTATAGTCCAGTCCATGGTATGCCTGATAAACAGAAACTGGAGACAGTCCGAACAGAAAGAGATCTGGATGATTCATGTACCAATAGGATCTCGAAGGTTTTCTCTTTGTGCAGATGTGTAGCAACCCCTCTGCTGTTACCCAAGTGCTCATTTCTCTGATAGCACGAAAGGCACAGCTTGATGATCAAAGACATCTTGTGAGCGCTGAGCAAAACGGGTTGGAGAAGGTCTTCTCCCATGTGATAGCTGTCAGACAGCTTGAACCCATGCATGAATGCCTGACTCCTGCACTGCTTCAACCTTCAGTCACACAGACCTGAAAGTGACCCTGTTGCACCTTCCATTTTTTTCTGTGAGCTGGGTGGGCTTACCCCTATCTTTATGGGTCATTAGCTTGTCCTGTCTGCCACACATGCAGAAGTAATGGTACCTTAGTCTAACCATAGCCATGGTCTTCATCAGGCATGACAAGATGAAGGCTTATTTTTATCTGCAATGTTGAAGGTTATGCCCCATCCCAAGCAGACTGGGGAGAACACATTGCAGAGGAGCTCTGGTAAGATTTAATTGAGCCCCTTGAATCAGTTACTTTGGTCACTAAGGGACAGCTGTGGGGAACAGCAGAACTCAGGCAGGATGTGCAAAGTTACAAACTTCCCACACATAGAGAAGAGGAGGCAGGGAAATCCCTCACCCCTGGTATGCAGAAGAGACCATTTTCCTCCTCTCCCTGTCCTGGTTCTCCTCATGTTCACATTTCTCTGTTGGCTTTCACCTCCTCTTCTCCTCCATCTCACCACTGCTGTTTTTTCTCAGCCACTTCTACTTTGTAGGTCACATTTGTAGGAAGAAATAGGCTCTTCATTAGCACTTTCTGAAGCTAAATTTCTGTATTGCCATGGGTGTGAGATCTCATGCCACCCTGAGATGGGTTAGGATAGCACATCCCTGATCCTGGAGGGAGGGTGAGAGTGGCAGCAAAGACGATAACTATGCCCACAACCCCATCCATATGCCTATAGCCTGCTGGATTGCAGAAACCTAGCCATAGAGCTGATGAGCATTCAATTCACCCATCATCTAATTCTGCTCACTTTGAAGAGTAACAGACCTTTCCCTCACTCTTGCTGTGCTAATAATTCTGCTTCTCCCTATGTTGTATGTTTCACATTCTGGGAACCAGGAACTAAGAAATGTTGTGCATATATAAAATTGTGCAAAAATTAAAATAAAAAAGTTGACATGCCACAGGAGCCAGAGCACACGAGTGCCCTGTTTTGACAGCCATGAGAGCCAGAAAGGAAATATGAAACCAATATTGAATTTTTCAAAGTCCCACATTGCATGAGGTACTCTAATTGCCCTGTGGGGCAGTAAAGCTAAATGTAACAGCGGGCTACACCACTTCCAGGAGGACAATTTGATCATGATTTACATCAGCTAGTGAATGAAACTGCCTGAAACACTCAACCCGATGCTTGTAGAGGAACACATGAAATGATGTTTCATGCCAGCTACAAAAGATCCTAAACCTGAAGTCAGATAATTCACCAATTGTCAACCTTATTTTCCTTCTTTCATGACGAGCATAACTAAGGTGCAAATTCATTCCAGCTAGCTTAAGTCTCCTTAATCAGAACGCTAATGGAAAGGCATGGGGTTCTTCAGAGGACAATCCAGATCTTCAGTGGAGCAAATTGCAGTCTTTAAAAGGGGCAGGAATAGCACAGGCTTTCATAAAAACTCTGCTGACAGATTAGGAGCTATTATCTGGAAACAATCCAACAAATTCACTACAAAGAATTGTCAGCATGAAATAGAATTGTTATAATAAGAAAAGCTACACTCGTCCTCAGCGTACTTATGTAGTTAATATTTTTCTTATCCCTACTTTCTGTTTCTGATTCTTTTTTTAATGATTGCAAGTCCTTATTCCCTTCTTTTCCTCCCCCTTTCATTCCCCTCCTATCTGATACTCATTGATTTCTATCACCAGGTGCCTCTCCAATTTCCTTTGTTCTCAGGTTTGCCTCTTGCCTCCCCTCCTCCTTCCTTTCCCTGCCAAAGATGAGGCTCTCAGAAACTGGAGGTGGAAGGATGCCAAAGTGAGAGGGGAGGAAACTTTCCACAGTTGTTGACCCTAATGCCCAGATATCCCAGAACTGATATTTAATATATATATATATTAAAAAAAAAAAAAAAAGGAATATCACAAGTTCAGAGAAATTTGACTTTTTCTACCATCCCATGAAGTCTGAGACAGGGGTCTCAGCCCCTTAGGATTTCCCCCCACATTCCTGCCACCTCATTAAAACCAATGGACAACCTGTCCCAGTGCTCTGTCACCCTCACCGTAAAGAAACGTTTCCTCATATTCTGAAGAAATGTTTCCTCATATTCAGAGGAATAAGTCCTGCTCACAGAGGTTTGCCCTCCCCAACCCACGCTGCTGCAAGCCCAAGGACTGGGGGAAGCAGGTGTGGGGTTATCACTTCCATGCAGGCACCTCTCAAAAGCAAAGAGTTCTTTGGAGATTTTCCAGGCATAGACTCTCCCTAATTTTATAACCGAGGTTACAAGTCATAATAGAAATGTTCAAAATTGGAAGCTTGATGGAGCAATGAAGATAGGAGGGAATTTTCTGTCAGCGCATATTAAAATTGAATGATCAGAAAGAGAGATTCCCTCCTTCGATGAGAAAATAATGATGGACGGTTGGATGAAATAGAGTAAGAAGACAGGAAAAAAAATTCAGTGCCTTCTGCAGCTCAGCAGTCATAAACCTTCCATTAATTTTAGTTGTAGAAGAGATGATGTATTAATTAGATTTTGCCCAAGGCATGTCACGTTAATTAAATGTCTATTCAAACTAGGAAAACAGGAAAATGGTTTATTTTCTTTCCTAGTTCCTCAGCAAGAGATGAGTATTTTCTTACATCACTTCAAAGAATAACACAGTCCTTATTAGGATTGAAGTCTGAAAATCTTAATGAGGCATGGAAATAAAATCAAAGAACTGACTTGTATAATACACTGTTTACAAAAAGTAGTTGCATGTGAAATTGAAAAAAACTATCAGCTTGTTTAAATAGCTGCATATTTTACATTTGACACAAGATGAAATCCCCTACCATATCTGAAATATCACAATGCTTTTTTTTGAGCTTTTTTTTTCCTGAATTGCATAATGATTGCTGCCACATAAATACTCCTAGGAAGATCTGACCTGCCTCAAAATAGCAGGAAGACAGCCTGCCAGGTAGAAGCAAAGTTCAAATCGCCTGAATATGACTTGGCAGGTTCATTCCTAGTGCCCTTTGCTATAAATGCTAAAGCAGGAGAGACCTGTGGGGCTTTTCCCACCCCCTTGTTAACAGTATTTTGTTATAATCTGTTTTGTACGTGGACAGCAGAGGGTTGCTGCACAAGGGACCTGCCTGAAAGGATGGATCCTGCTTCTGTTGCTCTCCTCCTTGAGGTACCATGAAATATCATGGTGAGGGGAGAGGAAGGCACCTGCTCAGATGAATGCAGTTACAAGGAAATTACAAAGCCAGAATGTTTCATGAGCTGCTCATAATTTTTATTTTATAATCTGGGAAAACTACTTTGACCTCCTTCAATTTTAACTAACACCTTGGGTAATGGAGCCAGGAATCCAGCAGGGACGGCCACATGAGGTAAATGATAAAGTCGTGAACCTGAACTTTCACAGAAGTCTTCAGTTAACTTCAAACAGATTTCCACTGGCAGGAACACACACACACAAAGTCTTTAAATAGAAAAAAAAAAAAAAAGTGCTTTCTGGGTGTTCTGTTCTCAGGGGGGGAAAAAAGGAAAAAAGCCCAAATGTGGAAAAATTACAGTCTCTGGATAGAATAAAGCTTTCTGCAATGAAAACTGAAGAAGACCCATCCAAGGAGGCTGGTTACAATGTGTGTTATAAATTGCATCTTTTCGTACTTTGCTTTTTATTCTTGTAGTCAGACATCCCTTATTTGGCCCTAGTAGTGCCTGTCTTTCAAGGGGCAGTTTGATTATTTGTGCTTATTGCTGAGCTTCAATAAAGTTCATGAAAAGGAAACTAATATAGCAGTTTGTGCCTTTTGGAACACTTAATCAAATGTGTTCTTGAAAGCTATGCACGAAAAATACTGGCAGCTCAAGGCTTATGAAGAAGACAGATACATTTTGCCACTATGCATCAACCGCTGACATTTTTCTCAGGCATTTATCAGTAGGGAAGCAGCACAAAATCTTGTCGTTTGTCACTCTTATTAAACCAACTAACAAAGAAGGTCACTCGTCAGCAACGCAGATGAGTTCTGAAATGCTCCATCACTTCTCCGTTCATTGCAATATTGTACATCTATGCAGGAAGTTTCCTTCTGAGGAATTTCATATATATATATAAATGCTTGTCAAAGGGAAATGTATGCGTTGTCTTCTCTCTCATGAGTTTGTTGTATAAGGACATTATATGTGTGTGATGCAGCTAATGGTACAATGTCACACTTTTACTGTGAATTATGTCCAGATCCATTTAGCTAGCAAAGTAATCATGGATGTCCCTTATCCTTCTCACCTTCAGCTTTCTCTGCTTTCTCTGGCCTACTGGTTCTCCAGACTAAGCAGCCAAGAAAGCAGCCTCAGCCCCTCTGCTCTCCTCTCTCTAACTGGCCTGAAAGCAAGACCATTCTGCATTCCCTCACATCCATACCATGAAGCACCACTAATGAAGTATAATACTTTCTTTCCATGCTCTTCAAAGAGCTCATGAGAGGAGTATGGGGCCTTCTTCGGGTGCACCTGAGAGCAGGGCTTGTGACCTGGCCTGCAGACAGCAGGCCACAGAGGGCACACGGGCACCAGGGATTTTCCAGAGGTTGGGAACCAGCAGATGGACTAACTTGGTCCACACAAGGAATGTATACGTGTTTATCTTTGCCCTAAACACCTCAATAACCACTTCTAGCATTTCAAAACGGTCCATAAGACTGTCATGCTGCAAGAGTGCTGTTCTGCTATGTCATCTTTCCAGAAGCAGGAAAGGCCATGGCCAGCACGACAGGACATCAACTAAGCACAAACCCAGGACAAGCTGTTCTGTGCAGCAAGGTGAACTCACAGGGTAACAGCTGCGATCAGCTTCAGAGAGGATTTACCCACCCACTCACCAATCACAGTGTTTGTCCTGTGGTGTTATTTCATAGATTATCAACGGCAGTGAAAACCCAATCAGGTACCATGAGAAGAAGCATGTCAGTACTTGAACTGGAGGCAGTTCTTCTGAATCAAAAGGATAAAGCATCTTTGCTTGAATCACTTGAATTATTGGACTTCACCAAATGTGATGAAAAAGGTGAATTATGTGTTGGCAGGTTTTCTTTTTCAAAACTGATAGATCAAAAAAAGTATGGAATTGTCTTACATGGGGTGTCTTGTTTTCTTTTTTTTTTTTGTTCCAAATGTTACATTCTTTGGAAAAAAAACTCTTGGTGATGATTTATGGCAAGGAACTGTATAGATAAGGATGTAGTTTTGCTCTCTGAAAAGGTTACAGGGAAAAGAAAGAAAAATAATTCTTTTCTTTTGCTTAGAATGTCTCCATTAAAAAAAAAAAAAAATTCCTACCTATAATGGAAAATTCCCAATAAAGAATAGTACAATGGCCTCAGAGATAACAGTGCTTGCCTCAGGTTAATCAGACCAGGAATGCTCCCTGCTGAGTGAAATATAGCAGAAGTGTGCATAGGATTTTGTAAGTTATTTGCAGAATCGACACGGTTCATATGTTCCACGACCTCATTACATAGAGGTGTTAGGGTCGTGATGAGGGGTAGATCATCAGCTAGAAACAATATCATACACCAAAACTACGTATTAATTATTATTATTATGCACCATTTGTGACAATATATTCCCAAAGCTACATCTTCCTGCAAGATTTGCAAGAATCCAGGACTTCAAATATATGATTCATGAAGCATTTAGGATCCAGAATCAAATCAGCTGTGAGTTCTCACAGCTACCATCCAACCTGTACCTGGGAAGACAGTCGTCTCCATTTACCCTCCACCTCTGAGCATTTTATGTGGGAGTACGACAAATGAAAGACATGACACAACCTGAAGCATTTTTTCTCTAGTAACTCAGAGGTTACTAGTTTTGCTGTAGAGGTGCGCATAATTTTCGAGAGTAACTAATTATCACAGCTGTTTCAGTTCTTTATGGCCAGCTCAAGACATTTCTTACAGCTCTGATGGGAGTATTTCGCTTTAAAGTCAGCCCCTCCAGCATGTCACAGGCAGTAAACCTAACTTGTGCAATGGAAACAGCTGATGAAAACCCATTGCTGCTGCCCTGAGTGCTTGTCTGCACTTACACAGAGCTGGACTAGGATGTCCTGAAGTCCCTTCCAGCCTGCATCACCTACGGTCCTGTGCATAGTTCCTAGCAATACCTCTGCTCAACTCACGTGGCTGTGAGGCACAGGATGAAGGAAATTCATCCCCAATCAGCTCAGAATAGCAACTCTTGCTAGGCACTGGGCTTGCAAGTTTTCACAATTTTCCTGAGCAAATAGAGAACTGGAGGGCAGTGGACAAAGCTAATTAAGCCAGGTCAAGGGAGAGGACCTGGAGCTCTCAGCACTTGGAACATATCTCCAAGGGTCAGGTCAACATGCAGCATGAGCTTCCTGGCTGACAAAAGGGCCAAGGGATTGAAAGCCCTAGGCAGTGCTTCAGATTCTGTCAAAGTGGCTGAGACCTACCTCTAGGTTCCTCTGGGAAGCACAGGTACTTTGTCTTATACAGCACTGCTTAAAGATCTGCAGTTCTGGCCTTCCTAAAAAGAAAGGTGAACTGCATTTCAGTAAGAACCAGCTTTTGAAATAGAAAAACTAGTGAAGATGTCCTGATTTGCCCTTATTTGAACAGAAACTACCTCCCTTGACAAAAAAATGATGATTCTACAAAATTGATATGACTTTGCTGTGGGCTTCATGCTGCTCTTCTACTTCAAGCTTCATTATACTTGCTTAACTTAGATCCACTGGGGAGTAAATATGTGTTTTAAATGAGACGCAAATTAAATTAATGATTCCTAAACAGCAAAGTAGCTTCTGAATTGCTTTTAGTTGATCTGAAATGGATGATCACCTTCGTGAATGCTGCTGGTGCAAAACCTTCAAAAAGAAATAACAGAAAACAAACTAGCTGGTCTGGCTCACATATGCTACGGGTGGCCTGAGGGAAGCTGATGCAGTCTTTTCTCAAAAAAAAATTTCTACAGAGATCTTTTCAAGCAGCCAGAACAGTTTTTTAAAAATCACACTTTGAACAACTTCTCCCATTTTGCTGTATTGTCTTCATGCCTGGGCTGTAAGAGATGGCTGCACCATGCTCTGCTATGCCAGGGATTGCAGAAATGACACTTGAGCAGATTTTGGGAAGGATGCAAACAAACATCTGCGTTGGGGCCCACAGAGCAATGCAGGCACCCTCTCTCCTACCCCACTTGGAGGAACTGAGCTGCTGCCAGCAGCTAAAAGTGGAAAGGGTGTAGCAGGGTTATCCTGCGAAGGCAGCTGCAGTGGAAAGTGTGTTAGGCTTGCAAAAAGTTTGTGGAGTGCTAGTTTAGACTATAAAACTCATTTGGATGCATACTTTCAAGTAGCAACCAACTACAGGAAACAGAAAATTGGAAAGATAGAGGTCTTGTATTTTCTTAGTTGTCTTGCTCTCTGTTCTTCTGTATTAGTGTTAGATTTACATTAGGAAAGTCCATCTTAAATGTGGGTTGTGTAGAGAGTCCAGTCTGCCCCTGAATTTGGTCTGGTGACAGAGTTCCCTGGCTGTTAGTGAAGTGGAAACCCCATGAGGAAGTCTCTTTTCTGAAATCTTTTTTTCTGATATTTTTTTTTTGTCATGCTTTTGTGACAGCGTTGATTCTAGAATGATACCTGGGATTCCAGTACAGGTCTGGCTTCTCAGGCAATGGTAGTGACACGTCCCAGCTTTCTGTTGACATCAAGGGACAGTACTGGCTGTCAGCCCTCTGCTTGCCTGGGAAGTTCAGGAGCAGTTATTTCTTCATAGTCACAAAGTTCCAGTGTAAAGAAACTTCCTGCAGGAAGGACTTTCCATAGCAGGTCTGTCAACAGTTCCTATTTCTCCCAAAATTTCACCAATACGATGGGAGCACTGCTATTGAGGCTTTCCCAAAGTCCTTTTGTCATGATGATCATCAATGAGTTTCCCACTCTTCTGCTGGCTATAATTCCCAAAATGTTCCCAACGTGATGGGTTAAAGCCAAGTTATTTCTTTCTCAGCAAAGTGAAACATACTCTTAAAGTGCTCCACTTTTTTTTTCTTAGTATTCTTTATGCTTGTCTGGTAATGTTAAAAAAATGCATTAAAAATAGAAAGAAAAAATGAAATTTCTGAAGTAGTCTGATAATGACAGCATGTACTGCAAAACAACAATTTCAAAATAATGAAAAAATAAGGCTGGGTTACAGGATCCTGGGGACTCTTTCACTTTATCCTTACTCAGGGTCAAATTTTCAAGTCTGGCTGCAATAATATCTGCCTTTTGTGGTTGTGTTTTGTTGTGTTTTTTTTTTTTTCTTTTTTCTTTTTTCCTTTCCCTTAAAGATGCTCTGTAAAAGCAGTCTATTTTCTCCTCCTCTCTTAAGCAATGTTCCAGAGAAAGTTTTAGCATGATGTAGCTTTATAGAGCAGCAATTTTAGCGCGAAGCTTTATGGTAGATGGAAGCCATGAGCTCTTTTCCTTTTTCTTTTTCTCATTTGGAAATTTTAAGAGCCTTGCTGCAAAATATTAAGAAAACAGTAATTCAGTAGGATTTAGCTTTGTGCTGTCATGGTGACCGGAAAAAGGAAGGAGTAACAAAAGTCAACAAGGTGAAGAAATATGCAGTGTGTTTTGTTGTTTTGTTTTTTGTTTTTTGTTTTTTTAAATCAGCCTGTTTGCAACCATAAGAACACAGTTAAAGTCAACACAAAGTAAATAAAACCAGGAACTAATTTCAGGGTGTGCTTCATTTACTCAAACACCTTGAGTGAGAACAACCAAACATGCAAAAGTGTCCTGGGGACATCTGGGCAAATAAAATCATAGCAAAGGAAGCTTTGTGCAGGCTGCATTTTTCCCCTTCTGTTTACCCATGTTTTGTTAGGATTTAACCAAATAATTGTATGTTTTATTTTTATTTTTTGCCTTAAGACTCTGGCCTTGCTCACTGTACACCCTGGATGGTGCTCAGCTCATGAGCAGTATGCCAACATGTTGTTCTCTTCTTGTTGCTCAGAGTTCAACCCTTGACTTGTGGTGTGGTATTTAAACCCTTCTCTGGCCACCAAAATGTTGGTCTGGTCCCATCAGTATTACAAGAATTTCCTTCCATAAAGCCCCTTCATGTCAAGGGAGCTTTTTCTCATTTCACCAGTGGGAGGAGAAGCAACAAGAGAAGATGCTGAGACACGTGTACTAATTCTGAGTCCTCAGGTTGGGAGACCCAGGGCAGGATCTTTGAGTAGCTGGTATTAAATTTTTATTTATTTATTTATTTATTTTTGCATGCACAAATCCAAAAAAGTACATCTCCCACTGACCAAAGTCTCAGCTCTCAGAGTGCAGGCTCTGAGTCATGGTTCAGCAATCCAGAAAACAAGGAGCATGAGAACGGGGCAAGGCTCAGCTGATGAATATCTGTGTGTTGTGTCTGTGGTGGAGGCAGGGTGAGGATCCAGCTCTCCAAGGAAGCACTGGGGCTGTTTAGATCACTTATTTGTCCAGCCATTTGTGTGAATAATTCATGAGTGAAAGACTCTGGAGGCTCCTTGAGCCATAATGAAAATACGTCCATTACAGCCTGCTGATTGATTTTTGAATTTCAGCCTGGCAAGCCAAACAAATAAGGTAAACATTGCAAAAACAAACCCAGAGCTTGTCAATTGGCACTCCCCCGCTGCCCGCCTCCCTGAAACGGTGCTGATATTTATGATTATTGTTGCAAATCTCTCTCAAAGCACCCATCCAGAGTTACCATGTAGACTTCTGAATGCTTTCAGTGATGCCTTATTATTCGGAAAATTAATTACTCAACAGCATCCTCCGATGCCATTGTATGATCTTTACATCTAAAAGCATCGATTTATTCAGCCCAACCGCGCACTTGAGTACATAACATGGCCTCTCTTCCTGGGCTTGCAATAAAAGAGGCACAGGAGAGTTGCTTTCAGCTGCCAGCCTTGGATTTCCATGGCTTCAGAAAACCTGCTGTAGAGTCCTGGTGTGAAAGCAGGGAGTTGTATAATTCATGACCGCAAGCTGTCTCCATTTGGGAGTTTCTCGTGGGGACACTACAGGACCAGAGTGCAAAATGCAGAGCAATTGTTGCTTCAAGAGCTATTTTGAAGGTATGGTTGTGTAAACACACAAGCACAAGGTGCTGAGAAGCACTGGGCACTACGTTGGCCACATTCATCTTACTTTTTAATGGCTAAATTTTTGTGTAAGTAGTGCTCAGAGCAGGAGTGCTCAGACTGCATGTTGCTCCACCACTTCCTCGTAATACCCACAGCCAAGCTGCCGCTCTTCAGGCAAAGACCTCCTCTTTATAGTTGTGCATTATCATAAGGCAGACTTTACAGCCAGCCTTTTCCACAGGGTAAATGACTGGCCTCAAGTGGGTTATTTTTTTTCCAAAATTGTTGTCTGCAAGTCTTAGCAAAAATGAGGACGAAACACAGGTTCAAGCCTTTTCAGCTTAGAGAGGACTCAGAAACCAGGTCTGCTATTCCCTGGGCAAGACTGCAAATAAGTTACTAAGAAGAATTCAATCTTTTTTCACTCTCTTCTGAAGAGGAGACAGCCATAACTTATGCATACCAAGAAGAACGTATAAATCCCAAGGAAGCAGGTAGACAGGTATTTCAGGAGTACCCTTGTTTTTTTTCTCATTTCCTCACTCAGTCTGAAGGAGGATGCTGATCCAATTTTGAGGCACTCAGCTCTCCCTCCCTCACTGGATAGATATTGCTTAGCCTTGAGATTTCATCTCCTGGAGCGAGCAGCTCTGTTCTGGGCCACACTTGAACATCACACCACGAAAGTCCGCTTTTTGCACCTTTCTTCAGTCACAGGAACAGTTTTATTTTTTGCAGCTAAAGATGCTCCCTGGGCTTCTGGCTTCAAACATGTTGGCAGGGTCTACCAACCCTCACACTAAAGGATGCCAGTACAGAAGAGACAAACTCTTAAAGTAGCTGAGAACTAGAAAAAACTCTGCTTCAAAGGGAAATAAGGAAGCCAGTCTATAAGATTACCTTTAGCCCTCCTGAGTGAGTGGGTTCTTGCTGCATTAAAAAATAAATGTAGGTTTTAGTCATTATTTCTAGCTGCCAGTATAATGACTTGTAAAAGGAAAGACTTTGCTGAATGTGAGTGGGTGCTAGTGTTAAAAAGAGGTAGAGGAGGGAAGAAAGGGAGAAAAAGATGAAAAGCAGAGGTGAACACGATGTCTTCTTGTCCTGGATCCACACAGCTCCATATGTGAGCACTCACATGGAGATGCAATGCAGCAAAGAGCCCTTCTCCAGCTCTGGCAAACCCAACATCTGATGCAAGCTCAGACCTAAATCCTTGTTGGACCATCTTCAGCACCTTTGCACTTCTTCACAGACACAAATGGCCCAAAACACGTGAGCACAAGCCCCAGAGGAGGAAGCAGATTGAAGGCAGAAGAACAACATTGCAAGAGCAATGCTGCAGCTTGAACGAGGTGTAGGAAGGATCTCCACCATGCCCATAAAGGCTGGACATGCAGCTCTGCCTCAAAACTCTTCAGTTTTAATAGCAAGGCATCAGAATATTTCTAGCAGTGTTAAATGAGTGATTTATTTTTTCCTGCTGTCAAGCTGAGATGGTATCTGGAAAAACTTATGTGAATGTTCACACACAGGCAATTCTCAAAGGGAAATATAGTGATTGTGAGGAGTTGGGGTGGGTGCTTTTCCACACAGACTGAGCTCCCGGGGCTCTTCCTCTGAGCAGAGGGATTTAGGAAGCAGGAGGCTTTGCTACTTTGATTGCATCTCAGCACATTGCACCAGGCAAGGCATTACGCTTGAGCAATAAGGTGAAACTCAGTGCTGTCATCCAGCAGCGTTTTTTTTGTTGAAGCTCTACCCTGTTCTTGTATCAACAATAAGCTTTAATAAAAACAGAAATTAAGAAAGGAAGCACCTAATATGCTCATTTGATCTCTCCTTCTCCCTTGTGCTATGTTGCAGCAATAGCTGCATGTTTCCTAACTACTCTTTCCTTCTTAATAATGCTGCCTCTGCGCCGTGGCTTCAGTTTTCATTAATTTCCTTCCTTTCTCCAAGACAAGCTACATTCCCACAGCCTCTTTCTAAGGCATGCATTGCTTTATTGTGCCCATAATTTCATTTTTTTTTCTTTCAGACCAGAATACAAAGTCCCCTTGGAATGGAGGAGCCGCAGCTCTTTGAACCATTTATTCAGCCATTGCTCAGCTGCACTGAAAGAAAAAAAAGAAAAATCGACCTGAAGGAAGACAAAGCCTCTCAGCCCTAGCTTCATGCCACGTAGCATTTCGTTGCATTATTCATAGACGGTGACCTCCTGCGGTGTGGTAGGAAGCCAGGAGCAGGGCTGCACAGGTAACGGAGATGTGCCCTGGCGGTGCAGCGAGCCTTCAGCGCCGAGACCCTTCGGAAAACCTCCAGGAGGTGAGAGGTACTGGAAGAAAATTGGTGGTGGGGAAAAGAGCAGGAGTTCGAGGAAACAAGCGAGTGACAAAGGGAAAGGTGATGAATTAAAATGAATTCACTTAACCGCATGGGAATTTGACCCCTGGTGTTTGACAATCTTTTTCTTTCCGAGAAACTGGAGTTTTCTCACTTCTGCTAATTGTGAATCTTTTAGCACTTGAGTGAAAATTGCATTCACTTTATGTACAAGACCCCAGAAACCCTGTGTGCCAAAGGTTTCCATGAAACTCTAGCAGAGCAAGTTCAAAATCTTCCAGTAACACCAAGTGCATTAAAAATAGAGTTTTACTGAATAAAACATGCAAATGAATAATGCACCAAGCACACTATTCTTTGTGTCATTAATTTGACAATAAGTTTAATTAATTTAACGTTGCCATAAATTTTGATTTTCCTTGTGTTGCCGAATCTCAGGCTAGAAACACCAAAGGCAATACCGAAATTTTAGAGAAATCACCGGGTACTGCTGCAGGTGAAGAGGGGACAGCTGGAGTCCTTGGGGGATGCAGGGCACGGGCGACTGTGCAAGAAGGTGGAGCACAAACATAGGTCTCCTGGATCTTCCAAAATAACCAGTAATTGAACAATACACAAGGCTAGCACTGGAAAAAAAATAGTAATAATAATCAGAATTACTCTCTACCAGCTGAGGTAGGTTGGGAGGATATGCAGTGTCCCGTAAGCATTTGCCTAAGGAAAATTGCCAAGTGAGATGCATGTCCTTGGGGTCACATCGTGATTATTGTTCCAATGAAAAGTTTCATTATAAAATCCATAAAGCTGACAGGTGGCTTTTTTTTTTTTTTATAAAGAGAATATTCAAAAGGAGCTGTGGTCTAGCAGCAAGGACCACCATCAAAACGAAATGGTCTCTTCCTTGTTGCTTGGATGTGAGCATCCCACTGATGTGCTCTCTGAGCTCACAGCAAAACAGTGATCTCAGAGGTTTCATTTCCCAGGTGATTTTCTCACAGGGACGCAATTGTAAGCCTGTAGCTGGCTCTGGTACCTTTGTGTAGTTACACCAAGCCACTAAAGAGCTGCTGGAGGGAGACGTTCGCTCGTTCTCCAGGCAGTGAGATGCATCCCAGGGGGAAGCGTTCAGGAAATCACGTTTTATCTATATATTTCCTTGGCAATGCTCCAGTGTACCCTTAAACACAGGGCAAGAGCCTGTCTGCCTTAATGTCAAGGTGGTCCAAAAGCCATCAGTCTTGGACAAAGGCACTCAGGGGAGGAGGGACTGAGGTAAATGCAGAGGTGTTCTGCCTGCCTTAGTCACTCCAGCAGCCAAATCTTGCATGGTTTGGTAAACCTGAGTACCTAGAATATATTGCTGTGCATCTTTCTTTTTTTTTTTTTATTTGAGTTTATGTTGCACAAAGAGGGCACATAGTGTGCCTGGCTGTTTCACAGAGCTGCTTTCTAGCAAACTTTCCCCGTTTCCTCAAAGTTTTCATTGGTAAATTAAGTAGCTGCGCTGCTGGCTGGCTGCCACGCGGCTCTTTTCATTTGCAGCTACAAAACAGGATCCTCCTAAATAGAAGCTGTCACTGACAGCAGAGCAAAGACTTTTTGTCTGGAAAACGGCACAGTTGGTTCTTCGGGGAACCAACCTTTTTGCTCTGTTTTTCCAGACCAGTGGAGCACAACTCCAGCGTGCTTGCTCGCACCTGCCTCTGTGGGTTTGTGATTCCCAGTCTTCATCCTTCCATCATCGCAACAAAGATGCTTGATGGGGTTTGAAGCCAAAGGAGATCCCATGGACACCTCAAAAGAGGTGTTAAATACTAGCATATTTAATTGTCATTTTGAGGGTGTTCATGCCAAGCCCGTGTGGTGTCTCCTGAGCATCCATGGGCATCACATCTCCACCTAGAGGGGCTGCAGGGCTTACTCCTGCTCCTGGCAGGATCTCCCTGCTCCCCATAAGGAGCAGGCACCTCTTCAGTATCTGGGAATCATTCCCAGCATTTCATAGCATGCAACTGAACTTACCTTCCCCCTCCCAGCACGGCCTTTACTTGCAGGTATAGGCAGCTATGTGCATTACAGTTCTGTGTGAAAAGCCCACACAGCTTCCAAAATCTACAACGAATGTATTTTAACTCAAAAACATTTAGGTTCACTCTGATATTAACTCCACCATAAAGCAAAAGAAAATGTACCTATAGCAGGGCTTTGCTTCATGTGCTGCACACGGTTCTATTCGTAGAGTTTAATAGCACTGGTTTTCTGTAAAACAAATGATTTAAAATTTTTTAACCTTTTTTTTTTTTTTTTTTTTCTAGAGGCTAGTGGATATTCTTTCTCCTCCCTTCCTTCCTTGGGAAGGTGAATAGCTCCCTCAAGTGCACCACCGAGTCCTTCAGATGACAGAAGAGTACAGCTGCCATCTCCCTCGGGAATCCCTCTGTCTGTTCTGCACTTCAGACTGATCCTTACAAACCAGCAGCTGAAATACAAATCAACCACATCCCTTCCATTTTGGAGGCCAGGAGGGTATAACAGCATGGACACGGGACACCCCATGCCAGTCATCAGCCTCCAAGCAGGAGAAAAGTCCCACAAGCAGTTCATAGCATGTACACGTGCACAAAGGTCTGGGTGTGCTGTAGGGAACTTTCCCTGAAGAAAGCATAGCTGTGTGATGCTTTTTTTTTGTTTTGTTTTTATGTTTTTCCGCTGTTCAGACACTGCAAAGCATGGGACAAGCTATGTCTCTGGTTGTTCAACCGCTGCCTGTCACCTGCAGGAACTTGGGTTTATTTTCATTATCACTCCTGAAGATAGGCCATTTGCTTGGCGTGTGCTCGTGAACATCTGTGCAGGAGGGTCAAATGCATAATAACAAGAAGAGGAATTTTCTGAAAAAAAAAAAATCTGACTTTAGAAGAGAGAGACCAAAAGGTCAGTCCTAAATAAAATTATTTCAGATATATGTATAGGAAAAAAAAAAAAAAAAAAGATGAAGGCAAGTGCCAAAACTTCACTGCTTCTGACCCTAATCAGTTTGAGTATCT
The DNA here is from genome assembly GCF_047663525.1 of Anas platyrhynchos. Classification (NCBI taxonomy): domain Eukaryota; kingdom Metazoa; phylum Chordata; class Aves; order Anseriformes; family Anatidae; genus Anas; species Anas platyrhynchos. The sequence continues at coordinate 178,024,603 of NC_092587.1, forward strand.
CTATTTGCTAACAGATTAAAAAATCATCTGGACAGGGTCTAGTTTTGAGTCACATAGAATCATCTCGGCACAGCTCTCATCTTGGGGACAGAGACTGTTCCATCTCAGCCCTGTTCATTTCTTTAGGATCAATTTCTAATTCCAGAGCGTCCCCCACAGTGTTGCTTGGGGCTTTACTCTGGCATGCAGCACACATGGGACATTCAAGAGCAGGACCCACAGGATCCTGACACACAGGACGAGCAGGACGGCCACCTTCCCAGCAGTCTGATGATGCAGATGTAGGACTGGGACTGTCGAAACCCTTCTCTGCAGCCTGGTTTCCATCTGTCAATTGCTTTGTTAACTTCTCAGGCTGCATCCAGACAAGAAGACAGTTTTGCATATTCCAAGGAGCCATTGCCATGCACCAGCCGCTAGAAAGCTCCAGACTTGGCTGAGTCTCTGCCAATTAGTCACCAATTTCTGCACTCCCTGATCCTCCTGAAAAGGGTAAAGTTCCTCAGAATGATCACATATAGACACATGCAAATTAGAAGAGGACAGGAAATGACAGTGAAAGAAAATGAATGCATGAATCAGCGAGACAGCAAACGGGGAATACAGGGCAACGCAACACAGACAGCATCACATCTCCCCGCAGTGAAGGGCAGAAGAGCAACGTGAGCTGAGAAATCAGGACAGATTTCAGTAAAACATTCAGATAGTGCAACCCAGGTAGGCTGGAACTAAACCAAAGGTTCATCCAGCTGTGGTTCCTCTGCAGCTTCAGTTCCAGCCTGCTCTCCTTCATAGCTCCTGCATTATTTTCTTTGTCAAAATAGTTCTCCACCCCCTTTAAACCCTCTGTAAATAGGGAGTGCAGATGGCGTTTCTGAGAGCAGCAGTCTCAGGGAACTTGAAGGAATTTAATTTTTGCTGTCAAAGAGGGTGAGAATTTGTGGAGGCAGCGGACTGCCCTGGCAGCGAGGTGCAAGGAGGCATTTCGAACAAGGAGGGATGTGCTTTGGGAGAGAAGACCCAATGTACATCCACTCTGCTCAGCCAAAGCAGACAGAGGACACCTTGGTGATTACTTGCTAGATCACTGCCTTTCTGTGTTTTAGACTGCTCCAACCAGCTTTCTTCAAGACACAGAGGAAGGTGGCCCAAATGGGTCACTCTCTAAGCCTCCCAAATGGGAGGCTTCTCAGGAGCATTTCAGCCTCAGGGGCATGGATACTCACCTTTGCTACAGGCTGCATCCAGAGGACAGGAACAAATCCACCCCACCAGCTAAGAACATTCCCCATAAAGAAAGGAGCTAAAGGATGGTCAGAGAAGAAAGCCAGGACTGAATAAATCCAATATTCCTCTCTTGGAGATACTTCTCTGGTTCCTCAGGGGCCCTGAGCCTTCAGGTGAGAGAACTTGGCCCCGGTTCAGGTGTTTGAAGAGAGAGGCCAAGATTCCCCAGTAAGCCTGATGGGAAATACACCCTTCCCAACAAGGCATCAAAAGCAGCCAAAATCTCCTGTTCAAAATAAACAAAGTGGCTCTCAGTGTCCCCATGGTGATGCACAGAAGTGAAAGTCAGTCAGCCAAATGTAAATAAAAGCTGGTGAGAGTTATTAATGAAGGGAATTAATAAAGAGTTTTTATTAATAAAAAGTTACGGGAACTCTTCCACTGCCTCACCACCAGTTCCTCACTGTGGTTGATCACAGAATAACAGAGCTGAAAGGAGTCTGGTGAGGTCCAAGCTTGCTCCCCTCTCGAGGCAGGTCAGCACTTCAGAACCAAAGGCGTGTGATGGTTTTAGCTTTGCCTTTAAGAAAGGACAAGGAGGAGGTTGATTAATAAATAGAGGGAGGCTAGGAGGTGTTTGAGCTTGCAAGGATGAATGATAAGTATGGGAAGGTGAAGGGAGCAGAAAAAGATAAAAGAAAGGGACTGGGGAGAAGGTTTTCCAACCTTGCTCCTACTGTTGCCCACGTCACATCATCCTTCATCACAGATAAAGGAAATTAATATGCGATAGTGAGGTCAAGAATATGGAAAAGGAGAGAGAATGCACTCCGGCCACACTAAGCCACCTAGATTTGCAAAATTCAGACACACACAGGTCATGCTCAGGAGTGGGGCACCCACACAGGCACTCACCCTCTGTCCCCCTCTCTGACAAGACAGTCAGGACAATAAATTTAGTACTGCCTAAAGAATACGTAGGAAAGGATTCTCTAAATATCAAATGTTGGTTAGAAAAGCAGGGTTATGGCATTACTTGTAGCAGACTCAGAGACAGCTGTGAGGGAAAACAATCAGCAAAGCTACAGAGTGGATACATCCAGGCAAGCTCCAAAGAGGCAGCAGAGGGGGATTCAAAGGAAAAGGGCAAGCAAAGGAAAATAGCCGGCTTTGAACATACCTCTAAGCTGTTCTAGATGCAAGGAATGAACAACAGAAAATAATAATACATGGCTAAAAAGTCAGGGGTGTATTTTTCCAAGTGGATAGATGTAAACAGGGAGGTTTTTCCTTTTTTGAAGAATAGTAGCATCAAGGTATCAGATAAGAAGCTGGACATAGTGCTGTGCTGTATTTGTTTCCTTCCAAGAGCACCAAGCACCTGAACTGCTTTAAATCCATTTTCTCTGCAATGAATTTGCTCTAAGTGACTTAGTGTTTTACGGACCATGTCCCATGAAGGAGGAGGAAAGGAAACCACAGGCATCAAGAGGTGATGATGTCCCATCACTGCAGACACTGGTCACATAGCTACTCCAAGCTGCAGCAGGCCTGTGATGGCAGCAAGGTTTACCTACTTTTGGGACAATGATAAATGAAAGTTAATATAAGGAAAACATTAGGAGTGTACTGACTATTCCCCTGACCAAGTTACACGATTAGTTCAGAGAAGAAGGGAAGGCAGCCAGCAAAGACTGGAAACTGCTCCCAAAGCTTCTCTGCCAGGAAGCAGCTCGGGGCCTTCCAGCACCCAGCTCTGAGAGGACCACGACCGCTGGTCACCCGCTGGGCTTCGGTGAGCAGACCTGGGCCTACAAGGTCAGCTCACATCCAGTACCTGCTGGGGGGTTCTTTTAGGTGACAAGATTTGGCATTGAAAGATTTTGCATTGCTTCATGCAGGAAAGGTCAGATATTAGCAGAAATCAGCAACCATAGCGAGGGACAGAAGACAACACACTGGTGACGAGGTGAAGCAGCAGCAAAAGCTAGAAGAGAAGAGAAGCTGTAAGAAATGGGAGCACAGATAAGGCTCCTCACAGCATTTTTGAACTTCAGTGCAGATGGAGACCAAGCAACAAAGACCATTTTAGTGTGGTGCAGCAGTTGATGCACTTTCAGAAGAGAGAGAGAAGAAAATATATACAGATATTCCTGTATTTCCATTAAGGAAACTTGAATTACCAGGAACCATAGAGGCCTTAATTCGCAGCGCCTGGGCTCTCGTACTGCTCTATGGAGTTCAGCTGTCCTAGAGCCAAGGAGCTAATTGCTGCCTGTGAATAAAAAGGCAGCATTGCAGATATCTGCCCTGCAGTCACAAGAGACCCCAGCTTCTTATTAGGAATAAGCTATCCCAGCCACTATTGTTGGCAGAATTCCCTATTTCTGTAGTTTCTTGTGTCTTTTGTGTCAAGTTTGCAGTCAGGTGTTCCTTTTTTTTTTTTTTTTTTGTCAAAATTCTATTAGGAAGCCTTGAGCCAGACCAAATATGTCACATAAGACTTTAATTAAAAATATTTTTCTTATCAGAAAAGAGTCATGAGCATTACTGAGATGTTGCAAAATTGCTCAGAGTAAATCTTCTCTTAAATAGAAAACTAACTAGCAAATGTGATTGGAAAGTATTTTCTTCCACATGCATCCTACTATCTGAAAGCGGAGTTGACCTCCCAAGGACCAGAGGCTTCCCTGCATCATTACAACCCCACATACCCTACAGCTTCAGTTGTGAGCAGCCTGTGACCACCCTGCCTGCTGCAGAAGCTGTTTGATCAGAGGTACTCAAGACTGAACTGAAATAAAAAAAGCTCCTGACATGGGAACAAACACGATCTGGGAATCTATCCTCAGCTCAATTAGACCTAGATGCAGAGGTTTGAGCCAAAAGTGACAGATCTCTTGCAAAGAAAAAGCACGCTTCATCAAGAAATCAATTCTCAGTAAGGTTGTTCTTCAAAGTTTTATTTTTTTTCAGCAAAAATGTTTACTGGCTTTATATCATCCAACACGCCTGAGTGACTTTAATCCTGTTCCCCATTCTCCATGGGAAAAACACTTCATTGCCTCCTCATTCCCTCGTTATGGAAGTAGCTGTTGCCACTGGTTGTGAGTAGGGGGGGGGGAACACAAACCAAGTGGATGGTGAACACCTGTGTGTATAGATCCTTCATTAGTTTTCTTGCACTTTAGCACATACTTGAAAAACTTCTGTGACGGTTCAAGGATTGCTTAATTAGGATCTTACAAAAATAATTATTTCAATTGACTGAAAAAATGGAGCTTAGCTTGTAAGGTGTTTAAGGTTTAAGCTATTCACCTCAAAAATGGAAAGAAATGCACCCAATCTGTTAAAGAACAGGGATTCAGGGTCCAGCCACTACTGGTTTTGAAGATTTGCTTCAGCCATATTCACCTCCAACTCCCAAGGATCCAAGCCCCAAATCACTGTTGACTGGGACAGTGTATTTGCAAGGCATCACTATTGCTTATCCAGATACCTTTCTTTTCCAGGCATCACACATTAAGCAAACCTTTTACACTCCCCGTACAGTACCTGTTACATAGAACAGCAGGAACTGAATTTTGCTGGTACTGAAATCCACACAGAAGTGGTAGTTCACCTGAAATAGTTTTGCACCAAATACACACCACCGAGGCTGATGATTTCCCAGCCTGGCTGGTACAGCAGAGCTTCAAATTAAATCTAGCAACAGTAATAAGCACTCTTATCTCCCTTCCTCAGGTGCTTGATATTTCAAAAGGCTGCCAAGAGCTTGGGAAGAGCAGATAGCTGCTGTCTTCTCCTTTCCCTTGGCCCCAGCCTGCTCGCTGGGGAGGCTGAGCTTTCTTCTCTCCCCTAACTTATTCCACAAGATGAAAACCTTCCGACACATCTTGCACTAAACACTGCCTGGTGCAGTTTTCTTACACACTGCAGCTTCCCAGGATTGGGTTACAGCAATGTTAAAGTTATGACCCGTGGTTCTATGATAGCCTTTGTCAGGCAAGAGGTTCGTCAGGCAGCTGACACTGTGTCTTTAGAAGCACGCCTTGCTACTCAGACACAGCTTCCCTGCTCCCAAATAACATAAATTCACTGCCTTCTGCCTACAGTCCCTGCACTGCTCAAAGGTGAGCTATTGCTTCATTCATTCTCCTTTGTATCAGTTTGAACCTTGTAATTATATTATTTTTACATACATTTTTTAGCTTGCTATTAAGCCTCCATTAAATCCAGGGCTATTCTTTTACCTGCCCAAGTTTTATAGTTTCACCTTGATGATACAGGAGTTTTTCTCCTCGCTGTGAGTAGTTTCCCCAAGGGGATACTAGGCTCACCTTCCCCACACGATGTGCATCAGGCCTGTTAGCAACCCAAAATACAGTTTTATTCCCAGCTCCCTCGGTGCTTCATTTTCTACTTTTCTCTCAAACTACTCAGCATTGGATCTCTGACAACTGTTTTAAACAAATCTGAGTATGTCCACCAGTGGTGCCTACATTAATGCTACCTAGAACCCTACTGCCTGTTTTTCCATGAAAGTCAATTGGTTCACTGAATTATCACAGCAGAAATTGGTTTCATACATTACACAGAAACCAGTTTGATACATTAACAAAAACATACGAGACTCGATCTTTTTGAATACTTACAGAATAAGATTTAATTTCCTCCACAGCTGTCTTCAGGCACATACCCTGTATGAAGCTATTACAGATTCCTAAGTCTAATATTGAGATAGTCATGGAACAGAGGAACAAATCATTTCTGAATCCCAAGGTTGGCAGTGGTTACACTTTTTTTTTTTTAAAAAAAAAAAAAAAGATAGCATTAAAATTTCTGAAATTTGAAACTCTTTAACTGTAAGAAGTTATTTACACATTTTCCACATTTTGTTTGCTTTGTTATAAACTTCGCTTCTGGCTGCATAATTTTAGTAAGCATCCATTCTTGCATCTCTGATTCTTAATATCTTAATAAATTAAAGGGAAGAGGTTGTTTATAAGGCTTTAACATGATTCAGGTAGTTCCTAAAGCCTTAAAGTTATCAGCTACATGCCAAACATTAAGAGGTCTTGGTTGCAACATACTTTGTTTGATTCAGGTCAGCCAGTCTGAAGAACAATCAATACATACCAATAATTGGAAGGTCCCATAGCACCTTCTTAATTAAACTAATCTCCATGTGACTATTCAGTCTCAAGATACTTCACACAGATCGATCACTAATTCTGTTTCATCACCAAATGAAATAATAAATGTTTCCAGACCCCTATCTTTGGAAAGTGGCACGCCTGCCATCTCTGTGCACCACGCTGCTCATGGTCCTTCATGTCCAAGCTCCTTCCTTGCCTCCCACCCCACCTCTGGCATGATATTAAACTTTGGAAAGTAAACTTTGGAAAGAGCAGAATTTCCCTTTAGAAACAACAATTTGAAAGTATTTGGATTACAAAAGCTATAAATACTGCTGACCTGCCTAAAATCAACTATCTTCCACTCTAAACTTTACTATTTTAGTGTTAAGAGTGATTTGGTACATTCTGAATGCTCCCGTCAGCAACCTGCATGCTGCCACCCTGCGTCCTGCACATATTCATCCTTTTTCAAAGGATAATTACAAAAAAAAAAAAAAAAAAACCACCACTTTCTGACAAGTTCATTATTTGTGAATACATTATCGAGCATTTCTGTGTCTTACATTCCTCTCATAGACAGAATTGATTTTCCCTTGGCTTCCTCTTCCCTATTCAACTACATTTAACAGTTCAAACAGAGCAAAAGGGGAATTTAGACTAACAGCAAGATATAGTTTTATCTCCATTCTAGTGCAGTATTTATACTAAAAGACCATTTCCATTTCTCACTTTTGGCAACACCAAGTCACTTGTGTTTTATTGTTCCTCCCACTAATTTACAGAAAAACGTAGGCTATAAGTATGGTTTTAAAAAGCCCACATTTCACATATCCCTTTTAAGTCTTTAGTTCATGCTTATCAGAGAAGGAATCACAGAATGGTTTGGGTTGGAAGGGGACCTTGTAAAACCATCTAATTCCAATCCCCCCGCCATGAGCAGGGACACCTCCCACTAGACCAGGTTGCTCAAAGCCCCATCCAATTCAACTCTAAACACTTCTGTCGATAGGACACCAACAGCTTCTCTGGCCAAACTGTTCCAATGTCTCACCACTCTCATAGTAAAGAGTTTCTTCCTCATATTCAGTCTAAACCTACCCTCCTTCACTTTAAAACAACTGTTCTTGTCCTGTCACTGCAGGCCTTGGTAAAGAGTTTCTCCATCTGCTTTATAAAGGATTTCCCATTTTGAAACCTCACGGTAAACAAGTTCATTATTTCCTGATAAAAACACTGTCCTTAGCCAAGAAAATGTTGTTTAAACAACAACAGTCTAAAAAAATACAAACAATGAATAACAGTTTCCAAACTCGATATTAAATAAGAAGTAAATGTATCACCAGACAAGTTTCAAGCTGTACACAATGCCAAAATCAACAGCATTTTAAGGTGACAAAAACTACTTCCACATAAGTTCACATTTTTAACATACAATGCAATTTCAAGGTAAAAAAAAAAAAAAAAAGAGCATGTGTTATTATAAATTTATTTCTAAAAGCTTTTAACCTTGCTACCTTTAAATCATGGTCTAATCCATGGGTTTATGCAACTGATCAAAAGGAGGAAAAAAAGAAAAAGACGGTAGAAGTTTTGGGAGACATTTTATTCATGTACAATTTTATCAGCAATGTACAATAAACATTCTAATTCTCTGTATATTTCATCTCCTTGAAATTTGGTAAATGCTTGTTCATATATAAAACTACACAATGCTTTTTTTGTTTTGCAAAGACCCGAAATCGTGAAAATCTAAGTGCTACAGTATACTTTGTAGTGATTAAACACGTTGTCCAGAAGAGTAACCAGCCACTTCAGTGAAGCACTTCTAAAAATGTTTCTGATCAAGCTCAAATGCACCTGTTCATAAATAATGATTTGTTTGCTCAAGTCCGTTACACCACTAAGTACAACTGTCTCCGATATAAAATACCGTTTCAATACATTTCTCCGCATGGACAACTAGATAATCTAGTCATATTTATTTTTAACCAAGGCTAATACAAATTTACAAGAAAAGTAACTTCAGAATTTATTCATAATTATTATCTTTCAACCAGAAGCTTTACTTTGGACAATGCAAAAAGTATGTTGCAAGTGACATTCTGCAGCAGAAGCTGGAGGTTTGAGAACAGCTAAGAAGGACTAAATATCAGCAATGTACGCTTTTACAAGAACTCTGCCCACTCTGAATGTTAACATTAAAGACCAGGTACTTCAGTTTGTGCGCCTGTCGAACAATCAAAACCTCCACACACAAAAAAAAAGAAGAATATCCCACAGAACACAGTATTTCAGAGAACATACTAGACACTGGCATGACATTTCTCAGATCAAATCGGCAACTGAAATTTAACATCCACCTGAGCTTGTTTTGCTAAGGTTACAATTTCAGAGAGTTTCACCACCTGAAAAAGAAAACAAAGATTTAATTTCAAAACATTTCTACCTTGAATGAGTTGGAACAAATCTCTTTGAATTAAGCAGTGCCAGACAACAGCCTAAATATTGTTTGCAAACTGATTTTGCCTAGTGTTTCTTAACCACTTTTAATTGAAAGATCAGTCAAAAATCTCTTGGAAAAGATAACGTGATTAAACAATGTCTGGCTCTTACTCACAACCAAATAAACATCATACTAAAACACTACTTTTAAAGTAGCATTTAAAGTTTTAAACTTTACATACCACCTTCTTTTGGATTGGGAGGGGAGAGCACTGGCATCCCACTCACAGGAGAATTTATGTATCCAGAGGCTTTTCCTCCTGTATGTTTTTGTTGCAGACATTTCTGGATCATATTTTGACACCCTATGGAGCCTAAACTTCTCTTGCATAACCTCTATGAATTAAATCCTCCCTAGGAATTACACCCTCTTGTTTTTTGAAGATTAAGATTCTTCATCTTCACTGTTGCTACACATTTGTAGTATTTTTTCTTGTCCACGTTACCTAACTGCAAACTCATCTAAAATCCTAGTTGGCCAGAATAATTTACACACAGCTAGTGAATATTTAGGTGGAAAAAAATGTATTTATTCACAACTTTTAGCATCATTGGTTACAGTTACTGCTTTGAATGCTCAGCTTATTGCACTGACCCATCCTCATACATTTGTTTATCCAACCCATTGCATCACCTTACATAAACCTGTTCAAGGAATTACCTAAGGACAATAAGCACAAACAAATGGAACCCTCGCAAAAAGTGCTTCTCCAGGCATAGGTGATTTAAGGTTACAGAACTAAGTCCAACATTTGAATGGTTCCATTTTTCAACTAACAGAACATCGTCGGCTTTAAAAAAAAAAAAATACAGAGATGAAATGCAGTTTAAGAACCCTTAAGTACTCCTAGGGAGGATTTCCAAGAACCAAATCAAAGCTTTGTAACTAAGCAGGACTCAACACTATCCCATAAAACAGAGGGCTGCACTGTCAGGCTCAGCAAGTTCTTACTCCAAACAATCCCAAGCTTCAGTAGCTTCAACCCCAAGAAGCAAAAATCATAACCAACCTGTCTGAGCATCTAATTACTTTATGAAACAACAGGGCAATCAACTGTGTTTGGTTTTAATCACACATACTGAAATACAGTGCTCTATCAAATGAAGTGTTACATTTTTCAGCTACCTGAATTTAAGAATTTCATTTCAATTAATAAAGCTAAACTCTTTGCCATTTCCCTGCCAAGGAAGGTGACTGACATGGCCATTTACCTGCCTTATTTTTCAAACCTTTTCTTTTTCTTAAACTTGCTTTTCAGGAAAAAAAGGCCAAATAAAAAAAAAAAATCGGGGGCATAATAGCTCCTGACATCACAGGTGTTCTTACAAAATCTACCTTTACTGATTTGTAAAACATTTGCTTGCAGCCCTGATAATAACTGGCACTGGTTTATCCTAGGCTACCTTTAGTTCGCTGAAAGGAGTTTGAATGTTTTAATAGTATCTAACAGATACTGAAAAGGATATTCACACCCAGCTCTCTTACCATTTTAGCAGCTTCATCCAAGTCATCACAAGCAAGGATTTTGAGGCCACTTGCTGTTATTAAAGCTTTGGCATCATCAACTCGTGTACCTTAAGAAACAGATAAAATGCATCTCTTACTGAATAGTGCACTACTATTTCCAGAGCATGCTCATATTTTTTAAAAAACCTGTTCCAAAAGTAAGCTAGTGAATAAACCTAGAAGACAACTACTTTAGAAGTTATAAAAGCGAGAAATCTTTTTATTAACTAGCCAATCCTCATCATCTAAATTCTAAGTTTGCCTTATTTTTCCATAGCCTTCAGCTTACTACACAATATATACTTGCTAAGAAATAGAGAAGCTCAAGAACATTTGTCAATACAGACAGAAAGATGTTTACCATGTACTGAAACACACTCACCTTGCAATCGTACCACAATCGGTATTTTTAGGTCCAAATCCTTCACTGCCATAACAATACCTTGTGCTATCACATCGCATCGCATAATGCCACCAAAAATATTTACCAGAATAGCCAGTACCTGCAGAATCAATAACAATACTCGTATTAAAAATGGCCAGAAGCATTTCAACTAAAAGCACCACTCACAGCCTTTCAACCAAAGGAAAATTCAAGCTTTGTAAGTGTAGTAAGGGACTCAGCTCAAGAAAGGTTTGTGTTTGTGTGTTTGTGTTCTGGAGAACACTGGCAACAAAAGCACGGTTCTATAGTCACAAACTTTACTTCAGGAAATACAGTTACCTCAGAAAAATGCTATTTCAAAAATGCCTAACCCAGGAAATTTCCATGTTGTCCTTCAATCCAGCACAAGTTTGCAGGCAACAGCTGGTCTCTTACTTGAGAAGACGTATTTTCTGTATAAACTCACCACCATACATTATTTCAGAATATTCTGAGCATGACTTCAGAGCATGATTGATAAAGATAAACCTCTGAGAAGCTTTAGATGGAATAAATTATCCTGTTGTACACTACAAAGTTATTTTATCTTACACTATATAGAATTAGTACTTTAGAAATTTGTTTGTGCACAGCACAAAGAATATTTATCTCGAACTATGTGCAAAACAGCTGCAAAACTAGCACAAAAGAGAAAAAATGGAAATCCATCTGAATACTGGTTTCTGTTTAAACAGCAGGCGTGGGCAGTTTGACACTCATAGAATCTCTGGAAAGATTCAAATACAGCTGTAATTTCAACCAGAGGACACAAAACTGCCTAGTCAGTACTAAGCTAAATAATTTATTTTTAAAAAAAGGAGAAAAAGACTTCAATGGGATTACAGACGTTCTCCATTTGCACCAAGATTTAGCTAATACCTCAATTTTCTTCCCTTTTTAATTTTATGCTTACAAAAATGTGCTTTCTGCAAAACATGCAGTAAGAATCGTATTTCAAAGCGTAGCCTATTTTGCCCCTCTATAGTCCCTTATTATTCAAGTCTTCCCTCACCTTTTTATCAGAGGTAATAAGCTTAAAGGCTTCTGTCACTTGCTGCACCGTAGCACCACCACCAACATCAAGGAAGTTTGCTGGAGTCCCACCGTGAAGTTTAATTATATCCATCGTGGCCATAGCTAAACCAGCACCATTGACTATAAGAGAATAAAAATAACATTTAGGATGTCACTTTATAAATCCACTAAATCATCTAAAATTCATTAAACAGAACCTACCTAAACAGCCTATGTTTCCATCCAATCCTATGTAGTTGAGATCTGCTTTTGCAGCATCCCTGTCTCTTTGATCTTCCTGTGTCCAGTCTTGCATATCAAAGATTTTCTTCTGACGATAGGCTGAATTACTGTCAAAGTTTATCTTGGCATCCATACACATCACTGAAGGGAAAAAAACGGTTAGAAAGAAAGTCATTTTACGTCGTTACTACTAGAATAATACCTCAAATGCTACACAGACATGTTAAAGTATGTTACAGACTTGCAATCATACAGAGCAATGAAAAACAGCTGTGTACTCTGCTAAGATTCTCAGATTTTATATTGTATTAAATTTACTTTTCAACACACCACGTAAATGCCCAGACCTCCTGCTGTATACAGCTGCAGTTTTAGCTGAAACTCATTGCAAACTAACTCAGATTTACAAAAATGCCAAGCTGTTACAAGAAGAATATGAAATAAAAGAAACATTACCAACTCCTGATGCATCTTCCACCATAGGATTGATTTCTATCATGGTAGCATCATATTTCAGAAAGAGGTTATATAATTTGATCATGTTTTCAGCCGCTTCATCCACTAGATTAGGAGGAAATCCCATTTTTTGGGCTAGCTGAAAGTAAAAGATTGATTATCAGCTAACTGATGTTGATTTTTTGATTTACAGTTACAAACTAGGAATCTCTCACTAACTATTATTTCAGTATCAACTGAATATGTAGATACAGAACCTCTCTTGTCTTCCAGGAAAGAAGTAAATCTCAGGTTTGAAGATTAGTTTTGATATAAAACACTGCACTAATCCTAAAAGAGCCAGTAAAAAGTTGTCACTTTATGCTTTTACACAGCTATATAAAGCACTGCCACGCAGAGTTGGATTTACATTGACTATCAAACTGAAAATACTTAAATAACTCCTTCAAATCTGTTTCAAAATGGTTTAAGACAACTCAGCAGGCTGAACGCATGTACACTTCGTAAGATTTAGAAACAACACTCCCATCCTCGCTAATGTGTACTTTTCCACATTAACAATTACCCTAACAGCTTGCTCCTTTTTTATGCCTTCTACTATATCAATGGGTTCCTTAATTATCGCATCAGGATTCTCTGCAGCAACATCTTCAATATTAACACCACCCTGAGAACTGCCTATCAGCACAGGACCCTAGAAAAGGAGAAAAAAAAAAAGCATAAATAATTTTATACCATACAATTGAAAGTTAGTTCTTCACATAATGTACTGTACAACAATGAAACCCTGTTGTTAGCTGGGAATATTTGGATTGGGGCATTTTACTGGCTTGCTTTTACTGAAAAGAATGCTACTATCTTTTCTATTCAGTACGTCTATATAAACAACTTCTAATAATACTTTCTAAATTGTAAGGTGTGTCTTGAGCCCAATTTCTTTTAACATGGAAAACTTTTTTTTGTATATACCATAGCAACTGAGCAATTAACATAGACATACTAAATTTTAATAGAAAGATTCAACTTAGTAATTACATGCATTTTATGTTCTAGGTTGTCAGCAAAGAACTGCCTTATCTCCCCCTTCTCCACTCACATCGAATGGTAAAATGAACAAGTGCCTGCCATACTCCAAGGACAAATCTAGATCTGCAGAATCTAGTGATAAATTACGGCAAACTATTCCTGTTCAATAGGATCAGAGAGCTCAGTAAAGATAGCCATCGATGAAAGTAAGTCAAGGAGCTCTGAGAAAACAGCATTCAATTATTCAATAATACAAGAAACTAAGAAAATGGAATTGATAAGGTTTGTAGAACCTTCTCTGCTTTGTTGTTGTTGTTTTGTTTGTTTTCTCTGCTAAATCTCAAGGCAAACATCAAGGACTCACAACCACAAAACCTAGAAATTGCTCCCTGTGGGAACAGTCCTCCTGTTTACTCCAAAGACACAGTCATATAACGTCAACTAACTTCCCTTATCGCCATCCATGCATGTGTTATGACAGCTGGTGTATTACGGAAGCATTGCCTATTAGCACAGGTCTTAAACACTAAAAAGCCTTCTATCTGCTGACAGTTAATTACTGAAAACAAGATGCTGGTTCAGAGAACATACTTAATAACCACGCTACTCCCCTCCCATCACCATCCTTCCAAAAGCAAACATGCAGACAGTGAGTTATCCTACATCAAACAGCAAGGTTCAGCACAAAGAGTACCTCTGGATATTCGTATCCTGAACAGTCAGGAAGCTACAAACACTTCACAAAAATAACAGCATTCCACAGAACTGACCAAAGTGAACAGTTCTGGGACATAAGTCTTGCCCCTATTGCTAAATAATGCTTGAGACATCATATTCCACTTTCAATTATTTTAAAAGCTTTCTTACCCATTTTAAACAAAGGGGTTTGTAGTAATACCAAATACTATGCCATGTGCTAGTCAACCTTTCTGAAAGCTAGTTCCTCCTCATCAGCTGTCTGTACTAGTTACAGCAATTAGAAGTACTTCCAAAAGGAAGACTTAAGAAGTCAACAGTAAAAACAAAGAACATCCCTATAAAAAAACAATAATCCACATAATTATGCTCAACATAATCCAGTAAGATTTTTTTTTTTTTTAAATGCAAGAGCAAGTCAGGAAAATACATTTGAATTCTCTCCCAAAACTGCTTAAATCAGTTACAGTAATTTTTTCTTATTTCCATAAGGATGTTTCTTTGGGTAGTACAACATTTTACAATTACAAAATCCAGACATTCACAGTATTTTAATGCCACCTTGTGGTGAGTCTGGGAGGCATACTGTAACGTTTTGGATCTTCCAAACTTTTGTACAGTACAACAGAATGTAGGTGTTCAGGTCACCTAAATGTCCTAAAACCCTACACAAGAGATACTTTTCTTGTTAGAAAAACTACAAATGAAGAGGCAGGAACAAATGCAATACTAAACTTCAAATTTTTCAAGAAAAATATGACTAGTTTCCTCCACAGAAAGTTATTTCATACTCAAACCAGAGGTACTCCTCCAATGACCAAGATCCATGCTTCTACAAACTCTTAGCATCTGGATAGACCAAACTCAGTTCACAGAGCTTCAGAAATAAATGTTCCCTGCTTTAACATGGCTTTTTTATTTAGCAATTCATGTTCTGTTCTTCTTAAATGGAACACTAGTCTGTCAGGTAATATATTGACAGAGCTCAGTAACTGGGTTTGTATTGTAGCCTAAAAAACTACATATCCAAACATACAGAAAGGGAAAGCCGAGGAGACTACAGTTTTCATCTTCCTGAAAGCTGTGAAGACAGACCTCAAATCCCCAACTTTCTTACCAGTTCTTGAAGAGTAATGGAATAAGAAAGCTACCACCACTCTCAAAATTGAGGGACCCACCTGTGCATCCCTAAGAATCTTAATACACTGGTGAATACAGATGCTTAATTTATCCAGAACTATTGGCTCTTCCAAAACACTTTTACTTATCTTGTTCCCAACACCCTTAAATAGCATGTAGGGTGTACATGCACAGCTGTATCTTTAAATTAAACTCTGGTAGATAAGTGCAAATTTTAAAACCAAAATGAAAAGGACCCTTCTTTCCACCTACCTCCCCTTCAACCATATGACTTTGAACTTCAGATGAGGCTGCCAATACTCCTCCATTATAATTTAAATTTAAATCGTAGCATAACATTTTTAAAGCATATAAAACACTAAGACAACTATATAGCTATATAACAACTTCATAGACATACTATGAAATGTAATTTAGCTCAAGTATTTTTCTGATTTTCAAATGCAAGCAACTGGTATAGCCAAATTTTTTTTTAAACATATCTATAACAATTCAATTAGTTGACTTCTATTTCTAATACTACTCACTTGAAACGACCTTTCCATTGTTATTGCAAAGTAGTATTCTCTCCTGGGATATCTGCGCTCACAGATAAATACTTGATTGCATATCCTGCCCTTCTCTCCTGTCTGCTTGGTAAACAGCTTCTTTCCAATCATTTTGGAGGAGATATCTTTTGCTTCTTCTGGGCTAGAATAAAAGAAGCTCAGAATGTGACAAAAACTCTTGGCAAAACAGAAGTAGCATTAAGAAAATCTTACTAATTTCTATTATTTTTAAGGTTAATCATTAAAACAATTTTAAACTAGGCAACAGGTTCCATTCATTATGTGAAAGTGAAGTTTTTCCACTTGGTTGGGTAATTTAGAAAGAACTTACGAAAAAACTATTTTCACTCCACCTTTGAGGCCACCTTCAAAAGTTCCTTTTCCTCTACCACCAGCTAAAACCTGTGCTTTGACCACAAGATCCTTTGAACCTGGAATGAAAGAAAACCCAAAATTTGTCATCTGCAACTACTAAAATGAATTGTCCCAGTTAGAATAATAAAGGTTGCTTTCATTTTATCCCTTCCTCCAAAACACAAACGTGAATCAAAAGACTGGAACATAACTCACAAAGGTTCTTCCAAAAACCCATAAATTGCAGCTTTAGCCTGTTCTGTGAACATACCTTGATGAGTTAGTATTCAAAAAAAAATACCCTTTCTCTTTGAGTATTCTGATTTTTTTTTAATGTGTTTGAATCCCAAATGATTAAGCCGTCAGTAAGAAATGGTTAGTATCTCCCAGACCATTAACAAGATGACATCAAACATCTGAGGAATCATAATCCAATATTTTCCTCAATTAAGTATAAATACCTTATGTCTATAATCATCACCTTCTCAGCAATGTTACGCAACTATGGCACTTACCCAAGTTAACCCTCATGTGCACCACGGCTTCTATTCGGCAGAGCACTGCTGCATAAGCTTGAGTGCTCTGCAGAAGTCAGAGGCCTAAGCAAAGCCACTATTTTTCTCAGAGCAGCCAAGGTCTTTTAGTTGCCTTAAACTGTTTTAAAATTCCTCTCTAAAATATTCTTGTAGGTAAGGCAGGCTATGCATTTGGGTTTAAAAAAGTAAAATCTGCAAATAGAATCATGATCAACTGGAATATTCTGCGGTGTCATTGAAAGACAAAAAAAAAAAATCATCAAGCAATTTAAGATGATAAAGGAAGAAAAACAAAGCCCCACGTGAGATATTATTTAACTCCAGTCACACTGAATACACTGCAGAAAGCAGCTAGACTGCAGGATGCAAAAGCTGCCCCATTCACATTTGTGTGGCACATCTCATCTTCTTTCATGCCACAGTTAGCTGAGCCACTCTGGTCTTTTCAGAGACTCTGGCCTCTGAATTTAACAACTGATATGAGGCTCTCTGGCACAAGCAGCATGAAGTTTATAAACATGCAAGTGTACGTTGATTTATCATGGTCTGTTATCTAATTCTGCTCCTGAAGACAACTTTTTGTTATAACTACTGAGTACTGGCAATCAAGTTGTGCTTTATAGAGGGCATGTGAAACAAGACAGTGGCCTTTTTTATTCATGAGACTAACTTCTATGCAAGTACTCTAAGTACAAAGCTAGCCTGCTTTAAGAAACATTAATTTATCCATGAAGCAAATATGATCTTGTACATGATGCATAACGCCATACGCCAGCTTAAAAATAAAGTTCTATTTGAACACCATTTACCTTGTACATACTTGTCCAAACTCTGTTTCTGTGTATGATTTCTGAGTGGTAGTAAAAAAATAGGGGGGCAAAACTTTTGCTGTGAAGTGAAATTTACTCACAGGCATGCTCTTTGTAGTAATTACATCCTAGCAATGAAGACCAGAATCTGAACAGGTCAGAACTAAATGCCAACTAAAGCTCTGATAAGACCTCAAGTGGAACATTATATTTAGCTCTAGGCAGGATCATAAAAGTAATTTTCAATTGTAAAGACTGGTTAATAGGATGATCACTGAAATAAAGAGCTTCCCTTACAAGAAGAAACTGAAAGAGCTTGGCATTTTTTAAACCTAGGAAAGGAGAACAAGGCAGGAACGTGATTACTGTCCTTAGCCATACCTGGTGAGGAACAGAGAAAGAAAAAGTATCTACAAATATATTAATATTTTGTATCACACCCACTGCCAGCTGAAAACAAATGCCACCTACCAAGGGAAGTCAATTTTTAAAAGATGCAAGAAAAAAAGAGTTTCTTACACAGAAGACAGTGAAGCCTGCCAGTAGACACGAAGGCAAAATGAGATTCCAAAAGCAGCCAGCAGAGATGCTCCCTCAAATATTCTGAAGACAACAATTAAGGATGCTGGGGAAAACTGAAGAGCACAGACTGCAGAAAACAGCCTCACAAGCTCCCTAAGTAATATGTTCTTTTGGCACCATACGAGGCAAAACACTGGGCTACACTACATACAGAACATACACAGGAGCACCACTGGCCTGCTCCTAAGGGGTATTTCTTACAAGAGTTCAAGTAGTATGAATGGCAACACACAAAGACACCTGAAAAAAGCCTGCAAAAAAAAACTTGATCTTTTTCACCATCGACCAAGGACAGAATAAAGCTGTCATTGGACTATCCTTCACGGAGAGCATGCAACAATTTGTGGCATTACAGGAGCAGCATATTCATTATTTGTAATCTGTTTTCCTGTAACTGCAAGCAAACTAGCTGCTTGATTGCATCAACACAAAACGTCAAGGGTTATTTGACCAGCTATGTTCACAGGCAATTAAGTTTCACAGATGTTTCTAAAACAAAAGTACAGATATCATGTCCTAAGAAAACTTTAACCTGACCCATGCAAGAAGTCCGTTGTTCAGTGAACGTGGTTTTCCTACAGCTCCTATTTAAAGCGGCCCTAAAACTACCAAGGATGGAAATGTTTGGTCACAGACCTCATCTGTAGTGTTGCAGCTGCAGCACTACCACAGGTTCTGCCACAGCAGAGGACTGCTGAGCATGCGGGGCGCTGGAACAAACCAACAAACCTTCAGTACTGCCAGGGTCTCAGAGAAGCAAGCTGTGGAGGTAAGTGAGCTATGACAGCAACATGAAAAACTCAGAATTGGCGCTTGGTAAAAGCTCTGTTTCTATATTAATGGCAGTTAGCACTAAAACCATATGTAAGCAAGCAGGAAACAGTCAGGAAATGTTTAGAATAATTAGAGTAGACACCAATTAGAAGAACAGGTGCCTGAAATCAGAAAAACAGAGCCAGCATCTGTTCAGGACATCTTCAACAACGGTTTATGAACCAGACAGTGACAAAGAGTGACACGACCAGGAAACTTCCTGATCTTTATTTCTAGAAATAATGATATTTATTGATTGGAAGGAATAACTTCTGATTCCACCACCTACGCTTTCCAGCTGGGTGAAAGGTCCCTGTCTCCACACACACATGTGCTGATGATTTAAGTACAACACAAGCTTATGATAAAGCTTATTAAGAGGCAAGAAGGCTTGTTGTTATCTTGGAGGTTTCCTGTGCAAGAAGAAAGTCTGATGATTAGGGCACACAACCTGAATGAAAACGTTCTGCTTTACAGGTTTCCATTCTCACTTTTGTCAAATCATTTTCACTGCCACTTCTCCTTGCCCAACATTCACCATGGTGGCAGCACTGCTTTCCACTCATCATGAACACCTCCACGATTACACACGCCTAATGTGTTCTGACAAAACAGGGAAAGCAGTAAGAGGCAGTAACAGGCTAATAACACAAGTGACAATCAAGTTCTCAACTGCAAACTTACCCTGGGAAAGAAAGGGATTCAAATCTTTGCCTCAGTGACTCTGTATTTAAGAGTTTTTAGTTCCAGGCTAAATCTTTCTCCATTTATAATGCAAAGCAATCCTTTCTTGTTGAATAAGTATAACAAAAATTCTAAGTTTAGGCAATCGTGTTGTATTTACTGGAATTAGGGAAGGAGAAGATAGGCTTGTAACCAATAATGTGTTATTAACAGTGAAGTCTCATAAACAGTATGCCAAACCTAACTCTGCCCACACATGCAGAGAATCTCTTCAAAGTATACCATGGTTTGTTAATAAGCATAGCTGCTTACAACACAACTTCAAAATTATTATTTTTTAGCCTTGGAAACGTTCAAGTTAGAGGAATCACTGCAAGCAAAAGTCTGATTATCGAAATAATTATGTGCCAACTCTTGCTAAGTCAGGAGAGCAAACAAGATGTTTCACACCTACTACAAATTATTTTCTACACAAATGGATCCTGACATTAATCGACTGCATCAAGTTTTTCATCAACTTGCAAGACAGGCTTGGCAGTAGCTTAATTTAAGCAATTAAAATACAGCAGTCAAAATCTGAACCTGCTGGTTAGATGAGTTAGTTGAATCACTCAAGTATTACCAACAGCATGCTCCAATACAAGAACTTTAAAGGAGTGAAGTGCCACAGAAGAAAGCAAAGGATGAAGCAAAACATAAGCTTTGGATGCCAAAAAGCAAGAAAATATTGGTTTCTAGACAACAACTGCTGGTTATCTACAGACTTTGACCAGGTAACTAGGATCCTAATCAAGAAAACTGCTTAGCACTCTTACCAAATCTGACCACTAGAGCTGTTGTATTTGAACACCTGGAGGATTTCTGTACAAGTTTTCCACCTAAGAGCATCATCCATGTCCTACAGAGTAGGAATAACTCTGTGGAGCTTCAGACTCTACAGACAAACTAAAATACATTATTTTTACTAGATTTTAGTTTCTGATTAAACAGAGCCTGAGATCAAAAGAATTATCTATAGATCTACCCACATTTACGCATTACTTTTTGTAGGTTTAAGCAACAGACAGCAAAATAAAATATGAATATTGAAAAGAACTTAAAGGTCTGAAAAGAAACATCTATTAATCAGAGAAACATCATTAGGAAGACAGCCCTGCCAATCACTTCAGTCGTTCTGTGGAAGACCTACCAAAAAAGATCACTCCTTATAAACCACACTGATAAGGACACCAACTCAAGTTGCAATGGCAATTGTTATTAATTGTTAATTGTTATTAATTATTAATAACTGCAGTAACAGGAAAAACTCTACTGCTTCCAATTTCCTTCCAGTAACTCAGGTGTGGGTAAGTGGAATGTAATACACTAGGTTTCTTACCACCTCCGCTTCCATACAGCTTACTTTATTAAACTAAAATTTGGAAGTCTGCCATGAACATGAAGCCATGGGATTCACTACCTTAAAATCCTACAACACCACAGGAACCAACAGTACCAAAGCTGCCTCAAGACACATCTCTCATTTCAGCATGAATGGAAATAGATGTGTTCCACGAAAGAAAAGAAGCTTTTCTGTAGGCGTGCAACACAAAAAACTGTTACCAGAGGAAGGAGTTAGGAAGCATCAAACTTTCAACTACCACAATGCATAAACTTTCACGTGCACTGTGTTTTCTAAGAGTGTGCTCTGCTGAGCTATCTGCTATCACACTGGTGAAACATCTGTTCTGCAAGGAGCAGTCTTTAGGTTTGTTAGTCATGTTTTTGACGCACGTATCGGCTCCTAAAGCAGCACCAGTAAAAGTGTTAGCTGGGATGCACATGCAGGCTGAGTAAACTCCAAGGCAGTCGTCAAGACATACTACAGTGTTGGATCAATACTCTACAACAGAAGTTACTCACGTTTTCAAAATCTAAGTGAGACACTCACTTGAACAGCCACATATTGCAAAGCCCACAAATGACTAAAGTACTTCACTGATTTTAAAAAAAAAGACTTTAAAGACTGCATCAGATACCAGTCTTCTCAGTTCCGAATAAAACACATCCTTTCAGTGGCACAAATGACAGGTGGAGGTCTTGAATGGAAGCAGTGAAACACTGGGGGGAAATTAACAGTGATGTTTACAGGAGGTCCAAACTTGTTCCCAGGGTCTGCATTACTTAGTAATTACTTTGAAGGAATGTAGTTCCATGAACCAGTACATGGTAACAATTCCCTTTAAGTGGGATAGAGGGCAATTTCTAAGGAAAAGCTGCTTCATAAGTAATAAATCCCAGTAACTCTCCACAGAGAGAAAAAAAAAAAGAAGATAAAGCTACATGCAAAGCAATGCTTTAGTAGTGTCCAACTTTCCTATGACACAACGAAAAGCACTCTAAAAAAAGAGAAGGAATAATCAGTTGCAGAGTCCAGCCAGAATGAAAATCTGAGTTGAAAAAGCACTTTAAGAAATTCAACACCTGCAGCAAAGAAATCAAATTTTGAAAAATAGCAACAAAAATTGATTTTTAGTTTCCTTACAATTCAAACCATTAAGTGATCTGGCGTCATTGCTTAAAAGTTGCTCACAGCATCCAATTTCATCTCAGTTTCCTTTAAGAATATTAGAAAACTGTCATAGGGAAGAAAACAATGAATCTCAAATCTTCTATTTTATTCCACTTACATTTTAGAATTACCTCACGTATGGGTAAACAATTTGCTCTATTTAGGACACTTCGGTCTTCATCAGAAAAAAAAAAAAAAACATTCAGTACAAGGAAAGCTGGGCAGAAGGAGGATAAACAAACAACCTTTCTGCCTTCCAGACCATTTCAGCTCACTTCGGACCTCAAGCTAAGTATAGCTTAGAATAAAATTCTAACAAATCCATTATTTTTGTTATTTAAAGATATATGACGTGCTCCTCTTACTCAGCTCTACAACAAATGGCAACATTAGTGTAGGGTAGTGTGCCTCAGCTTGATTCTAGTTATCTTGCAGTGACAATAACCCCTGGGATGGTTAAGGTTTGGCTGTATTCATATGACTGATTTAGCTATACACACAGCTGAATTAGGATAATCTCTTAATAAAAAGCATTTGTTATGCTCTAAACGGGTAGAAATAACTCTAATTACCATTAGAAGTCACCCATTTCTAACTGGAGTGAGGCATCTGCAAAAGGAAACAAACCCAGAGCCAAGCTGAAGTTGACAGAGAGCAGATTTCTGACTAAAGGTTATCAGGAGCGCGTGGATCTGCACCAGAAAGACAGAGCGAGCGGTGTCACCAGCTATCTCTGTAATGGGTTAGACAAACACTTGAAAAAAGTTTGACACACAAAGAGAAGCAAAAAAGAATCCCCTATCTAGCAGGACAACTCTTACACAACAAAAACAAACAAGGAACAGGTGGCCAAAAAAGTGAGTTTTTTCATTCTAGAGATGTAGGGTTTTTTTAAGTATGAACTACATGAAAGTCAAAGGGAAATGGCTACAATAACACAGAAAACCAAAACACTGGAGCAAAGGATAGTCTGCCACATTCAGAAAGAGCTCTGGACAATGCCTGAGGAAAGACCCAAAAACCCAGGCTTCTTCAGTCTTCCCTGTTTTAAGTCTTCCCTCTCTTATCTCTCTTACCAAACAAAGCCACAGTGCCAAAGATACACCAACCTAAAGGAAGTACACAACTGACAACCAGAAGCTCTGAATTCCTTCATTCTTGTTTATTAACCTGATACACTTCACAACCTTATTCTCCTGACCCCTAAAGAACTGCAGAGTCACAGATGCCAGATAACAGGCATACCTGGGAAGCCACGTGGGCGAGCCTGAGCTATAAACTAGCAATTAACTACAGACATACCTACTTGGCTACACGTTTCCTCCCTGAACAAGGAGCAAAATAAAGGAATCCTGACCTGTG
Source organism: Anas platyrhynchos (assembly GCF_047663525.1). Taxonomy (NCBI): domain Eukaryota; kingdom Metazoa; phylum Chordata; class Aves; order Anseriformes; family Anatidae; genus Anas; species Anas platyrhynchos. The sequence continues at coordinate 178,048,218 of NC_092587.1, forward strand.
AGCTCGCCAGCTGTCAAAAAACTCAGGCAAAGGTTGTCTTATTTGCCGGTAGCAGAACTTCTGTGCAGGTACTAACGTAAGCAGAGGGTTATGCCCTACTTGTGAAGTTTAGGTGACCCCAAAGGGGTCCCTCACTGAAGTTGAGGGACTGGGATTTAAACAATTCTCAAAATAGCTGGAAAGGAATTGTTTTAAGATGTTTCCTTCATGACGATAAAGTCACAATTGTGTATCAGTTCCTCTCTACAAGGAACAAGACAGATGACAGGCAGAAAATACTTTAATTTCTGGGACATCAGATCTGAAGCTCCCTAATTCCTCTCTACATAAAGCAGCACAACTTGCTCTAGGAAAATATCTTTTTTTTCAGATGTTATTTCTTGCATTAAATCTATACATGAAACAGAAACGAATCTAACAAAACATGTAACCTCAGGAATCACTCACTACAAATGTATCCACTTGGAGGTGAAAAGAGGTTTAGGCACTTGCATATAGGAGTAGAATACCTGTATGACAAAAAAGTAACATCCTCTATTAAAACAGTGTGAAAAGCTTAATATATTTGGGGGGTGAACCTCTAAACTTAAAATAAAAAGGTAGCATTGATGCTGCAAACGATAGCAGACTTCTACATTATAACTAAATTAAACACTACATTTTTACCGCAAAAGCAAAGGAGATTGGATGTTTTTCCATCAACAAGCCAGGAATTCAGCACTAACTACAAGCCGCCAAAGACCTCCCCTCCCACGTGAAGTAGCTGCATCCTGACAGAAAAGCATATCCTCAAAGGAATAGGATTTAACCTTTCTGCAGCCTAAAACATAATAAACGTCCATTGCATCTTCAGCTCTATAGGATTTTGAACTACAAAAGCCTCATCTATAACCAACTACGAAGCTCTTCACAGAAGATTCCCCCTAACCTGACTTGAGAGCGAAAATAAATTCGGGATTTGCACAGTCTATTACCCAAAAGAAGCCTAGGTGGTTGTATGAATCTAAACTAATACATTCCTTCCAAACAAGACTCACAAGTTTCAGGCAAAATATCTTCAGCATTTATGATGGTGACTGAAATACATGTCCATAGCCTTCACGGAAAGGAGGTTTAGAAAATTCCCCATTGCAGTTTTGGGGACACAGTTCAGCTTCATAAACCAGTCTCTATGCACAGAGCATCATTAAAACTGACACTTAAGTGATTTCACTGTGTGCTTATGCACTTAAACTTTAGAAAACTTTGCATTAGGAAAACATCAGCTCTAAAGTCTCATATCTGCAAGAAAGTGGCTCCATAGGAAAGGCTGTCTCTTGAAGAGAAGCTGTATTCACAACTCCAAGAAATGTCTTACCAGGAAAGACAGAAAAAGTAGTTACACCTTGTATCAATCCCATGCCTATATTGTATGCATTCTCTTTAATGTTATACCTATTTCTTTTGCTATTTTGTAAGCTTCATCCGGTGTCCGGGCAACTACTCCATGTGGAACAGAAATACCAGCCTCCTGCAACAGTCCCATGCTCAAGTATTCATGTAGTGACAGCTTCCTCTGTTGCTGCTGTTGCACCTGAAAGCCATGATTATTGAGTATTCCCGGACCTCCACCAAGAATCTGAAAGAATAAAAAGAAAAAACAAAAAGAAAGAACAAAGATAAAACAAAGAACATGACTGTATTACGAAAAGCTGCTGCTTAGGTTTAAAAAAACGTCAACGTATTAAACAAGTACAGTTAAGTGTATCAATGTAAACATCTGCCCACTTAATCCTATACTTCTTGTCTGTTATCTTCCATATTAACCATTCGTGTCAGGCCTGTTACAGAGTCTTGAGGGGTTTTATTGGGGACAATGGGGAAGCGCTGGGGAGGTTGCTAGCTGTGGCAAGGGTTGGCAGGGTTAAAAATGTGAACTTAATGCTATAAGGCATTAAGTATTTTAAGGCATATATCTGCAGGGAAAAGAACCTTAAGCAAGTCTGGAAGCATAAGAGAACAGAGAAAAGCATGCAGAATAGGTTTATTCTACAATTTCGGTTAACTATCTCCTTCTGCCAAACTAAAAACTAAGCTCTAGGTAGGAGGGGCATTAAAAACACCAACTTTAGCAGTTGAAAATAGCGAATTAAATTTGCTACAGGCTATTCTGCCTTCATATGATTATCGTGAAACAGAGAAAACTAGGCACAACCAGTTAGATACAAACATCAACCCCCAGTCAGAGGGTTGCTAAAAGATAACCAACTTCTCAAATGCTAGGTAAAAGACAACTGGCCTAATATACAGTCCGGGAAATCCCAATGTGGAGTGAGCCTGAATTTTTGAACAGCTGATGTACAGGACCCCCAAGAACTTCTGACTAGTTACTGTCTATAACACAGTCCTGGGAGAAAACAGTTTTGATGGTAAAACATCAGAAGCAGTACTACGTAAGAAATGCATTTTAAAGAGCTACTCGTACAGTTTCAGAAGACAGAGATTTCCAAAGAGTAGCTTGTAAAGTAATTGTACTTCATAACAAAAAAGCTTCCAACCACAGAAGTCAAAAACACTGGCAGCATTTTGTATGTTTCAGTATAGGAGAAAACCTTAACTTTATGCACATAGCGCAGCAAATTTGCAAGTTATGTACATAACTGACAGGTTCAAGGTGAAAAGCCTTGAAAAATTACTTAGGTTCAGGCAAAATTTTGCCTTTGATTGTTTAGTAAGTAGCGTTGGCAGAAGCACCACGTCAATAGGTGTGCATCTGGGCGTTTCGAACAGCCTGGGTCGTGAAAACTGGGTTTTCAGCAGACCCACAGACGCCAGGAGGACCTCTCTGTGGCATTTGGGGGCAGCCTAAGCCCCAAGGATCGCTGCAGCTCCCAGGCAGCTCCTTCCCTTGGCAGGCAACCCGAGGGCGAGGCGCTGGCGGCGTAACACGAGAGGGGAGCTCGGGGCGACCTTCCTCGGGGTGAGCAAGGAGAAGCAGGTCCCGCGGGGCTTACCGTGGTTGGTTTTTTTTTCGTTTGTTTGTTTGTTTTTTAAGGGGTTATGAAAGCAGGCGGCTCGCTGACACGGCGTTTAGAGGAAGCTGAGGGGTCACCCCGGCACCGCCCGAGCAGGGAAGGACATTTCCCAAGCGATTTACCCAAAAACCTGAGGAAAACAAAGCCCAGGGGAGGGAAGAAAAAGCAACCAAGAGGGAGGGGGAAAACCCTGTGGAGAACGAGAAGGAGCCTCTGAGTCTGAGGGGACGCGCGGGCGGGCAGCCCCGCCACAGAGCCGCCACAGAGCCACCCCAGGGCCCGGCTGCCGCCCTCCCGGCCCCGTCCCCGTGCCCTCCAGCCGCTACCTTGGCCGTGGCGGTGCCCAGGGTGGCGCGGAGCCCGCTGCCCCTCAGCCCGGCCGCCGCCCGGCTGCGGATGATGGAGGCCGCCATGGCGGAGCCCCCTCGCCCTCAGCTGCCCCCCCGCTCCCCCGGTGCCCCGCAGCGCGCATGCGCCGCCCGCGGGCCGGGGAGGAGGCGGGAGGAGGCGGGAGGAGGCTCCCGGCCCCGCCATGGCGACCGCGCGGGGAGGGCGGGAGGCGGGGCTCCATGGCCCGGGGGGGGGGGAAGGGGGACGGGGAAATGGCGGTGCTGCCGCCTGGCGGGGAGGGCTGAGGGAGGATGGGGTTTCTAGCCCTCGTTCTCAGCCTCCCCTTCACCAAGGATTTAAAAATAAATAAAGTTTATGTTTGTTTGTTTGTTTGTTTGTTTTCCCACAAAAAAGGGTTCCCACAAAAAAAAAGCCTTCGTTAAAAAGGGTTATAATTCCCACCCCGCATCCTGACCTCCTCACAGAACCACATAACCATTAAGGTTGGAAAAGCCCTCCAAGATCACCTGGTCCAACCATTCCTCTACCACCAGTGTCACCACCAAACCATGTCCCCAAGCACTGTGTCCCGCCTCGCCCTGAGCACCCCCAGGGACGGTGACTCCACCACCTCCCTGGGCAACCCGTCCCAGTGCCTGACTGCTCTTTCTGAGCAGAAATGTCTCCTCATTGCCAACCTGAACCTCCCCTGGCATAACTTGAGGCCATTCCCTCTGGTCCTGTCACTGGTTACCTGTGAGAAGAGAACAACCCAACTGCAATGGCCTGCAGGCCCACCATGCTTTGGGCAGCCATCCCAAAGCATGCCAGGTGCCAAGCATGGCCCAAAACACAGATGTTTAAACACAGCCCTCTGCTCTGTGCTTGTGACAAAATAGCAATGAGCTTCCCTTCACCTCGGCAGACGTAACTGCAGCCACCCTGCAGTACACACCTTCCCAGAGACCTGCTGTGGGGTAGCAGGATTTTCACACTACAGTTCAAAATAATAATTATTATCTTCACTCTGATTATATTTTTCCTTATTTCATGGTGTCTTCATGCAATACATTAAATACATCAGTTATTAAACTGAAGACCTACCTGAAAGGAAATTGTAGGGAGCTGGGGGTCAGTCTCTTCTTGCAGGTAACCAGTGACAGGACCAGAGGGAATGGCCTCAAGTTGTGCCAGGGGAGGTTCAGGTTGGCAATGAGGAGACATTTCTGCTCAGAAAGAGCAGCCAATCCCTGGGGGTGTTCAAGGAGAGGTTGGATGTGGTGTTTAGGGACATGGTTTAGTGGGTGACACTGGTGGTAGGGGATGGTTGGATCTTGTGATCTTGGAGGGCTTTTCCAACCTTAATGATTCTATGACCCAATATTTTCACATTTTTATTTTGAAACCCGCCTTTAATTCCCTAGCATTCCAGACTTTGTACCTGACACCAAATTAAATTCTGCCTCGTGCAGCTTACAGCTGGGTCTATGCTTTTACAAATTTGCTTGTGTATGTTTACTGTCCTTGGATTATTTTACTAACAACCTTTTGCAGGAGACAGAACCCTCTGCAGAACCCAGTGAATAAACCTTGTGAGTCACAGGGAGACAAAACTTCTTCTTTAAGGGAAAACATTTCTTAGGAAATAAAATTAATGTTTAAGAAAACATTAATTCCAGGAAACCAGAGTGAGAAATGTCCTCTGTTAACAGTAAAGGACAGTAATAAGGAAAAATGCAGTTATTTCCATGCATTGTGAATGCCAAAGCTAAATCTTATCTCGAGGAATGCTATGACTTCTGTATGAATGAATGCTATGAGTTTTGTAACTGGAATTACCCACTAACC